>NW_027256886.1:99242907-99842907 GCF_029215685.1 Pituophis catenifer annectens | reverse complement strand
CCAACATGATCGCCAACGTCCGATGACGGATATGGCACAAAAAGAAGAATAGTCTTTTCCTCACCACTGAGAAGCCACCAACTTCCACCGTGCAATTTCTGAAGATGCCTAAGCCTGAAACTTTCTGACTTTCTTTAGACTGAGCAGTTGTCAAGCTCGACAACTTTAACAGTGCCATTTGAAAAGACATTTAAAAGCCACAATGCATGTGTGCTGAATGAACAACAATATAATTAAGAGCTTATCCGAAACCAACATTTTATTTAGACTGAAGTACAGGGTGAAATCATATTGATTGTATTGTGCAATCAGGACACAACGCTGTGTTTTCCTGGACAGTTAAAATCCATCAAAGAAAAGGGTTCCTTGGTGAACATTGTCAAATGTGGGATTGTTAGTAAAAGAACCAAAGTTTTTATTATGTTCCAATTTGTTAGATCAAGCTGTGCAGGGGATTTCAAGGGAGGTTAACATGAGATATTCTGTACCCTTCTGAGAACTAATGAAGCAACTTTAGGGATTCTGCCTTAGGAAAACCCGAGACAGAAGTGAATAACGTTCTGTTTTTACTATCCTGATAACATTTAAAGCTGTGATTTGTTGGAGTATTTGTTCCCGGGGCCTCATGGTGAGAGGTATATTTAATTTTCAAAGCTCCCTCTGGAAGCTGCTTCACAAAGCAACATGATCTGCTTGTCGCAAAGGGAAGTAAATGGGGCTTCATTTTCTTCAGCTTCCTAGTCCTTCTCAGCTCCAGAAAACATGTAGAATGCTGCAGGAAGACAAAATTTATCTGTACACACACAGAAACAAATCTGTTTTTATTGTTCCCTTAAATCAACAATTTCCACATTATTAACTAAAGGCATCTACCTCAATGACTTTCTTGGTTAAAGTCTTACCATATGATATGATTTGGTCTTGTGAGCTAGTGGTTTCAGTTAGTACCACTTTATAACTTATTGCTTTATTGTTTTATTGCTTAACGCATTGTAAGCCGCTCTGAGTCTCCGGAGAAGGGCTGCATATAAATTAAAGCAAATAAAATAAAACAAAATAAAAAATAAGGCCTTGGTAAGGCCATTTTTGGAATACTGCATTCAGTTTTGGTCGCCACAATATAAAAAACATGTTGAGACTCTGGAAAGAGTGCAGAGAAGAGCAACAAAGATGATTAAGGGCCTGGAAGCTAAAATATATGAAGAATAGGTTGCAGGAACTTGTTGTGTTTAATCTAGTGAAAAGAAGGACTAGGGGTGACACGATAACAGTGTTCCAATATCTGAGGGGTTGCCACAAAGAAGAGTGGGCCGAATTATTCTCCAAAGTAGGACAAGAAGCAATAGATGGAAACTAATCAAGGAGAGAAGCAACCTGGAATTAAAGAGAAACTTCCTGAAGTGAGAACAATTAATCAGTGGAACAACTTGCTTCCAGAAGAAGAGATTGGACAACCATTTTTCTGAAATGGGATACGGTGTCCTGACCATGCAGGGAGTTGGACTAGATGACATCCACGGTCCCTTCCAAGGTCTCTGTTATTCTGTCACCTATAACCCTAATCTTAATTTTCCATCATTCAACATTTTCAGGAAAAGAGTGGAGAACCATTTGTCCAGGATAGTATCCACACTGCTGCTTTGGGCAGAGGGTTGGAGTAGAAGGTCCCTTCCGGCCCTATCAGTCTATAATTCTACAAGAAAATGTATGGGGAAATCTCTTAATGATAAAGCTATTAAAGTCATGTTAAACTCTCTTCCCCAATTCAGAAATGTGCATATTTTTCAGAAACTTTGGCAATATCAGGAGCGGGGAAATTGCCAAGAGACCAATTTTGAGAAATCAAAAGAAATTGGATTACTCCAGATATTTATAATCAGATCCAGGTCTCATGTAATTTATCTACTTTTGAAAAAGCAACCTGTTCTACTAATTGGTAAATGATGCATGGATTTTATGATCATTTACAATGGATTTCTATCTTCTTGTCAAATCTGAAAATATTCTTTAACACTTGATATACAGGTGCTTAGATTGATGGGTAGAAGATGCCAGAAATTGCTGGTGTAGGTACAAACCTGACTAGGCCTCTTAGGGTATGTATCGGGATCAAAGCATGACAATTTGTTCAGGAACCATCTAATGTCAGAGGCCAGATGAAAGAGGACAAGTTATCTAATGAACTAAGGTTACCAGATCTGGGTGGAAAGCATCCAGATGTTCAAGAAATGGTAGCAAAGCCAGTTTTGGATCGTTTTGCCGCCATTTAACAGCTTTCTGGTCTTTCCACTCCAGATCTAATAGTCCTGCTATCAACACCAAATTATTTCCATTTTTACAATGAAGAAATTGTTCCCATAAATATCTCTTCGAACTGACTGGGTGAATGGAGTTTAAGAGGCAGATGCAATTTAATTTAAAGTGAGCTTCACTCTTCTTTCCTTTAAAAAAAAAATCAGGTTCCCCCCCCCCGCCCCCCATTGTTTAACAGTTTTACTTCCTAAGGAACAGTACTGTGGCTTCCAGTAGAAGGGGGATAGACTTGTACGTAGCTCAGGGTTGAAATGAGGGGTTCTTGGTGCTTTCTGAGCTTGGTTACCTTGGTTGCACTGATGCTGTTACTTTGTCAGGTAATGAAATATCTGCAAGCAAAGAACCACAGATTGTCTCTTTTTAACTGAGCCTTAGACACCCACCCACCCCCATATCTATTCTTAGTAACCAATGAGCATCTACATTGGGAAGAAGAAGTTTTGCCAAATAGTATTTGTAGCTATGTGTTGAAATGCATAATGAATACACAAGGGGCATGTTAGAAATCCTCAGCTTAAGAGATTTCAGATAGATTCTTTGCTGAAGTGATCAAAAGAAGAACTCTCAGCCTACCTTGTCAGACTTTGCAGATTGGTCCAAGTGATCATTAAAAATATATATGTGAACACTGAATATTCCGGTTGAGGGGAAATATTTGATTCTACATGTTTCTTTAGCTACATGCAGAGAGAGGGAGGGAGGGAGGGAGGGAAGGAAGGAGGGAGAGAGAGAGGGGGGAGGGAGGGAGGGAGGGAGGGAGGGTTGTCTGTTTTTACTTAGCTGTTACTTCTCAGTGGAAACTGAACGTGAAAAAAATCATCGATGGAACTAGTAAAATAGCTAAAATCAAAACAAAAGACCAAGTGACTTGAGACCTTGTCAAAAACAGACTCAGCTTTGTTTTTAATGCAGCCAGTAGGTGCTTAAAGAGATTAACGTAAGTAAAGAGAAATTTAAAAGCCTCAGAAAATCCATCAGAAAGGCTTTAAAAGAAACACCGTCCATTGTATCATCCGGTTTGACGCTTCACCATTCCAACAATCAGACAATAGAAAACAATAAATTCACCGCGTTTGGCTTGCATGCGCCAATGGCAATTATCCCATTACCATGAAAATAACATTTATTGCTGCATAATCTGCTCATTAGCCTTTTTAGAGGAAACAAACAAAAATCACTTTTATTCCTTAGCCTTATTCAACTATGCTACAAGAAAATGACAGCAAGTCCGCCATCTGATAAAAAAATTAAATACTTCTTTCTTATACTGTAAATGATTATGTGCATGCAACATGTTTAACCTTGCAATGAATTAACCCAGTTCGGAGGGATCACACAATACACAGGAACTTGGATTAGCCAAACAGGGCGGCTCGAGTAACACAATGTACCAAACACCCATATGCAAGTATGAATCATTATGATTGCTGTGATTGTTAGGTAATTTTATAGGCTTGCTCAATCTCTAGCAATTTGGGGTGGTTTGCAGAAAACCACAAAAAACAAACATGAAGATTCAAGGTGGCAAGAAGGACAAAACTGAGTGGGGAAAAAACATAAAAGAAAAATAATCCATATAATGGATCAAGGGGGCTTCAATACCCCTCCCCAAGCATATCCACATTATATTCATCCATCCATCCATTCGTTCGTTATCTATCATTCATTTGTATCCCACCTTTATTATTTTTACGAATAAAGCTTAGTTTCAGTACATTGGGCCTAGAGATCGCATTCACACATCACATAAACCTGAGGCTTTTTTTAATTATGACTTATTGAACAACATTTCAATGGTTTGATTACACAAGTCAAAAACTAAGGTCTGGCTTGGCCTCTCATACTAAGATGGAAAAGAGCACATTTCATTCTGGTTTGCCTTCTAGACAACATATAGAGAAAGGATCAATCTCACTCTAGATCAGTGATGGGAAACCTTTTTGGCACCAAGTGCCAAAAAGGGAGCATGTGTGCATGCGTCCTTTGCATGCGCTCGTCTGGGCCGCAACCCAGAAGAGGAGCTGCCCAGGGCTCATGCGCATGCCCGAAAATGGACTTTTAAATTATTTTAAATTGATGTCTATTCTGTTTTTAAATAGGCTGTACACCGCCCTGAGTCCTTCGGGAGAAGGGCGGTATAGAAATAAAATTATTATTATTATTATTATTATTATTATTATTATTATTATTATTATTATTATTATTATTATTCCAGGTTCCAGTACTGCCACGCGCAAAAAGGAAAGGTGATCGTCGCGCACGCATGCGTGCCAGAAACCTGGAAGAGGAATGGGCAATGCTGCGTGTGCCAGGCAACATGACTCCACGCGCCACTTCGGGTACGCATGCCATAGATTCGCCATCACGGCTCTAAATGTTCAAGCCTCTTTTGCAGGACCACAACATTTTTGTGATGTTTGCCCTGGGTGTTGCTTTGCAGTAGGGCAAATTCATTATTTATCTGTTAAATTTTATTCATTGCCTATCTTGCCATGGGGCTTTCTAGGTGAATTACAACAATGATATGGAGAAATGAAAAGAAGGGTAAATACAACAGCAGCAAAGTAATGGAGCACAAATGGAAGACCCTGATTCAATGGATTGCAAATACAGGATCAGAACTGTCTGTCAGGCCTGGACGCCATCTTTTATGTTGGCCCTTCAGGCCTGCCACATGTCCTCTGTGGGAAAATGGGAGGGGGATTGTATGGAGTATGGGAGATATATAGTCAAAATACCATTCCTTTCTCAGAGAGTCAAGGACACCTTGCCCTGGCACCTGGAGTCAGATGGGAGGGTGGATGATTGGGCCATGTGATGGACATGTGGGTGCTTGGCAGGGACTTGAATTTTCCTTTGGGTGGAGAAATCCTTTCAGATTTGGGTTTTCCCAGATGTGCCAATATGACATCTCTAATAAAATGGAACTTTGAGGAATCTCAAGCCTCAGAATCATTTATTGTTGGGGGTGTTACTTGGAACCCTGACACTGTCACATCTCTGGAAGACCCTCACTCAGGGAATGCGACTGCTGCCCACGATTCCCGTGTTAACATCCAAGCCTGCTCAAAATCCTGATCTTTAGAGCCATGTTTTTGTGCCCAAATCCATACATTGATCTTGGACCACTGTTTATTTCTGTGAAGTTAGCTTCACATTTCAGAGTCTCAAACATCAAGGAAATATCAAATTCTTTAGTTTCTCCTCTTTCCTGCAAAGACATTCTGAAGTGTTTTTATCTCTTCTTTTCTTGGCAAAAGAAAGCCCTGTCATCTAGAACTACACTTTCTTTCCGTTAAGCTAGCCAACAGCCTCTGAGTCTCATTTTTTCTAAGTTGCTGAAACAGCTATCATGTCGCTGTTTCCCTCTTCCTTCCCCTGATCCCACCTTTGCTAGATAAACCTGCCAGGAAGGATTCATCCATCGCTAGTCTTGCTTGAGAGGATTATGACCATTTTAGCCCTTAGCGATTCTGACTGGGTCGCTAAATATCCAGCACAGGTAGCTGTAGCGTAACGAAAGCACCCTGCCGCTTAGCAGGCCCAGAGTCTCTTGCTGTTCTCTTCTGTGTTGAATAAACAGGCATTGTCACTGCTGGTGAGAGCTAATGGCCAGGAGCCAGAGATCACTGCACAAGCGGAATAAGTCTGCACCCAAAAGGTTTTGGAACTTATTTTTCCCAACCAATGAACATCCTCCTGGCTGAAGGGTAGGGAATTTGCTGTTTGTCTTCTGGATGCTGTTAAACTACATATCCCAGAATCCTCCTCTACTGGCAATGTGCTGAGTCTGGCTGCAAGGGTTTGTATTTTCAGCAACATCTTGGGGACTCAAACCTGCTTTAGATCAGTGTCTGGTTTACAAGGCTGGCCAAGTAAATGTTTGGAAACAGAAGGGCTGCAAAAAATAATGGATGCTCTCAAATATATTAGTGAATGAATACTATGAAGCAATTATACTGAGATTCTTTTATTTATTTAGATTAAATGAATGACAATCAAATCACAGAAATGATAAAATATATAAAGAATGGTTGCAGGAATTGGGTAGTCTAGTGAAAAGAAGGACTAGGGGGGCACGATAGCAGTGTTCCAATATTTGAGGGGCTGCCACAAAGAAAAGGGCGGTCAACCTATTCTCTAAAGCACCAGAAGGCAGGACAAGCAGCCATGGATGGAAACTAATCAAGGAGAGAAGCAACTTGGAATTCAGGAGAAAATTCCTGACAGTGAAGACAATTGATCAGTGGAACAGAAGTTTCCTCCAGAAGTTGTGGGCGATCCATCACTGGAGGTTTTCAAGAAGAGATTGGTATCAGTATTGCCTTCTTCTTATTTCCTGCTTAATTTCTTTAATGTTTTTTTTTAATTCCTTTTCTGCACGTTGCATAATGTTGTCGACTTTGAAAGTAACATGATGGGAGTGAGTGGAAGTTAAGACAGGTGAAAGCAGCAAATAAGAACTGTCCATGTAAAGTATTTCAATTAATCGAATGGAGTGATGAGTGAAAGCTCTCTTACTTCTAGAGAGAATCTAGAACTATCTACACTCAGTCTTCCCTATCGGTGACCTAGCTAGCTTTCTGGTGGGATGCCTCTGACTGAAGCGAGATAACTGAAGCAAGAGATAACGTTTTCATACTAAATTATCTGAAATATTTTATGTGTTGTTGCTGTTGAGTTGTATCTGACCCATCACAATCCCACAGCATGCCAGGCCCTCCAGTCCTTCAATGTCTCCCAGAGTCTGCCCAAATTCATGTTCACTGCATTGATGATGCTACTTCATGAAGCTGGGAGTCAATAAATGTCGAATGTTAAGCCAAATACATACTGAATTACTATTCCCCCCCCCCGCCCCAGGAGAAGACATTTTCTTGAGACATTTTTGAGCTAATTGAAAAAGTAGCCTTAGTAGCTCATTAGACCCAACCAGAGGTACCATATTTTTTGGAGTATAAGATGCACCTTTTCCCCCCCCAAAAAGTGGGTGAAAATCTGGGTGCGTCTTATACTCCGAATGTAGCCCCGCCCAACTTCTCAAACGGAGGTTTCAGAGGCTGAAAAAAGCATCAGAAAAGAATGAACTTTCTGAAGCTGTTTCAGAGGCAGAATTTTTTTTTTTCTGAAACAGTTTCAGAAGTCTCAGAAGCAGGAAAAAAAAGCAAAAAAAAAAAAAAAAAGCAAGGCACAGAGTTCACAACCAAGAAGCTGTTGCTAAAATTCACCTCTAGGAACAGTTGATTGGGGCTATTCCTGGAGGCCGATCCACCTGCCAATCAGTTTTTTTCTTATTTTCCTCCCCAAAAACCATGGTGCGTTTTACACTCCGAAAAATACGGTCATTGCAGAATATAAGGCTTATAAGAATGCCACGATGGTAATTTTTCTAAAGAAATCTACTGAACGCACCTAAGAGCTTGAATAGACAGCTGTTCTGTTATTCTGTTAGAATCCAGGGGTTGCACTAGACAAGAATTTTATGAATAGGTTAACTCGGTTTAGGTCCAGAAAAGAAACAGAGATACATGATTAGTTTTTGAATTGCCTGCTTGGATAAAAATGCTAGAAGCTGTGGTTAAATTGGCTTCAGCGGCTAAAGAACAATTTTAAATTTGTTTATACCAGCCTTTTTTCCTTTGCACTAATCAATATACTTTCACAGTAATAGTAAACACATTTTCAGCTCTTCAGGTTGGCGGCTGCAGAAATTTTGACCCTGTTACTTTTGATCTATCTCATCTTCGCTTGCAAATCCATTGGGGTTTCCTAAGTACAATTTCATTCCTGAAATGGAACCAAAGCTGCACTTACTAGAAAGAGAATGAATTTAGAAAATCCTAGGTGACAGATCTAATGCCTCTAATATTTATGCAGAGTGAAACAGATTTGTGTGTCAACATTCAGGATTTTCAGAGTTTTGCAATGTGATGCCTGAGAACAAAATATACACATACTGTATAATTGTATACTATAAACATATTGGAGAAAAATGCATATAAAATTCATATAAAAGTATAAAGTATAAACATAATTTGAATACATGAAAAGAGTAAGTAAAAAGGAATATTAGAACAGGGACAATAGGCACACTTATGCACGCCCCTTACAGATCTCTTAGGAATGGGGTGAGGTCAACAGTAGACAGTTAAAGGTTGAAGTTTTGGGGGTTTGGGGAAGAAACTACAGAATCAGGTAGTGCATTCCAGGCATTGACCATTCTGTTGCTGAAGTCATATTTTCTGCAATTGAGTTTGGAGCGGTTTACCTTGAGTTTGTATCTATTATTTGCTCGTGTATTGTTGTGGTTAAAGCTGAAGTAGTCATTGACAGTATATGGGAAAAAATAAAGATGCACAGACTGCAAGATGCCTACGTAAGAACACATATTAGGAACAATATTTATGATTAGATAAACATGTTTTATTTGGTTTTGCCTGTTGATATAGAAACAGATCAAACTGCATTTACAGTGAGGAAAATGGAAAATAGGAGAACTAAAATGGTCATATCCACATAGAGGCAGTCCTTGACTTATGACAACATTGGGGACCAGAATGTCTGTTGCTAAGCAAGATTTTTGGCTATGGTTGTTAAATTAATAAGTGAATGTTAAATCTGATGACTAACAATCTGAACTGGTCTCTCCACACATCATCCTTAGTGACAAACCAGTGTCTGCATTTCCTGTGTGGGATAGAATAGAATAGAATAGAATAGAATAGAATAGAATAGAATAGAGTAGAATAGAATAGAGTAGAGTAGAGTAGAGTAGAGTAGAGTAGAGTAGAGTAGAGTAGAGTAGAATAGAATAGAATAGAATAGAATAGAATAGAATAGAATAGAATAGAATAGAATTCTTTATTGGCCAAGTGTGATTGGACCCACAAGGAATTTGTTTTGGTGCATACGCTCTCAGTGTACATAAAAGAAAAGATATATTTATCAAGAATCATAAGGTACAACACTTAATGATAGTCATAGGGAAAAAATAAGCAATCAAATCATATTAGGAAACAGTCAATATAAATCGTAAGGATACCAGCGACAAGGTTACAGTCATACAGTCATAAGTGGGAGGAGGTGGGTGATAGGAACAATGAAAACATTAATAGTAATGCAGACTTAGTAACTAGTTTGACAGTGTTGAGGGAATTATTTGTTTAGCAGAGTGATGGCATTCAGGAAAAAATTGTTCTTGTGTCTAGTTGTTCTGGAGTGCAGTGCTCTATAGCGTCGTTTTGAGGGTAGGAGTTGAAACAGTTTATACCCAGGATGCGAGGGATCTGTAAATATTTTCACAGCCCTCTTTTTGACTTGTGCAGTATACAGATCCTCAATGGAAGGCAGGTTGGTAGCAATTGTTTTTTTCTGCAGTTCTAATTATCCTCTGACGTCTGTGTCTGTCTTGTTGGGTTGCAGAACCAAACCAGACAGTTATAGAGGTGCAGATGACAGACTCAATAGTTCCTCTGTAGAACTGTATCAGCAGCTCCTTGGGCAGTTTGAGCTTCCTGAGTTGGTGCAGAAAGAATATTCTTTGTTGTGCTTTTTTGATGACGTTTTTGATGTTGGGTGTCCATTTTAGGTTATGAGATATGGTAGAACCTAAAAATTTGAAGGTCTCTACTGTTGATACTGTGTTGTCCAGTATTGTAAGAGGTGGTAGTATGGGAGGGTTTCTCCTAAAGTCCACCACTATTTCTATGGTTTTGAGTGTGTTCAGTTCCAGATTGTTCCGGTCGCACCACGATGCTAGTTCTTCAACCTCCCATCTGTATGCAGATTCATCATTGTCTCAAATGAGACCAATCACTGTTGTATCATCTGCAAACTTCAGTAGTTTAACAGATGGATCATTTGAGATGCAGTCATTGGTATATGGAGAGAAGAGAAGTGGGGAGAGCACACAGCCTTGTGGGGCCCCTGTGCTAATTGTACAGGTATCTGATGTGATTCTGGTTAGCTTCACCTGCTGCTTCCTGTCTGTTAGGAAGCTTATGATCCACTTACAAGTGTGTTCAGGTACCTGTACTGGTTTAGCTTAGTTAGAAGAATGTCTGGAATGATGGTGTTGAATGCTGAACTAAAGTCTACAAAGAGGACCCTTGTGTAGGTCTTTGGAGATTCAAGATGTTGTAGGATGTAGTGCAGAGCCATATTAACAGCATCATCTGTTGATCTATTTCCTCAGTATGCAAATTGCCGGGGGTCTAACGGTGGATCCGTGATGGTTTTCAAGTGAGACAGCACTAGCCTTTCAAAGGTTTTCATGACTACAGATGTTAGAGCAACTGGTCTGTAGTCATTCATTTCTTTGATGGAGGGCTTCTTCGGCACTGGGATAATAGTAGAGCGTTAGAAGCCAGAAGGAACATAGCACATCTCTAGTGATTTATTGAAGGTACGGGTGAAGATGGGGGCCAATTGGTCAGCACAGACTTTTTAGCAAGAAGGAGTTATCTTGTCTGGGCCTGAGCTTTTCCTGGCTTTTGTCTGTGGAATAGATCTTGCACTTCCTTTTCTGTGATCACTAGGGGTTGGGGTCAGTTCAGGGGTGAAATGCTCCCAGTTTGGACTGGCTCGGGTGAGTAGGTAGCGATGGCGGCAGGCAGTTCAGAGAACCGGTAGCAAAAATCCCTTCCCTCCCCAGCCTCCAGCTTGCTTACCTTCGCACGCCTGCCTTGCTTCGCTTGCTGTAATCCCTGCAATCCATTGCATCAGCAAGCAACTGAATCTCCCTGCCTGCAATCAAGCTCATCGGTGAGCAGCTCTTTCTGCCTGCCTGCCTGCCTGCCTGCCTGTAAGTTTTTTTCCCCTTTGGGAGCTTCAAAAAAATAGTTAATTGGGGTTTTTTTAAGATGTTCTTTTTTTAGACCTAGCCATTTAAAGTTTAGGAAGTTTTAAATTTAGCTGCTTTTATATAAAAATAAAAATAAAATAAAATAATATTTGTGCAGCTTTGTGAGATTTTGTGTGTTTCTGTAGTGTTTCACTCTAACTACACAAACACACAAAATCTCACAAAGCTGTATGTGGAATTTTGCATGTGTAAAGTGTGAAAGTTGGTTTTTTGGACTTTTTGTGGCTGTGTGAGGTTCCTGCTTGTTGCAGGGACCATTTTGGGTCTAGCACAGCTGCTTTTACATTGTGGGTGAGCCAGTTGTGTTGTGTTGTGTTGTGTGTGTGTAAAGTGTGAAAGTTGGTTTTGGGGTAAAGAAGTGACGTCAACTTGGCCACACCCACCTGACCAACAAGCCACACCCACCCAGTCACCTGACCACTAAGCCACACCCACTAATTAAGCCATGCCCACAGAACCGGTAGTGAAAATTTTTAGATTTCACCCGTGGGTCAGTTGTAGGAGGTTTGGAGATAGGTGGCTGTAGTTTCCTTTCAAACTTGCAGTAAAACACGTTCAGTCATCTGCCAGTTGTCGATTTCCTTCAGCCTGGGAAGGAGGTTTGCCATAACTGGTTATATTTTTAAGAATTTTCCACATGTTTGCTAGTTCATTTGTTAAGAACTGATTCTTTAGCTTTTCAGAGTAGCTTCTTTTTGTTGCTCTGATCTCTCCTGTTAATACATTTCTGGCCTGATTGTACAGCATTTTATCATCTTTTCAGTAGGCTTCCTCTTTGGAACCATGTAGCTGCTTAAGTTTAGCTGTGAACCAAGGTTTGTTGTTACTGTATATTTGCAAGTTCCTGGTGGGTACACATAGGTCTTCACAGAAGCTGACGTATGATGTTACAGTCTCTGTGAGTTCATCTAAGTCTGCAGAGGTACTTTCAAAAACATTCCAATCAAGGCAGGCCTGTAGCTTTAACTTTGCCTCCTCGATCCATGTCTTCACTGATTTAATTGTTGGTTTTGTGGTTTTAAATCTTTGCCTGTAAGCAGGTACAAGGTGAATCATGCAATGATCAGAGTGTCCCACAGCTGCTCGTGGTAAGGACCGATAAGCATCTTTTAGTGTTTTAATTTCTTCTTCCATTTCTTATTTATTTATTTGTTTTGTCAATCTAGTCGTTCTTATCTCCCTTTGTTCCTTAACTTCTTTCGCCCTCGCTCCTTCTCTTAACGCTCTTTCTTCTTGTTCTTTTGGTAGCTCTTTCCTTAAATTTGCTTTGTTTAGATTTCCCAAAATAATGGCCAGTGAATTGGGGTATTTGGCTTCAGCCTCCATAATATGGTCAGCTAGAGTTCGTAATGCCTTGTTTACACAGGCTTGTGGAGGGACATAAACAGCAATTAGGAGAAATGAGAAGAACTCGCATGGACAGTAAAATGGTTTACAGTTGATAAAGGATGAAGAGAGCATGTCTTTCTCCTTCTGTCCTGGTCACTTTTTACAGAGGTACCATTGGGAACTACATGCCTGGATCAAGCTTCCAAGTAATAAGTCCCCAGAATGAACAATCCGAGGCAGTCATATTGAATCAAAGTCCATTTATTAGGAACATATCAAATTGACAAGGTCTTGGTGTAATTCTGGATCTGACCAAACCCCAGAATTGCATCCAGTAAAAAGCAAAAGTTTGAAACTTCCCCCCACAGTCACATTCTCCAATCAGCTCACAGTCTAACTGTCCAGTGACTCCAAACTCCACCTTCAGCCATCTGCAGGCACATTCTCAGTTCCCACAGGAATGAATGCTGCCTAGCCATAACATTCCCCCTTATCTCTGCAACCCCCCTTCCTACTGCTAGAATGTGGTGAGCCTGAGGCCTCGTTAGATCCCCTTACAGAATACCTAGAAAAAGCTTAGAGAAAGAATAGGGAATGACTACAATAAAACATGACTACACATATGTCAGCTTCAGGATCAACACCCTGTTTGGTTTGGTGGCAGCCGTGCCTCAGATAGAAAGTCCATACAGGGAGTGTTGAGGACAACCAAGAAGATTGTAGGAAACTTACTCCCTGTGATTCAGGACACTGCTTATAAGCGCTATGTGCTTAGAGCTCCAACCTGTTAGTGTTCCAGAAAGTCCACAACTCCAAGTAAAAACACAAGCATTGTTAGAGACCCCACACACCCACTTCATGGTCTGTTTCTGTTGCTCCCCTCTGGGAAGAGGTTTTGAAGTATTTCTAGCAGGACTACCAGATTCTGTAACAGCTTTGTTCGTTATGCCATCCATCTGGTAAACTCGCAAGATTCAGTTTTTTCACCATGAATACATCCGAAGTAGACTGTGTTGTTTCTCTGTGTCATATATGTGGGTGTATGTGGGTAAATGCATAATGGTTATCTTTTGAGAGCTGAATACAAAGAAATTTCATTTTAATGTACACTGATTAGTGTACTGATTTAAAGAGACAATAACATTTTTATTCTATTCTGTTCTGTTCCATTCTGTTTATTCTACTCTGCTCTGCTCTGCTCTGCTCTGCTCTGCTCCACTCCGCTCTGCTCCACTCAACCCCACCCCACCCCATCCCACCCCATCTCTAGTCCAGTCCATTCCATTCCATTCCATTCCATGAATCCAATTTCCCCCATTGACTTTGCTTGTCGGAAGCTGGTTGAGAAGGTCGCAGTTAGCAATCACACCACCCTAAAGTGCTACAACAGTTGTACATACAGGCTTGTTGCCAACCAACTGAATTTTAATCACGCTTCCATGGGATGATGCAACAGCTATAAGCATGGAAACTGGTCATAAGTCACTTATTTTCAGGGCTGCTGTGACTTTGAACAGTCATTAAAAGAATTGTCGCAAGTCAAGGATTGCCTGTACTTCTGATTGTTGATAATGTCATTCACTACTACTTCTTTTTGATGCATAAAATCCATGTATTCCAATTGTTTTTACATGAGTTCTAAATCTCAGGAAGGGAGGACTCAAAAAAGTGTCCAGTTTCTAAGTGTACAATCCAGCCTGTTCTGCATTCATTACCCACAAAAATAGAACACGAGACAGGTTGAATCAATCATGCAGATTTACCAAATTAGAAGATTCACACATGACGGAGCCTTCTAAGTTTAGCAAGGCACATATGCTCCTCCACCTGTAATTCCACTTAATGTTAATTCACTTAACATTTGCCACCCATTGCGTTGTGTACAGGGACACATGCATTCCCACAGAGACACTCACTTTAAAGTCTATAAGTTAAAATAGCTTTGGAGAAGAGTTAACAAAAAGACGTATTGATGGCCACTAATTTAGAGGAGTGTAAAAGGGGATTAGATAAATTCATGGGGGAAAATGCTTTTGACCCTGAAGTTAACTCTGGGTTGGGGGCAACAGGTCTCCCAATACCAGTTTCAGAGGATAAAATGATGGAGATGTTTCAGGTCTCTTGCTTGCAAGTACCCCAGAAGCATTGGTGGTTCATTGTAAAAACAAAACGCAGGACTAAGAGGTCTTGGTCTGATTTCTCTGCCTGTTACTCTTCTACTGGGAAAGGTGAGGAGTATAAGATGTTTAGTAAAGACTTCTTTAAGACTGTTGCGGTAGCACTAGATCGATCAGAATAGAGTTGGAAGGGACCTTAGAGGTGTTCTAGTCCAAGCCCCTACTCAAGCAGGGGACCCTATACCATTTCAGACCAATGGCTGTCCGGCCTCTTCTTAAAGACCTCCAGTGATGGAGCAACCACAACTTCTGGAGGGAAGTTGTTCACCAGTTAATTGTCCCCTAATTGTTAGGAAGTTTCTCCTTAATTCCAGTTTGCTTTCCTCCTTGGAAAATAAGTTGGCCCCTTCTTCTTAATGGCAGCGCCTCAAATACTGGAATACTGCTATCATGTGACCACTAGTCCTTCTTTTCTCTATCAGCACTGCACTATTTCAATTAATTGGGTTACTGCCACTTTTTTGTGGAACATCAAGGGCCATACTACAACATGGCTTAAAGAACTCAACAGAAAATAACATATCTTGTTCTGTATATCCACTCCAACAACCCAGATAAGCAGGGTTAGGGCAAACAACAATGATCTGATCAAGACCCTAGCAAAGAGAAAATCAGACCCACACCAACACTGGCAGGGCAATATCGACTGCGTATAAACAGACAGCAATTCCATACTCACTGCACTGATGATGTTATTGGCTGGGTAATGAAACAACTGCAAAGCAAACAACCAAGCTCAGAGAACATCAAGGACCTCTCAATTCAAGCTTGAGCTACAAATATTCTCTTCTATTGGTATCCACTAAAGGACCTCAAAGAACTAATTTTAACAAAATGCAAAAAGAAAAAAAAAAGGAGGGGGGACTAAAATGTTTGGTTCATCCACTTTAGGGAGTCTCAGGAAGGCACAAAATACGTTGGAAGGATATACATGGGCATAGATCCATTCTCAATTCAAGCTGTCTGCAAACTCCACCTCATTAGAAACATGGGTTGCTAGCTGATAAGGTTCAGTTCTACGAGACCTGCAAACCTCTCATTTTATTCATTAAAAAATTGGCTGGATGTGGATTCCCAGGAAACAGGGACTCCATTACGATATTTCACCCCATCATTGTGGCATATTGTTCTAGCTAATACATAATTTCAAGCACAACAGCTAACCAATTAACATTGTTGGCAGTGGTGCCTTTGTGATTTGTAGCCCTGTAATAATGTTGAAATTAAAAAGGGAAAACCAAGCTTGCAAAGTGAATAGTGTTTAGCTGCAAAGTCATCTGGGCAAGCATTCAGTTCAAGCCAAGATTGACAGGAGTCTCATTTAGATGATGGATGGATTCTTCTTGCCAATACGGAGAACACTCTGAGCCTGATTTTAGGATCACATTCTGCACTTCCACCTGTAGTACTTTCTCAGTGCTCTCCGTCAAATATGTTTTACAGAATAACAGAGCTGGAAGGGATCTTGGAGGTCTTCTAATCCAACCCCCTGCTCAAGCAGGCGACCCTAGACCATTTCAGATAAATGGCTGTCCAGTCTCTTTTTGAAAGCCTCCAGTGATGGAGCCTCCACAACTTCTGAAGGGAAGCTCTTCCACTGGTTGATTGTTTTCAAAACCCAGTTTTCAGAGGTCGTGAGGCCTCGCACTCACCTGGACAGAGAAGTTATCATTCATCAATGTCCCACCAAGTGGACATTGCTGAAAAGCAACTAAAATGATTTTTTGTTTTAAAAAGGCTTGATGGGAGCCTCGGTGGTACGGTGGATAGAATGTACTATTGCAGGTGAACTCTGCCCACGATCAGGAGTTTGATCCTGACCAGCTCAAGGTTGACTCAGCCTTCTGTCCTTCCAAGGTTGGTAAAATGAGGACCCAGTTTGTTGGGGGCAAGAGGCTGACTCCATAAACTGTTTAGAGAGGGCTGTAAAGCACCGTGAAGTGGTATATAAGTCTAAGTGCTATTGCTATGTTTAAATTGATGTTACAACTTGCCCATTGGTTTCAACCCAACATGTTTTTTTTCTTTCTCACATCTGATTGAAATTCTTATCTCTGGTTCGTAAGGTAGCATAAAAGGATGCTGTGATAAAAGCTACATCTGGATGATGATGCCCCCATTCTGCTTAATGGAGGCTCTAGCCCTTCTGTCCTTACCAGTTTAAAGCAGAACAAATTAAGGAAAGTGTCTAATGAGTCAAAGCATTGCCAAGCTGCATCATCATCAAATAAAGATGTTATCCATTCATTCATGACCGACCCTTGGCAATTCTATGGGCCAGGTTTCTCCGCGCCTTCCGATCTTGCCCTGTTTCTTTGAGTTGTTCTATGCTCTGGCTGGCGTCAGCTTTGATGGAGTCCAGCCACTGTGTTCTCTGGTGGCCTGGTTTCGTTTTTCTGCTAACTCATCAATAAATCTTTGCAACTAAGTCATGGTACTTATTAATGTGTTAGAAACTGACTAGGAACGAACATGCTCTCCCATTTTTCTATCTCCTTGTGCTCTCCCCACACACCAAAATTCTAACTTTAAATTGCTACACGCTTTTGTATCCCTCAAGGCAGCCGGCTAGGATACAACAATTAAGCTAAAATTGCACAGCTTTGGAAATGGTGGAAAATATTTGTCGCTCATTTTCAGTTTCATTGTAGTCAATGCAGTAACCATAAAACCTTATGTAGTCATTTGATTTTACTTATGGCATTAACTAATATCAAAACTCTCATTTGGAGGGCGTAATGATGCGATTGCACAGCTCTGTAAGTCGTTTTTCGCTTTCCTTTTTCTTACAAGTGCTGAAATATCTTTGGTCTTCGGTTCTTAAAATGGGCAAATTAAGGTAGATACATTTTACTGGAAAGGTAAATTTTCTTTAGATGTTTTCTGGGAGAAAGGAGCTTATCAATTCCAGGTAGTAACATGTCCCCTCTTAAACTTTTTAAAATTAATCATTATTTTGCTGGTTTTAAAGCAGTAGAAACTGATCCCTACAACATGGCAGTCAGACACCTAGGTTCAGGATATTGGGGGGGGGGGTGGCATGATACACTCAGTAGGAGCCATCATTTTCTGGGGACAACCCTCATTTCCCTTTTTGGCTTCACAGAGTGAAACAAAGACTCAGGAGTCCTTGTTCAGTGCTCTTCTAAACTGATGCAGTTTAGGGCATCTCATAACAATTCAGAAGAAAAAAAAATAAAGAAGCTAGGCATTTAAACAGTCCTGGATGTCCTTGACCTGTAAATTCCGAACTAGATTTTCCCAATTATATTTCCTGACTAGGTGGCTCAGTGGCTAAGACACTGAGCTTGTCGATCAGGTGGTTCGAATCCCTAGTACTGGTCTCCTGCGTGAGCAGGGGGTTGGACTAGATGACCTCCAAGGTCCCTTCCAACTCTGTTACCGTTACTGTTACTTACTGTTACTTAGCTTCTTTCGTTGCTCAGTTTTAGAGCTGTGCTCCTGCTTGTAAAGCACAGGTGGAACCCAATAGAGAAAGGAACAATTTGAGGTGAGGGATTATCAATTATTCAACCCCATCTCCATGGATTTCCACTCCAATACCTAGATAGGGAGCTGAGCTAAAAGTGAGTTTTTCCTTCATGGACTGATTATTCCCATTGTCTTCCCTGTGAGGTAGGACAAGAGGTAGGTAGCACCTCAACTGCATTTGAGGGTTTTAACAGAATAACCGAGTTGGATGGGACCTTGGAGGTCTTCTAGTCCAACCCCCTGCTCGAGCAGGAGACCCTAGACTCAGGAATTCTGGGAGTTGAAGTCCACAGGTTGTAAAAGAGCCGCAATTGCCCACCCCTGCCCTAGACCGTCCCAGACAGATGTTTGTCCAATCTCTTCTTGAAAACTTTCAGTGTTGGAGCATCAGCAACTTCTGATGACAAGCTGTACTCACTTAACTGGCATGACTCACTTAACAACCGTCTTGTTTAGCAACAGAAATTCTGGTCCCTGTTGTAAGTTGAGGACTATCTGTAAACATTAACCCATTGCCACCATCTGGTGATCCTTGGTATTCTTGCAGCAAAAATCTGGTAGACGTAATTGTGGATAAAGTCTTCTCTTGATACATTATACAACTTATGTTTTGTAAAATGTAACTGGCTCAGTAGTTTAGCATTCTCTGTTTCACTTTTTCCTCTTTCAATTAATTCCTCAAAAAGCCCACACAATACATGGCCTCCCTGGACATTTTAAAGTACTAACACTCTGGGTATCTGGTTGTCAGTTTTCACTTAGGGTGGATGTGTTTTCCTTGACTCATACTTCGTATCAGCATTACAGGTTCAGGATATTGCTATGCTAAAGCAGGCACGGAGTTTCCTATAAGGCAGATCTGGTGCCTTTCCTGTGAATTTCATAATTTGCAACTAGTTTACCTGAATATCAGCTTCTCTGCTGATTTCCCTTGGGTTAGTCCAGCCTAGTCATACTCAATTGGTAATAGTGAGACATTCTTCTTAGGTATCTCAAAGCATATATATTCTCACATTCCTTTCAAATCTCCACCGAATCAGTATAAAACCAATTCAGGACTTTACCTCCTCAGGGTCTCTTTCACTATGTCTATAACACGGGGTGGGGGGGGGAAATCATGGATACTTTGCTATCTTTGAATTTTGGGATGGAATATTCTCCTTGAGTGAAGGACAGATACTGAAGCCAAAGTTGAAATACTTTTGGCCATCAAATGAGAAGAGAGGACTCACTGAAAAAGGACCCTACAGATGTTGGGAAATACAGAAGGCAAAAGGAGAAGAGGACAGCAGATGATGAGAAGGTTAGAGGGTGTTATTGATGCAATGAATCTGAATTCGGGAGATAGTGGAGGACAGGGGTTTGGCATTCTATGGTCCATGGGGTCGCGAAGAGTCAGACACGACTTGGAGTCTGAACAACAATTCTCTTTGAGAGATGTTGTCAGACCTGCCGCAACTTGAAGCGCCAAATAAAAATGATTCTTGGCTCCATTTGTTGAGAAAGGTTCGGATTTATCCGAAATCAAGTGTATTGCAGCACCGCATAGCCAGAACTGAGAGGCGTGCACCAAAACCCCTAAATTCTATTTTCTACCCCTCCTAACTGTCCCTCATTGCCCACCCTGCTGTAACCAATCAAGTCCATGCAAGATGTTTTCATAATGGTCAGTCCAAGCTCAGCCTGATATACGGCTCCCTCTTTCTTCCAGACAGATCACCTTGGGGCAGCATCATGAGGTGATACAGTTTCTACTTTCAATTCCCCAAGTCTCACCCTCCTCATCCCCCTCTCCACAGCTCATGGCAGTCTGTCACCACGTGACAGCAAAGCACAGCAAGGATAAGGCGACAGCTGACAGATATGTTAAATTATGTTTATATTAATGGCAGGAGAGATGTGTCTACTCCAGAATCAATCAATCAATCAATCAATCTCTCTCCCTTCCTTCTTTTTTTCTTTCTCTCTCTCTCTCTCTCTCTCTTTCTTATTTATTTATTTATTGTTTACTGATAGATATTGCAGAATATTCTTGGCGGCATTAATGCTTCTTCTTGTTGTGATGTATCAAAGAACCAAACCTACAGATTATAAACTGAGCCTTTTTACATCCAATTCAGAAACTCTCTGTCAGCCTCAGCTTTTCTGCTTTAGCTGCCATAAGAAACGGGGAGGGATTAGGTATGGAGCAAAGGGGGGGAAGAGAGCAGGAGGGGGTTTGTCTTTGTAGGAGGGGACTTCGTGGGAATCGAAACTGGATTTCAGAAGGGGACGGCTGACCAACTGTCTCGACATTCCTGATGGATGACGCTGCCAGACGTGTTGCCACCTGACCTTTGGAAGACCTTTAGATTGGCTGAGAAAATATAAACACGAGGGGGGGAAGAAGCTTAGTAGATGCATTTCGCGCGTTTTGTTCACTTCCAGCTTTTCCTGGGGTGTTAATCTTTTCATATTCAGTAAAAGTACCAAATTCTTCAAAATGCTTGAGTTTGGGGTTTTCTTTCCTGGATACTGAAGGAAGCATACCTGACACTCTCCATATCCACACCAACTCAATCTTAGTTCTTTGTTAAGCAAGCATAAATCTGGTAGGTTTTACCATGCACGTACAAAATCTTTAAGTTATTTCATGGACATAAAATACAGTGTAGCTTAATAAAGAATAGTATTTTCTGAGAAGTCACAAAATGGAGAGAATGGCATAAAGGTTCATTGATCTTCATGCAGCAAGTCAAGGAAGCATCAAGTGCTTCTCCTCAGTATCGGTACCATCAGCAAAAAAGTACATTTAATTGAATAAAATTATTTGAATTCTGCTGAAGCAGATGTTATAGGGATAATTCTGTAAAATATGTTTGACCATTTAGGGCGTAAGGGGCTTAAAAGATTGGGACCAGAGCTGCACAAATCTTGATGAACATCAGATGGCAAGGCGAGATTCAGAAAACTCTTTGCTACTCTGGTCCTGAAGATGACAAAGTGGGAAGAAGAGGTTCAGCAGATAGAGAGGAATATTATGGGAACATATCTCGGCTGCTCAAGGCTATTTAATTATCTGTTAATTAGGAAAGAAGGGATAAACTTAACTACTTGAAGGGACGAAGTGTCAAGGCCGAAGGAACCAAGCACAACTTGAGGAGATACTTCAGAGTAGTTTCTTCATTGCTGTTCATCTATAGAAAAAATCTTGCCTGACTAAAGCAGTTGTCTCCATAATGTCTGGCTATAATGTGTAAACTGCTGGTGAGGGGGGTGGGTGCCTTGGCTATTTTCTTTTCTTCCCCCCCCCAAGTTTCTTTATCTCTTTGATCCTCCCTCTCTCCTGCAAATCTGGCTGACATTCCACCTCACAAATACGGTGTTGTTATTCCTGTTTTGAAGCATGCATACTTCATAGTAGGAAAATGAATTATGAAAATGAAAGCAGTGCAATAAAGTTCTGCACTTGATCTTAGTTAAAAGGCTGAGAAAGGATAGCATCCTGTTGCAGTCAGGTTCAAAACCATCCCAGAGAAGATCTAACTATGTCAGGGGTGTCCAACCTTGGCAACTTTAAGACCTGTGGACTTCAGCTTCCAAAATTCCCCAGCCAGACCTGCTGGGAGTTGAAGACCACGGGTTTTAAAGTTGCCATGGTTGGACACCCCTGATCCAAGTGTTCCCTAAGAGTTGAGACTGACTTGATGGGACATTATCAATGAATTGCTCACTCAATCAGTTTCAAAAGATATTTCTTCACAGTGTCGTGGCATCAGCCAGGTACAGTCTATGCTATTTTTATGGCTGTTCTTTCACTTGTACATGTCACTGGGTGTCATAGGTTGACTCTGGAGAAAGACCTCAACAGCAAGGAAAGATATGAATATTTTAGAACACACCTGGTGAAGTACAGTAACTTGATTAGCAATAGCAATAGCACTTAGACTTATATACCACTTCACAGTGCTTTACCGCCCTCTCTAAGTGGTTTACAGAGTTAGCCTGGTTGCCCCCAACAATCTGGGTAATCATTTTTACCAACCTTGGAAGGAGGGAAGGCTGAGTCAACCTTGAGCTGGTCAGGATCGAACTCCTGGAATGAGCAGTGAGTTAGCCCTGCAGTACTGCATTCTAACCATTGTGCCACCATGGCTCTAGATTAGGCATATATGTTGACAAGAACTCCTCTAAAAACTGCTAATATCCATAAAAAGGGGTCTTTGCCATAACACAATTTTGGGGTTTTTTTTAATAGAAGTTTCCTTGTGAAACCCACACATTTAAAAAGACTTTCACAATGATCTGGTAAATAAGTAACCAGAAGCCCCATTGCAGGTTTTTAAAGACTGCATTGTGGATAAGGTGCATAGCAATGTAAAAATATAGGTACAGTTTTATATGAGCTAACAAAACACAAAGCCAAATAAACCTCCTTCATTTTTATACTATATTGTTACTCTTGCCCGATTCTAATAATCATTCCTTTTATACTTCATTTGCTTTGCAGTTAAAAGAAGTGAAACTTTGTTATATCAAATGTGCTCTTAATTTATTTATTAGTATCAGTCTTACGACAAAAGAGAAAAAGAGAAAAAAGACTAGCTTAGCTCTTTTACATCAAGCCACAACAGGGAGCAAAGTTGCTGCCTAGTTCAAGAGAGGGGAACCATCCTAATTATTTGGGGAGGGGGGGCATAATTTATTCATATTTATTCTCTTTTATTCTTTAAAGTTTAACAATTCATTCTTTATCTTAATATCTTTATTGCAGTCTGTGTTGACAGGGGGACAGAGGTCGACTCCGAGGCCCCTCATATGTGGGGTGCTGCAGGGATCGGTCCTCTCGCCCCTTTTGTTCAACATTTATGTGAAGCCATTGGGTGAGATCATCTGTGGTTTCGGGGTGAAGTACCATCAATACACTGACGACACCCAGCTGTACATCTCCACCCCGGACCACCCCAACAATGCCCTTGAAGTGATGTCCCGGTGCCTGGAGGCCGTACGGATCTGGATGGGGAGGAACAGGCTCAGGCTCAACCCATCCAAGACTGAGTGGCTGTGGTTTCCAACGTCCCGATATAGCCAGCTGGTGCCATCGCTGACTATTGGGGGCGAATCATTGGCCCACACGGAAGGGGCTCGCAACTTGGGCATCCTCCTGGATTCATGGCTGTCTTTAGAAGAGCACTTGACGGCCGTGACCGGGAGGATTTTTCATCAGGTCCGCCTGATCCGCCAGTTGCGTCCCTTTCTAGATCGGGACTCCTTACACACAGTCACTCATGCCCTCGTCACCTCTCGTCTGGATTATTGTAACGCTCTCTACATGGGGCTCCCCTTGAGGAGCACTCGGAGGCTCCAACTGGCGCAGAGTGTGGCTGCGCAGGTGGTTATGGGAGCAACGTGGAGCTCCCATGTAACACCTCTCCTGTGCGAGCTGCACTGGCTCCCGGTGGTCTTCCGAGTGTGCTTCAAGGTTCTGGTTATCACCTTTAAAGCGCTCCATGGCTTAGGACCTGGTTATCTACGGGACCGCCTGCTACCACCAATAGCCTCCCACCAGCCAGTACGCTCCCATAGAGAGAGGCTACTCCGGGTGCCGTTGGCCAAACAATGTTGACTGGCGGCCCCTAGGGGGAGAGCCTTCTCTGTGGGGGCACCTACGATCTGGAACGAGCTCCCCCCGGAGATACGGAGGATCCCGGATCTGCGCACCTTCTATCGCGCGCTTAAAACTTTTTTATTTCATCAAGCTGGTCTGGCCTAAATCTTCTCCCCTTTTAAATATAAATTTTAAATACAAATTTTAATCTGTTTAAATTATGGGGTATTTTAAATTCAGACAAATTATTTAATTCGTTTTTAATCTATTTTAAATTTTTGTATTTCTGTGTTTTATCCTCTGGCTGTTCACCGCCCTGAGTCCTTCGGGAGAAGGGCAGTATAGAAATTTAAATAAAATAAAATAAAATAAATAAAATTTGTTTGGGGTTGCCTTTCTTGCCTTTCATCTTTTTTATTGTACAGCAATCTTTCTCCTCAAACCTACCACCTCTCTCTTTTCTTTCCTTCTTACTTTCTCTCCCCCCTTTTCTTCTCCTCCCTACTTCCTCTTCCTTTCTCCTTCTCCTCTCTTCCTCCCTCTCTTACCCTCACTCCTACTCTTAATTTCCCTTCCCTTCCTTCCTCCCTTCCCTTCCTTCCCTCTCTCTCCTTCCTTCATCCCTCTCTATTGCTGTATCCTTTTGTGCATATGGACTACTCAGAGGACTGAAAAAGTTATTTTTGACCAGTCCTCACACTTTTGACCAGTCCTCGAACTTACGACTGTCCTCACATTTTATGTTTTTTGCCCTATCTTGTCACCATGGTGAAGAGAAACAGTTGTGAAATGAGTGACATGGTTGTTAAGAATGCTGCACGGGCATAAATGTGAGGATGGTCATAAGTGTGAGGACCAGTCAAAAGTGTGAGGACCTGTCAGAAATGACTTTTTTCAGCCCTCTGAGTAGTCCCTATACACATAGCCACGCCCACCCGGTCACATGACCTCCAAGCTATGCCCACAAAATAAGCCACGCCCACAGAACTGGTAGTAAAAAAATTTAGAACCCACCCCTGCTACAGGCTCAGTGAAATGCACTTCAGAGACCCTTGTATTTAAATGACGGCGATGGCACAGGGTCATTGTCTCATAGCTTTCAATAACAAAAGGCAAAACGGGGATATCGTCTGCCAACCTGACAGAATGTGTGTGGAAACGAATGGGTTAAGAATGAAAGGAATCCAATCTCTGTGCTCCATTGAAGGTGTAGGAAAATTCATGAACCTTCTCCTTCTCTCTCTCCAAGAAGACATAATTGTGTAGTCCTAAAACCCTGGAGGCTGAGGCATATAATTAGTAAATAGCAATTGGAATAAAAGAAAGAGTATGAAGGTGAATTTTGGAAGATATCACTCTGGGTCCATTTTGACTACAGTGTTGTAGGCATTCACTTTACATAGACATGGGCTGCCCATTTTGTTAAGGCGGAGTCAGTCAATAAAGGTTTGTTTATTTACTATTGCACTAATCATAAATCACGACTTAAACAATGGATGGGCTCACACTAAATAAACCACATTAGTGCCGTACGTGAAGCACATCCACGGGGCCGTCCATTTGTCTCAGAATCCAGAGTTAGCAATTATGCATGTTTTTATTTGTATCAGTTTTCTCTTGGGTTTCAGGAAATGAATGAAACCCTTTGGGTCTGAGTGTCCCCTTACCCCCAAAATATATGTTTTATATGTTCAATCTTGAGAAGGAATGCAAGAACTATGATGAAAGTAACCTTCACCCAAGCAAAAGTTTGCAATTGTGTAAAATGAAATCCTTGGATGCATATTTGAGTTGTGTCAATTTTCTACAGTTAAGTCTGCCTGGGCTGTTCCCAGAGCATGAAAAGTCAGGCTATGTAGTGCCAGCAAGCGCTTGAGAACATTTCTGCCTCTGTGCCAGATAATAATTTATAGGAAATCAATCCAACACTCTTTTAAACCCCATCGTCTAGTTAATCACAGTAATCTCGCTCCCCTAATAATTTTGAGCAAAAGAAAACATTTCAATAATTATTTCCGTACTTAAGAAAATAGGATCATCAATTAGCTCTCTTAGGACATCATGCAAACAGTGCATAAAGGACTATGGACTATTGAGGGGGGGGGGAATAATATAAATACCATGTTGCACGTGCCTAAACAAGCTTTCTTAAGCATCTCAGTAGCAAGTCCTTCTGTAGCTCTGGGCTAATTCTCCTGCCCTCTTCTGTGGGTTCTCCTTGCTGGGATGCATCGGACGTGGAGGTTGTAAGCATCGCCAGCAAAATAATTCACCCTGCTTAAGTTTGCAAATGAAAATATCCTGTAGTTCCTTGAAGCCTTTAGGCATGTGCAGTGGTTTTTTTTTTTTCCTAGTGTTGCATTTCTTGGGGTGGGGAGAGGAGGAGGAGGATGGCAAACAGATTTTTATTTAATAATAAATAAATTAAAAAAAATGAGGATAAGGAGGAAACCCTAACAAATATGAGTTTCATGTAGTTTCATGAGATTGTGCCAGCAAAAAATCTTTGAAAACATGGAATTTATTAGAATGTTAAGCTGCAAATAAAAATAATGGCACATAATTTCTCCTGTTCATTTTCTCTGCCAACTTGGTATGGTTTGCCATCAGTTGCCCTAGCAACTTTTATAAATAACGTCTTCTCTGTAGAGGGAATTCTCACTTTTTGTGGCAATAGGTTCCGTAAGGGAGTTGTGCTGGGTGTTAAATGGTACAAAATAGAAGTCTTGTACAAATCAGCTGGTGGGTTCAGAATCCTGGGATTGAATCCTTCCTAGCTGGGGTGAGACCATCTCACCAAAGGGATTAATTTACTAAAATGTACATTTAATGAGCCCACTGTTAGAAGGAGAATATTTAATCGGTTGATGGGAACTCTCACAATTGCCGTTATCCATGCTAAGGTTACATCAAGAGTGGACTAGGGTAACATGTGGTTCAAAGACTTCCCTCTGAAAGCAGCTTCCAAAACTGAAATTAGTTCAAATGCATCATATAGGGCAATGGGAATATCTTTCACTGGCATTAAAAAGAAATAAACAAAATTCCACCAAGCAGCACGGCAGAAATAACTATGCAGCCACTTTCCAGGGCTATGAAAAATTCTGGATTTGAAGAGGAGTCATGATTAAGATCATTCCTGGGTGCTCACTTAACACTTGTCAGCAACCCCTGCAAAAAAAGCTATGGATTTCTTGGTGCTCTCTGAGCTTGGTTGCTTTTTTGCAGATGTTTCAGTACCCAATTAGGTGACATCATCAGGGCTTGAAAGGAGGTTTGTCCTCTTTTTATATCCTAGTAGTTTTTCCCACCCCTTTTTTTTTTGTAGTTCCTTGATTAAGCTGTAGTTTACTGTTGGGTTGTTTGTCTGAATTGGTAGCTCCTTGATTGGGGTGTTATTTACTGAGAAATTGTTGTCTGGTATTAATCCTGGTGTTAATCACTGCTTATCTGGTTGTTGTCTGTTGGTGAGGAGGTGTTTTAGTCTTTTTTTTTCCCATTTTAGCTTTTTGATGGTCTCTTTTGAATGAGAAAGACAAACAATCTACTCAAGGAACTACTAAGAAAAAATACTTCCACCAACACTAAAAGAGCAAACCAATTGTGTATAAACCCCACTGCCTTCCAGCAGTGAAGATGTTATCTTGTTGGGTATTGAAACATCTGCAAGAAAACCACCAAGCTCAGAGAGCACAGAGGACTCCATAGTTCAACCCTGAACTACAAATATTCTCTTCTCTTGGTACTCTGTGAAGAAGTTGTGTTTCTCCTGGTGTGGTGTGAGTACCTCCCAGGAAAATAAGTTATACTCAAGAGTTGCTTTGAAAAACATAACCCTGCATTGTTGTATTATTAAAGTCCATCAGCCATAAATCTACTTCCCATTTAGCTTTGAGGAGCTGATCTGTAGGGAAAAGAGCACAAGATCAATTAATGAGGGCACAATAGGTTCTACTATTAGTAGACTCTTTCCCAACTTATTAGAAAGTGACTTATGCTCATCACAGCATCTTTGTGATGGGTAGCGATTATGATCATGTTAGCAAGAACTGATAGCCAGAAGAAAACAGCCTGGTTCCTGCAAAATGATTGGATTGTCTCAAAACAGGAATCATGAAGAAAGTTGGAAGTAGAATAAAAGTAGGATTCATCAGGATTGTTAAGGGCCTGGCTGTCATCGCCAGATAGTCTTTTATGACCGCCAGCCCCGCCGCCCGTAAAGAGCCGCCTTCACAGCTGAGAGGTGGCTCGAAAAAACTCCGCTTCTTTGAAGAAGCGTGAGGAGAGCCGGCGAGAGCAGGTAGAGCCCCTGCGAAGTCCCCAGAGTGTCTTTTTTGCCTCTGGGGAGGAAGCAGGATGAGGCTCCCTATCCAGCTCGCCGAGGCTCCAGACGACGGGGGAACTCTGCTTATTGCAGAGCCAGATGGCGCGACCAACGTAATTAGTGAAAGTTAAAGGATTAAAATAAACAGAGTGAAATCCGGATTTGGAATCTAAAACTGCAAGTATATATATTACCCCTGTGATTGGATTTAAGATTTAAGTTTGAAGAAAGAATGAAGGTTTAAAATGGCGCCTGGCTTTAGCTGCTTGAAAGGAAAAAAAAAAAAGCTGAAAGCGAAAGTGGATTGGCCTGATTGTTTCAGTATGCTATAAAGTATCTAAAATAACAGCGCTGGTTAGAAGAGAAGGAAAAAGTTTTTTTTTTTTCCAAACTGTCTTCATGTTTTATCTCCCTTAGAGACTTGATTAATTCTGAGAGGATTTTGTGCTGGTGAGAAGGGAGAGAAGATTTCCTTCTTAAAAAACAGTCTGTCTGCGTGGCAGAATGGCTTTAAAGCCAGATAACAAAGCTGTATGGGGGGGGGTTCCCCTACTCATAAGTTACAAGAGCAGTTTTTAAGCACTGATTTTAAAGACTTGAAGGAATTTATTATTGTGCTTATGGACCAGAAGTTTGAGAAATTTCAACAGGAACCTAAGAAACTGGTGCAAGAAAGGTATGATAAGATGAAGCGAGATTTTTTGACAGTTCTGACTGGCTTCTCAGAAATAATTCTTCAGATTGATAAAAAAATCGAAGAAACCAACTTAGAAGTAGAGTCTAAAATGAAGGAAGCTGATTATAAGATCTATAATGTGGATAATAAAATGCAAAGGATTGAAAATGAAGTGACAATGATGCAATTTAAATTTATGGCATTTGCTGTAAGACTGAGGGGGATAAAAGAAAATAACAGAGATTTGAGAAGGATTTGTGCTGATGCTTTGGCTGTGATGTTAAAGGTTAGCCCTGAAGAGGTTTTGTCCAAAATTGATAAGATTTACAGAGTGAATTCTTGGGTAGCAAGACAAAGGCAATTGCCCAGAGATGTAGTGATATATTTTACAGATGAAAGAATAAGAAATGACATCTTGCAAAAGTCTTTTGTTTCTACCTTACAAGTGGATGGAAGGCAGATTGGGATTTACAAAGAGTTGCCGCCTAAGATGTTAAAAGACAGAAAAGATTTTGGATTTTTGGTGATTGAACTAAAGAAACAACAGATTCCATACAGATGGGATGTCCCAGTTGGGATAAGATTGACGTATCAAGGAGAAAGATATCGATTAAATACTGTTGAAAAAGCAGAAGAATTTTATCGCAATGTTTTTAAAATTGGCCCAACATCTCCACGTATATTGTCAGCGTCAGGAATACAGGAAGGAGATAAAGAAAAGCAAATTGAACAAAAGACTAAAGTCCAGTGGAAGCAGATGGAGGTGGAGCCAATGGAAATACAAGGAACTACAGGGGGCTCTTTGGATGACTCACGCTTGGATTATCCTTTAAAGGTTTTAGCTGGACCACTTAAAAACACAAGAGAAGCGGCTGTGGATCTTGATCTAATGTCCTGCACAGTTAAAGATCAGCATACAACTCGAACAGCATATAAACAAATTCCAGAAAAGCAACAACAGCAGAGCTTCAAGCCACCACAAGGCAAGAATAAAAGCAGGTTCCACAAAACTAGAAAGTTTTAGACCAATATTTCTTTTGAATATGGATTATAAAATTTTTGTGAAACTATTATCCAACATATCAATGCCAGTTATCTAAGAACCGATTTATGTTTATGTAGGACTTATAGAAGGCAGATATATGAAAGATAATGTGAGGCAAATTATAGGCTTATTGGACTATCTTGAGAAGAATAAACAGATCCCTGCAGTGCTGGTGTTTAAGCATGTAGAGAAGGCCTGTAATTGAGTGAATTGGAATTTTCTATTATAGATTTTAAGAAAGATGGATTATGTGTACGTTGAAGGGAATAATTATGAGGCAAGAGGACTACGGAACAAGGGCATTTGCAGTTGATCTGGTTGTTACCCTAACACAATTGATGGAATTAATAATCTAGATGGAAGTCTTTGCAGAAGATATTATATGGAATATAAATATAAAGTCACTCGGGGGGGGGGGTTGTTATACATAAAAGTATTTCTTTTTAACGATGTGGGCAGATGGCAACTAAAGACACTAAATACTCTGTTGGAAGAAGGATCTGATGTGATTGTTTAGATTTTATAAATAATTATATATGGCGGACCTGCGGGAAAGTGGGTGAAACAAAACTGATAGGGTATATGGTGATAGACTAGGTTATACTGGAAAAGGGATGTTATTGAAGAATGGACTCTGAAGCTGGCTAGTCTTGTAGAAATGGTGAAGTTATCAGCATATATAAAAGACTGGACACAAGAGATTCATGTAAGGGAGTGGAGGATAGGGATAGATTATGTGTAGAATAAATACTAAACTAAGAAGTATTAGATAATTTTTAGATGAATGTTGTCTAGAAATGTATAGTTTACAGGGGATAGAATACTATGTCAGGAAGAAATGTATAATTGGATTTCATTCTGGGGAAGCCATGGGGGGAGGGGAGGGTAAGGGAGGGTTAGGGAGGGAAAGGCGGGGGGAAGGGGGAAAATTTGTATTTGTAAAACTTTTTCAATAAAAAAAAAGGATTGTTAAGTGCCTGGTAGCTCAGCAGACTAATAGCATTGTGATTAACACCAGCTGTCTGCAATTACTGTAAGTTCGAATCTCATCAGGCTTAAGGTTGACTCAGCCTTCCATCTTTCCAAGGTAGGTAAATTGAGGACCTGGATTGTGGGGGCAATAAGCTGACTTTGTATAAATACACAAAAGTATGAAGGCTATTGCTTAACGCATTGTAAGCCGCCCTGAGTCTCTGGAGAAGGGCGGCATATAAATCAAATTTAAAAAAAATAATAATTCATCCCTATTATTTATTTTTTTTAATTTAAAAGATCTGATGTTGGGGAGGGTGGGAGAACTCTGTAGGAAGACATGTGACTTGACAAAGAGATTCCAGAAACTGCTGGAAAAGAAAGTCAGAATAATCTTGTTTTGATGCTGTTGCTAAAAGAGAAGTCCTGCTCATTCAAAGGAAGATGGCTTCCCCTCTACCCTCACTTTGCTTACTCATGGGAAATTTCTGTTTGACTACCAATGAGGGGAAATCCTTAATTTTTAATATACCTGCGCAAAAAATTTAGATTGTTCCCTTAATAAAAACATCCATCTCCTTTCCCAAGGGTTCTCTTCAGGAGATGCTTTTTGAACAGCATATGGGATCATTGTTTAAGATTAACTGCACTGAAATGAGGGGTTTTTATTTTTAGTTACAAAAATGTGTCCTATTTTTCTCTGCTTTAAATGAATGAAGATATCTGGCTTTCCAAACTTAGTATTTTTACAGTGCAGGGGATTAATTCGTACAATAAAATTATGGGTAGGTGTTAGACTAGAACTGGGAATACAAACCTTTACACCTGGATTTAGGCATTAAATTCTTTCAATAATTTTAAATGTGATACAGGAAGAAGTGTGTCTGCCCTGCATCAGCAGGGATGGAAAGATTCCCCTTGTTGTGATTGTGGTGCAAACTATTAAACATATTGTGCAAGATTGTCCATGATGTGTGTCCTCTGGTTCCTTAGAAGATCTGCATGAAGCAAAGCCAGAAGAGATCTGGATAGCTGAATTGGACATCCAGTTAGGAGGCCATTGCCGTGCCTCATTAGAAGTTTTGTATATAATTATGTGGATTGTGTGTCTATGTTTACTTCTCTTCTGTCATGTTCTCATTACACACTAAATAAATTCTGATTTCAGGACTGATTACTTTTCATTAGACTAATATCAGAATAGAACAAGGATCAAAGAGGAGAAATTGTAAGGTGCAAAAAATGAATATGTATGTGTAGAAGTCATTATTTTCCAGCTTTAAAGATCACCTCAAGCTATTTCCTTTGGACAGTATGAGTTTAATTTTTAAAATAGTGAGTCAATGTCCCATGCTTTTTCCCTAATGGAATTTCAGAATGAGAGGTCTGGAAACACCCACACATTCCTCTTGCAAGCAACCAACCTGATTTCTTTCCGGTTAATTTAATTTTAAGTGTAACAGAATACACAATCAAGCTTGTTGGTATATAGAGATGGAACCTGGGATCCCTAATTTGCAATAAATTCTAGCCTGACACCAAAGAAATAATTATCGACACCAGGAAGCTATTTATTGCTTGAAGATATAGTGGTAGGCACTAATTCAGATGACTTCTTCGAAGGAACAGATGAATCAATGGTGTGTGTATAGGCCCGTCAATAGTTCTTACTCATGTCAGGTCAAACTTGCCATAAAATGTCAACCTGTATTCTCTGCTCCATTTCAAGAGTTCATTCAGCTCTAGTCCTATCTCAAAGACGCTTCTTTCTCTTTTCCCCTTCATGTTTTCTGAACAGGACTGGAAGCTCTCCTCTGTGTTAAAATGGTTGGGATTTTAGCAATGACTGCATCATTGCAGATCACCATCTTAATACCAGCCAGACCTATCCAGGTAACACGAACCAGTAGCGCGGAGGTGGGAGGCTCCACCCACCCGCCGGGATGTCATTACATCCCATTTTTACCCTCTGCACATGCGCAGAAGGATCTGTGCATGCGCAGAAGCACACGTGCATAGCGCATGCATGCTCCCGTGCGCTCCTGTTCCCGAACCGGTAACAAAGGTAAGTGGATTTCACCACTGCTTAATACTATTTGTTCATAGAGCCCTGGCAGCACAGTGGTTAAAGTGCAATATTGCAGGCTAACTCTGCCCAGAATCTGAAGTTCGATCCTGAAGGGGCTCAAGGTTGACTCAACCTTCCATCCTTCCAAAGTCGGAAAAATAAGATTGTTGGGGGAAATATGCAAATAATACTTAGACATTATAAACCACCCAGAGAATGCTATGGGGTGGCATACAAGCTTAAATCTTATTGCTATTTGGTTTGATTTGATTTTATAGCAGTCTTCCAATGCTTGAGGGACTGTCACAGAAAAGAGGGGGTCAACCTGTTGTCCAAAGAACATGAGGACAGGACAAGAAGCAATGGATAGAGGATTATCAAAGAGAGATCCAACCTTGAATTAAGGGAAAACATCCCTGACAGTGAGTATGATTAATCAGCGGAACCTGCCTTCAGAAGTTGTGGGTACTCCATCACTGGAGGTTCTTAAGAAGAGATTGGATCAGGGGTGAAATCCTACTGGTTCAGACTAGTTCGGGTGAACCGATAGGGATGATTGGCATCGGTTTGCTGAACTGGTAGCAATCATCCCTGGTGGCCCCACCCATGCCTGCCCTCTCGCCCGCTCCCCTCTTCCGGCTCGCTCACCGCTTCCGGCCACTCGGTGCTTCCAGCTGCTTGGCCCACCCACCCACTCCCGCCCTATATAAGTTCCCTTTGCCACGCAGCCCAGCTACTCGCCTTGCCAGTCGCCTCCCCTGCTCAGCTCACCAAAGGTAAGCAATGCATGCCGCCCGCTCACCCTTCGTCTTAGGTTGGGGGCTGGGGCCCAGGGACATGTGATTCCTCGAGGCCCCAGAGCTTCTGCCTGCTTGCTGCCCGCCTCAACCAGGTTGGGGAATGCACCATTCCCTGGCTCTGGCCTTGCCCTAGAGCCGCCGCCCGCTTGCCACCTGCCTTGACCAGGTCAGGGAATGCATCATTCCCTGGTTCCAGCCTTGCCCCGGAGCCACTGCCTGCTTGCCACCTGCTGCCCACTCTCCCTTCACCACGTGACATGTCCTTACCTTCCTCCCATGGCTGACTGACAGGGAAGGCAAGCAAGGGCTGAGCCATCGCCGCTCCCCACTAGCCCAAATCTTGCTCCCATTGTCGCGAGGTGCCTGCAGCCACAGCCTCTTTTTTTTTGGTGCGCCTGGAGGTGCTTCTTGTGCCAAAAGATGCAGCGGCTGCTGGCTTCTTGTAGCAAAAGTTACTGGAGCTGCTCCCCTTCTTAAACGTGCTGCCACCATCGCTACCCTGTGCCATGCGCTGGCCATGCATGCGCACACTATTTATTTATTCATTCATCATTCATCATCGGTGGCAGGCAACAGTGTGTGCATGCGCATGGAACAGGGCAGTGATGGCAGCGGTGGGTTTAAGAAGGGGAGCGGCTCTGGTAACTTTCACTACAAGAAGCCTGCGGCCGCTGCATTTTTTGGTGCACCTCCAGGTGCACTGAAAAAAGAAGGCTGTGGCTGCAGGCATCTCGCAACAGGGGAAAATAGGCAGAACAGAAATTTTAAAAATTTTCCTACTGGGTTCTGTGGGTGTGGCTTGGTAGGGGGGATCCTGTGACTGAGTGGGCGTAGCTATGAGTGATGTTGAGTTGGCCATGCCCACTCAGTCACAGGACCTCCCCCACCAAGCCACGCCCACAAAACCAGTAGGGAATTTTTTTTTTTAAATTTCATCACTGGTTTGGATATCCATTTGTCTGGAATGGTAGAAGGTCTTTGGCTTCAATGGGGGGTTAGATTAGAAAACTACCAAAATCCCTTCCAATTTTGATATTCCGATAGTTTTCTGGAGTTAGGAGGTACAAATGATGCTCCTGATAGTTCCAAAATCAAAATTTGGTGAAAGACTATCATTCCTATCACAGTCACACCAACGAACTTCAGACTTAAAGAGATTGAGAACTTCTTGTTCAGTCCAAGCATCAAATATTTCTGCAAAACTTGGAACCATGAAATATTTAGATGTCTAATTTATCATTCAGCTGGATTTTGTGTTTTTCCACACAATCCACTACTGAAGATATTTGAAAGAATTCCCCACTCTCTCTGGATTAAGAACTAATTATTTCGGGGGCTTCCAGTTTGACTTCTGTCGCCACCAGACGGTCCTTTGAGACCGCCAGCCCCATCACTCGTAAAGAGCTGCCTTTACTATATTATGATGCAGCAGCTCTAACTTTAACAAGTGATTGGTTTGGAAGTAAAAAGACTGGAATACTGAATGCAGAAAGTTTTGATCTTGAATTTGGATGGCATGCTTATTTATTTTATGACGACAAAGCAGATAAAGTATTTAAAAGTCATATACTTAGAGAATCTTTGATGAGAGTTTGGAAGAAGCACCGATTCAAATGGGATTACAAAATACCGTTATGGCTGGATCTTGGTCATACTATGTGGAATACAAATATAATGTCACTCGGGGGGTTTTTATATAAAGAGGTTCTTTTTACAGATGCGGGCAGATTGCAGCTGAAGACATTACAGACACTGTTGGATGAAGGAATTAATTTAACTTGGCTACAATATAATCAACTAAAATTGAGATGGAAAGAGGACCAAAAAACTGGTATTATGTTGCATGAGGAAGAATTGGTTAGACATATAAGAGAGAAAGGTCCAATGCATATTAAAAGGCTTTATAATGTTTTGCTAGAAAGGGATTCAGAAACTGAATTAGTTAAAGATTGTATGATTAAGTGGGCACAAAATTTTGAAGAACCAGTGATGTTGGAAACATGGGAAAAAATTTGGGTTCAGAATGTTAAATTTACACAGTCGCAGAACCTGAGGGAAAATTTTTATAAAATGTTTTATAGATGGCATTTAGATCCCAAAAAGTTGTCATGTATGTACCCTAATGTTCAGCCAAAATGTTGGAGATGCGAATGTTTGGATGCTACGTATTATCATGTTTGGTGGACCTGTAGGAAAGTTAAGGCTTTTTGGATAAAAATTTGGTGGGTCATGCAGAATGTTTTGAAGAAAAAAATTCAATTTTCTCCACAATTGTTTTTATTGGGTATAGTTAAGGGTTTTACACGGGGTGAAATAAAACTAATATTGTATATGATAACAGCAGCAAGATTGCTGATAGGTAAATATTGGAAGAATGAAGCTTTGCCTACTATCGAGGAATGGACTTTGAAGATGGCTAGTTTTGCAGAGATGGCGAAGATTTCAGCGTATTTAAAAGATGGTTCACAAGAGACTTATGAATGGGAATGGAAAAGGTGGATAGAATATGTTCAGAACAAATACCAAACTAGAAAGTATCAAATAGCTTTTATTTGAAAATAATGTATTAGAAATATTTTAATGTAAAGAGACAAAGAGGAAAAATTATATAGGGGGAGGGATGGGTTCAGGTTTATATATTAGTGTTATTAGTTATGAGTATGTAATAGGGAAGTCTGGGGGGGAGGGTTAGGGAGGGTTAGGGGGGATGGGAAGTTTGGGGAGGGAGGTGGGGGGATGAAAAAAGGGGTGAAAATGTAATTGTAAAACTTTTGCAATAAAAAAAAAAAAAAAGAGCTGCCTTTACATCTGAAAGGCGGCTCGAAAAACTCCATTTCCATAAGGAAATGTGAGATAGAGCAGGTGAGGGCAGGTAGAGCCCTCTGCGAAGTCCCCAGAGTTTTTCCTTTACTCTTGGGGACAAAGCAGGATGAGGCTCCCTATTTTCCTCGCCGCTGCTCCGGGCTTCGGGAGACCTCTGCTTCTTGCAGAGCCAGGCGACGAGATCAAGCCTTTCAATGAAAACAACAGATTGCTTAATTAAAGAGGATGAGATCTGGACTTGGAACCCTAAATTGCAAGTATTTTTAATGATTTTATAAGCGTTTCTAAGCGAAGAAAAAAAAAAGCTTAAAATGGCAACTGCTGAGGCTTGAGAAGCAGCCGAAAGTGAAAGTCCTTCCGTAACAAGATACAAAGTAGCGGAGCAAACAGTGCTGGCTAGAATAGAGAAAAGAAAAAAAAGAAAAAAAATTCTATTCTAAGTTTCTTTTTTTTTTGGAGATCTGATATTGATCTTGTTGGAGAGAAGTCCTCTTTCTTCAAAAAGAGTTTGTCTGTGTGGCAGGATGGCGTTAAAATTAACAAAGCCAGACAAGCAAGCAGCGGGGGGGGGGGGGGGTTCCCCCATTTACAATTGTGTGAGCAAGTTTCTAGTTTACAGACTCAGAAGGATGGTTTTAATTTAAAAGAATTTGTTTTGAAGGAAATGGCAAGACATGACGAGATTGTGAACCAGAATTTTGAAAAATTTAAGCAGGAAATTAAAGAATTCATACAATTAAAGTATGATAACTTACAAAGAAAGATTGTAACAGTGACTAATGCTTTTTCAGAAATAGTTATAAAGATGGATACAAATATCAAGTTATTAGAGTCTAAAATGGAGGAAGTTGATGATAAGATTTATAACTTGAACAATAAAATACAAAGAATGGAAAATGATCTGATAAATATTCAAGACAATAGTTCTGAAGTAAAGTCTAAAAAGGAAGCTGATCACGAGACTTACAATACAGAAAATATAAAACAAGGGATTGAAAGAGAAGTTACAATGATGCAATACAGGCTCACAGAATTTGCGGTCAGAATGAGAGGGTTACAGGAAAACAATAGAGATGATCTAAGAAAAATATCTGCTGAAGTTCTGGCTAGGATTCTAAAGATTCATCCAGAGGAGGTATCTTGCAAGATCGACAAGGCCTATAGAGTAAATTCTTGGATTGCAAAGCAAAGGCAATTGCCCAGAGATGTGGTGATTTATTTTACAGATAAAGAAATAAGAAATGATATTGTGCAAAAATCTTTTAGAATTAAAAGAAGAAGAAAGATCTGGATATATAAAGAGTTGCTGCCCAAGATATTAAAAGATAGAAAGAAATTTGGATTTTTGGTGACTGAGCTAAACAAACAAAACATCTCATTCAGGTGGGATGTCCCAGTTGGCATAATATTGAGATATCAAGGAGAAAGATATCAACTAAATTCTGTTGAAAAAGCGGAAGAATTTTACTATAAGGTTCTTAAAATGGGTTTAACATCTTCATGTATAATACATGAGTGGAATAAAGAAAAGCAAAATCAACAAGAGATAGAAATTCAGGATAAGCAGAAGGAGATGGAAGTAATGGAAAAACAACAAGTTACAGAGGACTTTGTAGATGAGCAGCTTCTGGATTCTCCTTCAGAGGTTACAGCTGGACTATTTATAAATACAAGAGAGGCGGCTTTGGATTCTAATGTGATGATTCATCAAGTTACAGACCAGCATAGAAATCAATCAGTTGACATACAACTTAAAGAAAAGAAACCAGAATGGAGACTTAAGCACAAAAGCAAAACCAACAAGATCAAGTTATAGATCAGCATGAAAACCAAATAGTTGATATACAATTTATAGAAAGGAAATTAGGATGGAGATCTAACCCACAAAAAGTCAAGAAAAGAAGAAGCAGGTCTTACAAAAACAAATTTTTTTAAACCAAACAACAGTGCAATGCCAGTTATCTAAGAGATGATTGAAGACAAGATAGCTGAGGCAAAGTATTGATTTATATTATCCTGAGGACAGTGACAGACCTCTGCAGTGCTGTACTTTTGGGATGTGAAAAGGGCCTTAAACTGAATGGATTGGAATTATCTATTTTGGTTTCTTTGATAAATGTATTACGTTTATGTTGAGCTACAAGGCAAGAGAGTTATGGGATTGGGGCACGCAGAAGATCTGGTTGTTACCCTATTACGGTGTTGGAATTAATAATTTAGATGAAAGACACTACTATAGACACTATATGGAATACAAATATAAAGTCACTCGGTGGTTGTTTTTTATATATTAAGTCATCTATTGTTGATGGGGGCAGATGGTAATTGAAGATACCGAACATACTGTTGGAATTAGGATGCGATGTTACCCTAATATGGGTGATGGAGTTAACAATCCAGCTGAAAGACACTACAGAAGATATTATATGGATTACAAGCTTAAAGTCATTTGAGGATTTTATTTATATAAGGGAATACTTCTTAGTGGTGTGGGCAGAAGAATAAAGAGATCAAGAATTATTATGTATGGTAGTTCTGTAGGAATGTGGGTGGAGATAGGTTAGCTTATTGATTGTTCAGTTGAAGAAAAGGGATATGTTTAGATATGAATGTATGTAAAAGATTTGAGTTAAGAGATATATCTATGGGGGTGGAGGAAATGGGCAGACTATGAGTTGAATATATGTTAAATTAGGATTTATTATATAGTTTTATAGTGGAAGGTTGCTTTGAAATGTTATATTAATATACAAAAAAGAGATTTGATTTAAGAGATATATGTATGGGGGAGGAGTAAAAGAGTAGATCATGAGTAGAAATTGTTAAATTGGGGGATATAATAATATTACTATGCTAAATTAGGAGTTATTATATAATGTTATAGTAGAATGTTATTCCGAAATGTATAGTATAAGGGGGATATAATAACATTATTAGAAAGAAAGGGTCAGTATATGGGGGATGGAGCAAGGGGATGGTAAAGTATTATATAATCTGTTATGAATTTGGGTTGTACCCTGAAGAAGCCACGGGGGGAGGGGAGGGGGAGGGGGGGTTAGGGAGGAGGGGGGGAAAGGGGGAAAATTTGTATTTGAAAAACTTTTTCAATAATAATAAAAAAAGAACTAATTATTTCAATATCCATGTAATTCCCTGAAGGAAAAGCAGGACATGTAAAGGTAGTCTCATCCGCACTCAAGAAAGGAAACTTGTTTGGTTCCTGCTATATCAAAATCCCCCAAAGTAACAATAAAAGTTAAAATTTATTTCCCTGAATTTGAATGAATATCTAACCAGCATCTTATGTATAAGATGTGGCAGTAGAAATAAAAAAGGAACACCCTTTAATGAACATCTTCAGTGTAGTAAAGCAGCTCAGGGGAGGATGAGGGAGGGAGGAGAGGAATCCTCTGGTATACTTTCCCAGTCAGAGTCTTCAGAGATTCTTTCATGCAATTGAGCGGAACTTTTGATAATACACTATAAGCAAAATGTCTGGAGATTCTCAGTCATCCAGGTCACGGTTGCCCCAAAAGGGCTTTTCCATAAGGCAACTGGACTTTCTTTATTTTTCCTTGAAGACGTTTTGCTTCTCATCCAAGAAGCTTCCTTAGTTCTTCTTCAGAACTTCTTCTTTCATTCAGAACTGAAGAAGTTTCTTGGATGAGAAGGGAAACGTCTTCGAGGAAAAACAAAGAAAATCCAATTACCGTTTGAAAAAGCACTTTTGGCACCAGGATAAGTAGTTCCCTAGTGTATGGTTCATACGTCCATTTGGGCAAAAGACCTAAAAATGAATGGGGAACATTGGGGTCTGAAAAAGAGCAACATTTAAAATGTGTAAAGTACAGAATGATAGATTTCAAGTCAGGAAAACTGATGTGCGTGTTATACATCTAGTTAATAGCTTGCAAAAGTATTAGTATGGTTATGGCATGGAAACTTTTTCTAGATTTTTTTAACTGTAGGGCATATATAATTTTTATTCTATATCTATTAATATTTCAGATTTCTTGCCTGCATAAATAACTGTATTAATATAGTAAGAGGAGTGAATTTGTAGTCTGTGATTATTTTGCTAGCTGTTAATATTTTATTGTGTTTATTTACTTCACTTTGGTTTTGTGTGTTTTGTTTTCAATTTTGCTGGTCATTGACCAAATAAATTCAGTGGAACTACTTGCCTCCAAAAGTTGCAAATGCTCCAACACTGGAAGTTTTTAAAAGAGATTGGATAACCATTTGTCTGAAATAGTATAAGGTTTCCTACCTAAGCAGGGGGTTGGACTAGAAGACCTCCAAAGTCTCTTCTCTTCTCTTCTCTTCTCTTCTCTTCTCTTCTCTTCTCTTCTCTTCTCTTCTCTTCTCTTCTCTTCTCTTCTCTCTTCTCTTCTCTTCTCTTCTCTTCTCTTCTCTTCTCTTCTCTTCTCTATATTATTGATTAATTGATTGATCAATATGTTGGGATTTCTGTATGCCCATTACAGTAATCTTTGCATTTGAAAACCATCGATCAGTAAATCATTAGGATAATCATGGCACTAATATGATCGATTCTGTCACAGCTTTTTTATGAAAAACTGGAAAGAGATAATAATCATGTCTTTGCTATGCATACAAGTTTCATATAGCAATAGCACTTAAATTTACAGTATATACTGTACTGATTCACAGTGTTTTACAGCCCACTCCAAACGGTTTACAGAGTCAGCCAGTTGCCCCCAACATCTGGGTCCTCATTTTACCAAACTCAGAAGGACGGAAGGCTGAGTCAACTTTGACCCAGTCAGGATCAAACTGCTGGCAGTGGGCAGAGTCAGCCTGCAATGCTGCATTCTAGCCACTGTGACAACATGGCTCATATAAGCCAAGATACGCTCACAGGTTTCACATGTCCCGATACACCAACCAAGTCCTCCTTATTTGCTTCTGCCAGGATTCTTTCAACGTTACTCTGATCTAAAAGAGCTTAATTTAGCTTGACATTTCTTTTAAGCCAAAAAATCAGTGGCAACTGTATTCCTAGGCTGCCTTCAACTTTGTTTCCTATATGCGAAGTTTCTTCTCTGATTCACCATCTGAACGGTGAATCAGAAGTATAGAAGTTTTGCTTCTATAGCTAATGCTATAGAAGCAAAACTAAGACTAAACCAAAATTCCAAATTCAGACACAATTAAGCAAAAACAACAACAACAACAACCCACCCGTTTATTGCTTGTTAAGGATTCAGATAATCTGTAAGATTTATCCAGGACTACACATACGGCAAAAATCCTGTCAATCATAGGTGACAGCAAGGAGCTAGAGCTTTCTTTATCAGTTTGTTGCCATTTAGCAAAGTTTGAATCTATCAAGATATCAAGAAAGGTGGATTGTCCATGCTTGGAATTCACCTCAAGAATTATTATACAACTTGGGATCTATGCTTTGGGGGATCTGACAACATTTGATATCCCCCTTCCACAGTTAAAGAGGATTTATCTATGTTTTGTTCACAAGATAAATGTCATGGTTAGTATTGTGTTGTTTCATTAACACCTCTCTCTCTCTCTCTCTCTCTCTCTCTCTCTCTCTCTCTCTCTCTCTCTCTCTCTCTCTCTCTCTCTCTCTCTCTCTCTCTCTCTCATCTTTCTATCTATCTATCTATCTATCTATCTATCTATCTATCTATCTATCCTATCATTAGCTATCATCCAACCATCCATCCATCCATCCATCCATCCATCCATCCATCCATCCACCCACATATGCTTTTAGTAATTCAGTTCAATACATGAAGATATTAAGAGAAAAAGAAAAACATAAACCATTGTGTTTGTGTGTTTGTGTATGTGTAAGTACGCAATATCCTGGAGATACCTTGGTAGATTATTTGTTCCCACCATCATTACTCTTTAGAGTGAGATATGCCATCCTTCATTCAGCACTTTTATTTGGAAGCAAACATAAAATCTGTTGGCAAGACGGATTCTATCCTTCACGTGTTCTTACATGGCTGTTTCTACTGGGACATTAAAAGCAATTTTATTTTTTCCTAGTTATCCTGTGATCCAGGCAGTAAAGTGAATGTTACATTTCTTTTATCAAATAAGAAAATTCTTATTGTGAATGATGTGGGGAAAGTTTTGTACAGCAACTATGGATATCAGCAAACAACTGATTACTGGATTCCATGAATAATTATTTGGGCCTCTTTTGTTAATTTTCACTTACTTGTTATTCATTACAAGATCTTTCATTTTATGGCTTGCTACTAATTTCTGGCCCCACTTAAATACATCTCCTCCCTCCCTCCCTCCCTCCCTTCCTTTTTATCAAATGTTTTGTTTGAACAGTAGTTTCAAATCCATCTTAAACTAGAAGGCTACCGTACTAAGGTAAAGAGAGGGATTGGGGGGTGTGCAGAAGAAGCAGGCTCAGATCTCCAGACTCTTGTGAATCTCATTAAGAACCTTTTAGAGAAGTGGAGATCCCTCATCATAATAATCTCACTGTTGTAAGGATAAGATGATTTGACAGCTATGTGCTACCAAATGTGCTTTTGATGTTATTTTTACTCATTTGTTATTTTTACTCATGTAAGCAGCACTTCATACCCATCAAAAGTTTATTGTACTGTTTAAATGAGCCAGTTGAAACACCTGAGATTTTCTATGCATAGTGTGTGTGTGTGTGTGTTTGTGTTTGTGCGCGCACACACACACACACACTATTCTATTCTAAAATATTCTATTTTTAAGTGGAGAGATGGCAGAATATGAGATCCATCAAGTAGGCATGGAAAAGAAATACAACACTGAACTCCATAGAAGAAAAATGCCACAACGAATTGAAACCAACTCCAACACAGCATGGATGCCTCACAAATGCTGATGTTGATGTTTATCTCTCCATGCTCAAAACACAACCATAAAAAATGAAGGATGTTTCAAAATGTTGTGCCTAAAGAGGAGTATACATTTGGAAAAGGTACATACAAAATCATTGCTTTGAAAGTAGTTCCAATTTAATACCTGCTTTTAGTATTGAGGCCTTGTCAATATGTTCCCATTAATTTGTTTTAAGTGTGTGATTCATCATGGTTTTATTTAGGGTTATTAAGCGCATAACCTTTCTTATAGTTAATGTTTCAGTTGTGACTGATATCTATCATAGCATTTGTTTGTTTGTTTGCTTGTTTATTAAATCTATATGTGGCCCATTTCACTCCGCAAAGTGACTGTATACAATAGATAGATAGATGATAGATGGGATAAGTAGATGATAAATACTTGACAGATGACTGATAGATGATAGATAGATATATAGAGATGATATAGATGACAAATAAATAGATTATGAATACAGGATAGATGACTGATAGATAGATGACAGAAAGACAGAATACACAAACACACATTGCAAGGCAATCAAACTGGTGTTGAGGAGATCAACCCTGACTGCTCTTTAGAAGGCCAGATCCTGAAGATGAAACCGAAATACTTTGGCCACCTAATGAGAAGGAAGGACTCACTGGAGAAGAGCCTAATGAGGGAAAAAATTAAAGGCAAAAGAAGAAGGGGACAGCAGAGAATGAGGTGGCTGGATGGAGTCACTGAAGCAGTAGACGTGAGCTTAAATGGACTCTGGAGGATGGTAGAGGACAGGAAGGCCGGGACGTTGTCCATGGGGTTGCAATGGGTCGGTCACAACTTCGCAACTAACAACAATACATATACATATACATATACATATACATATACATATACATATACATATACATATACATATACATATACATATACATATACATATACATATACATATACATATACATATACATATACATATACATATACATATACATAGAGATGACAGATAGATGATAGATAGATTTGAGGGGCTGCCACAGAGAGGAGGGGGTCAAGCTATTCTCCAAAGCACCTGAAGGCCAGACAAGGAATAATGGATGGAAACTGATCAAGGAGAGATTCAACTGAGAAATAAGGAGAAATTTTCTGACAGTGAGAACAATCAACCCATGGAAAAAAAGTTGCTTTTGAAAGTTGTGGGAGCTTCATCACTGGAAGTTTTCAAGTAGAGACTGGACTGCCATCTATCAGAAATGGTGTAGGGTCTCCTGCTTGGGTGGAAGGTTGGACTAGATGACCTACAAGATCAACTCTGTTATTCTGTTTGACCTGTTAGATGACTGTTAGATAAATAGATAGTTATGGATGGATGGATGAGTAGGCAGATAGCTAGCTAGCTAGATTATTTATTTATTTAGCGTATGGTTGGTCACACTTCATTTTTACAGGTTAAAAACAATTAAAACAATAAAAAAGCAGTAAGAAAACCTAAAAGGAAAATAGAAATAACATTTCAAAGTTTAATGTTGAGTTTGGAGATCCAGTCAGTAGCTGCTGTTGTTATGCAGAGGAAGTCCCTAGAATCTCCTGGATACCTTCTGTTAGGGCATTCCCTCACTATATGCTGGATAGTCTCTCGAGGGGCCCCGCAATCACATTGTGCTGAAGGTGTCTTTCCCCATTTATACAGGGAGTCAGCACACACCCCATGAGTTGTTCTAATTCTATTATATGTCACCCATATGTGTCGGGATAGGCTAAATCCTGGAGGTATACTACTAGGACTGATATGCTCGGAGACATCTTGGGGGGAACAGCTATTCCACGCCTCCATCCACTTTTGTGTGGTGTTCTGATGATCGGCCATCAACTTATGTGCTGTCAAAAAAACCTGTTTGTGTGGCAGGATGGCGTTAAAACTGACAAAGCCAGACAACCAAGCTGTGGGGGGGGGGGCTCCCTCATTTACAAATCACATGAACAAGTTTTGAGCTTGCAGATGCAGAAGAATGGCTTTAAAGACCTAAAGGAATTTGTTTTGGAGGAGATGGCAAGACATGATGAGATTGTGAACCAGAATCTTGAAAAATTTAGACAGGAAATTAAAGAGTTGGTACAACAAAAGTATGATAACCTGAAACGATATATTGTAACAGCTTTGAAAAGCTTTTCAGAAATAATTATTTTATTTATTTGTTTCCATTTCTATACCGCCCTTCTCCAAATAGGACTCAGGGTGGTGAACAGCCAAAGTAAAAAACAGAGCATACAAAAATTAAAAAACAGTATTAAAATAATTAAATATTTTGGCCATAAATTAAAACAACCCAATTTAAAATCAATTTAAAATTTAACTCAAGCCAGCCCAGGTAGTTGAAATAAATAGGTTTTCAGGGCCCGACGAAAAATCCGGAGGTCTGTTATTGTACGTAACTCTTGGGGGAGGTTGTTCCAGAGGGTGGGTGCCATCACAGAGAAGGCTCTCCTCCTGGAGGTCGCCAGCCGACATTGTCTGGCAGACGGCACTCTGAGGAGGCCCACTCTGTGCGAGCGTACTGGCCGGTGGGAGGCTATTGGTGGCAGAAGGCGGTCTTGTAAGTATAATTATAGTAATTATAAAGATGGATAAAGATATCAACTTAGAAATAGAGTCTAAAATGAAGGAAGCTGATTATAAGATTCATAATCTGGATAATAAAATACAAAGAATTGAAAATGACTTGACAATGATTCAAGAAAATAGCTCAGAAGTAGAGTCTAAAATAAAGGAAGCTGATCACAAGACTTACAATGCAGATAATATAAAACAAAGGATTGAAAATGAAGTCATAATGATGCAATTCAGATCCATGGAATTTGCGGTCAGAATGAGGGGAATACAGGAAAATAACAGAGATGATTTGAGAAAGATGTCTGCTGAAGTTCTGGCTGTGATTTTAAAGGTTAGTCCTGAAGAGGTATCCTGTAAGATTGATAAGGCCTACAGAGAAAATTCTTGGGTGGCAAAGCAAAGACAGTTGCCTAGAGATGTGGTGATTTACTTTACTGATAAAGGAATAAGAAACAATATTGTGCAAAAGTCTTTTAACTCCACTCTAGAAATGAATGGAAGGAAGATTTGGATATATAAAGAGCTGCCTCCAAGATGTTAAAAGATAGAAAGGACTTTGGATTTTTGGTGACTGAGCTAAAGAAACAAAACATCCCATTTAGGTGGGATGCTCCACTTGGTATAATATTGAGATATCAAGGAGAAAGATATCAACTAAATACTGTTGAAAAAGCGGAAGAATTTTACTACAAGGTTTTTAAAATGGACCTAACATCTCCACATATGTCATCAGTGTTAGGAACACAGGAGGGGGATAAAGAAAAGCAAAATGAACAAGAGATTGAAACTCAGGCTAAGCAGATGGAGATGGAGGTAATGGAAAAACAACAAGTTACAGAGGCCTTTTTGGATGAGCCGCTTTTGGATTCTCCTTCAGAGGCTATAGCTGGGTCACCTATAAATATAAGAGAGGCGGCTTTGGATTTCGATTTGATGTCTTATCAAGTTACAGACCAGCATGTAATTCAATCAGCTGATATACAAGTCCAAGAAAGGCAACCAGGATGGAGATCTAAACCACAAGTTAAGAAAAGAAGAAGCAGGTTCTACAAAACTAAAAAAATTTAAACTAAACAAAAAAAATTTTTTCTTTTTCTTTAGCCAACAGACTAATGCCAGTTACTTAAGTACAGACTTATACTATTTTGAGAAAAATAACAGATCTCTGCAGTGCTGGTGTTTTTGGGATGTGGAAGATGGCCTCTGATTGAGCGGATTGGAACTTTCTATTTTGGACTCTTTGGAAAATGGATTACGTATATGTTGAGTTATAAGGCAAGAGAACTATGGAATTGGGGCATGCAGAAGATCTGGTTGTTACCCTAATGTGGTGGTTGGAATTAATAATCTAGACAAAAGACATTACAGAAGATACTATATGGAATATAAATATAAAGTCACTCGGGTGGTTTTTTATATACAGAAACACTTATAATTGATGGGGGCAGATGGTAATTGAAGATACTGAATATAGTGTTGGAAGCAGAACTTGATGTTACCCTAACATGGGCGATGGAATTAATAATCTAGTTGAAAGACATTACAGAAGATACTATATGGATTACAAACTTAAAGTCATTTGAGGATTTTATTTATATATGGAAATATCTTTTAGTGGTGTGGGCAGAAGAACAAAGATATTAAAAATATTATGTATGGTAGACCTGTAGGAAAGTGGGTGGAGATAGGTTAGGTTACTGATTGTTTAGTTTAGGAAAAGGGATGTTATGTTCAGATATTAATATACGTAAAAGATTTGAATTAAGAGATATATGTATGGGGGTGGAGGAAATGGGTAGATTATGAGTTGAATAAATGCCAAATTAGGATTTATTATATAATTTTACAGCTGAATGTTGCTCTGAAATGTATAGTATAGGGGGGATATAATAATAATGTTAGAAAGAAATGGTTAGCATATGGGGGGGTGTTGTAAAAGGATGGTAAAGTATTATATAATGTGATATCAATTTGGATTTTATTTTGGAGAAGCCATGGGGGGAGGGGAGGGGGAGGGGGGTTAGGGAGGAGGGGGAAAAAAGGGGGAAAAATCTGTATTTGAAAAACTTTTTCAATAATAAAAAAAAAGATTGGTGGATTTCTTGACTTTAATCGGCATCTTAAGAGATCAGGAATGTATCCATGTACGGGTAGAGAGGAATTTAATAGGATCTTACTATACTCCCGAATGAGAGCTTCTTGTCGTCGTAAGTGCGGGGGGAGTATGTGACTAAGAACTGGTAACCAGTAACTAGGTGTAGATTTTATGCACCCAGTAATTAGCCTCATCGTATGGTTAAGTTGAACATCAATAAGTCCTGTATGTGAGCTGTTTATCCATACAGGTGCCCAGTATTCCGCTGCAGAGTAGCAAAGCCCGAGGGCTGCACATCGGAGAGTTGGGGCTGAAGCTCCCCAAGTTGTTCCACATAGCTTTTGTAGGGTGTTATTTCTGCTGTTAAGCTTGGCAGCCATATTCTGGATATGTTTCTTAAAGGACAGGGTCCTGTCTAAGGTGACCCCTAGGCATTTTGGTGTTGCCTCGTATGGGATCAGTTTGTTATTTAGGTATACATTGAGTTCTCTTTTTGCCAATTTGTTGTTGAGATGAAAACATGATGTAACTGTTTTACTTACACTTGGGATTAACCTCCATTGGTGGAAGTATGTGCTCAAAGTTGTAAGGTCGGCTGTAAGTACGCCTTCTGTAGCTTCGATGTCCTTGTGGCTATATGCTAATGCCAGGTCATCAGCATAAGAGAACTTTTTTGATATCGTGGGTGGTATATCAGAAATGTATAGATTAAATAGATAGATAGATAGATAGATAGATAGATAGATAGATAGATAGATAGATAGAAAGGAAGAAAGAAAAAGAGGGCTGTGAAAATATTTACAGACCCCTCGCATCCTGGACATAAATTGTTTCAACTCCTACCCTCAAAACGACGCTATGGAGCACTGTACACCAGAACAACTAGACACCAGAACAGTTTTTTCTCGATCACCATCACTCTGCTAAACAAATAATTCCCTCAACACTGTCAAACTATTTACTAATTCTGCACTACTATTAATCTTCTCATCGTTCCCACCACCCATCTCCTCCCACTTATGACTGTATGACTATAATTTTGTTGCTTGTATCCTTACGATTTATATTGATGTTGTTTCCTGATTGCTTATTTGTATACTATGACTATCATTAAGTGTTGTACCTTATGATTCTTGATAAATGTATCTTTTCTTTTATGTACATTGAGAGCATATGAACCAAGACAAATTCCTTGTGTGTCCAATCACACTTGGCCAATAAAGAATTCTATTCTATTCTATTCTATTCTATTCTATTCTATTCTATTCTATTCTATTCGAGAGAGAGGGAGAGAAAGAGAGAGAGAGAGAGAGAGAGAGAGAGAGAGAGAGAGAGAGAGAGAGAGAGAGAGAGAGAGAGAGAGAGAGAGAGAATGTGTGTGTGCATTCACTGGCCAATTTTGCCAGTAGCATACAATACAAATGTCATATCCAGTGGCATATGAATTATTATGTTTTAGTACTATAGTGTGTATGTATATATATATATATACATACATACATACATACATACATACATACATACATACATACATACATATATATATATATATAACATTTTAAAAAGGTTTAACATTCCTGTTTGGGCTAACAGGAATGGGTGCTCAGCTCTGCATGGGAAGGACAGGTACAGATTATTATGTTTTGTATATTTATGTCAGCCTCATGCTGCTTGCTTGCTTTCGGTTGCCAGTAATGGGAGGGGGGAGGTATTGATGGTATTTGGGAGGGGGGAGACATGAGCTGGTGGAGACATCTCGGAAAAGGGAGAGAGATTCTTGCTGTTTCTTTAGCAGCTGCAGAGAAGAACTGATAACTGCCAAGGTCAACCATTCCGGCATACCAGATAGATGGGGCCACCTAAAGAAGTATCGCCCATGACACCTTGGGGAGATGTGGATTGGACATTTGCCTTGGGACTGTGGTGGGAGGGATATGGGGGATGTATTCAATATGTAGTTTTTGTGCCTATTGCCTCAGACTTTGCTTTTCTCCCGCTGCATTCAGTTCATACTCAGTAAAAGTACCTTTCTCTATAAACACGGAGTTGGGGTTTTTCATTCTTGAGCTTTGAACGGAGGCAAGCCTGACAATTTATCTGAAAACTTGCTGAAAACTTGGAGAGCAAAGAGAATACTAAAGTCTGTGACCCACCTTAACTTTTTCAGTTATATTAAGACAGGATGTTTACCAGCCATTCTATGACAAAACATTGCTGTCAGTTTTTATATATGCGCTATTTCGATGACTGCAACAACAATATAATTTTGTTATTTGTTAGAAAGAGGTCATTAGAGCACTTACAGTATAAAAAGCTGACTCTTTCAAACCTCTGTTTTCAAAATTGAAACCTGAAAATAACTAATGTCATTTAAGACAATATAAAGTAACATTTGTGAGAACTATTAACACCTTATCTGACCATTCAGGACACTTTCGTAGTAATCCCAAAATGGCCTCTATTACTTGTGTTTATTTCCTGGGTCTTCAAGAATGACAGCTGCTTAAACATTCAACTTTCTTGCTTTCAGGCAAGAAAATCCATTCTGACAAGTTCTTGGAATAATTTTAGCTTGTCCATCTGGGCAAAAGAGGACATGACCTTATTAAACACAGCAAGCACAAGACTGGCCATAAGACATGGTCGTATGTTTATACTAACACAAGGAAGGAACCAGGAAGAAACAATTCTAACAAAATCTCTTGGCTTTCCAAACAAGGGTCAAAACTGACTGTGTAGCCTGGCATGGGGGTGGGGGTGGGGGACACAGGGACCCACACAGCTACAGGAAGAAAAAGGGGAAGGAGAAGTGGAAAGGGAGGAAAAGAAGGAAGGAAGGAAGGAAGGAAGGAAGGAAGGAAGGAAGGAAGGAAGGAAGGAAGGAAGGAAGGAAGGAAGGAAGGAAGAAATTCAGAATTTCCAAATTGCACTTCTTAAGACAGAAGAAGCCTCTAAGATGAAAAAGAAGGTAGGTAGGTATAGTGGATCACAGAGATGGGCTGGAAGAAGGTATGGGCAGCCTTTGGGAAAACAAACCCCCCAAACAGGAAAGGGTGATAAAGAAACTCAAGACTGCCCCATCTTCACTTTCTTTAGACTAAGAAAAAGGAAAAGAGACACACTGCATGTCTTTAAAGGTTTAATTATGTGTACATCAATAAAGTTAGAGTGCTGGTATTTCCAGCAGTGTCTGTTTCCTAACCTGGTCTATTTTTAAGGGCTGATAGCAGGAGATTGCATCACATAGTAATGTCTGTTACACATATCTGAGTGAAGCCTGGATAACAATAGGTGATATTTTTATCACAAACTTTTTCTTTAATGCCTTTGTATGTCCCAAAGCTGTCAAAGGAAACCACACTGAACTGAGAATTTGGGGCTTTATAATCCTTTGACACCTGGAAGGAATGGAAAAGAGGAAGGCTTCAAGTGAAGATGTTTTTCCTGAGCTTGTCCTGAATCTGTCCTTTAATAAACCCCATAATACTCTTTGAGTCTGTGTACAATATTTCACTTGATGTCTGCCCATTTTTAAAAAGGAAACACTTCCAGCCCTTCTCACCATTTGTAAATACTGCAGTCCCTAAATGACATCTTTAATGGAATTGGTCTCGGTAGCAAGCTTTAAAATATTTACTTCATTTCCTATGAAACATCGTAAGTTTCAGTTCAGCTGAACTTGTTTCCAGCATGGAGTAAAGAAAACGTAGACGAAGCTTTGCCATTTTGTCCAGAGAAAGCAACATTTGCAAAATCTTGCGTATCTCGGAGAAAGCCTCTCTTGGGTGCCCTGAGGTGATCTCCACTTTCTCCAATGCTAGAAATAGCCTAATTTTATCCATAATTCTGACACAGTTCTGAATAGAGCTCCAACCCAAAGTTTTTATGGATAAACGTAGATTTCATTTATTTAAGATAAGATAAAATGAGAAGCAGAGAAGGGAAGGGAAGAGAAATCTGTTGTTACTCGATCAGCCCCCTCCATTGCGCTGTTCCCCCACTGGGGTCCCAAGCCACGTCTTTGGGCCCTTACGAAAAGTTGGGAGGGTTGGGGCCAACCTCACACCAGGGAGGGAGATGTTCCAGAGGGCAGGAGCCCCAGCAGAAAAGGCCCTCCACCTGGACCCCGCCAGTCGGAATCATCGGGCTGACGGGACCCGCAGCAGGCCTCCTCTGCCGGCACGAGTGGGGCGGGCCAACCCCAGTGGGGTAAGATGATCCCTCAAGTAACCTTGGACCCATGCTGTGAATTAGATCTGAAGCTGTGGGTTCCAGTACAGGTTACCTACCAAAAGGAATCTTCTAAGACTTTAGAGCAATCAAGTGATACTTTGATATTTTGAATGCTTGGATCATCGTATGCATGGTGACTCCAGAACTGGATAAGCCTAATGTTGCTTCTTCATCAAGGTTATTACTTTCTTACATGGTTCTACCTTGAGGAAAAGATACTTTTCATTTATGTGTGCAGTCAGACATGTGTTCATTCTAAAAAACAAACAAACAATGGAAAAGCAGGCTCGTGTGTCGCCTCGTTTGACAACAATTATTAATGTTAATAATTAGACTGGAGGAAAACCATGCCAAATTAAAAAGCAACAGCCAGAATAACAATGTAATAAAATAACCAGGTGTTCTTTATCATTGTTGTCCCAATAATCCTTGCAAACAGAGCAAAGGGCAGTATTAAAAATAAACCACAAAGAACATGTAACAGTTGTTTGCAAAAGAAAAAACTCTGACATTCAAGCAATATATAGAATTTATAGAATCTCATAGCAAGGATAAATTGATGCTGATTTGCAACATATCACACAGACAAGGATATGTGTTTGTGTAAGAGAGAGAGATTATGAAAAACACAATGGTCCTGGGGAATTGTTGCAATAGGAAAAATGTTGACAACAGAATATTTTTCAGCTTCATTTGACATATGACAAGTTGCCTATGATCTATGAATAACTGAAATAAGTTTATAAAAACAAATTTCAGAGGAGCCAATAGACAAACATACTTTGTTAGGTCCCAAAGGTGCTTTTTCAAAAGGCAACTGGACTTTCTTTGTTTTTCCTTGAAGATGTTCTCATCCAAGAAGCTTCTTCTGATCCAAGAAGTCTAGGTCTTCAAAAGCAAAATGTCTTTAAGGAAAAACAAAGTCCAGTTGCCTCTTGAAAAGGCACCTTTGGGACAACCATGACCTGGATGACTAAGAATCTCCATACAGACTTCATTAGGCCAACTCAAATCTGCATTTCATTGGTCTGAAACACTATCCTCACTTTCCATGTTGGGGAGCAATCACCACAAAGGCGCTTTTCAAATAAACTATGCCCAACACAATTTTTTAAATTCAACAATGGTAGAATCTTCTCAGTGAAGTCTCAGACCCAGTTTTGATGGTCAACTATGTGCATTCTTCTTTAGCAAATTTAATTTTAATTTTAGATAACTGATTTGGGGGTCACTGAATCCTAAACCACGGTTAATCAGTGACCCATTTTTAAAAATATTTTAGCAATGTATGAAGATTCTTGCTTTGATGTTTCAAAGAGTTGGCCCTTGGTTTTCTTTAAAGAGGATTTTCTTTGACTGAAAATCGTACTCTGCAAAAAGAACTTCTTTTTTAGACCCTTATTTGAAAACTACAAAAACATTGGTGCACCCAGGAGAAACAATCGGATTTATTTCGTGGAATGAGCCTGCATATCACCAGTAAGACTGGACTCTTTGTTTCAAAGGTCAAAACGAAATTTGGTTCTCCTTGTACCTATTTCCATTTTTGAATCAGCTTTATGTATTTGATTTGATCAATTCATTTAATCAATCAAATTTTCTTTTTCTTCTTTTAAAGGGACATAAATGGGACTCAAATTTTGCTGTCAATTTGGTATATAATGATTCAGAAGAATGTCCCTCTTGTAACTCTTTTATTACAAAATTTTGTTTTCTTTGAATCTATTTTTTTTTTAATTTGATTTATATGCTGCCCTTCTCCGGAGACTCAGGGCGGCTTACAATGCGTTAAGCAATAGCCTTCATACTTTTGTATATTTATACAAAGTCAGCTTATTGCCCCCACAAACTGGGTCCTCATTTCACCTACCTTAGAAAGGATGGAAGGCTGAGTCAACCTTGAGCCTTGGAGAGATTCGAACCAGCAGTAAATTGCAGGCAGCTGTGTTAATAACAGGGTGCGTAGACCTCTGTACTAAAATGGCTCTTTGAATTTTATTTGAATTTTTGAATCAGTTTTCTATGTCTGATACAGTCCATTGACTTAATCGATCAAGTTTTCTTCTTCTTCTTCTAAAGGGACATAAATATTCACATGGGACTAAACTTTTGCAATTCAGACTCAGAAGACTGAGTCATCTTGCAACTCTTTTTCCTCCCTGGAAGCCTAGTTTAGAGGAGGAGGAGGAGGAGGAGGAGGAGGAGGAGGAGGAGGAGGAGGAGGAGGAGGAGGAGGAGGAGGAGGAGGAGGAGGAGGAGGAGGAGGAGGAGGAGGAGGAGCCCTCTCCCATTACACCAAACACTTCGCAAGGACTTAAGAGTGAGATGGGATGAGACCTTGACATTCAGTGAAAGGTCACATTTTCATGGCAAATGTAACCTCTGGCAAGCAATAAAGACAGAAGAAGTGGGGGGGGGAGAGAAAAGAAAAGAAGACATACTTGGATCTGACAAGATGGAGTCGGTTTTCGGCAAAAATTGGTCACAGCGGACTCCTTGGTAGCCTTCTTTGCACCTGAGAAAAATGGAAGAAATGACAAACATACGCATGCGGTAATAACAAGCTAATTTCAAAACATCATTTGAATGGAAATCTTGTTCATAATGCACATAATTGTTCATAATGTTCACCCACCTCTGGAGGTTGTGGGTGCTCCAAAACTGGAATTTTTAAAGAAGAGATTGGACAACCGTTTGTCTGAAAAGGTATAGGGCTTCCTCCTTCAGCAGGAGGTTGGACAAAAGACCTCCCAGGTCTCTTCCAGCTCTGTTCTTCTGTTATTGTGTTATGTGTCAAGGGAGTCCACCCATTCATAACTAACGGAAGGCTCAGGGGCAATTATTTCCCAATTTTCTATTCCACTAACAGTTTCTGATGAACCAAATGCATTGTTCTAGGGTGCACATGGTTCAAGTTGTTTTTATTTGGCTACTTTAATTATATCTGAGACCTACACCTAGTTTTACTCACCTGACCTACAATGTAGGGCTTCATTCGGTGTGGTGGATAGATAGGTGGGTTTGGCCTGCAGAAGGACACCCATACAATCAATTGGAAGAAGTGTTGAGGTGGTACTCAGGCTAATAAGCATGCCTTTGAAAAGCAGCCGTGCACCTCTCCTAACAGCACGAGCAATCAACCAGTGGAAAGGCTTCCCTTCATTAGTCACTGCCCCATTCACTGGAGGCTTTCAAAAAGAGACCGGACAACCATTTAACTGAAATGGTATAGGGTATCCTGCTCGAGCAGGGGTTGGATTAGAAGACCTCCGAGGTCCCTTCCAACTCTGCTCTTCTGTGTTATTCTATGCATGTAGAAATAAGTTTATATTGCAGGGGGAAAAACCAATATATATGGGATATCTGTATTCCAGGGAAATTTCTCTGCTACATCTCATATCTTCTGGTATAAATGCTAAAACCTTTTAAAAAAAAAAAAAAAAAAAAAAAAACACCTTTCCATAACCCATCAAGGTTTCTCAGAACAAAATAATGTGTTAGGGCGTTATTTAACAAAGCCATCAATGACATTACTCTTATTCAGACAATTTAAGACCTAAGATCTTTTTGATAAGATTATTTATAAAAACAAGCAATGAATTCTCAGTGTTATTCTTTGGTAAACAGTTATCTTTTGTAAAAGACCATCAAGCAATTTTTAATGAGCAGGGATATAAATCAGAATTCACTACAATATTGATCGATGATGGTAATTAAGGGCAGAGGAATGCAGAGTTGTCAATTCATGAGTAACCAGCTACTGCAGTCTTGGAGTTGGTCTATATCAGGAAATTGCAAACCTGGGTTGAAAAATGAGGAATCCTAAACATTCCCTTCTTTTCTCTATGTCACTTTCCCTTTCTATTTCGTAATATGGATGGAGTCTTCTCCCACAATTTCTCCTACCAACCAAACCAAGATAATTTTGTGAAAATCATGGGAAACCAGGTCCAATCAGATCTAAAGAACTCTTCTGTACCCTAGTGGTTACAGAATTGCTATTACTTGAATTTCATCTGGACACAACCTGGATTAACTAATCTACAGACATATTATGATCATCATCTTAGCCTAGACAAATAGAAAGAGACATTTGGCAGATGGCAAACTGAAGGCATGGAACATCGCATCTCCGTATAATATCCAGAGAATCAAAAGTAAGACATAAATACATATACAAGAAATAAACTTGTATTCAAGATGATGTAGGGAAAGGATGAAGGCTGTAGTTTAACTATCCATTTGGCAATACACAACGTTCATGACAGACATGACATAAGCACTGAGCATTGCCCGTGTTGATTTTCTGCTCGAGACATGGACGTCTAAAGAGTCTGAAGGTAACTTTTGGGAAAGATGTAATGCATGCTACACATAGCTTAGAAATATGTAGGTAAAGGCAAAGGTTCCCCTTGCACATATGTGCTAGTCATTCCTGACTCTAGGGGACGGTGCTCATCTCCGTTTCAAAGCTGAAGACCCAGGGCTGTCTGAAGACAACTCCATGGTCATGTGGCCGGCATGACTAAATGCCAAAGGCGCATGGAACACTCTTACCTTCCCACCAAAGGTGGTCCCTATTTTTCTACTTGCATTTTTTAATGTGCTTTTGAACTAGCTGGGTTAGCAGAAGCTGGGACAAGTAATGGGAGCTCACCCCATTATCCAGCACTAGGGATTTGAACCACTGAACTGCTGACGTTTCAATCAACAAGTTCAACGTCTTAGCCACTGAGCCACCACGTCCATATATATTTTTATATATATAAACTCTCTCTCTCTCTCTCTCTCTCTCTCTCTCTCTCTCTCTCTCTGTGTGTGTGTGTGTGTGTGTGTGTGTATGTGTGTGTGTGTGTGTGTGTGTGTGTGTGTGTGTGTGTGTCTTCTTAAGTTTTTGCGGGTGTGTGTGTAAAAAGTTAAAATCTCGGGTGTTTTCCTGCATCATTATAAATTTGTTAGTTAAAATGTTTAAAATCCTGGCTAAGATCCCAGCTCAGAATCCTCTAAATTCCCAAACAAAAACCCTTTGTAAGGTCTTTCTATAAAATTTTCAATTTTGTGGCATGTCGCGAAGAGGGGGTTGAGGGGTTTTTTATATAAAGTTTTAATGAATGTCTTAAGGGGTTCCGGGGGGGGGAAGGGTTGGATCAGAAGTAAGGCCGTGGATATGGGGGATAACCCACTAAGGGGAGGGCCAGGTATGGCTGTGGGGCATGGCACGGGGGGTGGGGGCCTGGGGTCAAGGGGGGGGGGCTAAAGCTCATCCAGATAAAGTTTTTACCATCAGTACTGTGGGTGGGAGGGGTAGATATGGCGGGAGCAGGGGGCCATATCGTGTTAGGGGAGCGCCCGCCCGCTGTCTTCGAGCGGTGGAGCGCTCCAGCCCCCAAAGCTCCACTCGTTCTCCAGGTGGCGCAGATCCTCAGGGCCCTGGCCTCCGTCTGATGTTATACAATGCCAGGTCTGTAGTAAATAAAGCCCCCCTCATTTGTGATCTTGTTCAGGAGGGGGGAGCAGACCTGGCAGGTATTACGGAAACCTGGTTGGACCAAGAGGGGGGGTCCCTCTCGTTGAAATGTGCCCACCAGGTTTCCGTGCATTCCATCAGCCGAGGTTGCAGGGTAGGGGCGGGGGAGTAGCGGTTATTATTAATGAAGGTCTGAGACCGAGGGAGGCCACTGTTCCTCAGACGGCCGGCTGTGAATCCCTCCTTGTGAAATGGGGTCACGGGGTTCAGATGGGTTTGCTGATCACGTACCTGGCTCCCTGCCATGTGGCAGCAGTCCTGCCCGAGCTACTCAGCGTCATCGCCGCGGTGGCGGTTGAGACCCCTAGGCTTATGGTCATGGGGGATTTCAACTTGCCATCCGTCGGTGAGGCATCTGAGGTGGCTCGGGAGTTCATGGCTTCCATGACAGCCATGGACCTGACCCAGTTAATTCATGGCCCTACCCACATGGGGGGAAACACGCTAGATCTGGTTTTTGTCTCTGGACAGTGGTTGAGTGATCTCGAGATAGGGGATATAGTCACCGAGCCCTTGTCATGGTCTGATCACTCTCTCCTTCGTCTCGACCTTCGAACCACTACACCCCGCCGCAGGGAGGCGGAGCCGGTAAGATGGTTCCGCCCCAGGCGCCTAATGGAACCTGACAGATTCCAGATGGAGCTTGGGCCATTCCCTGAGGCTCTGGCACATGCCTCGACTGGAGACCTAGTGGTCGCCTGGGATAGGACGGCTGCTGGAGCTCTGGACCGGGTCGTGCCTTTGCGGCCTCTGACCCTGTGCCGATCTCAATTGGCTCCTTGGTTTACCGAGGAGCTGAGGGAGTTGAAGCGCTGGAAAAGACGCCTAGAGAGTAGTTGGAGGGCCAGTCTTTCTGAATCTGACCGGACACTAGTAAGATCCCACATTAGGAATTACTTAGTGGCGATAAAAGCAGCGAAATGTAGCTATTTTGCTGCTCTTATTGTGTCATCAGATAATCGCCCGGCCGCCCTGTTTAGGGTGACCTGCTCCCTGCTCCACCAGGAAGCACAGGAGGACCCCTTGGAGGGTAGAGCCGAGGATTTTGTTCAATATCTGTATGACAAAATCACTCAGATTCGGGAAGATCTGGACTCCGACTGGGTAGTCTCAGGAGGGCAGGTCTTGAGAATGTTATCTGGGATGAGTTTGATCCTGTGACCCCTGAGGACGTGGACAGGATTCTGGGTAGACTGAACACGACCACTTGTTTATTGGACCCGTGTCCTTCCTGGTTAGTGCTGGCTTCTTGGGAGGTGACACGAGGCTGGTTCCAGGGGATTATAAATGCTTCGTTGTGTGAGGGTGTCATTCCTGCCGCCTTGAAAGAGGCAGTAGTGAGGCCTCTCCTCAAGAAGCCTTCCCTGGACCCGGCAATGTTGGTAAATTATCGTCCGGTCTCCAACCTTCGTTTTGTGGCAAAGGTTGTTGAGAGTGTGGTTGCGCAACAGCTCCCCCAGCACCTGGATGAAACGACGTATCTGGATCCGTTCCAGTCGGGCTTCAGGCCCGGGTACAGCACGGAAACGGCATTGGTCACGTTGGTTGATGATCTCTGGAGGGCCCGGGACAGGGGGTGCTCCTCTGTCCTGGTCCTGTTAGATCTCTCAGCGGCTTTTGATACCATCGACCATGGTATCATGCTGCACCGGTTGGAAGAGTTAGGGGTGGGAGGCACTGTGTTGTGGTGGTTCTCCTCCTTTCTCTCTGACCGGTCGCAGTCTGTGTTGACAGGGGGACAGAGGTCGACCCCGAGGCCCCTCATATGTGGGGTGCCGCAAGGGTCGGTCCTCTCGCCTCTCCTGTTCAACATTTATGTGAAGCCGCTGGGTGAGATCATCCATGGTTTCGGGGTGGAGTACCATCAGTACGCTGACAACACCCAGCTGTACATCTCCACCCCGGATCACCCCAACGATGCCCTTGAAGTGATGTCCCAGTGCCTGGAGGCCGTACGGATCTGGATGGGGAGGAACAGGCTCAGGCTCAACCCATCCAAGACCGAGTGGCTGTGGTTTCCGACGTCCCGATATAGTCAGTTGACGCCATCACTGACTATTGGGGGCAAATCATTGACCCCCATGGAGAGGGCTCGCAACTTGGGCGTCCTCCTGGATTCACGGCTGTCTTTAGAAGAGCACTTGATGGCTGTGACTGGGAGGATTTTTCATCAGGTTTGCCTGATTCGCCAGTTGCGTCCCTTTCTGGATCGGGACTCGTTACACACAGTCAGTCATGCCCTCGTCACCTCCCGCCTGGACTATTGCCATGCTCTCTACATGGGGCTCCCCTTGAGGAGCACCGGGAGGCTCCAACTGGCACAGAGTGCGGCCACGCAGGTGGTAATGGGAGTGACATGGCACTCCCATGTAACACCTCTCCTGCGCGAGCTGCACTGGCTCCCGGTGGTCTTCCGGGTGCGCTTCAAGGTTTTGGTTACCACCTTTAAAGCGCTCCATAGCTTAGGACCTGGTTATTTACGGGACCGCCTACTACCACCAATAGCCTCCCACTGGCCAGTACGCTCTCATAGAGAGGGACTCCTCTGGGTGCCGTCAGCCAAACAGTGTCGACTGGCGGTCCCTAGGGGGAGACCCTTCTCTGTGGGGGCACCTACCATCTGGAATGAGCTCCCCCCGGAGATACAGAGGATCCCGGATCTGCGCACCTTCCGCCGCGCTGTGAAGACCTTTTTATTCCATCAGGCAGGCTTGGCCTAATCTCTTCCCTTTTTAAATATGTAAATTTTAATCTGTTTTTAAATTATTGGGATGTTTTAATCTGTCTGGGCCAAAATGATTTAATTTGATTTCATCTGGTTTTTTAATTTTTTGTATCTATGTATTTTATTGGTTGGCTGTTCACCGCCCTGAGTCCTTCGGGAGTACGGCGGTATACAAATTAAATAAATAATAATAATAATAAAATCTGGCTTTAAAAGTGCTGGAGGATCGCCAGCACAACCATCAAAACTACAATCTTTGTCTACTTCAAACCCACAAATATTAACTTTGGAAGCTCTACAGGAATCTTTACAGGAGACTTTTAAGCAACAAACTTCTGTTTTAGAGGGGAAAATTAAGGGAGTGTCTGATGAGACGGCTGAAATTAAGGAGGTCATTCAAACTCGGAATGAAGGAAGGAAATAAGAGAAGACATAGTAATGGCATTTCAGGTCTGGCAAAACACATTGAATTGTTGGATGAAAGAGTAGAAGAAATTAATCAGTCTAATGTGAATTTGGAAAATAAAATGGATGAAGTTCAGACCAAGGTGGATAGGGCAGACGATGAAGTGGTGATGTTACAATATAGAGTGATGGAATTTGCCCTGAGAGTAAGAGGTCTGAGAGAACATAATCAAGAGAATCTGAGAGAGATCTTTGCAGAGGCTTTTGCAAAGATAACTGGAGAGCAACAAGCAGATCTTTCATTGCAAATTGACAAAATATATCATGTTAATTCCTGGTTTGCTAGACAGAATCAATTGCCAAGAGATATTGTGATTTATTTTACAACGAGGAGGACCTGAAATGAAATTTTACAAGCCTTCTATAAAAATAAACTTCAAATGGCAGGACAAAAGGTTTTAGTGCTGAAAGAAATCCCCCCAAAAATGTTGAGAAGCAGAAAGGAGTTTGCTTTTTTGGTGGATGAACTTAGAAATCGACAGATTCAGTTTAGATGGGATGTTCCAGCTGGACTGGTGGTGAATTACATGGGAGAAAGGCATCGCCTTAACACAATTTGGAAGGCAAGAGATTTTTATACTAATGTATTAAAGGCTGGATGCCCATCATCTCCGGAAATGAGGAGAAGAAAAGAAGAGCTGGTAATACAGGGACAGAAGGAAAGTAAACAGCCACAAGCTGCAGGAGAGACCTCACTTATTGAAGAAGATTTATTGCAACTTTTTGGTACTGTTCAACCTTTGGAAGTAGCAGAAAAAAGAGAAGAACCAAAAGATCAAAGACGGACCCGAGCTGCAGCTAAACGAAAAGAACAAGATTTAAAGATACAGCAAACCCAAATGAAAACTCAAGAAGCTACAAAAACAGAAGCAGTGGGAGGAGCAAGGCCAAAGAGAAAAGTGCAGGAGGATCTTCAGCTGGCGCTTCTGAAGCTTCAAGGCCCCAAGAATGGCAACTAAATTTTTGACCTGGAATGTCAATGGTTTAAATTCACCACAAAAGAGAAAGAAAATATTTCACTATTTGAAACAGTTTAAAAATGATGTAATTTGTCTACAAGAAACACATATTAGAGTGACAGACCAAAAATATTTGATAAATTCAAGATTGGGAACACATTTTGTTGCATCTGCTCCAGAGAAGAAAAATGATATAGTTATATACCTAAAGACAGACTTAACAGCCAAACTAATTGAGGCAATTGCTCAAGGAAGATACATTGCAATTGAATTTCTAATAGAAGGAAAGAAAACACTTTTAATTAGAGTATATGCTCCCAAACAACAGCAAGAAAAATTTTACAAGCTTTTGCATACCGAAATAATACAATGGGATTATAAATCGTGTATATTAATGGGTGATTGGAATGGAGTACTGGATACTCAAAAGGACAAAAAAGGATTACTTCAAAATACCCAAAATCAAGCAAGATTGCCTAAATCTTTTTTTGACATGATGGATGATATGGAGCTGAGACTTATCTGGCAGGAACGAAATGTTGAAGAAAAGGATTTTACTTTTTTTTTTTTTGATAGACATCAATCTTTTTCTAGGATTGATTTTATACTAATCACTAATGATTTTTTTTCTAGGGTAAAGAAGACAAAGATATGTTCAAGAATTTTATCTGATCATAGTCCGGTGTGGATGGAATTAGAGTAGGAAAAGGGAGCTAGAAGGTCTTGGAGGCTAAATGAAAATCTGTTTAGATATGAGGAAAATGTGAAAGAATGTAAAAAATAAATGAAAGAATTTTTTGTTATGAATATGCATAAGGGTACATCTATGGAAATGGTTTGGAATGCAAGTAAGGCATATATGAGAGGAACCTTAATACACTTGAATAATAAATATAGACGTAGACAAGAAAAGAAACGAAGGGACTTAGAAGAGGAAATAAAAAAGAAAGAGCAGGCACTCATACTGAATCCAACAGATAAGAAAATAAAGGAAACAATAAATCTGTTGTGAGGGCAGTTCAACATGTTGATGGCAGACCAAGTGGCAACTAATTTACAATATGCTAAACATAATACTTTTTGTAATGTGAATAAACCAGGTAGATGGTTAGCCTACTTGTTAAGGAAAAAACAAAAGCTACGTACCATAGAAAAAATAGAATACAAAGGTAAAGGGGTATATCAACAAAATATGATTAAAAAAGCTTTTTTTAGAATTCTATACAAAGTTATATGCTAGTGATACAATTAAAGACATAGATAGATATTTACAGGAGGAGAATATTCCTGTAGTTACACCAGAGCAAAGGGAAGGATTGAACCAACCAATAACTTTGGAGGAAATTATTTTAGCAATTAAACAGTTAAAAGGGGGTAAAGCTCCAGGCAAGATGGACTGACAGCTGTTTGTTATAAAAATTTGCAGTTAGAAATGGTAGAACCGCTTAAGGAATTATTTAGTAGGATTCAAGCTGGAGGAGATGTACCCCCATCCTGGAGAACAGCTTTTATTTCATTGATTCCAAAGGAGAACCAAGATTGTAGTCAACCTAAAAATTATAGGCCAATATCGCTTTTAAATACTGATTATAAGATTTTTGCTAAAATATTAGCAAATAGGTTAATGGTAGTTATGCAACAAATGATTCATAATGATCAATCTGGATTTATAAGTGGGAGACAAATGAAATGTAATGTAAGACAAATTGTAAACTTATTGGAATATTTGGAAAGAAACAACCAAGTCCCTGCAGTGCTTATTTTTTTGGATGTGGAGAAGGCATTTGATCGACTGAATTGGCAATTTTTATTGAAAATAATAGAAAAGATGCAATTTGGAGAGTATTTTACACAATCTATTAGGGCAATATACCAGAGACAAACAGCACAAATAATAATTAATGGTGGTTTAACAGAAACTTTTAAAATTGAAAAAGGAACAATAATGGTGATAAAGGATACCTTTATCATCATTATTGTTTATTTTAACTTTGGAACTTTTATTGAACAAAATACAAGGGTCAAATAAAATAAAGGGAATTAAAATTAGACATCATGATTATAGACTAAGAGCATTCGCAGATGACTTGGTTGTTACTTTAACTCAACCAGTACAATCAGTTACAGGTTTAATGGATATAATTAGCCAATATGGACAAATGTCTGGATTTAAAATAAACAAACAAAAAACAATAATAATAACTAAAAATATGACAGTAAAGCAAAAAGAAGAACTAGAAAGATTATCAGGATTTGAAATAGTAAAAAAGGTTAAATATTTAGGGGTATATATTACAGCTTCAAATGTAAAATTGTATAAAAATAATTATGAATTGTTATGGCAAAAAATACAGAAAGAGATGGAGAATTGGGGAAAACTACAATTATCTTTATTGGGAAGAATAGCAGCAATAAAAATGAATGTTTTACCTAGGTTTTTATTTTTGTTCCAAATGATACCAATACTCAAGAAAGATGAAAATTTGAGGGAATGGCAGAAGGGTATTAATAATTTTGTTTGGGCAGGGAGAAGACTGAGAATAAAGTTAAAAATAATGCAAAATATACGTGAAAGAGGAGGTCTTAAAATGCCTAATTTAAGATTATACTATGAAGCAGCTGTCCTATCAATAATTAGTGATTGGATTAATTCAACAGAAGAAAGAATATTGAATATTGAAGGATATGATTTGTTATATGATTGGCATGCTTATTTATTATATGATAAGAAGGTGGATAAGACCTTTAAAAGTCATATATTAAGGAATGCCTTGTTACGAGTTTGGAAAAAGTATCAATATAAGTTAAATTATAAGATACCTATATGGGCAATACCCAGACATGCGATAGAGAATATAAGTGTAGAACAAAAGCAAGACATGATTACCTATAAAGAGCTTCTTAAAATGGAAGGGGGTATATTGCAGTTAAAGTCTTTAAATGCATTAAAAGAAGAAAGGATAATTCAAACTTGGTTTCAGTATGGACAGCTGCAAGCTAGATGGAAAGAAGATCAGAGAATTGGTATCATGCAGAACGAGGAAAATTTGGTAAAACAAATTAGAGATCAAGGCCAAATGCATATAAAAAGATTATATAATATATTGATAGAAATAGATTCAGAAACGGAATTAATTAAGGACTGTATGATAAAATGGGCACAAAATATTCAGGAACCAATAATGATGGAAACTTGGGAAAAAATATGGGTTAGAAATGTGAAATTTATGCAAGCACAAAATTTAAGAGAAAATTTTTATAAAATGTTCTATAGATGGCATTTAGATCCTAAAAAGTTAGCTTGTACGTATCCAAATTTGCAATCTAAATGTTGGAGATGTGATTGTGATGATGCCACTCATTATCATATATGGTGGACTTGTAAAAAAGTTAAAGCATTTTGGATTAAAATATGATGGATTATCCAAAATATTCTTAAAAAGAAAATAACGTTTACTCCACAGTTCTTTCTGTTGGGTATAATCACAGATTGTATGGTTATAGAGACTAAATTGATTTTAAATTTAATAACTGCAGCTAGACTTTTGGTGGCACAATATTGGAAGAAGGAAGATCTGCCTACTATTGAAGAATGGACATTAAAAGTAGCGAATTTAGCAGAAATGGCGAAAATTTCAGCTTATTTGAAAGATCATTCACAAGAAAGATATATATCGGAATGGAGAAGATGGATTGATTATATTCAAAACAAATATCGGACTAAAAAGTATCAAATAGCTTATGAATGAATAGAAAAATTAAGAGTATTTATATTTAGTTAAGTAAAGGGAGAGTTAAAGTGTGAAGGGGGGGATAGGAATCCATAGTTAGTTAGCTTAGTTTAGTATATGATTGTTAATTGTTATACCCTGTATTTGTTCTGGGAAGTTCGGGGTGGGTTGGGGGTAAGGAAGGGAGGGGGGGATGGGGAAATATTTGTAAAACTTCTTTTTTTTGTGTGTAAAATCTTTAATAAAAAAAAAGAAAAAAAAGAAAGGATGACAGCACAATCATACTGCCCGCAGACAAAGGCAATGCCACAGTGATAATGAATATGGTGGATTACGACAAAAAGTTACTCGAGCTCCTCCAAGACGTTACATATAAAACCTTAAGTACTGACCCAACCATATATTTAGAAAAAACTACCAAAACCAAGATAAAGACCAGTCCCATAGATAAAGAAGTTCAACAAACAATCATCCCTAGAGAGAAGTCATCGAAAACTCCAAAACTATATGGCCTCCCAAAAATACATAAAGAGGGCATACCTCTCAGACCCATAGTTAGCTCCATAGACTCTCCGCTACAAAACTTGGCTAAGTATTTAGCCAAACAACTACAACCGTTTGCGGAATCGATTGCTTCTTATGTGCAGAACTCATATCATCTCATAGAAATTCTGAGAAACCAACGCATAGAGCAGGGTGACCTACTTGTAAGCTTTGATGTGGTCTCATTATTCACTCAAGTACCCATTATAGAAGCTCTAGCAACGATCAAAAATAAATACCACCCACCAAACCACATCATAAAATTGGCAGAGCATTGCCTTTCTAACACCTAACTTCATGTACGGAGGGCAAAGATATAAACAAATGCAAGGGGCACCAATGGGATCACCGCTCTCCCCAGTTATTGCCAATCTGTTCATGGAGAGATTAGAAATTAAGGCGTTGGAACAAACTACTTATAAACCAAAATTATGGCTCAGATATGTAGATGATACGTTTGAGAATAACCGACCATACACCCGAAGCCAAGCCAATAGACACAGACTGGGATTCCCAACCAATCAGAACGAAGAGGTGGGGCCATCCCAGCAAAGCAGACTACCAGCACCAGATTTGAAATAGTAATGGCAGTTGCTGCAGAAGACCCCTTGCATAAGCCTGATGATGGCAGATGAGATTCTGCCGAAACGTTGCCAAAGTGCTCTCAATCTTACACGGGAGAAGACCCGAATACACCAAGACTTGCATACCTGTACCTGTGAAAATCTACAAACACACACACACACACACATATACAGTATATATATATATATATATATATATATATATATATATATATATATATATATACACAAACTATTATATATTTATATATATAAACTGCTTTGCCTAACAATAATAGAATAAAATGTGGTGTTTCCCACAAGTTGTCAAAGAATGTTTCATAGCATAACACCATCCCTAAAACATGTCACAATGAATGCAATGAGATTTTTCTTTTAATTGCCTGCCCCCCCCCGTGGATATTACTTCCAATCTATATTATTGATGCAATTTAATGAAGAGAAATGATTTGTACCATCCAATGAATTAGAAGGCATCCATTTCAATTCACTGCTTTGATTTGATGATCCAATTCAGACAATTGTTCAATTTAGACATTCAGTTAATTGCCTTCAAACGTCTGAACTGAAGCTTTTCTCAGTGCACAGGTCTTCAGGTGGGTCAGTAAGAAGCAGAAGGCAACCTGAACAGGAACGTAGAAGCCTGAATCAAAGGACAGCTACTTCAGGCTGTTGCAGATCAAGATTTGTTTAGAGCTCCTATGCGCCCTGAAACATTTTTTTTAAAAAAGATTAAATACTCCAGCCAAAATGGAGTACCATATTTTAGGTTTCGAGTCATGCGTATCCAAATGCCACCCTGATAGTGGTACCCTTGACAAATATAAGAACTGTTGCATTCTCCAAGCAGAAACGAGAAATTCCACATTTCTGCTGAGTGAGCATTGCCACGACCAACCCTCTCACAGAAATAAGTAATCCCACTTGAAGAATCCAAATCCAGCAACAATTAGCTTTCCCTTGGCATAGATTATAAGGCTTGCTGATTCACCATGTGTCCAAATGAAGAAATAACTGCCCCCCCCCCCAAATGTCAGCAGTGAGTTGACAGAAATTGGTTATATCCCTTCTTTTAGCCTAGCTCAGAAATGGACAGCTCAGAGCAAAGAAGTCTGTTTTTTCTTGATCCATAGAGAGGCAAACACTGAGTTTCTTTTCTTTTCTCTTTTTATGTTTCTCTTTTCATGTAAAATGCATCCCAGGGAGTACAAATGCCATCCACTCTCTAGAAGGGGAATTTGTAAATAACCGAAATAGCCCCCTTGGGCCATTTGCTCATGGTTCATTTGATCATGTTTGAGAAACCTAACAGATTATGAGCAAGAATTGCATTAACCTTGTGGGACAAGAGTAAACCTACACAATTATTTTAAGCCTCTCTGCCCATTTTTCAGTATTATCCAGATCAACATTACCACCACTGCTTCATTGTTATTGTTGTTATTTTCAGTCAGAATAATGGGGTTATTCTCCCCCTAAATCTATTGGAGAATATTACCATTTAGTGTTATTGAAACTTAGAGATTCAGAAACTTGCTTAGAGCAGAAGCTTCAAAGACATGATACAGCTGCATAAATTGCTTCACTACTGACAAGCTAGAGGGCCCTAGGTATGCAAAAGATCTGCCTACAGTATCTATAGCCATTCTCAGTCATCCAGGTCATGGTTGTCCCAAAGGTGCTTTTTCAAGCCTCAATCATTGAGGCTACTTGGAGGTTTATCTGTGCCCTCAGGGTCACCTCAATATTGCAAATGGGTGTGGAACCCTCTTGGAACTGCTGGAAGGACTGTGTGGCAAGCAGGAGATACAATACAGTCCTTTCAGCAGTTCCAAGAAGGGTCCACACCCATTTGCACTATTCAGGTGACCCTCTCAGAAATCACGATTCAGGTGATGACTCTCAGAAAGAGTACTAATGACCAGATGACTGCAAGGGATATAAATCTTTCCATTCTCCACCATCCAGTCAGAACAGAAGAAGTTTCTTGGATGAGAAGCGAAATGTCTTCAAGGAAAAACAAAGAAAGTCCAGTTGCCTTTTGAAACAACACCTTTGGGATGATCTGCCTATAGTAGGTAGATACTGTGGTAGAAACCAAGTTCTATTTATGGGCCTGCTCCATGGTTAATTTCTAAGCATTCTCCTTGTGCCTTTTCATCTCAGTGGAAGATAGATGTTCTCTTCTTGACCTTGAGACTGAAAGTCATCTCTTCAATGTCTGCTTAATTACTCTTCCTAGCTTGAGAATCTAGTTCCTGTATTCTTATTTTCTGCCCTTGTATCAGGAATGTTTAAGGGGCGGGTGTGAAGCATTCAATCTATTTTAAACCATATAACCAGGAAGGTCCTGACATGATTTCATTACCAGCTCTGTTCCATTTTGCCCATACAGAATCAAAAAAGTAGGCAGCCTAGAAAATATTTCAGCAAAGATGTTCTTAAAATGACACTGAATTGTACCTCTTCCCTGGCAAAGTTACAGAAGTGATTTTTCAGTGTCTTCAATAAGGTTTTTTTCCCTTTTTTTCCCACCGCCATGTAGTTTACAACCAATGGAAAATACATTCAGGAGCACATATTCTAATGAGGATTTAAGCTGCAGTCAACTCTCCAACTGAAATTATATACTGCTCAGCTGTTTAGGCCTTGTGCATACAAATGCAAATACCATGTTAATTCATTTCGTAACATTTACAGAGATTTAAGAGGATTGAACTCTTGCTTTGAAATATTATCCCATGCCTGATAACAATATTTACTTAATTCCAGAGAAGTCTATGAGGCCAGTCACCATGTTCTTCTCATATTACAACAGGAATGCTCACCAGATTCTTCCTATTTCTCCCTTTAATTCGGCTTATCTCAATCTTGCCTGCAAAAGAATCTTCATGCATGGAATAAACCCACCCTTACCATTGAGAGTACTGGATGTTTAGAGAAGTACAAAGAGAACAAATGGCAACATCTTCTACCAACCCCTATTTTGTAGGCAAAGTCTTCTCACAAAGTCAGACTAGAATCGGCTGTGGCCTGGTTTAATTCAATGCAGGCTTCTCTTCTGATAATCATGGAGAAGAAACATCCGTCTGCTTGAGCATGAAGGAAAGAATGTAGTGCATCAGAATTGCTAAGCTCCTCCATATGGTGGGAGGTTCATAGGACCACGTTTCCATATGGCAAAGGTTTTAATTGGCGAGGAGTTCTCCATCTAAGAAAATGAAGGGGCAGGCTTCAGCTGCTGCAGCTACACTTTGAATGGACACAAAGGACTATTCTAATAAGCCAATCTACCTTCATGCAATCCAGCCAGGAAGACTGTCCTCTCGTTAAGCATATTTCTACAAGTTTAATGGCAGAACAGAGGACATAAAAGAACTGAACAAGAATAATTATTAATTAATTTGAAGCGCATAGTAAAGGACAATCTGCTAAATTAGTTTTACTCCTAGACTGTTTGTGAATTTGTACAGTAAATAACAACACCAGGGTTTAGATATTCTAGGTCTGTGTCATGCAAGAACAGCCACCGGACAGCAATCCTATGTTTGTCTAAGTCTAAGATGAAAGTAAAGCTTTATTTTTGTATTGAACTTGCACTTGGTTTTAACTAATTTTATGATTGTTCACCATCAATCACTGGTCTGGGATGGTCTGCTATAGAAATTGAATGAATAAGAAACAAAAAAAAAAAAACCATCTGCATTGAGTCACACTGAACATTGAATGTTTCCATGGAGAAGTACAGCTTGCTTTGTTTTTAATTGAGTATTTGTTTGTGTGTGTGTGTTTAGTCCATGTTGCTTTCTCGAGAACAATAGAAAGTAATTTGTTTCTGCCTTCTTTCTTCTTGTTGTTATTAACACAGTCTCCCAGATTGTTCTGAGCAGACTGACATTGTGAGTATCTAGGAGTATCTAGGAGACCTAAGATATTGTTATAATATCTTGATGACGGGTTTTGGAACCCCGAGAGATGGCATGTGGCGAAGAGGGGGTTGAGGAGTTTTTTAACAATTTTTTTAATGAAAATTTTAAGGGGACCTGGGAGGGGGGGGAGGGGGCTGTAGAGGTGGACAAGGGGGGGTCCTTATAGCCACTGAACCTGGTGGTGGGTCAGTTGGGTGCAGCGGAGGGGACGTGGATGGTAATCTGGCCAGGGAGCAGGGGGGGGCGATAGGAAGGGCAGTGTAATTGAAATAATAAATGGGGGGGCAGGTATGACGGGCGCAGGGGGCCATATCATGTTTCGGGGGTGCGCATGCGCTGTTTACGAGCAATTGCACACTCCGGCCCCCAATGCGCGACTCGTGTCCTGGGTTGCACAGAGTCTCAGGCCCTGGGTCCATGGCTGATGTTGTGTAATGCCAAGTCGGTTGTTAATAAAGCCCCCCTCATTTGTGATCTTATTTTGGAGAGGGGTGCGGACCTGGCAGGTATTATGGAGATCTGGTTGGGCCAGGAGGGGGGGGGGTCCCCCTCGTTGATATGTGTCCACCTGGTTTCCGTGCATTTCATCAGCCAAGGGCTCAGGGGAGGGATGGGGGAGTGGTGGCAATTATTAGGGAAAGTCTTTGTCCGAGGGAGACCACTGTTCCTGAGATAGCCGGATGTGAATCCCTTTTTGTGAAGTGGGGCCATGGGGTGCAGATGGGTTTACTGACTGTGTACCTGGCTCCCTGCCACATAGCGACGACCCTGCCCAAGCTACTTGAAGTTATTGCTGGGGTGGCGGTTGATACCCCCAGACTTATTGTTATGAGGGATTTCAACCTGCCATCCGCTGGTGAGGTGTCAGAGGTGGCTCTGGAGTTCATGGCTTCCATGGCGGCCATGGACCTGACTCAGTTAGTTCAAGGCCCCATTCACACAGGGGGACACACGCTGGATTTGATTTTCGTCTCTGGTCAGTGATTGAATGATCTTGGTAGAGGGGATTTAGACATTAAACCGTTGTCATGGACAGATCATTCGCTCCTTCACTTGGACTTTCCAGCCGCTTCCCCCCGCTGCAGGGAGACGGAACCAACCAGATAGTTCCGTCCCAGGCGCCTGATGGATCCCGAAAGATTCCTGACGGAGCTTGGGCCGTTTCCTGAGACCCTGGCACATGACTCGACTGAAGACCTGGTGGCTGCCTGGGATAGTGCGGCCGCCAGAGCGTCGTGCCTTTGCGGCCTCTGACCCGATGCCGATCTCAATTGGCACCTTGGTTCTCCAAGGAGCTGAGAGAGATGAAGCATCGGAAAAGACACCTAGAGAGCATTTGAAGGACTAGTCAATCTGATTCTGACCTAACACTTGTGAGGTCTTATATCAAGACCTACCTAGTGGCGATAAAAGCGGCAAAATCTAACTATTTTTCCGTTCTTATTGCATCTGCAGAGAACCGCCCAGCCACTCTGTTTAGGGTGACCCATTCCCTTCTTCGGGGGGGGGGGAGTGCAGGAAGATCCCTTGCAGGGTCATGCTGAGGATTTTGTGCAATTCCTGCATGATAAAGTCGCTCGGATTCGGGAAGGCTTGGACTCCGACTGGGTGAATCCAGGGGGGGAGACGGGGGTAGGTCTTGAGAATATTATCTTGGAGGAGTTTGATCCTGTGACTCCCGAGGATGTGGACAGGGTTCTGCGTAATATTAGTGCTGCCACATGTTTATTGGACCTGTGTCCTTCCTGGTTGGTACTGGCCTCCTGGGAGATTACACGAGGCTGTCTCCAGGGGATTATAAATGCTTCTCTGAGTAAGGGTGCCTTTTCTGCCACCTTGAAAGAGGCGGTGGTGAGGCCCCTCCTCAAGAAGCCATCCCTGGACCTGGCTGAATTAGCTAACTACTGTCCGGTCTCCAACTTTCGTTTTGTGGCAAAGGTTGTTGAGAGTGTGGTGGCACAACAGCTTCCTGGGTACCTGGATGAAGCTATCTATCTGGACCCGTACCAGTCAGGTTTCAGGCAGGGGTACAGCACAGAAACGGCATTGGTCGCATTGGTGGATGATCTCTGGAGGGCTCGGGACAGGGGTTGTTCCTCTGTCCTGGTCCTATTAGATCTCTCAGCGGCTTTTGATACCATTGACCATGGTATCATGCTGCAGCGGTTGAGGGGGTTAGGAATAGGGGGCACCGTGCTGCGGTGGTTCTCCTCCTTCCTTTCCGACCGCTCGCAATTTGTGTTGGCAGGGGGGCAGAGGTCGACCTCGCGGTGCCTCGCTTGGGGAGTGCCGCAAGGGTCGGTCCTCTCGCCCCTTCTGTTCAACATTGTTGTGACTCCAACCTCCGAGGCCGTCTTATCGGAGGGAGAAGGCTCCGAAAGTGAAGGAGCCTCCCTCTCCAGGATCCTCCTCTCTGGCAATGCCTCAGGTGTCTCCCGAAGGAGAAGAGATTGGCCAGGAGCCAGGTATTTCCGAGCAGTCGCAGTTGGACAGTGATGGAGATAAGTCTTGGCTGGATCCACGTCAGCATCGGAGAGACAAGCACACGCAACAGAAAAGGAGGCGTGCCAGAGATTAAGCTGAGTCACTGGACCACACTCCACAGGGGATAAAAGGGGGTGTGGTGGCCATTCAGGCTCTGTGATAGACAAAATTAAACAACTAGCGAGTCACATTGTATTTCTGAAACTACGTTATCTGCCTGCCTTGGATTTAATACGGACTGGACTTGACAATTCTTTGACTTTGTGTATTTGTTTTGGTTTATCTGATGGAGGAGGAACACCTCCCTCTGTGAGTAAAGTTCTTGGCAAGCAGCTACTGGGTTGCTGCCAATTCTGTTATCGAAGGAATTTATTGTCTGCAAGTTTTATTTAACCCCTGGCTGACTGTTTGTGTGCGTGTGTGAGACGGGGACAGAACAAACATTTATGTGAAGCCACTGGGTGAGATCATCCGTGGTTTTGGGGTAAGAGTCCATCAGTACGCTGATGATACTCAGCTGTACATCTCCACCCCAGACCACCCCAATGATGCCCTTGATGTGATGCCTCACTGCCTGGAGGCCATGCAGGTCTGGATGGGGAGAAATAGGCTCAGACTCAACCCTGCCAAGACTGAGTGGCTGTGGCTTCCGGCGTTCCGATATAGTCAGCTGGTGCCATTGCTGACTATTGGGGGTGAATCTTTGCCCCCCACAGAGAGGGCTTGTAATCTGGGTGTCCTCCTGGACGCACAGCTGTCATAAGAAGAGCATATGACGGCCGTGGCCAGAGGGGCTTTTTATCAGGTTCACCTGATTCGCCAGTTGCGGCCCTTTCTGGACCGGGATGCCTTGCTCACGGTCACTCACGCCCTGGCCACCTCCCGGCTGGACTACTGTAATGGTCTCTACATGGGGCTCCCTTTGAAGAGCACTTGGAGGCTCCAACTGGTCCAGAATGCGGCTGCGCGGGTGGTTATGGGCGCGACTCATTGTGCCCATGTGACACCTCTCCAGCGCAAGCTGCACTGGCTCCCAGTGATCTTCCGGATGCAATTCAAGGTGTTGGTCACCACCTTTAAAGCACTCCATGGCATAGGACCCGGGTACCTTTGAGACCGACTTCTGCCACCAGTAGCCTCCCACCGGCCAGTCCGCTCCCACAGAGAGGGGCTCGGCCAAGGTATGTCGGCTGGTGACACCCAGGGGGAGGGCCTTCTCTGTGGAAGCTCCTGCCCTGTGGAATGAACTGCCCCCAAAATTGCGCAAGATCTCCGACCTCCGTGTATTTCGCTGTGCCCTCAAGACCCTGCTGTTCCGCCAGGCCGGGCTATCAATGTAAATGATTTTAAATTGGGTGTTTTAAATTTTTGGGTTTTAATTATTTAATAATTTTAATTATTTTTTAATTGATGTCTGTATATTTTTGTGTTTTTAATAGGCTGTACACTGCCCTGAGTCCTTCAGGAGAAGGGTGGTATAGAAATAAAATTATTATTATTATTATTATTATTATTATTATTATTATTATTATTATTATTATTATTATTATTATTATTATTATTATTATTGGATGGTTCCAAGTAATACAATTTTTTTTTATTTTTTTTTTGTAATTGGTGAGAAGAACTGGGAAGTGTGTTTCTTCAATGGTTCTCCTCCCATTCCACCTGAATCCAATCAGTGTTGGTAGGGTAGTGAGAGAAATATAGATTATTCCTGTAAAACGCAGAACAAGAGTGGAGCCATATTTATCCTTTATATGACCTGAAACCCCAGATGTGAGGCAGTTATGAAATACAGGGCTTTTGAGGGGAATAACAGCCATAATTTGATTAAGCACATTCCATGTCACGTCAGGCTAACATTGGCAGGAAAGCTGTCATATTGAGATTGATAATGTTGTTATGACCACGATTGGGAAATTATCAGGGGACTGTTCTTATCTGGGAAAACAATTGTTATTTAGCCAAAACACTTATCTTATGTAAGTAATTAAGGGGCGTTACGAGGAGATTTTTACGCTGAAACTGTATTTAAACCTATAGTCATAAGTAATCTTTACTCTCTTTGTGTCTCACATGAGCACGAAGTGGTCCCTTTTGCAAAAGGTACAATAAAAGCTCTTTGTATTGTTCATGGAGTCACCTGAGTCGCTTATCTGGGAATTTTAAATTTCACAGGTGGAGAGTTCCAGCCCTAGATCCCTTATTTATGGGATGTCAGAAGGCTAGGTTGTCTCCCCATTCCTATTTATCTCTTCATGGAACTACTGGGTAAAATCATCCATCAGCCTGGGATTAAGTGCCATCAGTATTGTGATCTATTCAATTGTGTGTCTCAAACCCAGACCAGCCAAGTAACACTGTCAAATGCTTTCTTGGTGCCTGGAGTTCAGCTCAACCTTGACAAGACTGAGTGCTTTGGTGGTGATTTTCTTCTGGCGATTTTCCATCTTTAACTCTGTCTGTAGTTATATTTCCTCAAGCAGAGTTGCTGTGTAATCTTGGGGTTCTCCTGGACTCCTGGCTCCTTCTAAAAGAGCAGGTGGTAGCTGTGACTAGGACAGACTTTGCACAAATACATGTTGTGATACATCTGTGCCCTTTTCTAGATCAGGAGATGCTGCTCCCAGCTCACTCATGCCTTGGTTGGTCTACTACTGCCAGCCTTGCATGGGGCTGCCCTTGAAGAACGTTTGGAAGCTGCATCTAGTTCAGAATGCAATAGTACACATTGTAGCAGACCTACTGTGATGCATCCACATAACATTATTGTGTGAACTGCACTGGTTCTTAGTAGGCTCCCAGGTACAATTCAAGTTGCCAGTTGCCAGGTTTATCAGGATCTCACTGATGATTTTTTGTTACAAATAATTTTAGTTTTAATTGTATTGTTTATTTTATTATTCTTCACCACCCAGAGTTCCTTCTGCTGGTAGTCCTTGTGGTAGAATCAAGATTTTTCTCCCTAAGCATTTTTTTTTTTTACTACAAGACAGGGAACAGTAAAGTACATTCAAGAAGCTGAGTTCTTGGATGTTTACTTAACATTTTTTAAAGGCTGTTTCATCTTTCAAGACTTGGCAGACTTATAACTTTGCCTCCTTCCTTCCCAAAGCAAAAATGTTTCTTGGAAGCAATTCCAAGATAGTCCAGTCTTTACTTCTGAAAAAGAATAGGTTTTGGAGAAAATGTATTTGGGAGAAGAGAAAAGAAAAAGCAAGCGATGCATAATATTCTATTTTTAAAAATATGATGCAACATACTTCATCTGGCAATATTTACTCCTTGCTGTAATAACTTTTAGCTGTACATTTCCTCTGCTTTGGCCCTCTGCTGAGGACCAATAATGAGGAGTAAATCTCAGAGACACAAGGAGAAAAACATTTTTCTGTTCATTAAGGTGGAAAATACTATATTTTATTTAAATGCTGGACTATAGATTCTACGGGCTTCCATATTCTCCTGTATATAAAAGCTGGTTCTGTTCAGAATAGAGAGATGGAGGAGGAGGAGGAGGAGGAGATCACCAAACAGCCAACTTTGGTGTTGAGCATCTATTGTGTTTGGCAACCAAAAGTGAAAAGTCATTGAGACCCAAAGCTTCATAGCAAGAAGGCTTCTCCTCCATATACTGTAAAAGAGAACATTCAGAATGGATGTTGTGTTGTGCTGTGTTGTGTTTTTCAGATTTCCTGCCAGGTCACTGTGATCCAGGTTCAGTCTGCCTTAGCTGGCACACCAAGATGAGGGTTCATTGGGCAGATGTCTTCTCCACAAGTGACTTCATTTTCTAATCATCATTCAATCAGCACATAAGTCCAGGCAAAATTATAAAAAGAAAAACACAGAAAATTAAAAAAAAAACAAAAAAACAATAGACGACTGCTGCAGGAGCAGAATATTATATATATTTATCTAACTGACAATATATTATCAGTTAGCTTAATGGTTAGGCAAAGGGAAAAAAACTCATTCCTTTTCCATTTCTTAACCAAAAAAATAAGACAAAACTCATGCAATAGGAATTATTATCCATTTTATCAGGTTGGGGGAACATTATGATGCATGTTTGGAGATGTGTCATCAGCAGCTGTGAAACTGATTTGGCTAACTTCAATTTTTATTGCAATTTCACTCACTATTAATTTCTTCATAAAATGGCAAGGCTTTTCAGACATATTCAAAGTAGCCCAACCATCAGCAGAGTCATTCTGAATGGAAACAAGTTCAAATGTTGATTAGGGTTCTAGCTAGACTGAAGATGGATATGTGGGTAGATGGGTAGATGGATAGATGGGTGGATGGATAGATGGGTGGATGGATAGATGGGTGGATGGATAGATGGGTGGATGGATAGATGGGTGGATGGATAGATGGGTGGATGGGTATATGTGTTGAACTGTTGATGGATAGATCAGTAGATGGGTAGATGGATAAATAAGTACATGGGTAGATGGATAGATGTGTTGATGTGTTGATGGATAGATAGATGGTAGATGGGTAAATGGATAGATGGATAGATGGATGGATGGATATATGGGTAGATGGATATATGGGTTGATGGGTAGATAGGTAGATGGGTGTATGGATAGATGGGCAGATGGGTAGGTGGATAGGTGGATAGATGGTAGATGGGTAAATGGATAGATGGATAGATGGATGGATGGATAGATGGAAGATGGATAGATGGATAGATAGGTAGATGGACAGGTGGATAGGTGAATAGATGGATAGGTGGATAGATTGGTTTGATGGGTAGAAAAGTAGATGGGTTGATGGATAAATGGATAGATAGATAGATAGATAGATAGATAGATAGATAGATAGATAGATAGATAGATATAGATGGGTGGATGGGTAAATGGGTAAATAGGTACATGGGTAGATGGAAAAATGGACAGATAATTTTCTGAAATAAATTGCCTTATCTATATATATATAAAAGCGAAAGCCACTCATGCATTAATCATGAAATCTTCAGAACTGTAAAGCCTACAAACTTGAAATTTGCCATGTGTGTTCCTCTTGGCTTCTAGGTGCTCACTAAGAATGATTTTTTGAAATGACCATCAGAACATTAGTATGTCCTATATTATTATAACATGTTCTGATGCTAATTAGTTAGACGTTCTACTCCCCCTCCCAACTTGAAAATAACTCTGGAGAGAATGGGATAGCATAGCACAGGCTCCTGTGGGGCAAGCCTCATGAAGAGAAAGGGCTAGAAAGCCTGAGGGAGAGAAGGGGAGTGGAGAGGAGATGTTTCTGTGGGGCAAGGCTGAGAGAGAGAAGAGGAGAGGAGAGGAGATGATCTATGGGGCCAGCCTGAGGGAGAGAAGGGGAGAGGAGAGGATCTGTGGGGCCAGCCTGAGGGAGAGAAGGGGAGAGGAGAGGAACTATGAGGCAAACCTGAGGGACAGAAGAGGATAGGATAGGAGATGTTTCTGTGGGGCCAGCCTGAGGGAGAGAAGGGGAGTGGAGAGGATCTGTGGGGCCAGCCTGAGGGAGAGAAGGGGAGTGGAGAGGAGATGTTTCTGTGGGGCAAGGCTGAGGTAGAGAAGGGGAGAGGAGAGGCTTCTGTGGGGCCAGTCTGAGGGAGAGAAGGGGAGAGAAGAGAATCTATGGGGCAAGCCTGAGGGAGAGAAGGGGAGATGAGAGGCTGGTCATAACTACTCATTAATTTTCAAACTCTAAGTGTTGATTTATCAAGCCCGATCAGCTAGTCTTTAATAATGTAATGCAGAAAGAAATTGTGTTGCTCATTTTCTCGTTTGTTTTTAATTAAATGATTGATGTGAAAATTTCCTAGGTTCACAAACATTCATTTGTAAGGGGCAGAGAAGAAGTAAAAGAATTCTCAGAACTTTCCTCCTTCCAGGGTTCGGGCTTTCCAATCCATCTCTTCATCAACATCTTTTAAGCAATCAACCTTAAAAGAATCTGGCTCTAACTTCCCCCAGACTGAGCCAAGGCAAATAAAAATTGATTCAAGACACTAGTCCACTCATCCACTTGCCTTGGATTGTCTGGGTACAACTCAAGCTATTGGCAAACTTGCTTCCATTCACCTCTGTCCCATAACATGCACTGTGAGGAAACATAGAGTGTTGGCACATGGATATTGTGGCATCAGAGTTTCTAGACTATTGCTAAGTTAGTTGATGGTTGCCTTCCTGCCTCCTTCTCTCCCTCCCATCCTCCTATTTTCTTTTATTGTTTCTTTTGTACCTTTGATTCAGACTCCTGGCAACCGCCTGGGTTTCACCCTGCAGTTTTCCTGGCAACATTTTCAGGCCCAAAAGTCACGCAACTGGCCTAGTGCCACTATACCAAACTGTTTCTCTCCAGTACTGCTTGAGATCACCCAAATAACATTTTGATGGCAGCAAAACCATTCTACTTTTCAGAACATTAAATTAGCATTGAGCTCTGTTGAGCAGAACAGAGTCGAATGCTAGCTGATGAGTCCATGAACTTGGAGGAGCAATAGTCTGTATCCTGTTTGTGTTCATGCCTTCATGCCATGGACGAAAGAGTACAGAAAAGACCAACGAAGATGATTAGAGGGCTGGAGGGCTAAAAGAAATGAAGAACTAGAGTTCTTCATTTTCTGTGTTTTCTAGAGTTTCTGTGGGGAAAGGCTGAGAATGTTATGGGTCCTCCTCTCCTAAGGAGGTCCATCTCTGGGACCAAAAAGAAAGGCCTTCTCCATGGTGGCTCCCTCCCTGTGGAACATCATGGCTTGCAGAGATAAGATTGACCCTCCCTTTTGACATTCTTCCTCAAGGCCCTGAAGACCTGGTTTTGCCAATGGGCCATGGGGACCCCAGAGTGAGATGGAGCACATTTATTTATTTATTATTTATTTATTTATTTATTTATTTATTTATTTATTTATTTATTTATTTATTTATTTATTTTTCAAACTTCTATACCGCCCTTCTCCTTTCAGACTCAGGGCGGTGAACAGCCAAGATAAAAAACATTTATACATAAAAGTTAAAAATAGATTTAAAATAATTAAATAAATTTGGCCTGTAATTTAAAACTTATCAATTAAAATCCATATCAAATTTTAAAACCAACCATAAAATCAGGACAGTCTGGCTAACTGAAAAAAAATAGGTTTTAAGGGCCCGACGAAAAGTCCGGAGGTCGGAGATCACTCGTATCTCTGGGGGTAGATTGTTCCAAAGAGTAGGTGCCACCACAGAGAAGGCTCTCCCCCTGGGGGTCACCAGCCGACATTGTCTGGCCGACGGCACCCTGAGGAGGCCCTCTCTGTGGGAGCGAACTGGCCGGTGGGGGGCTATTGGTGGCAGAAGGAGGTCCCGTAAGTACCCTGGCCCTAAGCCATGGAGCGCTTTAAAGGTGATCACCAACAACTTGAAGCGCACCTGGAAGTCCACCAGAAGCCAACGCAGTTCGCGCAGGAGAGGAGTCACATGGGAGCGCCCCGTCGCTCCCATAATCCCCTGCGTGGCCGCATTCTGCACCAGTTGGAGCCTCCAGGTATACCCCAAGGGGAGCCCCATGTAGAGAGCATTACAATAGTCCAGACGAGAAGTGACGAGTGCTTGAGTGACCGAGCGTAGGGAGTCCCAATCCAGAAAGGGGCGCAACTGGCGTATCAGGCGAACCTGATAAAAAGCCCCCTTGGCCACGGCCGGCATATGCTCTTCTAAAGACAGCCGTGCGTCCAGGAGGACACCCAAGTTGCGGGCCCTTTCCGTGGGGGCCAATGATTCACCCCCAATAACCAGCGATGGCGTCAGCTGGCTATACCGGGATGCCGGCAGCCACAGCCACTCGGTTTTGGAAGGGTTGAGTCGAAGCCTGTTTCTCCCCATCCAGACCCGCACGGCCTCCAGGCACTGGGACATCACTTCCAAGGCGTCATTGGGATGGTCTGGGGTGGAGATGTACAGCTGAGTATCATCAGCGTACTGATGGAACTCCACCCCAAAACCACGGATGATCTCACCCAGCGGCTTCACATAAATGTTGAACAGGAGGGGCAAGAGGACCGACCCTTGTGGCACCCCACAAACAAGGCACCTTGGGGTCGACCGCTGACCCCCTGTCAACACAGATTGTGACCGGTCAGAGAGATAGGAGGAGAACCACCGCAAAACAGTGCCCCCCACTCCCAGTCCCTCCAGCCGGCGCAACATGATACCATGGTTGATGGTATCAAAAGCCGCTGAGAGATCTAACAGGACCAGGATAGAGGAATAACCCCTATCCCAAGCCCTCCAGAGATCATCCACCAATGCGACCAATGCCGTTTCCGTGCTGTACCCAGGTCTGAAGCCAGACTGGAGCAGATCCAAATAGAGAGCTTCATCCAGGTACTGGGGAAGCTGTTGCGCCACCACACTCTCAACAACCTTCACAATAAAATGAAGGTTGGAGACTGGACGATAGTTAGCCAAAACAGCCGGATCCAGGGATGGCTTCTTGAGGAGAGGCCTCACCACCGCCTCTTTCAAGGCGGCTGGCAGGACACCCTTACTCAAAGAAGCGTTGATAATCCCCTGGAGCCAGCCTCGTGTAACCTCCCGGGAAGCCAGCACCAACCAGGAGGGACACGGGTCCAATAAACATGTGGTCGCGTTCAACCGTCCCAAGATCCTGTCCACGTCCTCGGGAGCCACAGGATCGGACTCCTCCCAGATAACACTCTCAAGGCCTGCCTCAGTCATCTCGTCTGCACTAACCCAGTCAGCGGCCAAGTCTTCCCGAATCTGAGTTATTTTATCATCCAGATACTGTACAAAGTCCTCAGCTGGGCCCTGCAAGGGGTCATCCCGTGCTCCCAGATGGAGAAGGGAGTGGGTCACCCTGAACAGGGCGGCTGGGTGGTTATCTGATGACGCGATAAGAGTGGCAAAATAGCTAGATTTCGCCGCTTTTATCGCCACTAGATAGGTCTTAATATGAGACCTTACCAGCGTCAAGTCAGATTCGGAACGACTGGCCCTCCAACCGCTCTCTAGGCGTCTTTTCCAGTGCTTCATCTCTCTCAGCTCCTCGGAGAACCAAGGAGCTAAGTGAGTTCGGTGCCGGGTCAGAGGCCGCAAAGGCACAACCCGGTCCAAAGCCCCAGCAGCCGCGCTATCCCAGGCAGCCACCAGGTCTTCAGCCAAGTCATGAGCTAGAGTCTCAGGAAATGGCCCAAGCTCCATCTGGAGCCTATCAGGATCCATCAGGCGCCTGGGGTGGAACCACCTGGTTGGCTCCGCCTCCCTGCAATGGGGTGTGGCAGTCAGAAAGTCAAGTCGAAGGAGCGAGTAGTCAGACCATGACAAGGGTTCAATATCTATATCCCTTGTATCAAGGCCACTCAACCACTGACCAGAGATAAAAACTAAGTCCAGAGTGTGTCCCCCTATATGAGTAGGGCCGTGAATTACTTGGGTCAGGTCCATGGCCATCATGGAAGCCATGAACTCCCGAGCTACCGCAGATGTTTCACCGATAGATGGCAGGTTGAAATCCCCCATGACCACAAGTCTGGGGGTATCAGCCGCCATCTCGGCTATGACATTGAGGAGTTCGGGCAGGGTCGTTGCCACGTGGCAGGGAGCCAGGTACATGATCAACAAATCCATCTGCACCTCACGACCCCACTTCACAAAAAGGGACTCACATCCGGCTATCTGATGTACAGTGGTCTCCCTTGGATCAAGACCTTCTCTTAGAGAGGACTTCCGGTTTGCTGCTGGCCGCCGCCAGATGTTCCTTCGGGATCGTCAGCTTCCACTGCCTGTTAGAGCCGCCTTCACAATGGAATGGCGGCTCGAAAAAACTCCGTTTCCATGAGGAAACGGAGATAGAGCCGGCTGGGGTGGGTAGAACTCTCTGCATAGTCCCAAAAGTTTTTCTTTTACTTTTGGGACAGAGCGGATGAGCTTCCCCATATCCCCAGCCGCTGCTCCGGGCTTTGGGAGACCTCTGCTATATGCAGAGCCAGGCGACAAGAGCAAGCCTGCGAATTTAACAGATTAATTAAAGAAAATGTGAGCTGGACCTGTGATACAGAATCGCAAGTATTTTACTTATTTTATAAAAACTATTCAAGAGAAAAAGGGAAAGGAAAGAGGAAAAAAAAGGACTTTTAAAATGGCGTCTGCCGAGGCTTGAGAAGAGGCTGAAAGGGAAAGTCCTTCCATTCTCTATTATTACAATGTAGCGGAATAAATACCACTGGCTACAATTGTAGACAAAACTTCGCTCCCGTGTTCTTTTTCTCTCTCTTTTTTTCCTGGGGATCGGATATTGCTTCTGGTTGGAAAGAAGTCTTTTTTTTTTTTTTTTACAAAGCTTGCCTGGGCGGAAACATGGCACTGAGACTTATAAAGTCAGACAAACAAGTAGTGGGGGGGGATTCCCCCACTAACAAGCTAAAGGAACAAGTTTTAAGTCTCCAGTCTCAGAAACCTGATTTTAATATAATAGAATTTCTCTTAGAGGAAATTGTAAGAAGGGATGAGATTGTGAATCAGCACCTTGAAAAATTTAAGCAGGAAATTAAAGAATTGGTGAAATCTAAGTTTGATTTTTTGGAGCGAAAAATTTTAAAAACGGCTAATGGCTTTTCAGAATTTATGATACAGTTGGATGCAAATACTAAGTTACTAGAGTCTAAAATGGAAGAAACTCAAGATAATTTGGACAATAGAATTCAAAAAATTGAAAATGATTTGATAAATATTCAAGATAATAGCTCAGAAGAAAAACCTAAAATGGAGGCTGATCAAAAGACTGGCAATGTAGAAAATTTGCAACAGAGGATTGAAAGAGAGGTTTTAATGGTACAATATAATTTCACTGAATATGCGATAAGACTGAGAGGTTTGCAGGAAAATAACAGAGATGATTTAAGGAAAATATCTTCTGAAATTCTACCTGGGATTTTAAAGGTTCAACCTGACGAAGTGTTTTGTAGGATTGACAGAGTTTACAGAATAAACTCCTGGATTGCAAAGCAAAGGCAATTGCCTAGAGATATGGTGATTTATTTTACAGATAAAGAAATTAGGAATAACATTGTGCAAAATTCCTTCAATTCTAATTTGCAATTGTATGGAAGAAAGATTTGGATTTACAAAGAACTCCCACCTAAGATATTAACGGAAAGGAAGAAATTTGGTTTTTTGGTGACTGAGTTAAAAAAAAGAAATATTCCATTTAGGTGGGACGTCCCAGTTGGTATTATATTGAGATATCAAGGAGAAAGATACCAGTTAAATACTGTTGAAAGAGCGGAAGAATTTTATCAAAACATTTTGAAAATGAATTTAACATCTTTAGGCACAATACAGGATAAGCAGAAGGAGTTGGAAATAAAGGGAAAATATCGAATTACAGAGACTGTACCAGATAAATTGCCTTTGGATTTTTTGGATACCCCAGCCGGATTATTTACAAATTTGAGAGAAGTGCCATCTGACTCTAACGTGATGATTTATCAAGTCAAAGACAAGTATGGATACCAACCAGATGATATACAAGGGGCAAAAAAGAAACACGAGATACAAAAACAAAACCAACAAGATCAACCTATAAAGCAGAATGAAAACCAATTAGTTGATATACAATCTGTAGAAAGGAAACCAGGATGGAAATTAAACCCACAAAAAGAAAAGAAACAAAGAAATAGGTCGTACAAAAATAGAAATTTCTAAACCAAGCAACAGTGAAGCCAGTGACTTTAAAAAATGTATGAATATGTGAAAAGATAGTGGAGGCGAAGTATTGGTTAATATTATCCTGAGGACAGTGACAGACCTCTGCATTGCCGTAATTCTGGGATGTGAAAAGAGCCTTAAACTGTTGGATTTGAATCATCTACTTTGGGTTTTTTTTTTTTTTTGTACCGATAAATATATTATAACTATCTTGAGTTACAAGGCAAGAGAGTTACGTTGGGGCATGCAGAAGATCTGGTTGTTACCCACTAGGATGATGGGAATCAATAATCCTGATGAAAGCCACAATTACAACTATATGGAATATAACTATAATGTCACTCGGCTGGTTGCTTTTACTTTTATATATATATGAGGATATTTACTACTGATGGGGGCAGATATGATTGAAGATTTTGAATAAACTGTTGCATCAGGAAGCTATGTTACCCTATTATGGATGATGGTCTTAATAATCCAGCGGAAAGACTTCAAAGAAGATATTATATGGACTATAAACTTAAAGTCATTGTCTTTTCTTTTCTATTTAGATATATTGGAATATATACGTATATATATATATATATATATATATATATGTATAGTTAATATTTCGGGTTTCTTCCCGTGTAATTGTGGATATATCCCTAAAAGGGTAGAAGCGACGTTTCGGCAGAATCCCATCTGCCATCATCAGGCTTATGCCAGTAGTCATTTTGCACTAACTGACGTTGGAATTTCAAATCTGGTGTTGGTATTCTGGGATGGCTCCACCTTTTCATTCTGATTGGTTGGGAGTCCCAGTATGTGTTTATTGGTTTGGCTTCGGGTGTATGGTCGGTTTTTCTCCACTAGGTGGCAGGGCTTCATCTTTGTGGCTGGTTTGAATATGATTTGGTTGGGATTTTTTTGTGCAATGTTTGGTCCATCTTCCACATATGGTGTCAAGATTCGTCTATCTATGAGAGCAGGTTTCCAAATAGTAGGCAGACGTGAAGTGTCATCCCGTTTATTCATGCAATATGGTCTTCTTTCCATTTCTATTGCTTCTCTGATTATCCTGCCATTGAGATGTTCTATTTTTGCAACTGTTTTTGTTTTATTAAAATTAATGTTGTGTCCTGTTGTATTTATATGTTGAACTAATGATGATGTGTGTTCTTGCTTTTGTATTGAGTTTTTGTGTTCCTCGATGCGCACACTCATTCTTCTGTTGGTCTGTCCAATGTATGTTGATGGGCAGGAAGCACATGGGATTTCATATATGCCTTGATCTTCTAATTCTATTTTGTCTTTGGGGTTTCTCAGAATGGACGATATCTTTCTATCTGTGCAAAATATGGTTTTGATGTTATGTTTTTGTAGTACTTTGCTAATTTTATCTGTTGTACCCCTTATATAGGGCAAGATGGCTTTCCCATTGTTTTGTTCCTCTTGTTTTTTATTCTGTCTTGGTGTTGTATGTTTGATCATATTGATGACTTTATTTCTACAGAACCCATTTGATGTCAGTACATTAGTTAGTGTATATAATTCAGTTTGTAAATGTGCTTCATCAGCCAGACGTTTAGTTCTTGTGGTTAATGTTTTGGCAACAGAGTTTATTTGTGCTGGATGGTGGTGTGATTTGGCGTTGAGATAGCGGTTCGTATGTGTCTTCTTTTGATAGATGGTATGTCCTAAGGTGCCATCAGATTTTTTATAAATTAATACATCGAGGAAAGGTAACTGGTTTTCTGATTCTATCTCCATGGTGAATTTTATTTTGGGATGGAGGCTGTTCAAATGTACTAAGAAGTTTTCCAATTTATCTCTTCCATGTGGCCAGATCACAAAGGTGTCATCAACGTATCTGAGCCATAATTTTGGTTTGTTAACAGTTTTTTCTAAGGCATTGGATTCGAATTCTTCCATGAAAAGATTAGCGATGACTGGTGATAATGGTGATCCCATTGGTGCACCTTCTACTTGTTTATATCTCTGTCCTCTGTGTATGAAATATGTGTTGGATAAACAATGTTCTGTTAAGTTTGTGATATGTTTTGGTAGTTGATATTTGTTTTTAATTGATGACAAGGCTTCTTTGACAGGTATTTGTGTGAATAGTGATTTTATGTCAATGTCGTGATCAAAATATAATACCATCTTGCTTTAAATTGAAGTTCCATACCCACACAACATCTATCCAACGTATTCTTAAAAGAACTGAAATGGCATTACTTAGAAATGAAATCCATAGCAAAAGATTCCTGTTAGATCAAGTAAACAAGGATCTATTAGCTTCATACTTAAAGATAAGCAATATTATTCACCCCATATTATGGGACAAAATAAAACAGCTTGCCACCTGGAGATCTGAAATAGAAACCACTCATAAAACTTACAGACATTCAAAGAAACTTAAGAAATTAGAACATAAAAAACCTCCAACCACAACACAACATCATTTAAAACAAGTAGTATACAATGCTTCCGATAGAAAATTAACAACAGCAGAAACAAATGTCTTAGCAAAGGGCTTTAATTTTGCAGTGGCACCCAATAAAATTCCAATAGAAACCATCATATGCGAAGTTGAAACCAGCCTAAAGAAACTCAGTGCTGATGATGCTGATAAAGTCAGACATGACGTCACCAACATTCTATGTACTAGTAAACCACCTAAAAGCAACTTATCAAAAGAAGAACAAAAAGCACTGCAAGTTTTAAAAAATGATAATAGCATAATGATATTACCAGCAGATAAAGGCAATGCAACAGTAGTAATGAACACAGTGGACTATGAAAAGAAACTGTCTGACTTACTTCAAGATGCCACATATAAACCCATAAACAGAGACCCAACAACATATCTAGAAAAAACCACGAAGATAAAGATAAAATCAAGTACTATAAGTAAAGAAATCCAACAAAAAATTATCCCCAGAGAAAAATCATCAAAATGCCCAAAACTGTATGGCCTCCCAAAAATACACAAAGATGGAATACCTCTCAGACCCATAGTAAGTTCCATAGGCTCACCTTTACAAAATCTAGCCAGATATTTAGCAAAACATCTTCAACCTTATGCAGAATCTGCTGCTTCATATGTACAGAACTCATACCATTTCATACAAATAATAAAAAAGCAACACATAAAAGAAAGTGACCTTCTTGTAAGCTTTGATGTTGTATCACTATTCACACAAATACCTGTCAAAGAAGCCTTGTCATCAATTAAAAACAAATATCAACTACCAAAACATATCACAAACTTAACAGAACATTGTTTATCCAACACATATTTCATACACAGAGGACAGAGATATAAACAAGTAGAAGGTGCACCAATGGGATCACCATTATCACCAGTCATCGCTAATCTTTTCATGGAAGAATTCGAATCCAATGCCTTAGAAAAAACTGTTAACAAACCAAAATTATGGCTCAGATACGTTGATGACACCTTTGTGATCTGGCCACATGGAAGAGATAAATTGGAAAACTTCTTAGTACATTTGAACAGCCTCCATCCCAAAATAAAATTCACCATGGAGATAGAATCAGAAAACCAGTTACCTTTCCTCGATGTATTAATTTATAAAAAATCTGATGGCACCTTAGGACATACCATCTATCAAAAGAAGACACATACGAACCGCTATCTCAACGCCAAATCACACCACCATCCAGCACAAATAAACTCTGTTGCCAAAACATTAACCACAAGAACTAAACGTCTGGCTGATGAAGCACATTTACAAACTGAATTATATACACTAACTAATGTACTGACATCAAATGGGTTCTGTAGAAATAAAGTCATCAATATGATCAAACATACAACACCAAGACAGAATAAAAAACAAGAGGAACAAAACAATGGGAAAGCCATCTTGCCCTATATAAGGGGTACAACAGATAAAATTAGCAAAGTACTACAAAAACATAACATCAAAACCATATTTTGCACAGATAGAAAGATATCGTCCATTCTGAGAAACCCCAAAGACAAAATAGAATTAGAAGATCAAGGCATATATGAAATCCCATGTGCTTCCTGCCCATCAACATACATTGGACAGACCAACAGAAGAATGAGTGTGCGCATCGAGGAACACAAAAACTCAATACAAAAGCAAGAACACACATCATCATTAGTTCAACATATAAATACAACAGGACACAACATTAATTTTAATAAAACAAAAACAGTTGCAAAAATAGAACATCTCAATGGCAGGATAATCAGAGAAGCAATAGAAATGGAAAGAAGACCATATTGCATGAATAAACGGGATGACACTTCACGTCTGCCTACTATTTGGAAACCTGCTCTCATAGATAGACGAATCTTGACACCATATGTGGAAGATGGACCAAACATTGCACAAAAAAATCCCAACCAAATCATATTCAAACCAGCCACAAAGATGAAGCCCTGCCACCTAGTGGAGAAAAACCGACCATACACCCGAAGCCAAACCAATAAACACATACTGGGACTCCCAACCAATCAGAATGAAAAGGTGGAGCCATCCCAGAATACCAACACCAGATTTGAAATTCCAACGTCAGTTAGTGCAAAATGACTACTGGCATAAGCCTGATGATGGCAGATGGGATTCTGCCGAAACGTCGCTTCTACCCTTTTAGGGATATATCCACAATTACACGGGAAGAAACCCGAAATATTAACTATACACACATACATACCCGTGAAAACTTACATAAACATATATATATATATATATATATATATATATATATATTTTAAGCAGAGTGGGTAGTGATTCAAAGATATTAAGAATTGTTGTGTATGGCAATTTTGCAGGAAAGTGGGTGAATAAGCTAGTTTACAGACTGATTAGTTTAAGAAAAGGGATGTTTAAGTGATATATTTAGGGGAGTGGAGGAAATGGACAGAGTTGAATAAATGTTAAATTAGGATTTATGGGGCAGGCCGCTTTAAAATGTTATATTAATATACACAAAAGATTAAATGTTAAAGCAGGATTTACTATATATTTTTAAAGCGGAAGGTGGTTTTGAAATGTAAAATAATATATAGATAAAAGTTTGAAAGAGGAGAAAAAGGGCAGATTATTGTTAAATTGGGGGTTATAAAAATATGTTAAATTAAAGTCATCATATAATGTCATAGTAGAATCTTTTCTCTTTCTCTTTTTCTTTTTCTTTTCTTTTTTTTCTTTTTTGAAATGTATGGTTAAAAGGGGATGTTATAATATTAATAATATTTCTAGTAAGTAAAGGTCAGTATTTAGAGGAGGGAGTAAGTAATCTGTTATGAATTAGGTTTTTTGTTATGAAGAAGTCACAGGGGGGGAGGGGGGGGAGGGGGGGGTTAGGGAGGGGGGGGGGAAAGGGGGAAAAACTTGTATTTGAAAACTTTTTCAATAAAAAAAAAAAGACCTTCTCTTAGAATGACCACTACCCACCCGCCCCTGCCCTGAGCTCTTGGCTGATGAAATGCACAGAAGCCTGGTGGGCACATCTCCACGAGGGGAACCCCCCCCCTCATGGCCCAACCAGGTCTCCGTAATACCTGCCAGGTCCGCTCCCCCCTCCTGAATAAGGTCACAAATGAGGGGGGCTTTATTTACTACGGACTGGCATTACACAACATCAGCCGGAGACTCGGGCCCTGAGACTCTGAGCAACCTGGGGAACGGGAAGAGCTAAGGGGACCGGGGCACGCAATCGCTCGGAGATAGCAAATGCGTGTCCTCACCACATGATACGGCCCCCTGCTCCCGCCATACCGTGCTCCCACCATACATCAAGTGGGTCATTTGATTGTGGTCTCCACAGAGGGTGGGGCTATTGATTTTCTACTGTTCCTGTATTGTAAGCCTCCTGGGGTCCCTGAGAGTGAGTTGGGTGACCATATACATTTTCTTAAATAAAACAAATAAATACAGAACAGCAACAGTGTAGCCCAATGGCATATCCTCAGCAGAAAACTACAGTCCATACTGAAATATTGTCAAATTTTGAAAGCTTTTGTGCATTTTTAACATAGCACTAAACTACTATGCTATAGAATACACATCTGATAAAATGCATCTTATCAAATGCTGTATCTTGTCTGATGCTTCCCCTCTGGCATGATTTATTTATTTATTAAATTTATAATTGTAAATTTATTTAAGTTTATGTTATCCTCTTCTGCTGGAAGCATTCAGTGCCCGAAAAGTGCTTTCTTGCATGACTGCATAAAAGCATCATGTTATTAAAGTCTGCACAACAGGGGCATATTTTCAATAAATTTATCTGACATTTATCTCAAAATAATAATAATAATAATAAATTACTGGTTTATGATGGATGGGTAATAGCTGTGTGAAATAAGAAGCGTTGCACAATTATTCAAATATTCGGAAAATAATGCAGGGCATTAATTCAAATAAAATTTCCAAGCACTAAATCTGTTGAGAACATTCGGTCCAAATCTTTAATGTATTTCTCAGTAACTTAAAAGGTATTAAAATGGATATTAACTTGAAAGGCAATGCATACATTTTGAAAATAAATGCAGAAACAGAATATAATGCAGGGAAAGTTATTGTCTCAAATATTTGAGAACCACTCAATCATTGGACAATAAAAATTAGATGGAGAGCTTTGAATCCAGAGTAAGTAGAAGGACCAAAAGAAATATTGTATTATATTGTGAGCCGCCCTGAGTCTTCGGAGAGGGGCGGCATATAAATTGAATTAAATTGAAAATTGAAATTGAAATAGATCATGTTGTTATTGTTAGCTGCAAAGTCATGTCCAACCCATCGCGACTCCATGGATAACATTCCTCCAGGCCTTCCTGTCCTCTACCATCCTCTGGAGTCCATTTAAGCTCACGCCTACTGCTTCAGTGACTCCATCCAGTCACCTCGTTCTCTGCTGTCCCCTTCTTCTTTTGCCCTCAATCGTTCCCAGCATTAGGCTCTTCTCCAGTGAGTCCTTCCTTCTCATTAGGTGGCCAAAATATTTGAGTTTCATCTTCAGGATCTGGTCTTCTAAAGAGCAGTCAGGGTTGATCTCCTCTAGGACTGACCAGTTTGCTTGCCTTTCAGTCCAAGGGACTCGCAGGAGTCTTTTCCAGCGAGTCCCTTGTTCAAAGGGCCTCAATTCTTTAATGCTCAGAACCTCATAAGGATGCTCCTTATGGTCCAACTTTCACAGCCATACATTGCAACTGGGAAAACCATAGCCTTGACTATACCACTTTTGTTGTGATGTCTCTGCTTTTTAGTATACTGTAAAGATTTGCCATAGCTTTTCTCCCCAAGAGTAAGCGTCTTTTAATTTCTTGGGTGCAGTCCCCATCTGCGGTGAATTTGGAGCCCATGAAAATAAAATCTGTCACTACCCCCATTTCTTCTCCATCTAGAAAAGCCAGGAATTGAGAGGGCCAAATGCCATGATCTTAGTTTTCTTAACGTTGAGTTTCAAGCCACCTTTTTCACTCTCCTTCTTTACCCGCATCAAGAGGCTCTTTAGTTCTTCACTTTCTGCCATTAAAGTGGTATCATTTGCGTATCTGAGGTTGTTGATATTTCTCCCAGCAATCTTAATTCCAACTTTTGATTCATCTAGCCCCGCCTGTCTCATGTTGTGCTCTGCATATAAGTTAAATAGGCAGGGCGACAGTATACAGTCTTGCCTGACTCCTTTCCCAATTTTGAACCAATCAGTGGTTCCGTGTCCAGTTCTCACTGTTGCTTCTTGACCCGCATATAGGTTTCTCAAGAGACAAATAAGATGGTCTGGTACTCCCATCTCTTTAAGAACTTGCCACAATTTGTTGTGATCCATACAATCAAAGGCTTTAGCTACAATCAAAGGCTTCTACTTCAATGAAGCAGAAGTAGATGTTTTTCTGGAACTCCCTAGCTTTCTCCATGATCCAGCGTATGTTGGCAATTTGATCTCTAGTTCCTCTGCCTCTTCAAAATCCTGCCTGTACTTCTGGTAGTTCTCGATCCATATATTGCTGGAGCCTAGCTTGTAGGATTTTAAGCATAATCTTTCTAGCATGTGAAATGAATGCAATGGTGTGATAGTTTGAACAATCTTTGGCATTGCTTTTCTTCGGAATTGGAATATAAACTCATCTCAAACAAATTGGCCATCAATAGGTACAAAAAGAGATCATCAAAGAAATTATCAAAAAGCCAAAAAGGGATGGACTTCCGGTTTGCTGCTTGTCCCTGCTGGACGCTCCTTCGGGATCGTCGAACCCACTGCCTGTAAGAGCCGCCTTTTTCAGCGGAATGGCGGCTCGAAAAAACTCCGTTTCCATTAGGAAACGGAGATAGAGCCGGCTGGGGTGGGTAGAGTCCTCTGCCTAATCCCAAAAGTTTTTTATTTACTTTTGGGAGGGAGCGGAAGAGACTCCCCGTATCCCCAGCCGATGCTCCGGGCTCTGGGAAATCTCTGCTACACGCAGAGCTAGGGGGCAAAAGCAAGCCTGTAAATCTGTCATATAAATTAATTAAAGAAGATATGAGTTGGACCTCTGATCCTGAAGCGCAAGTATTCTTTTTATTCTATTTTGCCTAAGAAGTGAAGTGAAGGGGAAAAAAAGTTTTTTTTTTAAAATGGCGATTGCTGCTGCGGCTTGAAGAGAGGCTGAAAGGGAAACTCCTTCCGTTTTCAATTACAAAGTAGCGGAATGAATATTTTTGGCTGTAACTGAGGCAAAATCTCACTCTCACTTCTGTTTTTTTTTTTTTTCTTCTCTTTGAGGATCTGATATTGATCTTGGTTGGAAAAAAGTTTTTTTTTTTTCTCTCTTTTCCAGTAAATTTTGTCTGCGTGGAAAAATGGCACTGAGATTTATAAAACTAGACAAACAGGCAGTGGGGGGGGATTCCCCCATTAATAAATTACATCAACAAGTTTTAACTCTCCAGTCTCAGAAACCTGACTTTAATATAATAGAATTTCTTCTTGAGGAGATTGTAAGAAGGGATGAGATTGTGAATCAGCAACTTGAAAAATTTAAGTTGGAAATCAAAGAAATTGGTGAATTGGTGAAATCTAAGTTTGGCTTTTTGGATCGAAAGATTCTAAAAGTAGCTAAAGGCTTAGCAGACTTTATGACTCAGTTGGAAGCAAATACTAACTCTAAAATGAAAGAAACTGAGGAGAATTTGGATGACAAGATCCAAAAAATTAAAAAGGATTTGGTAAACATTCAGGATAATAGTTCAGAAGACAAACTTAAAATGGAGGCTGATCAAAAGTCTGTTAATGAAGAAAATGTACAATGTACAAATGTACAACAGAGGATTGAAAGAGAAGTTTTAATGATCCAATACAATTTTACAGAATATGCAATTAGACTGAGAGGTTTGCAGGAAGATGACAGAGATGATTTAAGGAAGATATCCTCTGAAATTCTGGCTGGGATTTTAAAGGTTCAACCTGATGAAGTGTTTTGCAGGATTGACAGAATTTATAGAATAAACTCCTGGTTGGCAAAACAAAGGCAATTGCCTAGAGATGTGGTGATTTATTTTACAGACAAAGAAATTAGAAATAATATTGTCCAGAATTCTTATGATTCTGCTTTGCAATTTCGTGGAAGAAAGATTTGGATTTTTAAGGAACTCCCGCCCAAGATGTTAATGGAGAGGAAGAAATTTGGTTTTCTAGTGAATGAGTTAAAAAAAAGGAATATTCTATTTAGGTGGGACGTCCCAGTTGGTTTAATATTGAGATACCAAGGAGTAAGATACCAACTGAATACTGTCGAAAAAGCGGAAGAATTTTATCAAAAAATTTTAAAAATAAATTTAACATCTTTAGGCATAATACAGGACAAGCAAAAGGAGTTGGAAATAAAGGGAAAACATCAAATTACAGAGGCTGTGGTAGATAAACTGTCTTTGGACTCTTTGGATACCCCAGCTGGACTGTCTATAAATTTGAGAGCAGTGTCATCTGATTCTAATGTGATGAACTATCAACTTACAGACAAGTGCGCAAATCAATTAGTTGATATACAAGTGATGGAAAAGACATATGAGATAATAAAACAAAACCAACAAGATCAATCTACAAAGCAGAATGACAACCGAACAGCTGATACACAACTTGTAGGAAGGAAATCTGGATGGAAATGCAACCCGCAAAAGAAAAAGAAAAGAAACAGATCTCGTAGAAATAGTAGTTTCTAAACCAAGCAACAGTGAAGCCAGGGATTTTAAAAAAAATAAATGAATATGTGAAAAGATATTGGAGGCGAATTATTGTTTAACACTATCTTGAGGAAAGTGGCAGATCTCTGCAATGCCGTGATTTTGGGATGTGGAAAGAGCCTTATACTGTTGGATTTGAACTATCTATTTTGGATTTCTTTTACCGATAAATATATTATATCTATTTTGAGTTACAAGGCAAGAGAGTCATGCTGGGGCATGCAGAAGATCTGGCTGTTACCCACTAAGATGATGGGGATTTATAATCCTGATGAAAACCACAATTACAACTATATGGAATATAATTATAATGTCACTCGGGTGGTTGTTTTTACTTTTATATATACATGAGGATATTCATTATTGATGGGGGCAGAAGATGACTGAAGATTTTGAATAAACTGTTGCACCAGGATGCTATGTTACCCTATTATGGATGACGGATTTAATAATCTAGTGGAAATACATCAAAGAAGATACTAAATGAATTATAAATTTAAAGTTATTGTCTTTTCTTTTTTTTATAAAATGGAATGTATATATAGACATATGTATATTTTAGCAGAGTGGGCAGTGGATTATATTTAGAATTGTAGTGCATGGTAATCTTGCAGGAAACTGGGTTGAAATAGGTTAGTTTAGTGATTGATTAGTTTAAGAAAAAGGATTTTTAAGTTATATATTTCGGGGAGTGGAAGAATTGGATAGAACTGAATAAATGTTAAATTTGGAGAAGGCTGCTTTGAAATGTTAAATTAATATATATAAAAGTAAAGGTTATGTTGTTGTAATAATAATAATATTTTATAAGTTTGGGGGAGGAGAAAAAGGGTAGATTGTGAAAAGCGGAGAAAAGCGGAGTTATAAGAATACTATGCTAAGGGTCAGTATTTTGAGGAGTGAGTAAGGGTATGGTAAAATATTATGTAATTAATTATGAATTAGTTTATTGTTGTGAAGAAGAAGTCACAGGGGGGGATGGGTGGTGAGGGGGGGTTAGGGAAGAAGGGAGGAAAAGGGGGAAAAACTTGTATTCGAAAAACTTTTTCAATAAAAAAAAAAAAGCCAAAAAGGAAAGAAAAAGTCCAAAATCTCTCTCACCAGCAATTAACACCCACATAAACAGGGATTAACACCAAGATTAACACTAGACCAACAATCAAGAAGCAAACAATACCCCAATCAAGGACTTGCCAAAGGAGCTAACAGTAAACAACCCAATCAAGTAACCACCAAAATCAGCACTGACAGGGCAAGCTAGTAGTATATAAAATGAGAGCAGACCCCACTGCCTACTTGCACTGATGATATTACCTAGTTGGGTAATGAAATGTCTGCAAGCAAACACCCAAGCACAGAAAGCGCCAAGGACCCCATAGTTCAACCCAGAGCTACCAATATCCACAGCTTCTATCCATAGCTCAACCGGGATGAAAATCCATTCCATCAAGAACATCACTTTTTCTATTTCTTATTTGACTTCCAAGACCCAATGTGATAATAACAGTGTAGGAATACCAAATGAACTCTTAGTGAAATCACTGAGATAGCACAACGTTACCACAAAGCCAAAATATATATTTGCACAAACACCTTGCCAAGATATGCTGCAGCACCAAAGCATTAATCCAGGAAAGCTGAATTGCTGGTTTCTTTAAATTCCATAACACCCAAACTTCCTAACACCCAATAATAAGGAGGCCATTAATAACAGAGCAGTGGGTTAGATGTACACACAGTATTGGCTACACATTTTGATCAGGGGTGGGTTCTAAATTTTTTTACTACCGGTTCTGTGGGCGTGGCTTATTTTGTGGGCGTAGCTTGATGGTCATGTGGCAATTCTTTAGGATTTAGCAGAGGTACTAGTCTACCAGGCTTTTAACTGCTTGCAGAGCTGTACCGATCTACTCATTTGTTTTCTTTTAACACTGATCAGCTGTAGGGCAGCAAGAGTTTAAACAGTTTTTTTCCCTCTAGCCGATCAGCTGGGACTCAGGAGACAGCAATAGATTGGGGGTGGAACCAAATAAAAGGTAAGAATAATGTGGGGGGGGGACAGAACCGGTTCGGTGAAGTCATATCGTCACCAATACCAGCTCGGCGGAACCGGGCAGAACCAGGAGGAATCCACCAAAGCAACTGGCTGGAAATCAATCAGGGTTTGCTTACTTTTGTGAGAAGTTGAGGTTTTCTGGGACCATCAGCAGCTGTGTTACACTCAATATGTTCACATGTTCTTGATAAAAGTAGTTAACTATGGTTTGCTGGCAAACAAGGATTTCTGCTTCTAATGTAGGTATCCTCAGTTACCATTCCTCCACTGTTCATTTATAGTGTCACAAAGGAAACGTGGTAATTTAGGGAAAAAAAGCTGTTCATGAATTGAGATGCAAACAAAACAATATAAAAACGAATAAACTTTGGTGATACTTTCTGAACCGCTGGGAGTTTTAGAGATCCTATTAAAGAGAACCATTTAGCAAGGGTCAAACACAGATAATGTACACCTTGGCAAATCAAACTCAGGTAGCCTCAGGAAGAAAAGCTACCCATTTCTTCCAGTTTTGTCTATACAGAGATGCTATTATTCCTTCAAACAAAACATGCACCACTTTTCTTCCCGAAGCAGAACAGATAAAGTAAATATATAATATTTATTATGATTATTGGGCTGCAAATTAAACTATCAGCTTCTTGAAAACAGACCCCCAGGAGCCACGATATTGGAAGAAAAAAACCCATAAACATTATGTGGAAAATAAGAATAAAATCACCTAACTTCCAGAATGCTGCAAAATATTGATAAAATGCATATAGCAGTGAATACATGAATAGACCCTAATCAATAGAAACAAAGTGAGAAATTAATCAGTAAAAATATTTTAAGCCTGTAGTACTGGCATTCCATCCATGAAATATTGAGGTATTAATTGGGTCTACCTGAGTGTATGAGAATGTCAATATATAAAAATAAAAATGGATGTTGGTCAGTGACAATTAAAATATAAGAGGAGAATTAAATCCTAGTTGCAATAAAATGGTCTTTAAAAAGAAAATGGAAATAGATAGATGATAATAAGATAGATAGATGATAGATAGATAGATGATAGATAGATGATAGATAGATAGATAGATAGATAGATAGATAGATAGATAGATAGATAAATAAATATAGACAGACAGAGAGACAGAGCTTACTCCCTATTTGAAACAAGTATTCACGTTTGTTATCTTCTTTTGTCTTTTTTGTGGGGGGGGGGGAAGGGATGAGTGGAAGGTTGAAAACACGCTTTCTTCCAAGTTTTCCCCTACCCAAAGAAACAATGGTCCTTTTTTTCTTTCTCAAAGAAATTACTGTAATATTTTGATCGTGAGTTTTTGGTCTGTATCAATGCAAACTCTTTCAACACCCCCCTCCCCCTCAGCGTCCAATTTCAAAACCCACTTATTGAGTATGAGCATTAGGTGGGGGCTTAAAATATGAACTATGCCCTGGAGCAGGTCTGTTAATGACAAAACCTGCATACTAACTGTGAAGAATATTCTGATTTTTTTTAAACACCATGCTACTGCAGAAACTTTTATGGGTCATGCTACCTTGACTTGTGCTACTACATTTATTTGAGCATGATGTGCTACTGCCTGTCACCTTGGTTTGATATACTGAACGTCTATTTACACTCAGATGATGTCTCAATTCTTATTTTTGTATGTGGAGCTTTGGTGCGTAATGGTCCTGTGTGGATTCCCAGATGAAATGAAACCTTCTGACTCACACCAAGCTGAGAGCACTTTGGGAAACCTAAATCAATCAATCAATCAATCAATCAATCAATCAATCTCTCTCTCTCTCTCTCTCTCTCTCTCTCTCTGCATCTGAATTCAGCATGGTGAGTGAATTGCCATGTTTTATGTCTTGATCTAAGGAATTACAAAGCTCTGTGACATCCGTGCCTAAAATCCGGTGTTCACTGATCAAAAAGGATGCTATGCTAGAAGATACTGCTAAAGGACATGGAACAGAATAGGAATTACCAATTAAGAGCTCATAACTCTACCAGAGCTACAGATATTCTCCACTATTGCAGAGGAGAATAGTTGTAGCCCGGGGTTGAAATGAGGGCTCCTTGGTTCTCTCTGAGCTTGGTTGTCTTATTGCAGAGGTGTCATTACCAAAGTAGGTAACATCATCAGTGCCCATCACAGAAGAAAATGTCTGCAAGAAAACGAGCAAGCTCAGAGAGCACCAAGGACCCCTCAGAATAGGCATTTTGCTTTTAGTTATACTAGATAAAGATCTTCATTGGAAACAGGAACAAAAATGAATCATCTAGGTTTGCCAAAGAATGAAAGGTTTGGTTTACTCAAAACCAAGTTTTTGAACTTTGCTATGAGTTAAACCTGAAGCGGAAACTTATAACAATTCAATTCAACTTTACACAGAAGTCCTCTAATGGAGAATAGGATATTGTCCAACACCAGAATGGCAAATTACCACTGAGGGAACCAGAATTTTAACTTTAAAGAAGTAAGAAGTAAAAAACAAAACAAAACAGGAAAACTCCTTCTTGGCTACAGTGGCTTTGATTTTTTTTCAGTGGAATGAATTAATTTTAAAAAATGCTTCCATCCAGGAATCAATGTGGCTGAATGAATGTGTATGGTGCACTCAAACAATTGAGTGGCATCAAGTATGCAACTCTAACAACGTTGGAAGTGAATGGCAAGAAAAGAAAACTCGGAGTCAGCAGAGGAAGAAACCAGCAGAAACTGTGGAAGCTTAGATGATATTAAGATGATTTAGCCATTAAGGGCCTCAAATCAATCAATTTCACCCATTCTCTGCTATCAAAAACTAAACTTTGAAGCTTCTCCTCTGGAAAGTTTGGGTCAGTGTCCTTCCCTGCCATCCCCTCAAACATTGCTGAAGTATCCAAGACAGAATCAGAGTTTAAAGCAGTTTACATTTCGGGTCTTGCATTTGGGAGAGGATATTAGTATTCCTAAAATATTAAACAATGGACTACCTCAAGGTTCAGTTCTTGTGCCTCTTCTTTTCAGTTTATACATAGCTGATACGTCTCATACAAAGGTCAGGAAGTTTGGCTATGCAAATGATTGGGCTTTAGCCAACCAACATAAATCTTTTGAGATACCAATAGCAATAGCACTTAGATTTATATACTGCTTCACAGTGCTTTTACAGCCTTCTCTAAGCGGTTTACAGAGTCAACCTATTGCCCCCAACAATCTGGGTCCTCATTTTAATGACCTTGGAAGGATGGAAGACTGAGTCAACCTTGAGCCATTCAGAATTGAACTCCTGGTAGTGAGCAGAGTTAGCCTGCAATACTGCATTCAAACCACTGCACCACCATGACTCTTAATAATTGAAGATGTCTTCACTTCCAACTTAGACATATTTATTTATTTATTTATTTATTTATTTATTTATTTATTTATTTATTTATTTATTTATTTATTATTCGAATTTCTATACCGCCCTTCTCCTTTTGGACTCAGGGCGGTGAACAGCCAAAATAAAAGCATTTATACATAAGTACGATTAAAAATAGATTTAAAATAATTAAATTTGGCCCATAGTTTAAAATTTATCAATTTAAAATCCATATCAAAATTTAAAACCAACCATAAAATCATAAAATCAAGAGAGACCGGCTAACTGAAAGAGATGAGTTTTTAGGGCCCGACAAAAAGTCTGGAGGTCAGAGATCACTCATATCTCTGGGGGTAGATTGTTCCAAAGGGTAGGTGCCACCACAGAGAAGGCTCTCCTCCTGGGGGTCGCCAGCCGGCATTGTCTAGCCAACGGCACCCTGAGGAGGCCCTCTCTGTGGGAGCGAACTGGCCGGTGGGAGGCTATTGTGGCAGATATTAGATAAGTACTTTTATAAATGGAGGCTATGATCTAAGCCAACCAAGATGGAAGTAACGTGTTTCCATCTTTGTAATAGATCAGCAAGCAGAGAGTTTAATATACATTTCAACTGACTGACTCAATCACAATAAATATCCTAAACATCTTGGAGTCATCCTGGACAGGAATCTTTCCTATAAAGAACGCTTGATGAAGACGGCTGCCAAATTGAGAAGGCCCAACACTCATTCTCCCTCCCTCCCTCCCTCCCTCTCTGTCTCTCTCTTTCAATTCAAAGATAATTTGAGGGAGGGAAAGTTATCTTCCTTCTGGGTAATGATAGTATTAACATTTACAAGACAAAGAGAAATGTTGTGCTTCCAGTTAATTTGGGGACAGTAATGTTGCTGCTGTAATTTCCTGCTCCTCTATTGCTCTTGCTGTCTTTCTTGCATTACCCAAGAAGGATGGTGATGCTTTTCATTTTATTTTCTCTTCCATTTCACCATGGAACATCGACACAATAAAGAAGCTCTATCAGGCCAGACTTTTTTTTAACACTGATTTTTGTCTGGTGAAAACTTTCTGTAACTTCACATTATGGGTAGCCCTTGACTTATGACCACAATTGAGCCCCACATTTTTCTTGTTAAGCAAGTTGTTAAGTGAGTTTTGCCCCATTTTATGACCTACTCTTGCCATGGTTGTTATGCAAATCGTTGCAGTTGTTAGGTGAATTGTGCGGTCATCACGTGAACCTGGCTTTCCCCATTGACTGCTTGTCAGAAGCCAGCTGGGGAGGTTGCAAAAGGGGATCACGTGACCTTGGGACAGAGCATCCGTCATAAACACGAATCAGTTGCCAAGCATCCGAATTTTGATCATGTGACCACAGGGATGCAGGAACAGTCGTAAGTGTGAAAAAAGATCATAAGTCACTTTTGTCAGTGCTGTTGTGATGTCAAATGATCACTAAGCGAATGGTTGGAAGTTGGAAGTTGAGGACTACATGTAGAAACAATGAGAGGTACAACTTTATCAGATAGCTACTTTGGGAATTTTAAAACTAGACCATTATGAATGGAACCAAAATGAAACCAGTCTCATAATTAGAAGTTGATATGAAAGGTGAAAATAAAGGCAATTCAAATGATTGAATGTTAGAACTTCTTTGCCTAAAGGGAAGATTAAAAGGCTTGAAGCTCGTGGAAATTGGAAATTGGAATTGAACTGAATTCAGATTGAGTTGAGATTGAGAAAGATGGACAAAAGGGGAGCACAAGACTGAATTGTCCCAACTGTTGGAAGAAAAATGTTCTCCTTCTCCCCTTGAACACTTGGACCTCAGATCATCAAAGAAAATTGAATGGTGAATCCAAGAAGAATTAAAAGGAAAGGCTTCTATAAACCACATCCAATTTATGGAACAGTTTACTACAACAGATAGTGATGGCCCTCAACGTGGACAGAGTTTTAAAAAAGCAATGACAGTTACAGCCACCAAAATTATAAGGTAATACAGGTGGTAGTAGTAGTAGTAGTAGTAGTAGCACCTAGCCAGCATTGTGATCTAGGCTTCCTGAATCATTAAAACATGTATGTAGTCCCAAAAACCTCTTTTATTGCAACAGCTGTGAATTGTGTTCATTCACAGCTGAGCCCCAATTAGTTGCAAAAAGTCCTTTGGGAGAAGTCCTTCGGGATAATCACCAACCTTTATCTCCCTTGACACGCTGCTGAAGACCTATTTGGCAAAGCCACACGGATTCCAGAATCAAACAGAGATGCCGACTGGGAACAGAATTAACAACGTTGCTTTCCTGCAAAGTGCCCACGTGCCTTTGCTCCTCTTTTAAGCCTTATGGAAGGGGCCAATCATCTCCAGGCCTTACTCCTGAGTCGTCCCTTTTGTTTTAACTGTTCGTGCCTTCTGGCAGTTCTGCACACGCATGCACTAGGAACAGGCTCCTCCTGTTCCTCTGCCTCTCTGATGTCCGACTCTGGAGGCTCCACACATCACTCCCAGATGGCCCTGGCCCCGTCTCTGCCTCCGATGCACAGCCTTCATCAGGGCCTTCCCCAGACTCCAGGACTGGCCCATGTTCCTCCACAGCCTGCTCACTGGCCGACTCCGTTGCCAACTCCACAGACTACTGACGGACCACAACAGCCAGCTTTGACCAGTCTGGAGAAGATAATAAGGACTAAACCAGGTCAATACTTAAATAGGAAACTCAACAGGATTCAAGCTGTTTCAAAGAAGTTTTTAGCTTTATCTCATTAACAGAGAAGTAAACTACTAGATCAGAGTTGTTGGGAATACGAATGGAAGCTGTTGTGAAGTTCTTTATGGACTTTCCATTAGTAGCTGACTACTTTGGAACAGATTGCTGGACTGTTTTGCAAAGCTTTTTTCCCCCCCTTTTTGTACTGATAGCATTTGGATGCAGTGCATGTGTTAATTCAATTTTATCAGCCAATGCCTTGGAGCTAGGCATTTTCAATCAAGGGGAACTGTCTGCACACAGCAGTGAGAAACCACCAAACTAATCAGCGGGCTTTAAATATGAACCCTTTGGGCTGAACGACTGGCTAGTAAATTTTGGACTGTGACACCTTCAACTGACATAAGTGAGTCTTTGCTGATGAAGCCTTGATCTAAAACCAACTAAACATCAAGCAAATGGGAAGGGGAAGCCATAGGTCTTCTCCTGCTCCTTTCTATGAACTAAGATATCCTGACCCCATCAATAGTTGTTTAAACTGAACAGGAACATAGAAATATAAGGCTAGAAAAGACCTTGGAAGTCTTCTAATCCAACCCCTGACCAAGACAAGAGACCTTATAGCATCCCAGACAAATAGTTGTCCAATCTTTTCTTGAAAACCTCCAGTGATGGAGCACCCATAACACCGGCTGTTCCATTGATTAATTGTTCTGTCAGAAAATTTCTCCTTCTAGGTTGGATCTCTCTTTAACAAGCTCCCACCCATTACTTCTTGTCCTGCCCTGTCCAGTCGTTTGCCTTGGAGAACAAATCAACCCCCTCTTCTTTTTCTTTTTCTTTTTCTTTTTCTTTTTCTTTTTCTTTTTCTTTTTCTTTTTCTTTTTCTTTTTCTTTTTCTTTTTCTTTTTCTTTTTCTTCTTCTTCTTCTTCTTCTTCTTCTTCTTCTTCTTCTTCTTCTTCTTCTTCTTCTTCTTCTTCTTCTTCTTCTTCTTCTTCTTTCTCCTCCTCCTCCTCCTCCTCCTCCCCCTCCTCCTCCACCTTCTCCTTCTTCTCTTCCTTCTCCTTCTTCTTCTTCACCTCAACACCAGGACTTCCATATTAATATTATCTCACAGCTTATCTCTCTGTCTTCTCTTCTGCTTTATGGACAATCATTTAGAAAAAAACAAGTAGTCCTGTCTTCTGGTCAACACAGTAACTGTCCAGAGGAAGACATTTGTTAACCTACACTGAACCCCTAAAGGGACTCCAGAAATAGCTACAAACATCATCATTCAGAATATCTTGGACTTCCACCTAAGATAGAAGCAACCAACAGAATAACTGTATACACTCAACACAATGAGCCCCTCCCCCATTAAAATAACTAATTGATTTTAATACAATTTATTTCATTAGAAGGCTCCCCTTTTTTGTCAGCTGAAAGCTGGAGCAAAAGCTGGAGACAGTCTGAAGTTTCTACGTAGGTGGGCTCTCCAATTTCTGATGAATCTGTCTCGGCAGGACTATTTCTGTCCATGGCAATATTTCTTTATGACTCTGAATTTAGCCATCCCCCAGATAATGCATCGCAGCAAAAGGCTAGGGTGCTTTTGCTTTGACAGCAGATTAAAAAGTAATTGAAAGGGTGGGCTAAATTCCATTTAGGAACCATAAAACTTTCTGCACTTTATATTACATTGATTTCAATTAGAAAGTTCCATTAATTAATCAGACTGGTCAAACAGCAGTGGGAGTGAGGGGTGGAACTCCTGCGCTTGAATAATTTCACAGTACCCAGCTCTTTTACTGCAGCTTCAAAATATTCAAATCTACCTTTTGCTTTTCTACATTTTCATTCATCTCAATACATCCTTTTATAGGTTTTGAAACACTAAAGAAAGTTGCTGTGGCCTAAAAATAACTTTAGGGGCCAGACGGGGAGTTGAGGTCCACACATCTTTGAATTGCTGAGACTGGGAAAGACTGTTTTGGAGGCAGGTATGAATGGCTAAGGGAATTAAGTAAGTTTACCCCAACAAAAAGAAGGCTCTGCCTGGGTAGCACCTCATGCTACAGCAACCCGAGGGGCTGTCACAGGGAAGAGGGGATCCATTTGTTATCCCAGGTGCCTGAGGCCAGGACAAGAAGCGATGGGTGGAAGCTCACTGGAGAGAGGACCAACCTGGAAATGAGGAATTTCCTGACAGGGAGAATGATTAATCAAAGGAACAGCTAGCCTCCTGCAGACTCTGAGTGCTCTATCCTTGGAGCTTTTCCAGAAAAGATGGGAAAACCATTTGTCCAAAAGGGAATACGTTCTCCTGCTTTAGGGTCAACGGTTTGGATTAGATTCTAATCCTTCTAATCATTAGAAGGTCTCCAAGGTCCCTTCCAACCCTATGAAACACTGTAAAATATACTCCATCAGTTGTGAAGTGTTTGCTACAGAAACAATCCCATTAGCAAAAGAATTTATTTTCAGGCTGCTCAACTTTTCACAGCTCAAAACACAACAAATCGTTTCCACAGCAGGCAAGCAGTGGCCATGTGTGATTACAAAAGCAATATTGATTACACAAGAAATAAAGATATTGTTTCCATTACTGCCAAAGGTCTCAAAGGTGGCCAGGTGATGACAGAACATCAAGAAATGAAGCCCCCTGGAAGCGACATTGGGTGAAAATCTGATTTTGAATGGGCAGTTTGATTTGGATTTTACTCCACACTGGAGACCATTCAGTTTTGGCATTTTATGCAGAGTCCTGTTTGCTTAAATGATGGACAATTTAATTCATCCAATCAACCTGACTGCAGTCAAGATTGCACATCTCCCCCAGAGATGTTCTGGCATCTTGAAATCCATTCGAAACCTCCTGGTTTGATTTGAGATTTTCCTTTGGTGACTTGATTTGGAATAACAGAATAACAGAGTTGGAAGGGAACTTGGAGGTCTTCTAGTCAACCCTTTGCTCAGGCAGGAGACCCCTATGCCATTCTAGACAAATGACCAACAAGTGGCTGAAACATAACTTGAAAGGGTGACTTGATTTAATCATTATTTAACTGAAGTTTTGAACACTCCTAATCAACACATCATGTACCCCTATTCCGGCAACGAGAAAACCTTTTTGAACAATTATCCTCTCCTTGGGAACATGCATCTGGCTAGAAATTCGTTCTGTTCTTCAGTTCCTGTTGATAAGGAACATTTTAAAAGGGAGAATAAGAAAAGAACTGCTGCCAAGAAGAAAAACCTGAAACTATTTTTTTTAGTCATATACATTATAGAACTAAGGCAATGATGACAGGAAGCAAACCAAACATATTCTGATGGAAATTATAAACATATACCCTGAGAGTCAATTGATAGATTTTTGTTTTTGCATCTTCATATCATTTCCACCCCATGTCTCCTTTCATCCTTTTTAAACAAGCAAAGAAACAAAACCTTTAAGTAAGTGAAGAGGAAATGTTCCAAGTAATGTTTTCTTTCAATAGCACTGGGAACCAACCATGCAGAAGAAGCACTGAAGATGCATCGCTCTTGTGCTTTCTTTGTATACAAATAGCTTTGATGACGATTTGAAAAGGCTGAGTCTCTCTCTCTCTCTCTCTCTCTCTCTCCCTCCCTCCCTCCCCTTCCCTCCCTCTCGATTTCAACTATCATTTAGAAAGACAGAAGCAAATAGACCCTGATTTCCAGTTTTCACAGCAGGCTGAAGACCCTTTTCAATAAACACATATCTAAGGCAATTTACATAGTTTTCCTTGGAAGGGACACTTTGCTTGGAAGCATTTGCTGAAATGAAACATCTTGCTGAACCTTGGAACCTGCCTCTTCTGTTGAGCAAATTATTACATTAAACTAACAGTGAATGCTGCTTGTGAGTATTTAAAAATCAGACAATGCAAAACATTATCTTGAATTTGGAGAGTTGGATTTTCAGTTTCCTTGGCACAGAAGAATTCACCACACAACTTTTGTTAGGGGCTGTACTACCTTGGTTTGCCCCCTTGGTCTGCCCCACTGATTTCTAGTCCTGCCTTAGGCATGAAAGCCAGCTTTGGGTCTTTGGGTCTCTCATTCTCTCTCAACCCAACTCACTTCACAGGGTTGATGTTACGGGGAAGAGGTGGGAGGAGTATTAGATATGTTTGTCACTTTGAGTTATTCATAAAAATAATAAAGGAAGGAAGGAAGGAAGGAAGGAAGGAAGGAAGGAAGGAAGGAAGGAAGGAAGGAAGGCAAAAACATCACATCCTACATTGCAGCTAGTCAATTTTCTAGATTGGTAGTATTAATTATGTCAAAGTATGGCCCATTTTAACTTCAGTGGGATTTTCCGATAGACTCCTATCTAATTACTAAATAAGTCCAAGACTTGTTCACCTGCCCAGTCTGTACAACATAAGCCAGGTACTAGGATTTATAATTGTAATCCTCTTATGGTCTATTGAAAGAATGCCAGATGCTTCTTTTGAAAATAAATTCTAGCCTGAGAAAAAATATACAAGTTATTAGAGAGTTATCCACCAGTTTTCATCGTGTTTGTGATTCTGTTCTTCACTTCAAGTCGATAGAAAAAAATACATTTTGGAAATAAAACAACTTCAGGCACCTTGAGAAGGAAATAGTATTGTATTATAGTCTGGTATTGGCCCGATGCAGTCTGCAATTGAAACCAGCTACTTTTCAAAATGTACTCCGATTTGAATGTTTATGCAAATTACGTTTGAAACAAGATGGCGTAAACTTCCAAATGGGTATGTACAAATCTCACCGAGACCGGAAATAGGATGGTCCATTGATCCCTAGTTATCTTTTAAATGCAGATGTCATTTTCTTTCTTTTTCTGCTTTTTGCAATACTACGGTATCTCTGCACAAGCATTTCTGCCCACCCAGCATGGCCTATTTAGATAGATGTATGCCAGCAGCCTGGCAAGCATTCAGCCTGTGCAAACACGGTACTTCAGAATGCCTTGCAGACAGACTCAACTAGGCATGCAAAAGAAGCCTGCAATGAAAGATAAACAGCTTCACAATAATTGAGTCAGTATTCAATCCTTCCTGTTTCACATCCTCTCGGTTCTGTGGTGCCAAGCCAAGCGGAGAGGGAAGAGGGGAACAAGAGAGGGTCATTCTAGACCATCTAGAACAGCACTAAGAAGAAAATGCAATTGGTAGATCTCTTTCTTCAACCCAAAAATGGCAGGAATAATTTATTTTTCACAGTGGTACTTCTGTTCTGTTCTGTTCTGTTCTGTTCTGTTCTGTTCCCTCTTCTTCCTTTCCTTCCCTTCCCTTAACACATGAAAAATGTGTTTTGTAAAAATGTTAACATACATTACAACATATTGTTAATTAACACAGTGACTCAAAACTATCATTTTGGTTACTATCTTTGCTCAAAATACTCAGAAAACAATTAGATGGATAAATAGCATTGCCCGTTATTTATATTTTGAGATGCAAAACTCTTCCCTCCCCCTTTCCTTCCTTCCTTCCTTCCTTCCTTCCTTCCTTCCTTCCTTCCTTCCTTCCTTCCTCCCTCCCTCCTTCCCTCCCTCCCTCCCTCCCTCCCTCGGTAGTTTGATGAAGAGAAATTAAACAATGACATCCAGAGCAGGGGTGGGTTCTACTTACCTTTACTACCGGTTCGCAATGGGTTCACGCGCCGTTTAAAAAGGACAGAAATTGTTCCTTATACATAAAGACAAACACAACACACAATCACACACAGATCTCTAGCACACACTATACATTCAAGCTACACATTTTTGGGAAGATTTTTTTTCCATTTTCCAGGAATGCAACATTCATCTTAAAGATTGTCTTTTCTGCACTAAATTGTCAGCTAATTTTTTTGAGACAACAACTCACAGTGATTGGCAACAGGAAACACTGTCATTCCAATTGCATAACTTTAATAATCTCATTCCTCAATACCTTATTTCAGAATTCTGCCAAAATATTGCGTAGTCTGGAAAAAATACTGAACAAAATACATAATTCATACGGGGAACAGTGTTAATTTCATATTTTGGAGGTCAATTATTCATAGTTAATACTGAAACCATTTATGGCGAAACAGCTCCCTTAGAATTTACAGAATGGTCATCACCTGATTGCCATTCAATAAAAGTTGCATTGCACATAATATAATTATATATACCCTGTTTCCCCCAAAATAAGACCTCTCCTGATAATAAGCCCAATCAGGCTTGTGAGTGCATGGCAATAAGGCCAAGCGCTTATTTCAGGGTTCAAAAAAATATAAGATAGGGTCTTATTTTCAGGGAAACACAGTAATACATACAGATTATTTGTATTTACCTTCTTCTTACTAACAATTGATATTGCAATACAGCTATTCTAAGGGTGTCCTCTGAATTCCCTCCCTCCCTCCCTCCCCCTTCCCTCTTAAATATATTGGATAATCTTCTAAAGTCACATGGGTTCTATGTTCTAATGTCAACCTCAACATAATTTCTTGTATATTTAGATTCTACTGAAATCAGTGACAAGAATCCCTATCCCATTAGGAAGATTTATTGTTGTTTATTGCTTTGTGCAATACCAAGTAAGGTATTGCTAAGTAAGAAAATGCAGAGATGAGACTCAGAATATAATAGGCAAGGCAAAATCCTCAAAGAGAAAGATTAAAAGAAAAATCATTTGATGGTTCCCTAATGAGGTGCATTCTATTTAGACTGTTCACAGTTTGACCAGGAAACAGCTGTAAATGTCAGACTCCTGAATTTAACTTGGCTGCTAAGCTTAAAGGTAAAGGTAAAGGTAAAGATTCCCCTCTCTCAGGTCTAGGACTTTTCGGCTCAAATCCTTGGCGCTGCCTGTTTCTCCTCCAGGGTTTTGCCTCTGCATTATTATGCCCCGGCACTTTGGGCCATGGCCCCTTTGTCCCAGTCCCTTCGCTGTGGCCCATTCGTTGAAGTACAGTTCGTCTTGGGCTTTTGGGCACCCAGGACAGTTTGCAGCCAGCCAATCGGTGCAGGGGCTTGGGGGCTCTGGGAGTAGAGCGGGGGCTGCAGTTCAGAGGGAGGCTCTGTCAGTTCGGAGCCTCTCGAGATGGCCGAGAGCAGCATGGGGGAGGGATCCAGCCACAAAAGACGGGGGGAGGGGGGCTGTAGAGGATGAGGGATCCATCAGGTGGGGTTCCCAGGGCCTCTCCCTGTGGAAGCGGGGGCTGGGAGATGGCCAATGTATTTCTACCCTGATCAGGGCTGCCCTAGTTAGTAGTGCTTGGGGCTCTGAAACACCCATCCCCATCTCTTCATTCCCTCTCTGCTTCTCCCAGGTATACCAGCAAGTATTTGCCCAGTGTCCTTTGTTGAGGTCATTTACCCTCGGTGGGCTAGCTCATGCCACACGCCTGTCAGGAGCAACTGACCCTCTGCCTTTGCCCCGTGATTCCTTGGTTAAACCCGCCTCTCCCCATCATTTGCCAGGGTTCCCCTGTATGGCAGGGCTGGCATCCATGTTGCCCTCTGGGTGTGCCAAGCCTCGCCCCCTCAGCATCGAAGGCTGGGGTGGCATTCTCTGGAGGAGCCCAGGGGGGCTTCTGCCCCCTGCCCTGAAGGAGAGCCACCCATTCATTCAACCATTCTGGGGTCTGGCTGTGGGGCTTCTTGTGTCCCCCTCTTGTTCAGAGGCTACATCAGGGGGTCAGCTACTTCCACTGGCCATAGGGGAGGACAGGCTCAAAGCCAGGCTGCTTGCAAGGATGGAAATGAAGAGAAGTGAGGAGCAACATTAATTCCAATCGCTTATCCTTTTCTCTTTCTCTGCTCACGTTCCTTTCCCCAAACATCCCTGGCTAGAGCCCTCGGTCAGGTGGACGGTCTTTCCCTGGAATTCTATGGGGAGCCCAGCTGGCATGCTTGGTTGCCTACTGGACCTCCCTCCAGCATGCCAGCCAGGCTTCCCACTGAAGTCCAGGCACGGCACACCCAGAGGGCAGCATTGTTGCCAGCCCTGCCATACAGGGGAACCCTGGCAAACAGTGGGGAGAGGCGGGTTTGACGCAAAGGCAGAGCGTATGGCATGAGCTAGCCTGCCCAGGGTAAATAGCCTCAAGAAAGGACACTGGCAAATATTTGGTGGTATACCTGTGAGCCCAGCTGGGCACTCCCAGAAACCAGGGAGAAGCCGAGAGGGAACGAAGAGGTGGGGATGGGGGTTAGAAGAAAGCAGGGCTCTTGGGACCGATGGGTCTTCAGAAACCAGGGAAAGGAAAAGCAAAAGATCAGGCCAGCCAATCCTGCCAGCCGGTTGCAAAAGCCCCACCTGATGGATCCCTCGTCCTCTATAGCCCCCCTCCCCCCGCACTGCTCTCGGCCACCTTGGGAGGCTCTGAACTGACAGGCGAGGGGCTCATGGCATGGGTGGTTTCAGAGCCAGAAGCGCTGCTAACTAAGGCAGCCTGGTCGGGGTAGAAATACCTTTGCCCTCTCCCAGCCCCCGCTTCCACAGGGAGCCCACCTGATGGATCCCTCGTCCTCTACAGTCCTCTTCCCCCATCTTTTGTGGCTGGGTCCCTCCCCCACGCTGCTCTTGGCTGCCTCGGGAGGCTCCAAACTGACAGATCCTCCCTCTGAACTGCAGCCCCCACTCTACTCCAAAATCCCCTGAGCCCCTGCACCGATTGGCTGTGAACTGTCCTGGGTGCCCAAAAGCCTGACGCGAACTGTACTTCGACGAATGGGTGGCAGCAAAGGGACTGGGATGGAGGGGCCGTGGCCCAAAGTGCCGAAGCGTAATAACGTGGAGCCGAAACCCTGGAGGAGAAACAGGCAGGGCCAAGAGTTCGAGCCGAAAAGCCCCATTCTGCCCTCACACATATGTGCTAGTCATTCCCGACTCTAGGGGGCTGTCCGAAGACGTTTCCATGGTCATGTGGCCAGCATGACTCAACTCCAAAGGTGCACAGAATGCTGTTCCCTTCCCACCAAAGGTGGTCCCTATTTTTCTACTTGCATTTTTTACCTGCTTTCAAACTGCTAGGTTGTCAGAAGCTGGGACAAGTAACGGGAGCTCACCCCGTTATGCGGCACTAGGGATTCGAACCGCTGAACTGCCAACCTTTCGATCAACAAGCTCAGTGGCTTAGCCACTGAGCCACCGCGTCTGCTGCTAAGCTTAGACTTGGCCAAAATGTCTCAGGTACATGAAACAGTATGGATAGATAAGCATCTTTGTCCCAAAATGGAAAGGAACAATATTGAACAGTTGGCTCTCTTCATCCCTTGGAGGGTGTAATTCTCCTCTCATAGTCCAGCAGTAGAAATCCATTTCTACAAACCTTTTCCCACTTCAGTGGATATTTTGCCCTGCAGTTAGTGGTTTTGAAATTGAGTGACTGATGATTGTTGACATGATGGACATTTCTGTTTGGAGAACCTTCAGGTTTCAGTTTATCACTCACAGCTGAGACTAAGGTAGTCTTTGCACCATAAAGTTCTTAAGAAAATCTTCTACCACGGGTGAATGACATCAGGACTAGAGGTAACCAGTCCACATGTTAAAAGCCCTGGACTAATGTTGCATATCCAGGAAGTTGCAGAGTTCTGATTGGCTGTTATGATGCCGTTGTTCTCATTGGTTGTTACGTTGACAGCTCTCATATATAAGGAGCTGTCAAGCGCGGGATGTGGATTCTTAGGTAATTGCCTTGTTGCGAGAATAAAGTTGTTGTTAATCAGGAGCTGTGTCCGTCCTGTCAGTTAGCCGACTGGAATGAAATAACTACTATCTGTTAATCCAGGTAGTTATTTGGCCAATAAAGGTGAAGGCTTCCCCTATGCAGTCATGTCCGACTTTAGGGCGTGGTGCTCATCTCCATTTCTTAGCCAAGGGAGCCACTGTTGCTTGAAGACATTTCCTGCAATCATGTAGCCAGTACGATTATACATCAAGGCACACGGAACTGTGCTCTTCCTCCCCACTAAAGTGGTACCTGGTTATCTACTTGCCTTTGAGTGCTTTCAAACTGCTAGGAAGACAGGAGCTGGGGCGAGAACAGGAGCTCACCCCATCACATAGTCCTTGGGTATCGAAGTGCCAATCTTCTGATTGACAAGCCCAGAGTCTTAACCACTAGGCCACCACACACTAAAACTGAACCAATTCTAGGTTTCTTTCTGCTGCAGGCAGAGCCTTACCACTGCAGATGCATCAGGTGCTACCATCCTTTTTCCTTTGCTATTTTTTTTTAAATGTGCTTACATTCTAAAGGATGTTGACCAGAAGTGAAGTGCTATGATTTCAAGTTTATGCAGCGTCCAATTTTATAAATATTAATATTAAGTTGTGAAGCAGAATAGTTTTTCGGCGCTTAGTGCTTAAAAGGGCAAAAACTAAATATTTCTTCCAGATGCTCTGATCCAAAAATAAGTTACTACATCAATTGCTTGTGCATTGTAGTCTGCAGTGGCATTTTTCAAGAGCTTAAGGCTTCTCTGCAATTTATGCTTAGATCAGAGAAACTGATGTCCAAGCAGCCTTCTAAACTAACATCCTGTCTGCGCCAGTGAAATAGTTGGTGTGACAAAGCAAATGACTAAGTATTTTCAAACTCCCACAGTAAAAAAGCTACCTTCTCTATTTTTCTTCTGAAACTGTTTGGGATGGTATCTCAGAAAAATGAAGGCAAGCATTTGTCTCGCATTGCAGACGGTAATTTAGACGGCGCCATCAAAAACCGTTCAACCAATGCAGCATTCAAGATCAATCACTGCTGCTCTCTAAGATGGTTTCTTTTAACAAGCTTTTTAATGTCCCCCTTCATTAATAAAGGTCTAAAAGACAGAAAGGTGCATTTGCTTATTTTTTTTTCCTAAAAAGATCATGTCCATCAGTGGCTGGGCAGTGGTGAGGATACAACAGCTGCTGATTCCTTCAAATAATTATAATTTTGTTATTTTCTTTATATTTTAAATTGTATGATCCACGACACATCTTCGATATAACTTTAATCAAACTTAAACAGATTAGAAAACTGGTTTGTATACATGAGAAACTATGTTTTGTAAAAATGTTAACATGCATGAGAATGTAGAGCTAATTTACACAGAACTGTCTCATTTTGGTTACTGTCTTTCCTCAAAATACTCAGAAAGCAAATAGATGGATATATATATAGCATTGCCTTCCATTTATGTAATTATTTGAGATTCAATTCCTTTCCTTCTCTTTCCTATCTTCTTCCCTTTCTCCTTCCCTTCTTCTCTCTTTCCCCTTTCCTTTCCTCCTCTCCTCTCCTCTCCTCTCCTCTCTCTTCTCTTCTCTTTCTCTTTTCTTTTCCTATACTTTCCCCTTCTTCTCTCTCTCTGTCACCTTCTCTTTCCCTTCCTTCCTTTCCCTTTCCCTCCCTCCCTTCCTTTCCTTTCCTTTCCCTTCCTTCCTTTCCCTTCCCTTCCCTTCCCTTCCCTTCCCCTTCCCCTTCCCCTTCCCTTCCCCTTCCCTTCCCTTTCCCTTTCCCTTTCCCTTTCCCTTTCCCTTTCCCTTTCCCTTCCCCTTCCCTTCCCTTCCCTTCCCTTCCCTTCCCTTCCCTTCCCTTCCCTTCCCTTCCCCTTCCCTTCCCTTTCCCTTTCTCTTCCCTTCCCTTCCCTTCCCTTTCCTTCTGGTAGAGAGCCAGATTCCTGATTCGAATGTTGAGTGGCCAACTGGAAACACAAGAGCCTTGGTAGTACAGTGGTCTAAAGCACCCTGTTATTAAGCTGGTTATTAAGACCAGCTGCCTGCAATTACTGCAGGTTCGTATCTCGCCAGGCTCAAGGTTGACTCAGCCTTCCATCCTTTCTAAGGTAGGTAAATTGAGAACCCAGTTGTGGGGGCAATAAGCTGACTTTGTATAAATATACAAAAGGATGAAGGCTATTGCTTAACGCATTGTAAGCCGCCCTGAGTCTCCGGAGAAGGGCGGCATATAAATCAAATTTAAAAAAAAAAAAAAAAACATCAGGCAGCACTTGAGACCTAGAGGCAAATCCTGCTAAAGGGCTTTTTTCCCCACTGGTGGCATAACTTTTGCAGCCTGAAGATCAGTTGTTGCTGTGAAAGCTGCATGGTGCTTTTTGGCTACAGTCTGCTGCTAATCCTTTCTGCTACATCTCTGGCTGATTTGTTTTTGCAGTATTTGCTTCTCAAATCATTCGTCTTTCATCTTAACATTTTATTCTTTTTCATTTTAATTTTCATTCATTTTACTTCATTTTTTTATTATTAATTTCATTCACTTTATTTTTTTCCCCATATTGGTGATTTGGGCTTCAACTTTTATTTTAATTTTATTATTATTTCTCTTCTTAAGCTGTTTTTATATACCCACCTCCCCTTCCCCTGCCTTCCTGATTCTTTCATTGCCTAGCAACTGCTGTTCCTTGAACCTTGTTGCCATGTGACACTACACTCAAAATCCAGGATAATCATTGAAACTCTTTATGCATCCTTAATTTCTTGTTCCGAAACTACTCCTCAGATAACAACCGTTGTTATTTTATCAATATGGTTTTCTTAATTGCAGTTTTCCAACAAAAGATATCAGAACACAGAGTTGTTGTCTTTTTTGCTGAAGCGGCTCAAAATCCATTGATTTGTGAAAATAATATACCATCATTATATTGGGCTGCATTAAATACAAATTTTGTATATATCTGGGACACACATGTTTTTATGAATTAAATACTAATCCAGATATGGGCAAAATAAAATTAAGATTAGAAAAAGTACCAATAGCACTTAGACTTATGTACTGCTTCACAGTGCTTCACAGCCCTCTCTAAGCAGTTTACAGAGTCAGCCTCTTGCCCCCAACCATCTGGGTCCTGATTTTACCAACCTTGGAAAGATGGAAGGGTGAGTCAACCTTGAGCCAGTCAGGATCGAACTGCTGATAGTTAGCAGAGTTAGCCTGCAATACTGCATTTTGACCACTGTGCCACCAGCGGTTAGAAATAGCAAAATCCAGCTGCCCTTTTATAGCTAGTTGGCAGAATCTTATAACTGCAATCTAGTATGTGTTGAGAGTCTATGTATCACCTCTTAGGACCTTAGGAAATGTTCTGTATTGTGGTCCATGCCCTGAGGAACAGCATATGATGACATCTGCTTCCCCCACCCCACTCCCCAAAAATGTATGTGACTGATGTCTGCCCTTGCCTTGAATCTACTGAGTTCCTAGTTTCAACATCATCTGGGGGAAAGGCGCCATCCAATTATCCAATATCAAATAATCTGATCAAAGATTATATCCTGGAAATATTCAAATTGCATTTTGCAGACACCCTTAGCTGACATTTCACTGGAAGTGGAACATGTTAGAAATCGCTTTATGTGCGTATATTCCATAAGAAGTTATAATGCCTGGCAAAGGGGCTAAGCCAATCTGAGGATGCTGGAATTGTGCTGAAGACGGCATCAGAAGTGGGCTTCACATAATTGAACAACTGGTTCACCCAGAATTGAAAATGAGCGAGCGCGCCTTGCGCAGATGCGCGCTGCTTCAAAAACACGGTGATTGTATAAGATAGGATAGCCGTAGTTACCGGTTTGCCCGAACTGGTCCGAACCGGCTGAATCCCACCTCTGGACGGCATTGATAACAGAAGGCAAGTGTCCGATCCCTATCGTGATACTGCCATTCAAGTGGGGAGGGGACCCCGGATTCTTTTACTCACTTATTTCTCTCATCCAGTTTTCCTACCTATCCTGTAATTCCCTAGTTTATAACTTTTGCCCTGTCACCTATTCTGCCCTGTGCTTGGATTTACCTTGGGGGACGTACAAGGGGGGGAGGACCATCTGTTTTCTTTCAGTTTGGAAGCCTCACAGAAGAAACACGTGGGAACGAATCCTTCTCTCTTTCTCAGGACGACCACTTCCACCACATCTTCACACCTGCGGATTAGTTCATTCAACATCCAACGGAGAGGAGGGGTTTCTAACCACTTTACTCTGGGGGGAATTGCCTGGGGGGGGGACTCAGACCCTGCTTTGCTTTTGTCTTGCAATCACCCCCTTTCAATAAAAGGTTCCTTTTGAAATGCTGCTGCCTGAAGAGTCTGTACTTTCTTGATTGGGGAGTAGAGGCAGGACCTTACAGCAAGGGAATGGGGATGAGGACATCTCACCTTCTGGCTTCCCTGCCCATTCATCACGGGGTCAAATCAGTTGCCCATTCCTTGGGCAAACGTCTAATTTATTTATCTATTTATATCCCACCTTTATTATTTATTTACAAATAACTCAAGGTGGTGAACATATCCAACACTCTTTCCTCCTCACATTTTCCTTACAACAACAACCCTGTGAGGTGAGAAAAAGTGGCTGACCTAAAGTCACCCAGCTGGCTTTCATCGCTAAGGCAGGATCTAGAATTCATCACTTCCTGATGGCCCATAGTCACCAGCTGGCTTTTATGGCTAAAATGGGACTAGAATGCACAGTCTCCCGCTTTCTAGCCTGAGGCCTTCACCACTAGACCAAACTCACTATTAACATTTTATTACTATTTCTGCAAGAAAACAGGAGCATGACTGATTTAAGCCATCTGTATTAACACACAGTAACACATAGCTGCTTTTGCCCTGTAACAGCTTTGACATTCAGTTAGATGGACTTCACACCCTCCCAAGATAGGTCAAAAATTTTAATGATGTAGTCCCTGTGTGTTTGGCCTGACCCCAAATCTGGAAAGGAGGATTCATGGGGGCAATTCCAAATCAATTTGCAATTAGGGAATTAGCATACAGAGATTATTATTTCCCAATGATTCCTAGCAGGAAATTTGCTTCTTTTTAAAGCAACTATACACTGAAATGACATTTTTTGGTATCCCTTTCCTGATCAGTCACTTACAACCAAATCATATTACTGTATATACCAAGTTTGGATTTTTTTCGCTCCAATGGGCAAAAAAACCCAACAACCCCAGAGTTGTTTATATTAAACCGTATCCACTGTTTTCAAGCCCATTTCCCTTTTGCAATGCCTTTTTGGTTTGTCTGCCCTGAATTATTTAGTATCATCAGCAAAATTGGATGGCTCACTGCTCACCCTTAATGCTTGATCATTTATAAACAAGTTAAAAAGTGTCCATTCCTTAACATCAAACATGCCAAACTAATTTGCTTCCCAGACACAGAGAAGAAAACACACCAAAAAGCATATTAGCAAAATTGTCAAAGAAAGAGAAGACACACACATCTGCAGCATACAAATGTGACACTCAGTTTGTGCAGCGGTTAAGGCTATAAACTAGTAGAGAGACAAAGAGATAGAGAATTCTAGTTCTGCTTTAGGCATGAAAACCAGCTGGGTGACTTTGGGCCAATCAGCAGGAGACTGGGAATTCTAGCCCCACCTAAACCCTGAAAACTGGTTAAGTGAATTTGGACCAATCATTTTCTCTCAGCCCAACCAACCTCACAGGGTTGTCGTTGTGGGGGAAAAGAGGAGGAGAATGAAGGGACATGATGTATTTTCACCTCCTTTTGCTTCTTATAAAGTAATAACAGCAGGATAAAAATCTGATTGATAATGAGAATGATGAGAATGATGAGAATAATACCATGTTTCCCTGAAAATAAGACCCTGTTTTATATTTTTTTGAACCCCGAAATAAGCGCTTGGCCTTATTTTCAGGGAGGTCTTATTATTTTGGGGCGTGTGGAGCAAGAGGGGCTCCTCTTGCTGTCTTACCTGATTTCCAGCTCTGTCTCCCTAACCCTAACCAGAGGAAATGGCGGGGACCGGCTGGGCATGCATTGAAATATTTTTGGGTAGGAACTTGTTTTAGCACATGCTGAAAAGCCCGATTGGGCTTATTATCAGAGGATGTCTTATTTTCGGGAAAACACTGTAATAATAATAATAATAATAATAATAATAATAATAATAATAATAATAATAATAATAATAATAATAATAATAATAGGAACACAACACGCCAGATATCACAGTTGTCGAAAACCGAAATGTACAATTTATTGATATCGCGGGTACCAGGAGAGTCCAGAGTCGAAGAAAAAGAACTGGAAAAAATCATGAAATATCGCGACCTGGCCATAAAAACTACACGACTATGGATGAAACATGTCATGGTGATACCCATTGTTATCGGGGCACTTGGTACCATGTCCAAGAATTTTATAAAATATATCAACAAATTGCAGCTTCCTGCAATAACACCAGTGGAACTGCAAAAAAACAGTGGAACTACTTTGAACATCATATATTTTAAGAAGGTACTTGGTTGATACCTAGGACGCTGGCAGCAACCCGTATCAACCATTAGCACAAGTCAATGGTATTTGTGACACATTTTTAAATGTCCAGTTGACTGAGTTTCATATTTAATGAATAAAAGAGAATAATAATAATTACAAAATAAACATCTACAGCTGAGCCATTTTCATATTAAAATCTATGCAAAATTGGAGGGAAGGGGCACATAGTCGAGTAAAGCAACCCAGGATTTGAAAATGGGAAATAATTTAGAGCACTCAATAGGGTAAACATGTAAACATTTTTGAGTAAGCATCTCAAAAGTCAATTTGCAAACCAAAAATTAACTGAGTAAAAGTCACTGAGTTTTTATTTCTTATCCTAGGCACCCCAAACTTGTGACTGCTTGAATAGCTACAATTGTTTGTATAACTCTAGTAGGCAAGTAAAAGTACATCACTTGAAGCCCGCAACGAAATTAAATCAGAATGTTGGAATCTTAATCCCGTCTTTCATGCCCCTCCTCTAGAAATGTTTTGATGCAGCATAATGCAAGGGCTTCATTCGTTCGAATTAACAGCATGTTCAGCCGAGTTCTTAACACTCTATTTAAAATCAATTAAAGACTCTTTCTGAGTCAAAGGGAATTGAATTTAATGTGTTCTCCCTTCATTTAATATTTTGTTCCAGTACCTTTTCACTTTAATCTTTTTCAATCTTGGGTTTCAAAGTCAAAAGAATACCAAAAACCTGTACAATTGATGGTAGCTCTTAATTAGTATTTAAGGTGCTTTTAAGAGAGTGTCATTTTCAGAAACAAGTGAATAGAAAACTGGAGTACTGTTAGCAGGCACAATCTTTTCCTTTGAGGATATAATTAGTTATTTTTTTTCTTATTCCGCCTTTTCTTAAGTTGTTGTTGTTGTTTTTTAATGGAGGTCCCAGTCGAGGATATAGTCACTGATGGTTTCCCCACCAAATAACACTCAGGTTCAAATCTGTTATCTTCATGTTCAGCCAAATGTTTTCACCTGTTGGGTCTAACTCTAGTGGAAGATGTCTCAAAAGAGTGTAGAGAAGAGCAACAAAGATGATTAGGGGTCTAGAGGTTGAACATATAATGAATAGTTTATTTTTTTGTTTGTTTGTTTGTTTTAATCAACTCTTCTTCTGTTGGTACATTTTCTTTTTTCCAATTTTGTGCGTATACTATACGGACAGCTGTTATAATACGTAAGATCAAATATTTTATTTCCTTGATGTATTTTTCAGTAAATATCCCTAATAAGAATGTCTCTGGTTTTCCTCTCATAGTTGTTTCTATTATTTTCTCTAGCCATTCTTTAATCTTAAACTTTAGAGTATGCCGAGATGAATAAATTAACAAAAGAGCTTAAAGAAAAAGAGGATTCAGAATATTATATCATCTGGCACAAATGGTATAAATGCGTCCCTTTCTGGATCGGGACTCCTTACGCACGGTCACTCATGCCCTTGTCACCTCCCGCCTGGACTATTGCAACGCTCTCTACATGGGGCTCCCCTTGAGGAGCACCCGGAGGCTCCAACTGGCGCAGAGTGCGGCCGCGCGGGTGGTAATGGGAGCGACATGGCGTTCCCATGTAACACCCCTCCTGCGCGAGCTGCGCTTCAAGGTTCTGGTTACCACCTTTAAAGCGCTCCATGGCTTAGGACCCGGGTACTTGCGGGACCGCCTACTACCACCAATAGCCTCCCACCGGCCGGTACGCTTCCATAGAGAGGGGCTTCTCCGGGTGCCGTCAGCCAAACAATGCCGACTGGCGGCCCCCAGAGGGAGAGCTTTCTCTGTGGGGGCACCTACTATCTGGAACGAGCTCCCCCCAGAGATACGGAGGATCCCGGATCTGCGCACCTTCCGCCGCACCTTAAAGACCTTACTATTTCACCAGGCCGGCCTGGCCTAATTTTCCCCCTCTTTTATAAAAGATTTTTAAAATTTTAAATATCTTTTAGTATTATATATTCAATTTTAAATTGGTTTTAAAAGTTTGGGGTTTTAAATTTGTCGGGGCCAACATTATTTAATTTGATTTTATTCTATTTTTTAAATTTTGTATTGCATGTGTTTTTATTGTTTGGCTGTGCACCGCCCTGAGTCCTTCGGGAGTAGGGCGGTATAGAAATCTAAAAAAAAAAAAAAAAAAACCTAGGATGCTGGCAGCAACCCGTATCTACCATCAGCACCAGTCAATGGTATTTGTGATAACATTTTAAAATATTCAGTTGACTGAGTTTCATGTTTAATGAATGAAAGTTTATCACCATCATCATCATTTAGAGGAAGAATTGCAACATCAATAATAATAGGGAGCAGTTTAGACAGATTATCTCTGGGTGCTTTAGATGCTTTAAAATAGGATAGATTTAATGGAGGACCAGCAAATAATGAATAATTATGTCTGTGACCATAATAAAAGAGTGATTGATTGAATGAATGAATGAATAAAAGCAACAAAGAGACAAAGAAAGAAGTATAAATGTGGGGAAAATTCACAATGGGCGAATCTAATTTCACCCAATTCTACATTTTCCTAAACGTAGGTTTATTTCTCCATTGGTTTATGATTTTTTGTAAAACAAAAGAAAACAATCTCTCTTTTCTGATCTATGTTGCCTTTTCTGTAATTTCCACACTTCACATGAAGGATTTCCACTTAATAGTTTATAATTTGGTGCCTATTTTCTCCTCACACATACATTTATCTTTAACTTTTTGCTTTAAGATAAGCTCTATCATCTATTTTTTAGGTGTGACCTCTGCTGTGAATCTGTGAATACAGAATCTGTGGAAATGGAGCAAATCTACAAAAATATAAAATAAAATTGAATCTAAGACCATTTCCTCCATATTTGATTTAAATAAGAAGTAGACCACACTAGAAAAGCAAAAAAGTCATAGTAGAAATGATTGAGTGGGAGCATGTCAGGTGTGAAGAATCGGCACCATGCACTGAATTCCAGTTAATCTGATTTATTGCCCATGCTGATACACAAGAATCTAGTCAACTAATGGTCAGCACTAAATTGGCGCTAGATAAGAGTCAATGGGATTCAAGAGGTGTTAGACTTGGACCATTTGTGGGATCGTAATGATTCTAGGCTGAAGAGAGGTCTTGACTCCACCCCAGGTTCTGCCTGCTCTTTTCCTACGGAGAAAGAGGAGGATCAGATATCTGATGGATTCACTGAGATGAAGATAAGGGCCTCTTCTGTGAACATTTCGGCACTGATGTTGTGTGATCTGAAGATCTGAATGCTAAATATTATGAAGGGCTACACCAGTGGATTTTCCTTTTCAGTGGGTTTCCCCTCTTCCCCTTCCTCACACAGATCTAGCAGGATTGGGCTTTGAATCCATCCTGCTTCTCCTTGCACACCTGTATACTTTCCTTAATATGTTTAGATGAAGTTTGCTTTGCTCTTTCACCCCCTTTATAAGTCACTGAGAGCTTAGAACAGCAATGACTGACTTGATGCTGCAATAAATCTGATTTAAAGCTCTGAAGCTGCCTGAAATTTACATTTGGTCTATTTTAGAGAGGCCAGATTAATGACACAAAAAATGGGTAACAAGATTTTCTATTCTCCCAAGAGCCCAAGCAAAGATCTCCTTGGTGTTAGACATTCATTCCACACATCCATTGTAATGCCACCACTATTTTTTACCCAAATGTATACTATATGCATTTTTCTTAAATGTTCATTTTCCCGGGCATTTAAGCAACATGCAGCAACCTGGGACATTTGCATCACACATACGGCTTCGGGCTGAAAGAGAAATGAGCACCATTCTTTAGAGGTGCCTGCCTATTTGGAAGCAACAAGGGATACAAAATTTATCTTTGGCTCAAAGAGATCAAGATTGATTTGGCCATTATGCATCTCTCTCTGCTGTTAAGATGCAAATTCTGCTCTTAAAGTTATGATTAGTCTGCCTTCAAATACTTTGAAATAATTTGAAATAAATAATCCACCATGCTCATGTATATATTTAGCTATGCAACCCATTCACTTTACACTTCACTCGTTTGCAAGTCATTCTGTTTATTCCTACGGTGAAGCAAAAGTTGTTTTCCCCGTTCTCATTCATGTGCCTCTCCACTGCTCAAACTACAATTTTAATACTCTCTGCCAATGGCTTCCTATCCCTTGCAGAGCTAATCACATTACAGCTAGTTTGTTGTCACCCCAAACTCAATGTTCTCTTCCAAAAAGACATTAAAGCATCCTAATTGTTCCAGCAAAGACACTACCCTGGAAATCACTATTGCCCTGTTCTCCAGACCAAATAGATTTTAAATTTTAGCCAGCTAGATTGGGAAATGCATCAAACCAACTTTTGATTTTATTTTAGCACAACAGTGCTAAACATCATCGATCATCCACCAGCCACCATCATCAAACAGCAGCCAACAAAGCAAACTTTATGTTTTGTTCTAACAATTGTAATTTCCAGCTCATTCAGCCCCATGTAAAGGGCAGTACCCTAAATCTTATTACGTAGTAGGATGAATAACAGTCCACCAGATACGGTTGCTGTTTTATTTTATTTGTATGGTCAATAGGTTTTGTATAGTTTTATCACTTTCAATCAGAATACAGCTGCAAGGGATCTTGGGGGTCTTTTAGTCCAACCCCCTGCTCAAGCAGGAGATCCTAGACCATTCCAGACAGGTGGCTGTCCAGCCTTTTCTTAATAAACCTCCAGTGATGAAGCACCCACAACGTCTGAAGGCAACTTCTGTTCCACTGGTTAATTACTCTCACTGTTAGGAAGCTTCTCCTCAGTTCCAGGTTGCTTCTCTCCTAGATTAGTTTCCATCCATGGATTCAGGGAGTCAAGCGATGGAGCAGAAACAAAAATTATCAAGGCTGAAAACAAGATTTCTTTTCAGAAAGGTTCTAGGAATTGTGTAAAATGAATGATTGAAAGAGCTAGGTTCTAAAACAAAGAGAAGTGCCAGGGGGTGACATGATAGCTGTCCTTTATCAGCTGTCACAGATAAGAGTTGACTTATTCTCCAGAGTATCCAAGGGCAGATCAAGAAGCAATGAGTGGAAGCTCATCATAGGGAGATCCAATCTGGAAATAAGGAGGAATTTCCTGACAGTGAGAACAATTAATCAATGGAACAGCTTGCCTCCACGAGTTGTGGCTGCTACATGTTTGAAGGTTTTCAAGAAAATATTGGACAACTCTTTGTCTGGGGTGGTAGGTTTTCTGCTTTGAGCAGTGGGTTGGACTAGAAGACCTCTAAGGTCTCTTCCAGTCCTATTATTCTCTATTCTCTGTTCTATGTCAGACATATCATCATGTATTTATTGTGATAGACAGGCAGGCAGGCAGGCAGGCAGGCAGGCAGGCAGGCAGGCAGGCAGGCAGATATTAGTTATCTGAGCTTTGCACAACTTCTATCTTCCCACTTTCTCCTTTGCTCTAGTCTGTTGACAATATACTCCTTTTTGGTGTTATAGTTAAATCCCTCTCTTTCTATTTCCCTGCTATGGTCTTTGCTCATTAACAGATCACCTTCTGATCAATCCATCTACCTTTTCAACCAATTCATGAAAAGGAAGCTTGGGGGGGGGGATAATTATATATTGTTCCTTCTGACCGTTATTTCTCAACTTCTTGGCTGAGCGTTGGTGATCAAAAGGTGTCTTTTAAAATAAAGACAAAAGGAGATTTCCAGAGTGATCTAATTCATACCTTTCAGAGATTAACAGATAAAGGTGTGGAAATTCATACGGTTCTGGTAATTACCCATTTTATTCCTTTCTTCATGCAAGTGAGTTCATTTCACTGTTTTATTACAAAACCGAATCAATGTAATGGAAAGAGAAACCCCCAGGCAGAAAATGAAGTATATTGGATTTACAAAAAGCAGAAATAATGCTTCTGAAACATTTAACTGAAATATGAAACTACAAGTGCACACAGTGTGGTTTAAAAAAAAAGGATTTTGGTCATGGTCGCACAACTGAATGTGCACACGTACAAATGTTGCATAGCATCAACAGTGTTGCAATGACCAACATCTTATTTTTTTAAATGGCTCTTCCACAGATAGATGAAATTATTGTACATGTTTCTATTGTGCAAATTACATATAGCAGTATCCCTACAGCAGGGCCAGCCAGAAATTAACACTAATAAATGAATTATTCTGGTTTCCTGCTCAGCCTGTCAGACCTTCAGACCAGATTGGGCATTTTTGTCCACCTATCAAGTCCTTCCTAAGTAGCCGGGATAAACAAATGAGGATGTCTGATGGGGTTGGGGGTCGGACAAGGAGACATTCAAAGTCCCTTCCAACTCTATTATTCAGTGTTTTTATTATTTCTTTGAAATTTTATAATGTTATAATCTAATCATTTTTAACATTTTAATCCTGAATTAATCTTAATATTTTGTTATCAATTCAATATGCTGTTTCATAAGGTGATTATACTTATATGCTGCCCAAAAGCCCCTCTGAGAGAGAGGGAATATGAAACATAGACAGACAGACAGACAGACAGACAGACTTGCTCTTTCTCTCTGTTGAGTCAAGGAGGGAATTTTCTACCAGCTCCAAGGAGCAAATTATGTGAAGAGTAGAATTTGATACAAGCCACACAGATGTCACTGCTGGTGGGACACTGGTGGGACATTGATTCTTAGCGTGTGATTTTGAGTCCAACGTGGACATCAGGTGTGAAAGATGCAAAGGGGTCCATTTGCAAGATTGCAAGATAAACAAAGAAATGTGGGCAGGTTTGCTTGATTTATTGGCCAGATTTGAATTGGCCTGAGTGTATAAAATAACCATCTGGTTAAATTATTGACCTGATTAATAAAATGTAATGATCTATAATTGTGGGTCACTGGGAGTGTGAAAGCTGCTGCTCTGAATCCATGTTATGTTGAAATTTGGGCAGAGTGATCTGATTGGAAAAGGATAACATTTATCAGGAGTTTTGCATATTCTCAGCTTCTTCTGTTTGTGTGATGATGCTCTTCCCATCTTTCCAGATGGGTTTCAAGTTCAAAAACTGTCCCAGTGAGGCTAAAACAACTCTTCAAAGCAAAATTAAAATAAATAAAAAAAAATAATAATAAAGCATTTCAGCCTTTCCAAATTTGAAATCATTTGAACATTTGAATACTATTCACACTCATTTGATCACATATTTCGAGACCTCTTACCAACACTTGGAAAATGCTCCGAGTCTCTTCTGGCTGGGTTTTCAGTTCCAACCACTAGACTGGTATTTCTTAACCTTGGCAATGTTTAGATGTTTAAGATGTTTAAGAACTTCAACTCCCAGAATTCCATTTTTTGGAACACTGGCTCTGGGAATTGAAGCCACACATCTTGCAGAATTACAGAATAACAGGTCTTCTAGTCCAGTCACCTGCTCAATCAGGAGACCCGATACCATTTCAGACAAATGCTTAGACAATCTCTTCTTCAAAGCCTCCAGTGATGGAGCACCCACAACTTCTGGAGGCAATCTGGTTCTGCTGGTTAATTGTTCTCGCTGTCAGGAAACTTCCCCTTTGTTTGAGATTGGTTCTCTCCAGTGGTGGGATTCACCAGTTGTAACAACCAGTTTGCTGCATGCATGCACGCCAAACTCACACTTCCATGCATGCACATTACGATTGAAAGTTACCTTCTACTGACTCCAGAGTGAGTAAAAGAGCTGAGGTGCAGCATTCCTCTCTGCTGCACCTATCAGCTGGGCTTAAAACAAAAGGAATATAGGTAGGTTATAGCACAGAGGCGGGCGGGCGGGCTGGTGGGCCCATCCGATCATTGGAGTGAACCAGTGTTCTGCCCCAGCTATGGATCCCAAAGAACGTAGCACACACAAACCGAACACTGGTGAGGTCTTATATCAAGACCTACTTAGTGGCGATAAAAGCAGCGAAGTGTAACTACTAACCGCCCAGCTGCCCTGTTTAGGGTGACCCGCTCCCTTCTCCACCTGGGAGCACGGGAAGACCCCTTGCAAGGGCAAGCTGAGGATTTTGCGCGTTATCTGCATGATAAAATCACTCAAATTCGGGACGGCCTGGACTCTGACTGGGTGGGTTCAGGCAGGATGTCTGAGGTGGGTCTTGAGAATGTTATCTGGGATGAGTTTGACCCTGTGACTCCCGAGGACATGGACAGGTTGGAGAGGTTGAACGCAACCACATGTTTATTGGACCCGTGTCCCTCCTGGCTGGTGCTGGCTACCCAGGAGGTTACACGAGGCTGGCTCCAGAGGATTATTAATGCTTCTTTGAGTGAGGGTTTCCTGCCACCCACCTTGAAAGAGGCGGTGGTGAGGCCCCTCCTCAAGAAGCCCTCTCTGGACCCGGCTGTTTTGGCAAAACTATCGTCCAGTCTCCAACCTTCACTTTGTGGCAAAGGTTGTTGAGAGTGTGGTTGCACGATAGCTCCCACAGTACCTGGATGAAACTGTCTATCTAGATCCATTCCAGTCCGGCTTCAGGCCTGGGTACAGCATGGAAACAGCACTGGTTGCATTGGTCGATGATCTCTGGAGGGCTCGGGACAGGGGGTGCTCCCCTGTCCTGGTCCTATTAGACCTCTCAGCGTCTTTTGATACCATCGACCATGGTATCATGCTGTGCCGGCTGGAGGGGTTGGGAGTGGAGGCACCATGTTACGGTGGTTCTCCTCCTATCTCTCCAACCGGTCACAGTCCGTGTTGGCAGGGGGGCAGAGGTCGACCTCAAGGCACCTTGTTTGTGGGGTGCCGCAAGGGTCGGTCCTCTTGCCTCTCCTGTTCAACATTTATGTGAAGTCGCTGGGTGAGATCATCCATGGTTTTGGGGTGCAGTACCATCTGTATGCTGACGACACTCAACTGTACATCTCCACCCCAGACTACCCCAAAGATGGCCTTGAAGTGATGTCCCGGTGCCTGGAGGCCGTGCGAGTCTGGATGGGGAGGAACAGGCTCCAACTCAACCCCTCCAAGACCGAGTGGCTGTGGTTGCCGGTGTCCCGATATAGCCAGCTGATGCCATCGCTGGCTATTGGGGGCAAGTCATTGGCCCTCACAGAGAGGGCCCGTAACTTGGGCGTCCTCCTGGATGCCCGGCTGTCTTTGGAAGAGCATATGACGGCTGTGGCCAGGGGGGCTTTTTATCAGGTTCACCTGATATACCATTTGCACTCCTTTCTGGATCGGGACTCCTTATGCACGGTCACTCATGCCCTCGTTACTTCCCGCCTGGACTACTGTAATGCTCTCTACATGGGGCTCCCCTTGAGGAGCACCCGGAGGCTCCAACTGGTCCAGAATGTAGCCGCGCGGGTGATTATGGGGGCGACATGGCGCTCCCATGTAACACCTCTCCTGTGTGAGCTGCACTAGCTTCCGGTGGTCTTCTGGGTGCGCTTCAAGGTTTTGGTTCTCACCTTTAAAGTGCTCCATGGCTTAGGGCCTGGATATCTATGAGACCACCTTCTGCCACTGATAACCTCCCACCGGCCAATACGCTCCCACAGAGAGGGTCTCCTCAGGGTGCCGTCGGTCAAGCAATGTCAACTGGTGACTCCTAGGGGAAGAGCCTTTTCTGTGGGGGCACCCGCCCTCTGGAATGAACTACCAGGGATACAACTGATCCCGGACCTCGGTACTTTCCGCCGGGCTCTGAAGCCTTTCTTGTTTCAGCGAGCCAGGCTGGCTTAAGATTTTAATTGATTAATTTTATGGGTAAGGGGTTTTAAAATTGGGAAGTCAAATTGATTTAATTATTTTTTAAATTATTTTAATTTTCATACTGTATGTATTTTAACCCTGGCTGTTCACCGCCCTGAGTCCTTCAGGAGAAGGGCGGTATAAAAATTTAATTAATTAATTAATTAATTAATTACTTAATTAACTAATTAATCGCCGAACAAAACTCAGTTTACTTCAAAACGCAGTCTTTTGAAAATGCAGGCTGTTAATAAAACTTTCTTAACAACCTGCCAGAAATTCCACAGATAAGATAGAGTCTTATTAGAGTTGGCAGAAAGCTCAGAAGCACTGTTTGCAGAGAAAATCCAAACTCAATGATCAGTGAACGAATGAACATTGTTTCCTATAGCTTTTTACAAGCTGTGTGCATTCTTCAATAGGCTAAGGGAGTAGCCAATTAGCCCCAAGCCTTACTCTCAAGGAGACCTCCTCCTGAGGAACCACTCTTGCCTTTTGGCAGCTCTGCGTGCTCATGCAGTGAGAAGAGGCTCCTCCACTTCATCCTCTGCACTTAAAGGAGCCTCTGGAGGTTCTGAAGGTCCTGGCTGAATCCCCGCCTCTGGCACCACATCTTCTCCAGCCTCCTCACTGTCCAACTCGAGCACTGGCTGCGCAGGCTGCTGGAGCGACACCACACCAGCCTCCTCATCATTGGGATCAGCAACAATCTGTGCAGGCCACTGGCGGGCCACAACAACCGGTTCGTTCTCAGCTGATTGTCAGAGCTACCGGTACACCCAAACCGGTTAAAACCGGCTGAATCCCACCCCTGGTCCTCTCTTTCATTAGTTTCCATTCATTGCTTCTTCTCCTTCAGGTGCTTTGGGAAATAGGCTGACCCGCCTCTTCTTTGTGGCATCCCACCCCTCAAATATTGGAAGACTGCTATCCTGTTCCCCTTGTTTCTCCCCCATTAAATTAGACATCTCCAATTCCAGCAACTGTTCTTCATATGTTTTAGCCTCCAGCCCCCTAATCATCTTTGTTACTCTTCTCTGCACTTTTCCTAGACTCTCAATATCTTTTTTGCATCATGTTGACCAAAAGTGGACACAGTTTTCCAAGTGTGCTCTTAAAGTTGCCCAGGTCGAGGGATACTGCGCTCAACAACTGAAATTCTTCAACATTACAATGTCCCCAGACAATCCAGAAGCATAATTTAAGTTGCCCTTAAAACATTCCAGCTTGTACAACCCCTCCCTCCCCCACCATGCTCCAGATGCCTGCAATTATCTCTAACATCTAACTTTAATTAAGATTGGACATTGGAGATATAACTAAAACCGTTAGTTATATCTATATAACAAACTGTAGCTGTTGCACAGTTAGGAAGGCAGTGTTTCAAGGCAAAACAGGCAGGAAATCAACAATAGTATGACAATGGTGGCTTCATCAAATTCTTAAAAATGATGCAGGGCTAGGTAGCATAATGTTAAACTTACGATCAGTTTGCAAAAATTAGTTATGACAAGTACAAAAGTGCTGGTTAAGCATTTCTTTCTTTGTAAATTTAACACACATCAGTGAGCCAAAATATAGTTTAAGTTTATTGCTATTCTTTCAAGGTAATCCATTCAGGATAGAAGACAGCTTATCCTGATTTAAGAGATGTTACGCAGAATGCCCTATACGTTTTTGAAAAAACACAAATATTTCAATGCCAACTACAATATTTCAAAATCCTAAGAGAGCTTAGATAGTTGGGAGGGGGTATCTTTATTATTTTCATTTTATTGATTGATTTATATCTCCCCTTTATTATCTATACAAATAAGTCAAGGCAGCAAACATATCCAACATACCTTCTCCCTCCTATTTTCCCCACAACAGATTTACAGATTACAGATTTACAGATTAACAGAGTTGGAAGGGACCGTGTAGGTTATCTAGTCCAAACCCCCCCCCCAAGCAGGAGACCCTACACCATTTCTGACAGATGGCAGTCCAATCTCTTCTTGAAAGACTCAAGTGATGAAGCTCCCACAACTTCCGAAGGCAACTTCTGTTCCATTAGTTGATTGATCTCACTGTCATAAAATTTATCCTTGTTTCCAGGTTGAATCTCTCCTTGTTCAGTTTCCATCCATTATTCCTTGTCTGGCCTTCAGGTGCTTTGGAAAATAGCTTGACCCCCTCCTCTCTGTGGCAGCCCCTCAAATACTGTAAGACTGCTATCATGTCTCCCCTGGTCCTTCTCTTCACTAGACTAGCCATGCCCGGTTCCTGTAACCATTCTTCATATGTTTTAGTCTCCAGTCCCCTAATCAGGGGTGAAATGCTCCAGGTTCGGACCGGCTCGGGTGAGTAGGTAGCGATGGCGGCGGGCAGTTCAGAGAACCGGTAGCAAAAATCCCTTCCCCCCCCAGCCTCCATCTTGCTTACCTTCGCACGCCTGCCTTGCTTCGCTTTCTGTAATCCCTGCAATCTATTGCATCAGCAAGCAACTGAATCTTCCTGCCTGCAATCAAGCTCATCAGTGAGCAGCTCTTTCTGCCTGCCTGCCTGCCTGCCTGTAAGATTTTTTTCCCTTTGGGAGCTTTAAAAAAAATAGTTAATAGGGGTTTTTTTTAGTCGTTCTTTTTTTAGACCTAGCCATTTAAAGTTTAGGAAGTTTTAAATTTAGCTGCTTTTATATAAAAATAAAAATAAAAAAAAAATATTTGTGCAGCTTTCTGAGGTTTTGTGTGTTTCTGTAGTGTTTCACTCTAACTACACAAACACACAAAATCTCACAAAGCTGTATGTGGCATTTTGTGTGTGTAAAGTGTGAAAGTTGGTTTTTTGGACTTTTTGTGTCTGTGTGAGGTTCCTGCTTGTTGCAGGGGCCATTTTGGGTCTAGCACAGCTGCTTTTACATTGTGGGTGAGCCAGTTGTGTTGTGTTGTGTTTTGTAGGTTAAAAAAGGGTAAAGAAGTGACGTCAACTTGGCCACACCCACCTCACCAACAAGCCACATCCACCCAGTCACCTGACCACTAAGCCCTGCCCACTAATTAAGCCATGCCCACAGAACCGGTAGCGAAAATTTTTAGATTTCACCCCTGCCCCTAATCATCCTGGTTGTTCTTCTCTGCACTTTTTCTAGAGTCTCAACATCCTTTTTATAGTGTGGTGACCAAAATTGGATGCAGTATTCTAGGTGTGATCTTACTAAGGCTTTATAGAGTGGTATTAGTACCTCACTTGATCTTGACTGTATCCCTCTGTTAATGCAATTTAGGATTGTGTTGGCTTTTTTGGCTGCCGCAGCACACTGCTAGTTCATATTTAGCTGATTGTCCACTAAGACTCCATGATCCCTCTCACAGTCACTGCTATCAAGCCTGGTTTCCCCCAGTTTATATGTGTCCTTTTGGTTTTTTGTTAGATAGGGCCCATTGTTCAAGTCTGTCAAGATCCATCTGGATCTTCAGCCTATCATCTAGGGGTGTTAGCTATTCCTGCCAGTTTAGTATCATCTGCAAATTTGGAGAGTTCCCCTTCTATTCCCTCATCTAAGTCGTTTATGAAGATATTGAAGAGTCCTGGGCCTAAGACGGAACCTTGTGGCACCCCACTGCTTACTTCCCTCCATGTAGACTTAGACCCATTAAGGACTACTCGTTAAGTACGTTTTGTCAGCCAGTTGTGAATCCATCTGGTGCTGATGCTATCTATCTTTCCCACTTTTTTTCTAGCTTACAAAGAAGTAGGTTGTGGTCTACAGTAGTGGCCAAAATTGTGGAAAAGTGCATTTTTTAAAACTAGCTAATAACACCACTTTTTTTTTAGTAGTACCATAAAATTGTATATCAATGGAAAGATAATTTAATCAAGAATGTAATGCAATACCTTTTATGAAGGATTTGCTATTAGAATAGCAGTTACAGTATAAAGTAGAAAAGTGAAACATAGAAAAAAAATACAAAAAATATCACCGTAGGAAAAAACAAGATATACAAGAATTTTCACATCAGTTAATAGTTAGCTGGGTAATCTTTAGCATGAATTATGGCCTTACAACATCTTCCCATGGAGTGAACCAAGTCTTTTAGTTCTGCAGCTGTTATAATATGAAACCAAGATTGAATCATTGCTTCTATTAACTGGGTTTTATTGCTGGGTCGCTTCTGACTAACAAGTTTCTTTAATCGGCTCCATAGATTTTCAATTGGGTTAAGATCTGGGCTATTCTCAGGCCATTCCAGCAGTGGAATATGATTATCTTGAAACTCCCCAAAAGAAGTGGTGCTATTAGCCATCAAACCTCAAAAATACACTTTTCCCAAAAGGTTTCCACAATTTTGTCCACTATTGTACTTTGTTGAATGCCTTGCTGAAGTCTAAGTATATTATCTCCACAGTATTTTGCCGGTCTACTAATTTAGTCACTATGTTGAAGAATGAAATAAGATTGGTTTGGCATGATCTGTTTTTAACAAACCTGTGCTACTTATTACTTTACTTGTTTCTAGATGTTGGCAGATCTGTTTTATTATTATTATTATTATTATTATTATTATTATTATTATTATTATTATTATTATTATTATTATTATTATTATCTTTTCCAGTATCTTCCCAGGTATTGATGTTAGGCTGATTGGTCTGTAGTTGGGCTAACAGAGAGTGGCTGGCCCAAGCCAGTTTTCATGCCTAAAGTGGGACTAGAACTCACTCTCTCCTGATGATTGGCCCAAGGACACCCAGCCAGCTTTCATGCCTAAGGCAGGATTAGAACTCACCGTCTCCTGGTGATTGGCCCAAAACTGATTTTCACGACTATTTTGGGATTGGAACTCACAGTCTCCCGCTTTCTAGCCTGGTGCCTTAAGAACTGGTTCTTGTTTATTGTAAAATACCCTTGTGCTTATCCATATCAAGCCATTTAATAATTTGGCTGAGACAAATTTAAAATATCCAATAATTTAAAACAAATTAAAATTTACATTTAAAAGGGGAGAAGATTTAGGCCAGGCCCACTTGATGAAATAAGAAAGTCTTGAGCGTGTGATGGAAGGTGCGCAGATCCGGGATCCTCCGTATCGTAGGTGCCCCCACAGAGAAGGCTCTCCCCCTGGGGGCCGCCAGTCGACATTGTTGGCCAACAGAATAGAATAGAATAGAATAGAATAGAATAGAATAGAATAGAATAGAATGAATTGGAAGGACCTTGGAGGTCTTCTAGTCCAGCCCCCTGCTCAAGCAGGAGACCCTATACTATTTCATATAATTGGCTATCCAATCTCTTCTTAAAAACCTCCAGTGATGGAGCACCCATGCTTTCTGGAGGCTACTTCTGTTCCGCTGGTTAATTGTCTTCATTGTTAGGAAGCTACTCCTCAATTCCAGGTTGCTTCTCTCCTTGACTAGTGTTAGATCGGGCGAGTGAAGAGCCAGGAACCAGGTCGAAGTGAACAACAACTCTTTAATACACAGTGAGAATCCAGCAACTTTACAGTAGAACAGTTCTCCTTATACAGCTACTTGCCAAGTGCGTTAGCCAATGATCATCAAGCTTTTTCCCGCTCTAATTTTCCCTCCAAAATTAAATACATAACAAGTAGTTTCCATCCATGGTTTCTTGTCCTGCCTTCAGGTGCTTTGGATAATAATTTGATCCCCTCTTCCTTGTGGCAGCTCCCCCAATACTGGAATACTGCTATCATGTCACCCCTAATTTCTTCTTTTCTCTAGACTAAGCCAAACTCAAATCCTGTAGCCTTTCTTGATATATTTTAGTCTCCAGGCCTTTGATCATCTTAGTTGCTCTTCTCTGAACTTTTTCCAAAGCCTCAACATCAGAGGGATTGCCTCTGAGCATGTGCAAGATGGCAGTCGCGTGGTGAAGCGCTGCGGCTGGATGGAGGACTTTCCGGAGCTCGAGGGGGTACTGCAGGGGAGCTCGACCACCAGCGACCCCTGATTTAGTCGGATGGGTTCGGGGCAAGGGTTTTGAGATCTTCCTCGCCCCTGGATGCCCCCGGAGTCGGAGATGGCGAGGGAGAGTTGTAGCCGTGCCGCTCCAACGCCGTCGATGCCGCCAAGAACCAAGAGTTGAGAGCGGACAGTGGCGGCGCTGCTGGAGAGGAGAAGGGAGAGCGGAGCCGAGAGCGGAGAGTGGAGAGCAGAGCAGAGAATGGGGAGCGGAGACATGGAGATGTGGCTTGTTGGCAGCGGCAGGTTCGGTCAGCGGAGCTCGGGACGTGGGTTTTTGAGATCTCCCTCGCCCCTGGACGTGCCTGGAGGCATTGGCAGAGAAGAAGGCCGCGCCGTTCCAATGCTGCCGAGAGTGGCATCATGGTGGTTTGTTTGGCAGCAGCCATTGGTAGCGACAGCGGCAAAGATGAAGGCAGAAGTATGGCTGTGGGGCAGCGAGTGGTGGCAGCCCGTTGGAATTTCATCTACCCCACTCAGGAACTTCCTCAGTGGCCCCTTGGAATCTGGGAATGGTGGCGTGGGTACCAGCGGGGGTGGTGAGGCCGGCCCTAATATTAAACTGGGCCATGGCACACCCCACGGAAGTACTGGAGCTGTTCTCAGGCCCTATTGCCGGAGAAAGGGGCTTGCTGGAGGGTGAGAACTGAGAGAAGTATATACGGGTCTTAGGACCGGAGAAGAGAGACCCCCTCCCGGGATATCTTGGCGGCTGTAGAGGACCTGGAGGCCCCCTGTGACATTCAATGGAGGCTGGAGTTTGGATGCTAGTCGTCATCCCGGAAGAACTGAGGAAAATAGGGCTGGGGGGCGACGGAGGAGTTTTCCATCGCATAGATACCAGCCCTTTTTCTCCTCCCCCTCCCGGGTACTGTGTCCGCCTAAATGGGCTTATTATTTGCCCTGATTGAGGGAATTCTCTCTCTCCCCCACCTCTTTTCTTCCCCTTTGCCTTCTTCCCCTTCCCTTCTTTCCCTTTTTCATCGGGATTTACTCGAATGTGATGTTGAGTACAAGATTATGCCAAGGATTTTCCATCTTCGCCCCTGGCATGACTCATTGACTGACTGATAGACTGATAAATCTTTCCTCCGACCATGGTCAGCCAAACTGATGCAACTGTCGAGGGGTCTTCTATTACATCATGACTCTTGTTTGTGGGAGAAGTTTTTTCAATCTACGGCCCCTTGGGGGTTCTGTCGTGAGAGGGCAGGCCGGAGGTCATCCCCATTGGAGGAGATAACTAGGACCCTCCTACTGTCAAGGGAGGACAGTAGAGATACCAACAGTATATCAATGAACAAATGGCTATGTTACATCTTTTGTGAAGTCCCCTGTTTGAGCTCCGTGCCTCCATCGCTGCATTTTGGAGATGTATATGACTGCAGATCTTCTTGCACTGCGAGATTCCCCCCTCTCGCAGATGTGGCCCTCCTCACTATCGAGGGCCCACCTCAAGGACGGGTTTTGGGACCCAGAGAGGTGGCATGTGAAAACTAGGGGATTGAGGTGTTTTCTATTGAAATATTTAGTCAAATTTTTAAGGGGTCCCAGGGAGGGGGAGGGTCAGATTGGAATTTGGGCTGTGGGTATGGGGGATAACCCACAAGGGGGAAGGTCGGGTCTGGCAGTGAAACGCGGCGTGGGGGGTGGGGGACCCGGGGTTGAGGGGGGGGTTAGAGCTTGTCCAGATAGTTTTTTGAACATCAGTACTGTAGGTGGGAGGGGGAGATATGGTGGGAGCAGGGGGCCATCTCATGTTAGGGGAGTGTGCACTCACTGTCTACGAGCGGTGGCGTGCTCCGGCCCCCAAGGCTCTACTCGCTCTTCAGGTTGCATAGACCCTCAGGACCCAGGCCTTTGGCTGATGCTGTGCAATGCCAGGTCTGTAGTAAATAAAGCCCCCCTCATCTGTGATCTTGTTCAGGAGGGGGGTGCGGACCTGGCAGGTGTTACGGAGACCTGGTTGGGCCAGGAGGGGGGGTTCTCCTCGTTGAAATGTGCCCGCCAGGTTTCCAAGCATTCCATCAGCCGAGGTCACAGGGGAGGGGCGGGGGGGGGGGTAGCGGTTATCATTAAAGAAGGTCTGAGACCGAGGGAGGCCACTGTTCCTCAGATGGCCGGCTATGAATCCCTTTTTGTGAAATGGGGTCATGGAGTTCAGATGGGTTTGCTGATCATGTACTTGGCTCCCTGCCACGTGGCAACAGCCCTGCCCGAGCTACTCAACGTCATCGCCGCGGTGGCAGTTGATACCCCTAGGCTTATGGTCATGGGGGATTTCAACCTGCCGTCCATGGGTGAGACGTCTGAGATGGCTCGGGAGTTCATGGCTTCCATGACAGCTATGGACCTGACCCAGTTAATTCATGGCCCTACCCACACAGGGGGAAACACGCTGGATCTGGTTTTTGTCTCTGGACAGTGGTTGAGGGATCTTGAGATAGGGATATACTTACCGAACCCTTGTCATGGTCAGATCATTCTCTCCTTCGTCTCGACCTTCGAACCGCTGCACCCCGCTGCAGGGAGGTGGAGCCAGTAAGATGGTTCCGCCCCAGGCACCTGATGGAACCTGACAGATTCCAGATGGAGCTTGGGCCATTTCCTGAGGCTCTGGCACACGCCTCGACTGGAGACCTAGTGGCCGCCTGGGATAGGGCGGCAGCTGGAGCTCTGGATCGGGTCGTGCCTTTGCGGCCTCTGACCCTGTGCCGATCTCAATTGGCTCCTTGGTTTACCGAGGAGCTGAGGGAGTTGAAGTGCCGGAAAAGACACGTAGAGAGTAGTTGGAGGGCCAGTCTTTCTGAATCTGACCGGACACTAGTAAGATCCCATATTAGGAATTACCTAGTGGCGATAAAAGCAGCGAAATGTAGCTATTTTGCTGCTCTTATTGCATCATCAGATAACCACCCGGCCGCCCTCTTTAGGGTGACCCCCTCCCTGCTCCATAAGGAAGCACGGGAGGACCCCAGTATCTGTATGACAAAATCACTCAGATTCGGGAAAATTTGGACTCCGACTGGGTAGTCTCAGGGGGAGAGACAGGGGCAGGTCTTGAGAATGTTATCTGGGATGAGTTTGATCCTGTGACCCCTGAGGACGTGGATAGGATTCTGGGCAGACTGAACACGACCACTTGTTTATTGGACCTGTGTCCTTCCTGGTTAGTACTGGCTTCCCGGGAAGTGACACGAGGCTGGCTCCAGGGGATTATAAATGCTTCGTTGGGTGAGGGTGACTTTCCCACCGCCTTGAAAGAGGCGGTGATGAGGCCTCTCCTCAAGAAGCCTTCACTGGACCCGGCAATGTTGGTAAACTATCGTCCGGTCTCCAACCTTCGCTTCGTGGTAAAGGTTGTTGAGAGTGAGGTTGCGCAACAGCTCCCCCAGCACCTGGATGAAACGATGTATCTGGATCCGTTCCAGTCGGGCTTCAGGCCCGGGTACAGCACGGAAACGGAATTGGTCGCGGTGGTAGATGATCTCTGGAGGGCTCAGGACAGGGGATGCTCCTCTGTCCTGGTCCTGTTAGATCTCTCAGCGGCTTTTGATACCATCGACCATGGTATCATGCTGCACTGGTTGGAAGAGTTAGGGGTGGGAGGCACTGTGCTGCAGTGGTTCTCCTCCTTTCTCTCTGACTGGTCGCAGTCTGTGTTGACAGGGGGCCAGAGGTTAACCCCGAGGCCCCTCATATGCGGGGTGCCGCAAGGGTCGGTCCTCTCGCCCCTCCTGTTCAACATTTATGTGAAGCTGCTGGGCGAGATCATCCGTGGTTTTGGGGTAGAGTTCCATCAGTATGCTGATGATACTCAGCTGTACACCTCCACCCCAGACCATCCCAACGATGCCTTGGAAGTGATGTCCTGGTGCCTGGAGGCCATGTGAATTTGGATGGGGAGGAATAGGCTCAGACTCAACCCATCCAAGACCGAGTGGCTGTGATTACCGACGTCCCGATATAGTCAGTTGGTGCCATCGCTAGCTATTGGGGGCGAATCATTGGCCCCCACGGAGAGGGCGCGCAACTTGGGCGTCCTCCTGGATTCACGGCTGTCTTTAGAAGAACACTTGACGGCCGTGACCGGGAGGATTTTTCATCAGGTTTGCCTGATCCACCAGTTGTGTCCCTTTCTGGATCGGGACTCCTTACACACGGTCACTCATGCCCTCGTCACCTCCTGCCTGGACTATTGCAACGCTCTCTACATGGGGCTCCCCTTGAGGAGCACCCGGAGGCTCCAACTGGCGCAGAGTGCGGCCGCGCAGGTGGTAATGGGAGTGACATGGCGTACCCACGTAACACCCCTCCTGCGCGAGCTGCACTGGCTCCCGGTGGTCTTCCGGGTGCGCTTCAAATTTTTGGTTACCACCTTTAAAGCGCTCCATGGCTCAGGACCTGGGTACTTGCGGAACCGCCTACTACCACCAATAGCGTCCCTCTGGCCGGTACGCTCCTATAGAGAGGGGCTCCTCCGGGTGCCGTTGGCCAAACAATGCCAACTGGCGGCCCCCAGGGGGAGAGCCTTCTCTGTGGGGGCACCTACTATCTGGAACGAGCTCCCCTCAGAGATACAGAGGATCCCGGATCTGCGCACCTTCCGCCGCGCTCTAAAGACCTTATTATTTCACCTGGCCTAATTTTCTCCCTCTTTTATAAACGATTTTTAATTTTTTAATATTTTTTAGTATTTTATATATTCAAATTTTAAAATTGGTTTTAAATAGTTTGGGGTTTTAATTTGTCTGGGCCAAAACTATTTAATTTGATTTTAATTCTACTTTTAAATTTTGTATGTATGTGTTTTATTGTTTGGCTGTGCACCGCCCTGAGTCCTTCGGGAGTAGGGCGGTATAGAAATAAAATAAAATAAAATAAAATAAAATAATAAAATAAAATAAAATAAAATAAAATAAAATAAAATAAAATAATAAAATAAAATAAAATAAAATAAAATAAAATAAAATAAAATAAAATAAAATAAAATAAAATAAATAAATAAATCTTTTTTGTAGTACAGGGACCAAAATTGTTTGCAGTATTCCAGGTGTGGCCTTACTAGGTTTTTATAAAGCGGTACTAGTACTTCACGTGGAATGCCATCTCTTGCACAAATACTTCAAAAGAGGTGTGTTGCAATGCAGGGCATCAGGGACAGCATTTTCTTTTGATTAACCTTGGTGCTTCCTAGTGAAGTGACAATGAGTGGGAAGGCTCATTGAGATAGCCAGGAGCTTCTTCCGAAAGACCTGCGCAAATCTTGCAGACAAAGTAGGAGCTGCGTTGACATTTCAAAATGAAGAACACCATAAACAGCTCTGCCTGATGCAAACTCCCACCCATCCCTCTTTTTAAGGTTTACACAGCCCTACTATTAGACAATGCACCCAGACAATAGGGGGTGATAATCAGGCTTTCACTGAATTGTCATAATTAAGCATTGCAGACCTCAAAGGAAATTTATTATAATTTAAAATTACTGGAAGATAATGGTAGTTTCCAAAGATACAAAATTAGATTTATACAGGTTTTGCATTGTTAACCACCACTTTAATCAATTTACAAAGTTTATAATTTTGTTTTCCAATAAAAGTAAGTTTCAGCCTCCAGCTTTGTCTCCTAATCGTCTTTGTTGCTCTGCTCTACCGTTGTTCTAGAGTCACAACATCTTATTTTGTATCCTGGTGACCTAAGACTGGATGCAATTTTCCAAGTGTTGTCTTATCAGCACAGCTGGTTCTCTTTGAGTCAGTATCATCAATGTTATCTTTGTATTGTCCCCTCACATTCTTATATGTCTTTTTGGGGGACTGTATTTGGGAACCAAATCTCAAACCCCTTTCTGAAGCCTATAAAAAGCTATCCATTTTTATTTATTTATTTATAAAATTTGTATGCCACCCTATCTCTAAGGACTCAGGGCGACTCACAACAACAATTGACCAAGCAACTGTTAAAATCAACAAATATACACAAAAATATGAAAAGTTTTAAAAATTTTTAAATATACTACCCCATCAGTCCAGGCTGGAGGACATAAATAGCCAAGTTTTCAATTCACAGCGGAAGGTGCGAAGGTCAGGGGCCAACCGGAGCCCCAAGGGAAGTTGATTCCAAAGGGTGGGGGTGCTCACAGAGAAGGCTCTACCCCTGGGGGTCGCCAGCCAACATTATCTAGCTGACAGCACCCTGAGTAGGCCCTCTCTGTGAGAGCGCACCAGGCGATGGGAAGTTGACGCTGGTTGCAGGTGGTCCGACAAATAGCCTGGGCCTAAGCCATGAAGGGCTTTATAGGTTAACACCAGCACCTTGAATCTCACCGGAGGGCAACCGGCAACCAATGCAAGCTGCGCAGGAGTGGTGTAATATGGGAGTATCGGGTCCCTCCCGCAACAACCCGCGCGGATCTGATTTTCCAGATCAATTTGATTTTTTTTTACTGCTATTTTGTTTGCATGAACTGTTTAGATGGTTCTATTTCCTTTACAGCCTGAGTATTTAAAACATAATGTTCTTTAAAGTCGTTATATTTTATTAGCTTGCATGGCAGCATTTCTCTCCCTCCCTCCCCCAATTCTAAGCTTTAGTACTTGGAGCTATAAAGTTCTATAAATTAAAGCTTTAAGGTGGTTATTCTTGTTTATGATTTAACTGGGCATGAAGATTACAAACATAAGCTCAAGTCAGCTTGTTTTAATCATAGATGATTTGATTTACTTTAGAACAGAAGGATCCGATTAGTGTTGAGAAGCATTGTTCTCACTTCACTGGAATTCATTATAGCTGTCTTGCCTCCTTCCTGTAGGAGGAATGGCAGAATCTGGGGTGGAGTCGAAAGAGGGATCAGCCTAGAATCCCTACATAGTTACAAGCAAAATAAGCCCAACTTCCCTTGAATTCCATTGACCCTTATCTAACTCCTAGCATATGCCAACCTTTGGTTGGGAAGATTGAGTGACAATAAATCAGTTTAATTGAACCTTCACATGTGGACCTGATTTTTCACACCTGACACTTCCCTATTCTTTTTTATTTTTATTTTTAATATGCCTGCACGATAGCCAGTGAAGAATTGACATAAAAAGATCCCAGGGCTTTGAAAAAAAAAAAAAAAACAAGCCTAAAGGAGGTTAGAATTGTTTATAAAAAATTAAAAAGATGCTTTAACTTATTTCTTGCTGGCCAAAATATAGCCCAGCAGAAGCTGGTTGCAGCCAGTTCTGGCAGTTTTCCTGGCCAGCAAGGAACACAATTAATTTCTCAGCAACTACAAAAGTTACAAGTGACACCCCTTGTAACTCTCTTTCACTTTCTGGAGTCTTTCTTCCTCTTCCTCTTCTTCTCCACCCATTATTCTGCCAGCAGCTCTTATCAGAGCTTATAAGAGATCGCTTACAGATACTTTGTGATAGATGTGATAGTTTGGGAATTCCAGCCAACCCCTTACTTTTCAGAATGAAAGTTTCTAAGGAGAATGATAGCTGAACAGTGTAGCACATGGCTTGCAAACTCCAGATCATCTAATCATGATCCTCTCAATTACAAGGATCAGTAGTAGCGAAACTGGAAATATTCAAACATTCTACCAGGATTTGAAGAATATTTTTCTTCTTATCAGATCGATGCTGCCTCTGAACCCAGAAACCCAACTGAAATGGGTCCAAATTATCCAAATTATCTGGAGGTTGTTTGAGGTGTGTAGGATAAGCAGGAAATAGGGCCATATAAAAAATCAGGGAGGAAATAATTTTCTTATTTAAAAAAATGGTCAAGAAAACATACTCCAATTGACTGGAGGGTTAAGCTACTATATGTAAATTGTATAAAAACAACCAGCAGACTACACTTCCCCACTCATTGATGACTTTATCTAGTTTGATAATGAAAAATCTGCAGGAAAACAACCAAGCTGAAGATCCCAACAGTTCAACCCTAGGCTACATATATTTTGTACTATAGAAATTACATGGCTTTTTCAAGCATTATCACCACAATTTATTAGCATGGTGATGGTCTTGTGGCCAGTCCCATCCAGCCTCTGGAACTATTCTAATAGAGATTGATGCCTGTCACTTTTGGGCCAAATTTCTTTTGTCTTTGCCACTTCTCAAATTTACTAGCCTGGGACTTCCTGGAATCCATTCCCCTTCAAGGGAATGCGGCCATCACTAGATGGAAGCAAAGAGGTAAGAAAACGTAGGCATTGCTGCCATCTAGTTAGTCTTCCAGCATAAATACAACAACTCCAGAAACCTCTTGGAATATTAGGTCCTCCCAAGGTCTTAGGTGACCCCCAAGGTCTTGGACTGCTGAATGACACAACATCCTAAGCGCAAGTCTCCTTGTTGGGCCTGCCAAGTCAGACAGCTGCCCATCCCTCCCTCTAAAGAAAAGCAGGGGCCTTGTGCTCAAAGTCACCAGCAATTCCAATTAAGAGAGCTCATTTCTTCCTCTTCTTCACTTTAAACACACCTGTGCAAACGCCTCTAGCACGAAAGGGAGGGGGAATGAGCTGCCAGAGGAATGAATGTGTCAGGGTTACCGGAGCATCAAATTGCTAATTCTTCCACCTGAACCTATTGCTAAAGCATTCTTGTCTTTAAAAACTTACTTAGTTTTGCCTATCTGGAAAACAGATCTGAAAAATCTGAGAGAGCCCTTGTGATGTTCTGGAGCATTGGCTATAGGAAATGAAGCAGATTAATACACTAATTTGAACAAGCAAGTCTGTGCACAGTGGCTGGGAACAGATAACTCCTGTGGGCATACATTCAGCGTGATAGCGATTGCATGCTAAACAATGTTTTATATATTTATGCTCGCTCCATAATAGAACCAGCCTATCCTAGTTGCAAAAATCCCAGCAGCCAATAGTTGGCAGAGTTCTAGATGTTGCTAAGGATGATCTAGATCAGTGGTTCTCAACCTTCCTAATGCCGCGACCCTTTAATACAGTTCCTCATGTTGTGGTGACCCCCAACCAGGGGTGGGTTCTAATTTTTTTTACTACCGGTTCTGTGGGCGTGGCTTATTTTGTGGGCATGGCTTGGAGGTCATGTGACTGGGTGGGCATGGCTAGCTGGTCATGTGACCGGGTGGCCATGGCTATGTGTATAGAGACTACTCAGAGGGCTGAAAAAAGTCATTTCTGACAGGTCCTCGCACTTTTGACTGGTCCTCACACTTATGACCATCCTCACATTTCTGCCCGTGCAGCATTCTTAACAACCATGTCACTCATTTCACAACTGCTTCTCTTCACCATGGTGACAAGATAGAGCAAAAACGTAAAATGTGAGGACAGTCGTAAGTTCGAGGACTGGTCAAAAGTGCGAGGACCAGTCAGAAATAACTTTTTCAGCCCTCTGAGTAGTCCATATGCACAAAAGGATACAGCAATAGAGAGGGATGAAGGAAGGGAAGGGAAATTAGAGTAGGAGGGAGGGTAAGAGAGGGAGGAAGAGAGGAGGAGAAGGAGAAAGGAAGAGGAAGTAGGGAGGAGAAGAAGAGGGGGAGGAAGAGAAAGTAAGAAGGAAAGAAAAGAGAGGGGTGATAGGTTTGAGAAGAAAGATTGCTGTACAATAAAAAAGATGAAAGAGAAGAAAGGCAACCCCAAACAAATATAAAGATATAAAGAATGAATTGTTAAACTTTAAAGAATAAAAGAAAACAAATATGAATAAATAGCAATAATTAGAAACACACATACAAACATACAATGTATTTTCTTTGAACAGAGTATTTGGCTGGTTCACAAACAGTGTTTAGTCATTTCAATTAAATTTACAATTTCTATATTTCCTTTTTGCCGTATTTATTCCTCATCTATTTTTGTAAAAAACCAATATTACCCTTCATCCTCATCTCTAATCTTAATCAAATTCAATTTTTCCCTTCTATTCTATATTATACCCCTTCCCATTGTCATCTATTTTTATATCCATCCTCACATTGGTTAATTATGTAATATTACAGTTGTTTAATATAAATTCAACATTTTTATATAAATCAATTAGTTATATAACTACCTTTTTTGTATATTAATCAATATGAACATGAATATTCCAATTATTTCCATGCAATCCAATTTCTTACAAATCAATTAATTATATTTACCAATAATAATAAACCAAATAATTTCCCCCATATATTCCTCCAAACCACAACTTAACCATTTCTGCTTTCAACACAATATACAATTAATAGTATCTCAATTATTACAATTCCCTAGTTAAATAGAGCTTTTTTTCTTTTGTATTTTAAAATCTTGAACTCTCCTCTTTTTCCCTAAATTTCCCATTGTTTGCACCTACCTTTTTTGGTGAGGAAAAAGAAAAGAAATCTTAGAATTAGAACTATCTAATTAGATGGCCAAAGGCTTGGATTTAAGAATAGGAATAGGAATAGGAATAGGAATAGGAATAGGAATAGGAATAGGAATAGGAATAGAGTAGGATAGGATAGGATAGGATAGGATAGGATAGGATAGGATAGGATAGGATAGGATAGGACAGGACAGGACAGGACAGGACAGGACAGGACAGGACAGGACAGGACAGGACAGGATAGGATAGGATAGGATAGGATAGGACGGGGAATAGGATAGGGAATAGGATAGGATAGAATTAGAACTAGAACAGAACAGAATGATGGGAAGAATTACTATTCTGCTATCTAACTTTGGAATGGCAGAAATTATCAGGCCCAAAAAATCAAGAATGCAAGGAAAGTTATTGCTGAGTAGTTCCTTCACCTACAAACAGAATCGTGCCAGACTAAAGCCATGATTATCTGCCATAAGAATAGGCAAACTCTGTGAACTGCTAGGGAGAGTCCTGTCAGATCCCTAAAAGTGATACTGCCATTCAGTTGGAAGAGGGGGGACACTTGGATTCGATTTACTAGCATGGCCTGTGTCATCAGATATTTTACAACCTATATCCTGGCGCCAAGGAAGCCTGAGATTCCCTTTACCTGCAGGAATTTATATGATAGCCATGTGGGTTGTCTCACTTTAAAGGGAAGTGGTGGGAATGCATGTTCGTTCGGGTTCTCAAAGGAAATAGTAAAGAAAACATCTTCACACTTGTGTATTGGCTGAAATCTGCATTCTGACCTAAAGGGAGGGGTCTCTACCACTTTAATCCTACTGCTTTGCCTAAGGGCATTCAGATTGTGCTTTAGCTGGATGGTTTTCACTTCTGCTTAATAAAAGAATCCCTTTGAACAACCACGTTTCAAGAGTTCGTACTTTCTTAAGTTGGAAGGAGAGGCGATCCTTACAGAAAGCACAATCTGCAAAACAGTCAACCCAGAGAAGCAATCTTTGCTCTACTGAGGGGACCTTGCAAACCATGTCTGAACAAAGCAGAGAGCTGGGAGAAACTGATTGCTGGGGAGAGACAGCAACCGCCACCCAGTCGGATGCCTGTCTCGTGCAACCCATCGGAGAGGATGAGGTAACCCTGGAGAATCCTGAAAAGCCCCGCTGGTCGATTGGCATCGGGAAGAAAGATGGCTGGGATGAGAGAACCAGAGGAGTCACCCTCAGCCATGGTAACCGAAAACCGGGGTGGAAACTGGAACTAAAAGCCCTTAATTACCAGGGGGGACTGACCGAAGCACCCTTGAGGAAGGACTATCTGAAGAGGCATATAACCCAATTGGTGATGGAAACTTTGGAAAATCTCAACATCCGAAAGGAGCCAGGACAACAACCAAAGAGCACTGAAAGGCAGCAGTCATGGATGATGCCAGGGGAGGCACCCCCCTCCTGGAGGCCGCCTATCGAGCAGATGGTGCAGCAGCTACGGGAGAAGACCCAGCAAACCCTCCCCCCCAGGCAGCACGCACACCGGTGCCCATTCCCAACCAACCCCGGGCTCCTCAGCTAGAAAGAGAAACTCTCCCTCTTGGGGTGAAGTTTGATGGGAATCCGCAACAATTAGGATTCTTTGTGGCACATGTGCTCACCTACATGCAAGAGTATGGGCGTGATTTCCAAACCCAAGGCTCCCGAGTGCGAGTTGTGACCCTAGCCCTAGAGGGTGCCGCAGCCAGATGGATGGTGACCCTACATAATGCCAACACACCAGAACTGCGGAATTTCGACCATTTCATGATGGCCCTGCGATGTCGGTTCGAGGACCCACTGGCAGATCGCAAAGCACGTGACCGCATTAAGGTGGTGAGGCAGGGGCAACGGCCAGTAGCAGAGTATACTGAAGAATTCTGGGACCCCGCGTGTCGTGTGCACTGGCCGGAAGATATTTTGGTGAGCTGTTTCAAGGATGGACTGAGTGATGATCTATACAATGCCTGCGTGGCCCGAGGGGCACCGAATGACCTACATGAATGGTATGTCACCGCTGAAGAAGCTGAGATCGATATGGCCAGAAACCAGTATCGAGCGGGGCGAGCATGGAAGAAATCCCCACCCCAATGGAAGCAAGAGCCCCACAAACCACAAACCGCATTCTCCCCGAGATCTTCAGCCTGTTTCAAGTGTGGAAAAGAAGGGCACCGAGCTGCAGAGTGTCGTTTGCAAACACCCGCCCGGAGCCACCCACCGGGGGAGGGTCCTGGAAAACCGGGTCGGCGTGGGAAGGAGACTGCCCTGAGGAGCAGGGAGACCGTAGAAGTCTCATCCCCTCCCCTCTTTGGGGAGGAAACCCTGGCATCTGAACAGGAGGAATCACATTCGTTCAGAAGTGATCCAGATGATGAGCCACTGGTAAGCAAACCAATTAAACTGCTTACCCTCCCCTTAAGACTATTTATCCCAAACCAGGACAGGGAGATAAGTATCCCCACCCTAGTGGATTCGGGGTGCACCCGTTGTTTGATCAGCCCAACCTTAGTAGGGAAGTTAGGGATTAACGTAAGAAAGCTGAAAACCCCCATTGCTTTCTGCCTACTAGATGGGTCAATAGCAGGAGGGGAGCCAGCTTCTCTGGCCACCGTGCCTCTACATATAGGCATTGGAAGCCACGAGGAAAGGCTTACCTTTATAGTGGCACCTGGCATGGAATGGCCGTTGGTTCTGGGCCTTGCGTGGCTAAAAAGATGGAACCCACAAATCAATTGGAAACAAGGCGTCATAAAATTTCAGAGGAAGGTGACTTTTGCTGAGTATCCACATAAAGGACTTGAGGGGGCAGAGAATCGAGAAACAGCCATGCCTGGTCATGCCACACCAACTGAGGGCATACCCATAGAATACAAGGATTTAGCTGAGGTTTTTAGCGAAAAAGCCTCAGATGAGCTCCCCCCCCACCGTGCCACTGACTGTGCAATAGAAATCTTACCCGGCGTGAAACTCCCTAAACCCAAGATGTACAGCATGTCACCGAGGGAGTTGGAAGAGCTGAGAACATTCATTGAGAAAAACCTAGCAAGGGGTTTCATCGAGCCAGCCCGACCAAAAATTGCAGCCCCAGTGTTGTTTAGAGAGAAAAAAGATGGTTCAAAACGCTTATGCGTTGACTATCAAAACCTTAATACTATCAGTTTACAGAACGTGTATCCTCTCCCCCTTATGAAAGATATGTTAGCACACCTCGCTAAAGGGAAAATTTTTTCAAAGCTGGACTTAAGGGAGGCTTACTACCGTGTCAGAATTAAGGAAGGGGATGAGTGGAAAACGGCATTTAACACCCCCCTCGGCTGCTACCAATTCAAGGTGCTCCCCTTTGGGTTACAAGGAGCCCCTGCAGTGTTTATGCAGTTAATAAATGAAGTGCTGCATCAGCATTTATATAAGGGTATTTGGACAACATTTTAATCTATACCGAGACCAAAGCAGAACATGTAAAACTAGTCAGGGCAGTTTTAAACAAACTCCGCGCTGCCAAACTTTATGCCAAACTTTCCAAATGTGAATTCCATCAAGAGAAGATTGACTATTTGGGATACCGCATTTCACACCAGGGGGTTGAGATGGATCCTCTAAAAGTGCAGGCTGTACTTGATTGGGACCCTCCACGCACACGTAAACAGTTACAGAGCTTCCTGGGTTTTGCTAACTTTTACCGCCAGTTTATCCCTGTGTTCGCTCAGATTGCCCTCCCCATCACCAAGCTCTTAAAAACAAAGGGGGAGGACAACCCTAAACCAAAGCAACCATTGAACTGGACTATGGAATGCCAGGCAGCATTTGAAAAACTTAAATGGCTGTTCTCAGCAGAACCAATTCTACAACACCCGGACACGGAGAAACCATTTGTCATAAGAGCAGATGCCAGCGATGTGGCAATAGGAGCCGTCCTGCTTCAGAAGAATGAGCAAGACCAACTACAACCCTGTGCTTACACATCCAAAAAGTTGAATGAGACTGAGCAAAGGTGGGCTATTTGGGAGAAAGAGGCATATGCAGTTCGTTGGGCATTGTTAACCTGGCGGCACTTCCTAGAAGGCAGTAAGACCCCTTTTGAAGTCTGGACTGATCATAAAAATCTAGAAGCCCTAAAGACCCCAAGGAAACTCTCCCCAAAACAAGTACGATGGGCTCAGTACTTTAAACGGTTTGATTTTACTCTAAAATACCTCCGGGGGGGGGGACTTTCTGGCGGATGCGCTATCCAGAAAACCGCAATACATTCGTGCAAGGTCAGACGTAATCAAACCTATAGTACAAAACAGTCAACTAGCCGCTAAAGTAGTCACCAGATCCCAGGAAAAACAAGAAACAGTGACAGACAATGACATCACCCAAAATTTTAAACAAGCATTGGCCACTGATGAATGGTTTTTGAACAACAAATCCAGTTGTCTGATGAAAGAAGACTTGGCTTGGGTGGGGGGGAAGTTGTATGTCCCTGCAAGCCAAAGACTATGCTTAATGGTACGGTGCCATGACTCCAAATTAGCTGGACATTTTGGGTTTGTGAAAACTTTACACCTGATTAAAAGACAATTTTGGTGGCCATCACTAAAAAAGGACATAGAAAGCTATGTAGCTAGCTGCCCCATTTGTGCAGCAGCAAAAAGACGCCAGGGGAAATCCCCAGGTCTATTGCAGAAGGTAGCTGAACCTTCAGTGCCTTGGAGAGAGATCGCTATGGATTTCATCATGGAATTGCCAAACAGTGAGGGAAATACTGTTATTTGGGTTGTGACAGACCTATTTTCAAAACAGGCACATTTTATACCCTGCCAAAAGATCCCAACTGCTAAAAGTTTAGCCAAATTATCGACTTCATGGTGCTCCACAAAGGATCATCTCCGACAGAGGGGCTCAATTCACCTCCAACTTTTGGAGGGCGTTTTTGGGCTTACTTGGTACTGGCCAGGGCTTGAGCACCTCTTTTCATCCGTGTACTAATGGCAATTCTGAAATTTTGAACTCGGTATTAGAACAATATTTAAGGTGTTTCATTAATTTTCAACAGGATAACTGGACCGAACTTTTGCCTTTTGCTGAAGTTGCGTTTAATAATGCTGTCCATTCAAGCACTGGTTTTACCCCTTTTAGAGTAGCGACAGGCCAGGATTTCAGCCCCATGCCTGAACTACCCACAGAAGAACCCACCATCCCCTCACTTAAGGAGTGGGTGGATAATTTGCAAAACACGTGGCCAGTGGTTAGATTAGCCTTACAGGAAGCTAGAGAAGCTTTTAAGATTCAAGCTGACAAGAAAAGGATGGAACCCAAACCTTTTCATATCGGAGACAGAGTATACTTATCTACAAAATTCCTGAAATCATTACAACCATCAAAGAAACTAGGGCCAAAGTTCATTGGACCTTTCCCCATCACTAGAATCATCAATCCAGTAGCAGTTGAACTACTTCTTCCAAAGACACTCAGGCAGATCCACCCAGTATTCCATATCAGTTTACTCAAACGAGAAGTAATCTCATCCCTCAGACCACCTGCATCTACACCACCTGTTCCCATCATGATTGAAGGTGAACAACACTTTGAAATCAAGGAAATCCTTGATTCTAGGATCCACAGAGGGAAAGTCCAATACTTAGTTGCTTGGAAACATTTACCATCAGCACACAATGAATGGGTCGCTAAACACCACGTTAGGGCTCCAATCTTACTGAGAAAATTTCACTCCCAATACCCTAACAAACCTTATTGATATACTATCATGAAATCTTGAAATCTTGTGTGTATTTGTTTTTTTTACAGGTGGACCCTTTTGTTTTCTAAGGAGGGTAGCATGTCAGATCCCTAAAAGTGATACTGCCATTCAAGTGAAGGAAGGGGGGACGTGGATTCGATTTACTAGCATGGCCTGTGTCATCAGATATTTTACAACCTATATCCTGGTGCCAAGGAGGCCTGAGATTCCCTTTACCTGCAGGAATTTATATGATAGCCATGTGGGTTGTCTCACTTTAAAGGGAAGTGGTGGGAATGCATGTTTGTTCGGGTTCTCAAAGGAAATAGTAAAGAAAACATCTTCACACTTGTGTATTGGCTGAAATCTGCATTCTGACCTAAAGGGAGGGGTCTCTACCACTTTAATCCTACTGCTTTGCCTAAGGGCATTCAGATTGTGCTTTAGCTGGATGGTTTTCACTTCTGCTTAATAAAAGAATCCTTTTGAACAACTATGTTTCAAGAGTTCGTACTTTCTTAAGTTGGAAGGAGAGGCGATCCTTACAAGTCCATCCTTTCCCTCTTTCTGCCTACCAGACATTCCAAGCTCTGCTGACTCTTTGCTGCCTGGGAACGAGCCCCTCCCTCCTGTAACTTCAGACTACATTCTACTCTAGGAATGTAGAATAACAACAAAACAACAAAAAGGGGATAACACTCCAAGTCAAGCTTGACTTCTGATGGCAATATGATTACATTTGTTCAATTTCTTGAGCATCCTACTGAAGTTGTTCACCCTTGCCTTGCTTGATGTTATTATGCTTTCCAGTCTAGCTTCCATTCGCCAGATTCCCTGGAGGTATTGCCAGATACGCAGATGCTTAACTTCTACATCCAGACAAGATTGGTTAGAGGATGTCACACTAAACGAGCATACAAGGGTAATGTTGGCCCACCGTTTCACCCACTGTAGGTCAGAGTGAAGCCAGAACACCACTAGATTTCAAGGGTTGCAGAGCCATCGTGGTGACATCGATCTTGTGAATCTTGTTAAGCAGTCTTGATTTAATCACATTCTCTTTTCACCATTGCACAGGTCACATTGCTGATGTGAAGATTAAATGGGGAGAATATATTTTTACCACCTTGCATTCCTGGGAGGAAAGGATGCTAACACTAGTAATAACGGTGCCTTGATGCACCTACTAAGCCTCATTCCACATTAACTGATCTTTAGCGACTCACTTTGTTTTCCAATTTCTGTTCTATCTTTTGCTAAAGCACAATTGTTTAACCTTATCGTTTTTCTGCAAGCAGCTAAACTCATGTAAAAGGACTGCAGTGGCAATTTAAAAGTAGCAAAAATAGAAGAGCGGTAGTTAACCAAAATAGCTCCAATCACAAATTGTTCATTAGTCCATATTCCACTTTTGGGACTATAATGTTTTCTTAAGCCTAGCGAGAGAAAACAATGGGAAAAGTCATGTAAAAGTTGACCCCCATTATCAGTTCTGGAGAGGATATTATCAAAGTCTCTAATTTCTATTCAACCAAATATTGCTATTGTAACATTTTGCATTTTCCTATTGTTCTAAATGGTCATTATACAATGTTAAAGGGAATATATATTCAATGCAATATTCATTGTAAAGAGTTAAGGATGGTAGCAAAATAATGCCCTCATGGTTTCAAAACTATTCTGAATTTAAGTGGAATTCTTTGGACCTAGACAAACTTGTAGAAGATGCAGCAATGTTCAGAGGAATTTAAATTGCATAGAAAAGAATGAGATACCCTCTCTGACCTACACAGAGCAAACCAAGCTAAGATTATAATCTTGACATTTTGGTCTTGGTGGGCCAAGTAAAATACCATGTCAAAACACTCCCCCCCCCACACATACCCCAGGCTAAAAAAATAAAAATAAAATAAACATAAATATATAGGAAGCAGTAAGACCCGAGTCAGCACAAAAATGCAATTTCTTGAAGAAAGATTCTTGACACTGTTGGCATACAGAGGACACTGGGTAACATTGGGATAAAAACAACATTGATTTTTTGAAATACGGGATAAAAAAATTACATTTAGGTGACTTTCCATTCCTGGATGATCACTGCCACAAGAGACGGTATGTCTGCTGTGGGGAGAGAAATTTCCCATCAATTTTAGGCTAAGTTCTTCCACTGATCTGCTCAAACTCTTTCCCTTCTATCTAATGACATCTCATCTTCCAACTATATAAAATGTTTCATGTCCACAAATATTTATTTTGCTGGCGTCTTCAGAGATTTAATGAGGATTGCATTTGCAAAGACTTTTACTCCAAAAAAAGCACACAAATGGTAAACATTGTTTGCATATTTTTCCCAACATCGTTGAAGTGGAATTGGACAATATAGGAGGAGAAAATGCTAGCCCAGTGTAGCAAAAAAATTAGGAACAATCTGGTAACACCTTTTCCAACTGTACAAAAATTCTGTACAAAATTTTATTCTTTTTGCATTTTGTACTGCATCCCATTCAGGTTTTAATATTGCATGGTGAATGGAGATATTCAATGTTCATATGTTTCCAATAAAACTTTCATAATTTCTTCTTTTTCATTTACACCATCATATTTTTTTAAGAAAAGAAAATGGAGCATTCAGAATGCTAAGTAGAGGTCCCGCTGCATATATATTCCAAGTAAGGTTACAATTCCCTATTAATTTGATTTAGAAACTAATTAGATATAAACATCACCTTCCATAAGTGTGTTATAACTTTAAGTTGTTATGGAGGGTGTGGGTTTCAGTTTATGTATACAGAAATTTGCAACTTTCTTTATGAATAAGCAAAAATAACTTGCTTTTTTAAATGAAATGCAATGAAAGCAAAGCTTGCCATCTGGCAGTGGAATCTGAATGCTGGGTTGAAATTTCAGAGTATTCAATCATACTTAGAATGCTGAATTAGGAAATAGAGGTGGTTAATGAAATTAGCTGCTACAGGTGGGAAAATGAGATTTTCATTTAGTTGTTGTTTTAATAAACCTTGTCAATTTGAATTAATATCTTCATAAAAGACAAGAAACCTTAAAGAGCAAAAGTCAACCCCCAAGAAAGATTCACCTAGCGTTGATGATGTTACTTAGCTGGGTAATGAAATGTCTGAATCCAAGCTCAGAGCACACCAAGGACCTCAAAGATCCACCTGTTACTCTAAGTTTAACAATCCAAGTTATTTATTTTCTCTTACCTGCCATAATAATTCTCTAAAATGTTAGTTGCAAATCCAGATTTCTTCTGAATGGATTACAGTCTCAAGAGTAACATATCTGTTAGTGCAATAAGATATATTCCAAGCATTTGATCATCTTTATTTATTTATTATTTATTATTATTTATGTATTACTTCAATTTGTATGCCACCCCTCTCCGAAGACTCAGGACGGCTCACAATGCATTTAAAATCATTATAAAAAACATTTAAGAATTAAAAAACATTAAAAACATTAAAACTCATTCACACCATTCATGGCCAGATCTCGCCGGATCGCAAGAGCGAGATCAACGGCCCCAGGCCTGCCGGAAAAGCCAAGTCTTCACTGCTTTTCGGAAGGCCAATAGGGTGGGAATGGTTTGGGCCTCAGGAGGTAACTGGTTCCAGAGAGCTGGGGCAGCCACAGAGAAGGCCTTCCCCCGCAGGCCTGCCATTGTTTAGCTGACGGGACCCGGAGGAGACCAACTCTGTGGGATCTTACCGGTCGTTGGGAGTTATGCGGTAGAAGGCGGTCTCAAAGTTATCCTGGCCCTGAGCCATGTAGGGTTTTAAAGGTAATAACCAACACCTTAAATTGTGACTGGAGACCAATAGGGAGCCAGTGCAGCTCGCGGAGAATTGGTGTAATGTGGGTGTACCTAGGTGCACCCACAACAGCTCACGCGGCTGCGTTCTGGATCAACTGTAGTCTCCAAACACTTTTCAAGGGTAGCCCCATGTAGAGCGCGTTGCAATAATCTAACTGTGAGGTGACAAGGGCATGAGTGACCATGAGGAGAGCCTCCCAATCCAAGTAGGGTCGCAATTGGTGCACCAGGCGAACCTGTGTAAAGGTCCTCCTAGCCACAGCTGCCAGATGTTGCTCTAATCATAGCTATGAGTCTAGGAGGACACCCAAATTGCGAACCCGTTCTGAGGGGGACAATTTCTCCCCCCCCAGAACCAAGGATGGACAGTCAATATAGTCTTTAGGAGGCAATACCCACAGCCACTCAGTCTTGTCTGGGTTAATTCTGAGCCTGTTGACTCCCATCCAGACTCTCACAGCCTCCAGGCACTGGCCCATCACATCCACTGCATCACTGAATTGACGCGGGGTAGAGATATACAGCTGGGTATCATCACTGTATTGCTGATACCTCACCCCGTATTGTCGGATGATCTCACCCAGTGGCTTTATGTAGATGTTAAATAGGAGGGGAGAGAGGACCGAGCCCTGAGGCACCCCGCAAACGAGAGGCCTAAGGGTCGATCTTGATGGGGTTTGTTATTTTCAGTGACTTATGAGGAAGGGTTAGTTCACATGCTTATAGAATCTATTTTGTTAATCCTCTTCTATTAATAGTCTATGGAGATCAGTGAGCTCTCTGATTTTTATGACAATTAATTGGATAATTTGCACCCAAACCACTGCTGAGCTGACCCTGGAAAATGAATGAATGAATGAATGACCAGGCTAAAAAATAGGAGATTGTGATTTCTAATCTTGGTGTTAATATATTTAAACTTAAAAAATCAAAACACCTCCCTGCCAGTATAGATTAACACCAAGATTAACCTCAGACCAACAATCAAAAAGTAAATAATATTCCAATCAAGGAACTGCCAAACAAGTTGACAGCTAAGAGCCCAAGCAAAGAACCTCCAAGGCCACCCCCACCAACACCGACAGGGCAAGCCACTAGAATATAAACTGAGAGCAAACCCCACTCCTTACTAGCACTGATGATGTCACCTAGTTTGGTAATGAAACGTCTGAAAAAACAACCAAGCTCAAAGAACTCTAAGGACCCTTCATTTAACCCTGAGCTACAAATATTCTCCTTTATCAATACAATAAAAGGTCTACTAACATGCATAGCAGTTGTTCCTATAAATACTTCTTTTTCAGGGAACATAATATTGAAACGGCTTTTCTCCAAAACAAGCATTTTTATCTTTTAAACAACATTAACAGACGTCTCCATGCTGGCAGTCCTGGACCCTTTCCTACAAAAACAAAAACAAAGGAGAACTAGACTCTGTTGTGTGGAGCACAGCCAAGTCGGACCAAATGCATTTCCACCCTGGTGTCACTTGAACTCTTCCCCCCCACTGCGCACCACACTTTTTGTGAAGAACAATCAACAACCTATAACGGACCCGATTGGAACTTTCTCCATCCCGTTTTGATAACAAAATCTGTGCATGTGCAACACACTTATTAGCAACCTTACTTGCTTACAAAAGTAAGAATAACAATAATAATGCCCTGCTGTATTGTTGCTCCATGGGATTTGTCACAACACAAGAAGAATTCAGGTACGACTAAAAGCACAACTTTGCCTTATCATAATGGGAAACCTTCTCCCCTGAAATGTGGCTTAAAATATTAAAGATGCATAAATAAACATATTAAATAATTAGTTTATAGAAGATGAGCCCAGTTAGGCCTTTGTAGCGTACAGTGGCATTTTAAAGCAAAGATCTCAGAAAATGTCAAACGTATCTCCATGCCTTTATCTGGCACAAAAGATGACCAAGCAGATGTCACTTAGATTTCTTCAAGGACATCATTTGTCCAAGGCCAAAAGACTCCTCTCATTTGGTCTCAGTTTCCTCATCCTAAGACCGACCTTTAAAAATCAAAAGTACAAGTAGTCCTCAACTTACAACAGTTGATTTAATGACCGTTCAAAGTTACAACAGTACTGAAAAATGTGACTTATGAACTTTTTTCACACTTAGAACCATTGCATGGTCATGTGATCAGAAATCAGATGATTAGCAACTGACTCCTATTTATGACGGTTGTAGTGCCCCGGGGTCACGTGATCCCCTTTTGCGACCTTCTGACATGCAAAGTCAGTGAGGAAGCCAGATTCACTTCACAACCATGTTACTCACTTAACAACTGCAGTGGTTCATTTAACAACTGTGGAAAGAAAGTCTCAAAGGTGCTTTTTCAGGAGGCACTTGGACTTTCTTGTTTTTTCTTTGAAGATGTTTCGCTTCTCATCCAAAAAGCTGCTTCAGCTCTGACTGGATAGTGGGGAATGGAAGGATTTATATTCCTGACAGCTGGTCATTTCCATCCTTTTAGAGGGTCGTTGAGGCCACTTGGAGGTTTATCTGTGTCCTCAGGGACAAATGCAAATAACCAGCTGTTTGCAAGGAATATAAATCCTTCCGTTCCCCACCATCCGGTCAGAGTTGAAGAAACTTCTTGGATGAGAAGTGAAACATCTTCAAAAAAAAAAAAATACAGAAAGTCCAGTGGCCTCCTGAAAAACCACCTTTTGGGACAACCGTGACCTGGATGACTGAGAATCTCTACAGACTTGTGGAAAGAAAGGTTATAAAATGGAGCAAAGTTCACTTAACAACTGCCTTGCTTTATAACAGAAATTTTGGACTCAGTTGTGGTTGTAAACCAAGGACTACCTGTAGTAATCTCAGCTCATCTACTAACACAGCCTTCCCAGGACATCTGGACAGGAAACAGAGACCAGATGAGCTGCTTCTACTCCTTGTACGGTTATATTAACAGAAGCTCCAAGCTTCTGTTTAACAGAAGCTTGGAGGGCCAGCCGCACCGAATCTGACCAGACACTGGTGAGGTCTTATATCAAGACCTACCTAGTGACGATAAGAGTGGCGAAATCCAACTATTTTTCCATTCTTATTGCATCTGCAGAGAACCGCCCAGCTGCCCTGTTTAGGGTGACCCGCTCTCTCCTACGAGTGGGAGCGAGGGAGGATCCCTTGCAGGGTAGAGCTGAGGATTTTGGACAATTCCTGCATGATAAAATCGCTCAGATTCGGGCCGGCCTGGACTCCGATTGGATAGCCTCGGATGGGATGATGGAGGTGAGTCTTGAGAGTGTCACCTGGGAGAGTTTGACCATGTGACTCCTGAGGACGTGGACAGGATTTTGGGGAGGCTTAATGCTACCACATGTTTACTGGACCCGTGTCCCTCCTGGTTGGTGCTGGCCTCCCGGGAGGTTACACGAGGCTGGTTTCAGGAGATTACCAATGCTTCATTGAGTGAGGGTGTCTTCCCATCTGCCCTGAAAGAGGCCGTGGTGAGGCCCTGTCAAGTATTTGCAAGCCATTGGCACATATATCATACAGACACTAGTGGAGGCAGAAAGTGCCCCCACCCCTATGTGGAGAGGAGGGGCTTACACTGAGTATAAAACCCCCTCTAACCTTTCCACCTTGCTCTCTTTTACGTTTGTTCTCCATGAGACATGATCTTTGATAGGGGTAGTCACACACGCTGTGTGCCCCCTATCCTAATGGATATTAAGACAGCCTTTGTATATAGTTAATATGTTTTGTTATATGAATAAATACATTTATCACATTTATTCATGCATCTGCCTTTGGAGTATTCTATGCTCCTGGGTGTTTCTACGATCCCAATTTCCACAGGCCCCTCCTCAAGAAGCCTTCCCTGGACCTGGCTGTATTAGCTAACTATCATCCTGTCTCCAACCTCCGCTTCGCGGCAAAGGTTGTTGAGAGTGTGGTGGCGGGACAACTTCCTCGATTCCTGGATGAAGCTGTCTATCTAGATCCATGCCAGTCGGGCTTCAGGGCGGGTTACAGCATTGATCGCATTAGTTGATGATCTCTGGAGGGCCCGGGACAGGGGTTGCTCCTCTGTCCTGGTCCTCCTAGATCTCTCAGCGGCTTTTGATACCATCGATCATGGTATCATGCTGCATTGGCTAGAGGGGGTGGGAGTGGGGGATACCGTGCTACGGTGGTTCTCCTTCCTCTCTGACTGTATGCAGTTTGTGTTGACAGGGGGCAGAAGTCGACCTCGAGGTTCCTCACTTGTGGGGTGCCGCAAGGGTCGGTCCTCTCGCCCCTTCTGTTTAACATTTATGTGAAGCCGCTGGGTGAGATCGTCTGTGGCTTTGGGGTGAAGTGTCAACTGTATGCTGATGACACGCAGTTGTACATTTCAACCCCAGGCCACCCCAATGATGCCCTTGACGTGATGTCCTGCTGCCTGGAGGCTGTGCAGATCTGGATGGGGAGGAACAGGCTCAGACTCAACCCCTCCAAGACTGAGTGGCTGTGGCTCCCGATGTCCCGATATAGCCAGCTGACGCCATTGCTGGCTATTGGGGATGAGACCCCCCTCAGAGAGGGCTCGCAACTTGGGCGTCCTCCTGGACTCACAGCTGTCCTTGGAGGATCATATGACGGCCGTGGCCAGGGGGGCTTTTTATCAGGTTCGCCTGATCTCCCAGTTGTGTCCCTTTCTGGATCGGGACGCCCTGCGCACAGTCACTCATGCCCTCGTCACTTCCCAGCTTGACTATTGTAATGCTCTCTACATGGGGCTCCACTTGAGGAGCACTCGGAGGCTCCAGCTGGTCCAGAATGCAGCCGCGCAAGTAATAATGGGGGCGACTCGTTGCTCCCATGTAACACTCATCTTGCGTGAGCTGCACTGGCTCCCAGTGGTCTTCCAAGTGCGCTTCAAGGTGTTGGTTACCATCTTTAAAGCGCTCCATGGCTTAGGACTTGGTTACTTACAGGACCGCATTCTGCCACCGATTGGCTCCCACCGACCAATACGCTCCCACAGAGAGGGCCTCCTCAGGGTGCCGTCAGCCAAACAGTGTAGGCTGGTGACCCCCAGGGAGAGAGCCTTCTCTGTGGGGGCCCTGGCCCTATGGAACGAACTGCCCCCGGACATATGAAGGATCCCTGACCTCCATGCCTTCCATCGTGCTCTGAAGACCCTATTATTCCAGCAAGCTGGTCTGACAGGATAAAGGTTTTTAAATTGGGTTTTGATAGGGGTTTTAAAATGATTTTAGTTGGATGTTTTAAATTTTGCCGAATGATTGAATTATTTTAATAAGCTTTTAATTTTTGTTGTACATTGTTTTTACCATGGCTGTTCACCACCCTGAGTCCCTCGGGAGAAGGGTGGTATATAAATATAATAAACTAAACTAAACTAAACTAAACTAAGTCTGAAAGAACAAAACTCCCACCGTTTCATTTACAGACTGAGAAGTTAGGGAGGGTCCCTTATGATCCTCTTTCTCCACCCATTTCGCAGTTGCAGGCTATGCCTTCTCTTATCTGACCAGTCTATAGGCAGCATTTCTATGTCTTGATTTCTCCAGGTTTTTCTCACACATACCATTATAGCATTGTACTTTTTCATGATGCAAGAAAGCGACAGGCAGTATTCCCACTGAGTTGTTGTGATTAGTAACTAATTACTTCTTTCATATTGCTGCTTCCGATATTAATTAAGTGCGCAAAGCTCGATTTATGAAAGCTTCATTTCTATCAATGAACAGGATTTAGTTCTGGGATTCTAACCGAATGGACAGGACAAATCACCCCTCCAGCACCAGCCCTGTAATATTCTTTCTCAGAGGCAGAGACTGATTTTTTTTAATCCAGTTACATCGTATGCTATTATATACTGTGAACAAAGAGAGAAGGGCAGAATTATCCATTAACCTCCAGAGGCAGCCATTTTCCATGTCAGTGGGATGATCAGATCAAATCTCTGCAAATGCTTTCATTAAATACAATCAGCCAATTGGGTGTCTTTTGAGTCTGACAAGAACAGGAGCTTATAAAACACCAAAAGAGCAACAAAGACTGTGAGACAAGAAGATCACTCAGTCTTCAGTTCTGAATTCGGGAAATGGGTGTGTCTAGTCTAATGAAAACAAGGACTAGAGGAGACACGAGAGCAGTCTTCCAATATTGAGAGGCTCCTACAAAGACCGGGGGGGGGTGTCAAACTATTTTCCAAAGCACCAAAAGGCAAAATGAGAAACAACAGATGGAAACTAACCAAGGAGAGAAGCAACCTAGAACTAAGGAGAAATTTCCTGACAATCAAGCAATGGAACGGCTTGCCTTCAGAAGTTGTGGGTGCGCCATCACTGGACACTTTCAAAAAGGGACTGGACAACCATTTATCTGAAATGGCATAGGGTCGCCTGCTCAAGCAGGGGATTGGACTAGAAGACCTCAAAGGTCCCGTCCAACTCTATTATTCTATGTTCTATGAATCCAGCAGTGCAAAGAAAGGGTTGCATTTATTGGACGGGTGCATACATTAGCATGCAATAGATGTTTCAATCTCTGCTTGTATTATGATGACCCTTCTGTTTATATAGGACACCATGTCTTCTCATCTTTCCTGATCTTGAAAACCTTGGACATTTTTCTTCTCTTTTCCCAATTCCTTTTCACCTCTGTCCCTGAATCCAATTAAATTGGGTCTGATCTCAGGTATTATTGGGGAGAATAAGCCAACTTCAATACTTCTTCAAGAACATTGTTGTACCAAATGGGATCTCTTGCTGGGTTTCACAATGTTCCTACATCCTGGATTTTTCATGAAGAATTTTTCCGATGCTTGGTCACATGGTTTACCCTACGGTTGTGTTCAAAGGACTGTTTCTCAGCTCCACCCATTCTCACAGCCCTGGTATTGTCCATATAACATTTGTGAAATGAGGGCAGCTTCAAACTCTGCTGGGGATATGACACAGAGATTTAGCATTCAAGCTCAGAAGAAAGGGAGGTGAAATATTCTCCCCAAAGCATGAAGCAGCTCAAAAGACCTAGCAATTTGTAGGACTTTCTGTATCATTTATATTAACCACTCAATAGCTCCATTTCAGTCCTTCATCTGCAATTTCCCATGTTATGCTGATCTCTCGCTATGCTTCTCTGTATCTCTATCAAACCTTTCAGGGCATCTGAGGTCGCCGACTGCATAGTAATGCAGTTGATTTTTTTTATCACACAGACTTCATTAAGAGAAATGCACCATGAATTATTAGCTGCACACTCTGAAGGCCTAAAATGAACCTTATTATATCAGGTGCTGCAGAATGCCTCAATAGGAGACATAATTAATTTATGGAATATTGAACTAGCCCCAAATACAGTTAACAGTTAATACTCACTTAGCATCAGTATGATTGCCATGCTGCAACAATGACCAATTGCCCATGATCATTCCTCCAACATCCTTCTTCAAACAGAGCACCTACTCCGATCTCGTCGCTTGCCTGATAATTCTGCTTCTTTTTGTGAAATTATTTTCTTACATGGAAAGGCAGGACTTTTTCAAATTAATTTTCCGATTAGCGTGGACTTGCTCCTGTGGTTCTTCTTAGCAACCACAGAAAAAAAATCACTGTCTTCTAAAGGATTCCCCCCCCCCACAATCTCTCCTCCAAAGGTGGGATTTTCTGATGGCCTCCAATGCATCCAGTAACAAGGTCTAAAGCAGGCTAATTATTACCACTCCTTGTGGCTCAACATTTTAAGAGATGGGACATTTAAGAGATTTTAAGCTCCATAAAATAAGCTCTAAAGCACATGAGATGAATCGTGCCTTATACTCAGCCTGCACATCTTTTTTTTTATTTATGAAAATATTTGCAGTCTGTGTATAACTTCAGTAAGCTAATTCACACTTTTCAAAGCTGTAGGCAAACCAAAACATAGCTATTTGCTGATGTTTTCACTTTTCTGAATTAAAATATAAAAATAAGAAACAAATTAGGTTGCAACAAATTTAGTTGTGAAAAATTTAACGTGGGAGACCATCAGACTTGACAGTTGTACCCTTACAGTTCTTTTCATGTCTCAAGGCTGAGTTACAAATCATTCCAAGGTCTGGATGAAGCTATCTCAGAAGCTTGTTTCAAGTGGAAGAACTTAGATCTAGAACAGGTAGTTCTTGATTTACAACTCCAACTTGGGCCAGATTTCCATAGCTAAACAAGGGGTCATTAAGTGAATCACACCTGATTGTATGACTTTTTTTTTTTTTGCCATGGTTCCCCCATTGACCTTGCTTGCTGCACAATCCCAAAATTCTACGAAGAATTTTGATGCACAAAAGAAATATAGAACATAGAATAACAGAGCTGGAAGGGACCTTGGAGGTCTTCTAATCCAACCCCATGCTTGAGCAGGATTCTCTAGACCAGTGATGGCTAACCTTTTTGCCGTCATGTGCCAGGAGAGGGGGGGGGTGGGGGAGGGTCGCGCGCGCACGTGCCCACGCACATGTGTGCGCAACCCCCTTCCCCTCCCCCCCGCTCCTGGCACATGATGGCCTGGTAGGCCCGTTTTTCTTTCTTACCTGGTTCCAGATTCTCTCTGTGTATCTGGGAATGGCGAAAACAGCCTTTCCCACTCCCTTGGAGGCCCTACGGAAGCTGAAAGGGCCCATTTCCCCACTCCCGGTGGGACTGGAAGTGACGTTTTTTCCTGCCCCCAGCCTCCAGAACCTCTCTAGGAGTCTCTAGGAGCCTATCTAGGAGTCTCTAGGAGCCTCTCTAGGAGTCTCTGGAGGCTGGGGACAGGAAAAAACATCACTTCCTGTCCCACCGGGAGTGGGGAAATGGGCCCTTTGAGCCTCCGTAGGGCCTCCAAGGAAGTGGGAAAGGCTGTTTTCGCCATTCCCAGATACACAGAGAGGATCTGGAGCCAGGTAAGAAAAAAAACGGGCCTTCCCCCCCCCCAGGCCCTCCAGAGGCAGGAAACAGCCTGTTTCCCTACTTCTGGTGGGCCCAGAAGGCCCGAAAATCAGCTGGCCGGCGCGCGCATGCGCCCCAGAGCTGAGCTGGCGTGCCCACTAATATGGCTCCGCGTGCCACCTGTGGCACGCGTGCCATAGGTTCGCCATCATGGCTCTATACCATTTCAGAGAAATGGTTGCCCAGTCTCTTCTTGAAAGCCTCCAGTGTTGGAGCACTCACAACTTCTAAAGGGAAGCCGTTCCACTGGTTGATTGCTCTCATCATTAGGAAATGTGTCCTTAGTTCTAGGTTTGTTTGTGTGGACCTTGGCACCAGAATTCTCAGCTAGGGCATGGCCAGTTGGGAATTCTGGGAATTGAAGTTCATGCACCTGGAAGATAGAAAAACAGGGAACAACAGCAGCCCTTATGATAAGTACGACATTCAGAGAGTTAATTGCTGCTTTCCAATGTGATCCAGGAGCAGAATAACCTTCTAAGCTTTCATCAGAGAAAAGATTCTCCCAATGGCATGAGATGGCAACATTCATTTCCTCTTTCTAAGTCTTCAGGTTGAGACTTGGAGACAAGATGCCGGTTTCAGCACCGTGACTGAAGCATCACCCTTTGGTATGTGCCTCATCCATACGATATGTGTCCCAAAGGGATCAGTGGGTGCTGCCATCAACATCTTGCTCCTCTGGACTCTCCCTGTGGAGTCTGTTGAACTAAAGCAATCCTCCCTCATCAATAAAGATTTGTGTTCCTTGCACTTTTTCACCTATTAAAAGTTTGTGAAATTCTGAGGGGGGACAAACACTAGAGTTAATGTTTTATACACATGACAAATCAAGAAGTCAAAAATGTGCCATCAGTTCCTTTCCAAAGAGTTGGGAAGAGAGGTCATTATTTAACATTGGAGAGAAATCTGTGTGCTTGAAGCACTGACTCTGCATTTGTCAAAGAGCAAGAAAGCAAAAACAAGCTATTTATAATATCTGGAGACTGGCTCATCATGACAAAAGGGAAACTTTCTTCCCCAGATTCCATGCACCTTATAAGCACACAGATCACTTTGTCTATGGTGCCATTTGGAGGTGCGGTAAATAACAACACACCGTGTTCTCTAATTTGTCATAAAAAATATGAACAGGGAACCAAATTGAGTTGAACTTTGGAGAGTTGCAAGAACATTCCATCTCTATATTTGGCTGAGACGAGAGAAAATAATTAATCTTGGCTAATTAAAAGGCATAATTTAAAACCGAATCCATCATGACAGCCTTCATATTATGAAAACACACATCATGTAATTTCAAGAGAAAACTTAACAATTAATGTTTGGATGTTTGATCGTCATTGAAATAATGTTGCTGATGGCATCTATTTCTGCATACAAAATCCAGACTGATTATTCCTTGTTTGTTAGTCTGTTTTTGGGTCCAACTAGGGCATGACAAAGCCCTGGGAAATAACTCCTGGGTGTGTACACACCAGAAAATACAGTACATTATACTTGTTTTGGTTTTGTTACTTTTCCAAAAGAAGACACCCAAATGAGATAAACAAATGTGAATGTTCTGAGGCCATGTACTATTTTAGTAAATAGACAGCTCAAAGTCTTTTTTTTTTATCCCATAAATATAAATGTTTATTGGAGCTTTTTTTTTTTGAAGGCTTATATCTATAGTTGTATAATTCAAAATTACTTCATGTAAAGGGGAATAATTAAAATAGCTAAAGAAGAAGAACAGGAAAATAACATTGAGGTAGTTTTGAGCACACACGGAAGACAACTTGGGCCAAAATAACATGAAACTTTTAGGTCTACTAAACTGGAACTTAATTCAATGTGCTTGGCTTTAAATGTGTCATATCAAACTGGCCAATGATGCCTAATATGGAGTCCTTGGTGCTTTCTGAGCTTGGTGGTTTTCTTGAAGATGTTTCATTACTAGCTACCATCATTGTTCATCACTTAGTTTGATAACAAAATCTCTGCAAGAAAACCACCAAGCTCAGAGAACACCTAGGACTTCACAGTTCAACCCTGAGCCACAAATATTGTCTTCTACCCATCCCTAATATTCCTAACTTGTTTTCCTCCCTGCTGCTTCATAGCCTGTTTGAGAGTTCCTCATCCTCCCAAGGTTCATGAGGCAAGGGCAAGATAGTGGACCTTCTCCATGATAGCTCCCACTGTGTGGAAGTCTTTCCCTTCAGGGAGAGATCCGAACACTCCTTGCATTTCCAAGACAAATAAAAGCAGTTCTGCTTCCCTCTACCTTTAGCCCAATTTGATGGGTGTGAATAAACATGAGTAAGCATGCTGGCTAGAGAATTCTGGGAGTTGAAGTCCACCCGTTTTAAATTTACCAAGTTTGAACACTGGATCATAGGAAGGCTACTTTATTGCTGTAGGATATAATGACAGATTCTCAAAAGCCTGTCAGAGATCTCCGCATTCCCTCTTATACAATACAAAATCCAGGAAGAGTTATTTTGAGTTGCTGTTTCATGTCTTCTCCTTTCCCAGGTTCATGTTATTTCTCCTCCTTTTTGCATTTTTGAATTCTTTCAGCAAAGTTGTTGCTACGTTCCTTTAACGTGGGATGTAGTTGATGTCAGCCCCAATAATAATAATAATAATAATAATAATAATAATAATAACAACAACAACAACAACAACAACAACAACAACAACAACAACAATAACAATAATTTTATTTCTATACCGCCCTTCTCCCGAAGGACTCAGATCGAACACAGCAGAAAATCAACTCCTCTTTATGATCTGTCCCCGTACCCACACACACACACACACAGCCAGTCGAGGGTTAAGGAAACACTTTGGAACGCACCCAGGTCTTATCTCCGACTTGGCAGCGATAGACACACCGTCTGCCAAGGGTCTTTATTTTCACAAACAGACAGATAAGATACGAACGTTCAAGAAAGTCCAAACAGAAATAATATTCCTCCCAGCAGTTCCGGACGAGGCTTTAGTGACTCCAAGGTTTTGCTTTGTTCGTCACAAGGATCCTTTGACCACTACCCTCTATTATATAGTCTCTGGGGTGTGGTCCAGTGACTCAGTTCTAATCCCTAGCACGCCTCCCAAGCTGCTGCAAACGTTTATCACGCCTTCGGAGGCGTGCGTCCAGGAATGATGTTTCATTATCACTTTGACTCGAATCAGCTGTTTCCTCTCCCTCAGCCGGCACTTGAAACAATGCCAGAGGGGAGGGGCCTGGAGAGGGAGGCCTGGCTGACTCCTCTTCCTCATGCTCGGAGCTTTCTTCCTCCGATGGGACAGGCTCAGAGGGCGGGGCCACAACACTTTATTGCTATTGAACAATAGCACTTAGATTTACCATGTTTTCCCAAAAATAAGACCCTGTCTTATATTTTTTGAACCCTGAAATAAGCGCTTGGCCTTATTGACATGCACTCAAAAGCCCAATTGGGCTTATTATCAGGGGATGTCTTATTTCGGGGGAACAGGGTATATACCGCTTTACAGTGCTTTACCGCCCTTTTTAAGTTGTTTACAGAGTCAGCATGTTGCCCCCAACAATCATTTTGGGTCCTCATTTTACCCACCTGGTAAGGATGGAAGGCTGAGTCAACCTTGAGCCTGGTGAGATTCGGTTTGCCAAATTGCAGGCAGCTGGCAGTCAGTAGAAGTATCTTGCAGTACTGCACTCTAACCACTGTGTCACCATGGCTCATATCTCAGGCTGGCTTATAACTCAACCATTCTGAATACTGTCTCATTTTTCAGGACTTCAAAAATTCTTTCAGCCTTTTGACTGCCTTTGGTTCTTGCATATTTCCATCAAGGTTCCAACAGGAACACAGCAATCTCCAGGTAAACATCATGGGACAAGTCTGAACTAGATGTTTCCAGAGGTTTTCCAGGAAAGCTTGACATGGGATTCTCTTCATCTATGGATTGGAATAGTGCTGGTTTTCAGCTGCCCTGCACTGCTCAAGACAGACCCATTCAATGCCATGATGAACACCATCTGATGTCATTTGGCTTGAACTTTCTTACATTCACAAAATACTCTGAAACTTCCTTCCACTTCTGTGAGATTTTGTTTGTGTGCAGGTGGCTTGCATTAGGATTTATCTCTGAGTTAAATCAATGATTACTTATCACACTCACACATTGAAGAAAAGCAAAACTGTTTAGCCACTTTTAAATGTTTCCATTTCTGTTTGATTAATGCACACTTTTATAGGTAGCTGACAGAACTGAGGTTTTATCTCATTTTCAATCTGTCATCCACTCAAAAGAGCGAAGCAAAAAGTGTAGAAAGAAATAAATCTTTGCCTGATTCTAGCACAGTTCACTGCTTTCCCTGACTTTTCATAAATTAATCTATTTGTCGAGATATTTTGCTGAGAAGGCTAGAAGGGTTAGACTCTGAGATGAGATGGTCCCATTAAGACGTGATGTAGTTTATTCTCAGAGGCTCCAGAGGGAAAGGTTTTCTTCTGCTTAATAATTCTTAAGTAGATTTGCTGGAAAGAGACTCAGCATTTCTGACTTAAGAATTTTCTGGGATATTTATGATCATCATTTTCAACCTGCAGCACCACAATTCCACACCATCTATTTCTCCTGTTTAAAAGTCAGTGTGTTTGTTCTGAAGCCCTGAAAAATTACCTTCCTCCATCTTGTTTACTTATAATGCACACAGACAGTAATGCAAACCTATTTTGCTTTTTTGAAATAATGTGCCATTTTGTATTCGTTTCTTATCTGAGTCTAAGACCACAGTAAAGTATGTGTGCATTCCTGCCGGTCTGCCTGGCCACCCACCCACCCACCCGATCCAGCTATATCATTATTTTCCCAGTTATTATTAAATTTCTGTTCATCATTCTCTAATGCTACAGTTGCTTTAATTAAGATTATTTATTGCATGGGCATCAAAAAGTAAGAATGATATATCCTGTCACTGGTCGTGTCCACACAGTTTGTATTTTGTGTTCTGATTCTTTTTGCCAATGTGTAAGACAGAGCATTTGTTGGTTGAGATTTGGAGTTGCCAATTGTTTGACCCTTCCAACACAAAGTCAAGGTCTTTTTGAAGGGTAGCAGCATTGTCGGTGGTATTAAATATTTTTACATCATCGGTGAAGAGAACGCAGTTGCTTATAATATAATTGCAAAGGTTGTTTATGTATAACATGAAGAGTGTTGGTCCTAGAACACTGCCTTGCACTGCTATTTACAGGTGCAGGTTTGATAGGGTGCTCCCTATTTTGATCACTTGTTGTCTGTTTGACAGGAACGCAGCTATTCAATTATGTAGGGGTCTGAAGATGCCATAGGATTTTAGTTTTAGAAGTAGTTTGTCATGTATCACTGAATCAAAGGCTTTCAGAAGTCTATATAAATTGTGTCTATTGCTTTTTCCTGATCGAGATTTGTAGTCCTTGCAGTGTAGAAGTTGTAGATTACAGGATAATATTTTTCTGAAACCAAACTGTTTATTATAGAGTAGGTTGTTTGTTTCTAGGTGGAGGGTGGTTAATGATTGATTCCATGACTTTGCAGGTGATGCAGCATAAAGAGATTGATCTGTAATTTTCAACTAGGCTGGGGTCTCCCTTTTTGAAGATAGGGATGACCATGGCTAGTGACCAATAGTTTGGGTAGGGAGCTGGTCCTGAAGGATTTTTCAAAGATTATGCTTAGGGGTTCTGCTATAGCAGTGGACAGCTTTTTTAAGAAGTATGCACATAGTCCATCAGGTCCAATAGATAGAGATGGTTTTAGTCTGCAAAGTGCCTTTTCAAGGTTATCTTCTGTGAAATCTACTTGTGTTAGATCGTTGTAGTTATTTGTGGTACGACTAGAGAATGTTGGGCATGAGCCATTGCTGTTTACAAAGACTGAGCCAAAAAATGTGTTAAAGAGGTTTGCTTTAACTGCTTCATCATTGTATTCTTTACCATCTTGTTAGGCAAAGACCATTGCTGAAGTAGGTGAGAATTCATTGCTCTTTCTGTGGCATTAAAACCAAACCAAAACAATAGGAAATTGTTGAAAAAGAACCTTGGGGCAAAACTATTGGAAATTAAAAGGAATATATTTCTGGTTTCAGCTTCGATCCTTATCTAGAGTCCAAGATTATATATGGCTCTATTCCTAATTTGATTTTGTTTTAAACCAAAAACTCAGAAACTGTATACAACTAAAAAAAATCTGAGCACACCTGCAAGTCCACACACAGAACTGGGTTCATTCACACTATTGCATAAAGTATATTTTATGACTGGCATGTTGTCTGAATCATTCTTGAACCACTTCTATTTCTCATTCCACCCAAATCTTTAACAATTCCACTTAGTTCAAAATATTCGCCCTTCTCAGCCTCTCTGTATTGTTCTTTGGTGCCATCAAGACAAAACCTGAGTGGTTATATTTGGCACTGAGTTACGGGAGCGAAGAGTAAAGAGGAACATCAGCCTTGAATCATTGCTATGCAGGAAGTAAGGGATCCTCCCTAATTTCCTTGTAGGGGCGAGAAGGAGGAGGAGGAGATGATTTATCAGATAGTAATGCAGAGTGTGCTTTACTATGGAAGATTTAAGTCAAGCACAAGAATGACACCTGTAAAAGCTCAAAGCAATTTCTTTATTGCTGGTTGCCAATAGACAAAATCTTGCCAGACTAAAGCTCTGCATAACTGATAAATGCAGAGAAGAAATTAGAGAGGATTCCTTTACACTACTTCCCACAATGATTCCAGACTGAGGTTTCTCTTGACTTCTCCTTCCGATAACCAGATTCCACCACAGGGCCAGTGATAAAGAAGACAGGCCTGAGGGACAAGGCCTTTGGGAGCATTGATGGTACCATGAAAAGAGTAAGAACCCAGTAGGCAAACCTTCATGGTTTGCAGAAGCTGACCTTAATAAATCAGGATTGCTGAGCTTCAGCTTCACTTGGGTAGGGAGTCAAGGAGGTTTGGATATTTAGGGCATAAATTAATCAACCTTGCACTGAAGTTGACAACTGTTCCTGTCACTCTTAGCACTTTAGCCCTTAGAACTAGATCATCAGACTTCCTTGTTAGAACCTTGATTTCTACTACTTGTTCCTTGCAACTCTAATGAACCAGATTTATGGTGTTAGGTGAGCTGGATGACAAGCCATCTAGGGCTTCGGAGATCAAAAGCAATAACTTCAACTGTACACAGAAAGTAACTGGCAAGAAATATAAAACATCATATCCACAATATGCTTCCAGGATCATAAATTGGTTAGTATTCATGGTACAAAGATGAGAAAATAACAGAATAACAAGGTAACTGAAGGGACCTTGGAGGTCTTCTAATCCAACCCCCTGCTCAAGCAGGAAACCCTATACCAGTGATGGCTAACCTTTTTGCCATCGCGTGTCAGGAGAGGGGGAGCAGGGGAGGGTCGTGCATGCACGTGCCCACACGCATGCGTGCGCAACTCCCTCCCCCCTCCCCCCCACTCCTGGCACATGATGGCCTGGTAGGCCCGTTTTTCTTTCTTATCTGGTTCCAGATCCTCTCTGTGTATCTGGGAATGGCGAAAACAGCCTTTCCCACTCCCTTGGAGGCCCTACGGAGGCTGAAAGGGCCCATTTCCCAACTCTCAGTGGGACAGGAAGTGATATTTTTTGCTGTTCCCAGCCTCCAGAACCTCTCTAGGAGTCTCTAGGAGCCTCTCTAGGAGTCTCTAGGAGCCTCTCTAGGAGTCTCTGGAGGCTGGGAACAGGAAAAAATGTCACTTCCTGTCCCACCGGGAGTCGGGAAATGGACCCTTTCAGCCTCTGTAGGGCCTCCAAGGGAGTGGGAAAGGCTGTTTTTGCCCTTCCCAGATACACAGAGAGGATCTGGAGCCAGGTAAGAAAGAAAAACGGGCCTTCCCCACCCCGCCCCCAGGCCCTCCAGAGGCAGGAAACAGCCTGTTTCCCTACTTCTGGTGGGCCCAGAAGGCCCAAAAATCAGCTGGCTGGAGCGCGTATGCGCCCCAGAGCTGAGCTGGCGTGCCCACTAATATGGCTCCACGTGCCACCTGTGGCAAGCGTGCCATAGGTTCGCCATCACGATCCTATACCATTTATAGGTAGACAATAAACACAGGGTCAATCAAAATGGACTCAAATGTCTATACACCAATGCACAGAGTATGAAGAATAAACAGGAAGATTAGAAATTCAAGTAAAAGAAAAAGTAAAAACAGAGCCCTGGCGGCGCAGCAGACTAAAGCACTGTTATTAACATCAGCTGCCTGCAATTACTGCAAGTTCAAATCTCACCAGGCTCAAGGTTGACTCAGCCTTCCATCCCTTCTAAGGTAGGTAAAATGAGGACCCGGATTGTGGGGGCAATAAGTTGACTTTGTATAAATATACAAAAGTATGAAGGCTATTACTTAATGCATTGTAAGCCGCCCTGAGTCTCCGGAAAAGGGCGGCATATAAATCAATTTTTTTTAAAAAAAAAAATGAGGGCAGATACGATATTGTTGCCATTACGGAAACATGGTGGGATGAAACCCACAAATGGAACATACAGCTACAGGGATATAAATTATTTAAAAGAAATAGACCAAATAAAAGAGGAGGTGGAGTTGCACTATATATATAAGAAATAATTACATTTCTACAGAAATAGAGCACAACAATGATGAAAATTATCTTGAATGCATTTGGGTCAATATTAAAGGGGGGGGAAATGACATTGCCATAGGTCTATACTATATACTATACCACCCAACCAAACAGAGGAAGATGAATTTTTTGCTACTCAGTTAACTAAGGTATGTAGGAAGCACATCACAATAGTAATGGGGGATTTTAACTACCCTGACATCAATTGGGAGACAAACTCTGCACCAAGTGGAAGATCCAACAGGTTCCTAACAAACCTAGCAGACAACTTTGTTTCCCAGAAAGTAGAGGAGGGAACAAGGGGATCAGCCATATTGGACTTAATTCTCACTAACAGAGATGAAATGATAGAAGGTGTTGAAGCTACAGGAACCTTGGAAGCAAGTGATCATGCATTATTGGAATTCAACATTATGCAAACACAAGTAGTAGAACAAAGTCAAACTAGAGTCTTGGACTTTAAGAGTGCTAATTTCAATAAACTTAGAGAGAGCTTATAAAGGATTCCATGGATGAGAATCCTCAAGAAAACAACTCAAGAAGCTTGGGAAATTTTGAAAAGTGAGATTATAAAAGCCCAGTCTAGCACAATACCAATGAAGAAGAAAAATAATAGATCTCAGAAGAAACCAGCATAGCTGCATGAAGAACTCTCTGACAAATTGAAAGATAAAAAGGACAAGTATAAAAAGTGGAAAGAAGGGCAAATAACTAAGACAGAATATCAGCAAATAGGCCGAGCTTGTAAAGATGGAGTGAGGAAAGCTAAGGCTCACAATGAACAAAGGCTTGCGACAAAAGTAAAAAATAACAACAAAAAAAAAGCTTCTTCCAACATATTAAAAACAAGAAAAAAGTCAAGGAAACAATTGGCCCATTGCTGGGAGAAAGTGGCAAGAAGATGACAAGCAACAGGGAGAAAGCAGAACTACTTAACTCATTTTATGCATCTGCCTTTACACAAACAAAAAACAAACAGTCAAACCTATCAAAAACAGCACCACAAAAAACAGATTAGGAACAGAAGTTAAAATAGGGAAGAAAATGGTAAGTGAACACCTGTCTACCCTAGATGAGTTCAAATCACCAAGACTGGATGGATTACACCCCAAGGTTCTGAAGGAACTGGCAGATGAGATCTCAGAACCACTGAACTATATCTTTCAAAGATCCTGGAGCACCGGGGAACTGCCAGAGGACTTTGAAAGAGCTGATGTAGTTTCCATCTTCAAAAAAGGAAAAAAAAAACAGATCCAGGAAACTACAGACCTATCAGCCTGACCTCAATACCAGGGAAAATTCTGGAAAAGATAATCAAGCAACAAATCACCGAACACCTAGAAGCAAACAAAGTAATAACCAAAAGCCAACATGGGTTTGTCAAAAACAGATCATGCCAGACTAATCTTGTTGCATTCTTTGACAGAGTGGCAAAATTAGTGGACCAGAGGAATACTGTTGATAAAATTTACTTGGTCTTCAGTAAAGCATTTGATAAAGTAGACAATAACCTACTACTAGATAAAGTAGAAAAATGTGGGTTAGACAGCATCACCACTAGATGGATTTGTAACTGGCTGACCAACTGCACTCACTGTGTAGTCCTCAATGGAACTGCATCTACATGGAGGGAAGTATGCAGTGGAGTACCCCAAGGCTCTGTTTTAGGCCCAGTACTCTTCAACATCTTCATCAATGACTTGTACGAGGGGATAGATGGGGAACTCATCAAATTTGCAGATGACACCAAGCTGGCAGGAATAGCCAACACTCCAAAAGATAGGCTCAAGATACAGAAGGATCTTGACAGACTTGAACATTGGGCGCTATCTAACAAAATGAAATTCAACAGTGAAAAAAGCAAGGTTCTACATTTAGGCAAGAAAAACAAAATGCACAGGTACCGTATATGTGGTACCTTGCTCAATAGTAGTAACTGTGAGAGGGATCTTGGAGTCCTAGTGGACAACCATTTAGATATGAGCCGGCAGTGTGCAGCAGCTGCCAAAAAAGCCAACACAGTCCTAGGCTGCATAAACAGAGGGATAGAATCAAGATCATGTGAAGTGTTAATACCACTTTATAATGCCTTGGTAAGGCCACACTTGGAATATTGCATTCAGTTTTGGTCGCCACGATGTAAAAAAGATGTTGAAACTCTAGAAAGAGTGCAGAGAAGAGCAACAAAGATGATTATGGGACTGGAGGCTAAAACATATGAAGAACGGTTGCAGGAACTGGGTATGTCTAGTTTAATGAAAAGAACAGAAGGACTAGGGGAGACATGATAGCAGTGTTCCAATATCTGAGGGGCTGCCACAATGAAGAGGGAGTCAAACTATTCTCCAAAGCCCCTGAGGGTAGAACAAGAAGCAATGGGTGGAAACTAACCAAGGAGAGAAGCAACTTAGAACTAAGGAGAAATTTCCTGATAGTTAGAACAATTAATAAGTGGAACAACTTGCCTGCAGAAGTTGTGAATGCTCCAATACTGGAAATTTTTAAGAAGATGTTGGATAACCATTTGTCTGAAGTGGTGTAGGGTTTCCTGCGTGGGCACGGGGTTGGACTAGAAGACCTCCAAGGTCCCTTCCAACTCTGTTATTCTATTCTATTCTATTTCAGACAAATGGTGGCCCATCTCTTTTTAAAACCTCAAGTGATGGAGCAACCACAACTTTTGGAGGAAAGTCATTCCACTGATTACCGTAATTGTTCTCACTGTCAGGAAATTTCTCTTAGTTCTAGGTTGCTTCTCTCCTTGATTAGTTTCCATCCTTCGGGTGGCATTCATATTTTCCCATTATTGACCTACTCAAGAATGTAATTAAGGAATTTTAGTTAAGAATAAGTTAAGATTAACTTAACTGTATTAACTTGATGTAGTTAAGATTTGTAATGGTTGTACTCTTGGATATTTTTATGTTTAGATTGGCTTTTGAATTTGTTGTGTGGTTTCAGTTGTGCTGCATTACTATTACTATTGTTGATATTATTATTGTCAAGTGGTGTTCATAATTAGTAATCAATAATATTGTTCATAGCCCAAAATCCAACTTTGTTCATAGCCCAAAATCCAACTTTGTTCCCAGATAACTTTTGTCACCAATATCTTGTTTTTGTTTAATACCAATATCGAGTTTGCTTTCAAATTTCCTTCTCTTTTCATTTTGAGTTAGACACCATGATCTTTATATCTTCAGCCTTGAAAGTAAAGAAATTTATTCCAATAATTTATTGTAAATCAATCTCACTTGTTATGAATACCGGATGATTTATGTCAGCTACCAATGTGAAATAGAGATCTATTATTTGGACTAGAAACAACAACAACGATCATACATTTACAATGGAAATGTACAATTTACAATACCAGATTTTTTTAAAAAAAAGCCAGAATAAGAGATAACTTGAATATGTTATACATATATTACAAAATACATTGTTGTATGCCAGATCCGGACCACAGTAACAACAGGCAGAGATTTGACAGACGAAGAATTAAACAAACTTTATTCTGATGTCCATGTTCAGGGTGATATGTTTTAAAAGCTATCCATCCTGTGCAGTGGTGGGTTGCCCCCGGTTCACACCGGTTCTATAGAACAGATATTTCTGTGCTTGCACAGAAGAGCACGTGCGCGAGCAAAGCGAGCACACGCACGTGGCCCCGTTGCAAACCGGTAGTAAAGGTAAGTAGAACCCACCGCTGTTCCTGTGGTTCAAAAGTGGGGGTGGGGGGGTGGGTTAAAAACTTGAGTATGTATAAATGGGAAAAAGTATTCTTTAAAATTACCTCCAGGATTAAGTTGAGCATATCAAGTAAGAAACTACTCTTTTTACAATGTCGCTATTGTTTTTATAAAATCCTCAGGGTTGGAAAGATTCTTATTTGAACCATTGAATTCTATGCTCAGTGGAGGAATCTATTTTAAAATATGTCGAGGGGGGGCGGGAGACTTTTCAACCTTTAGTTTTGAACATATCCAAAAAATAAGAGGCCACAATTCTTCTGGAAAATAATCTTCCCGATTTTGTCAATACTTACAAGACGGGACGAAGGATGAAACAAAAGCACCAAAAACCAATATGGAGCTGTTTTGCTCTTTTAAAAGGGGCACATGTAGTTTTCTCTCCTCGAAGGGGTGATTTCATGTAAATCTTAAACCAAAACAAGGTCTTGCCTCTTTGTTATCCAAGGCCTAAGTATCACACTGTTCTGGAGAATAATGGAGATCTTCATATCCTACAAGCTCCCAATTCCTACTTTATTCACGCCATCGTAAGGTTGTCAGGAAGAGAAGATCCACAGGGCTGCATAATTTAGGATCAGCAGTAACAATGCCTCAAAATGACTTTTCTTCTTTTCCCCTTAAGTTCAGTTTACTTTACTTTATTGATTAGCCCTTGGACCATATCAAAGTGCGGAGTTCGAGACCCAAATTATTACTAAAATCTGATAAAAAACAATTTATAATGGAATTGGATAAAATACAATTTAAAATGAAATTAGAATTCAATACGATTTAAAATGAAATTGGAATAAGATACAGTTTAAATGAAATTGGAATAAAATACAATAATTTAATATATAGATAAATAAAATGTGATAAAATTATATTTCAGTGTCACCCCTACAATCTACCCCAAACAGTCTCACTTATGCCGATCTCAACCGAATCATTTTGCTTGAGTACTGTGCTGTGTTAAATGTTGTTTTTGGATTCTGGCCACACATAAGGTAAGTTATTTTGATATGGGGCCATTCAATGGAGCAAGGTACCTATTTCTCACCCTCTTATACAGGCAACAATCAAATAGGACGTGAGCCAGATCTTCTACCTCTGCCGCTCCCCTTAAGTTCTTATATGTCCATCTCACAGATGCTACGGTGCATGCAATATCCTTCAACATATACCAAGGAAGACCCCAGGCTGGCGAGAGGAAATTCTGTTGAAATGCTGGGCAAATATCATTTAATTTTAATCCCACTTCCTTATTCTGCATACTTTTTTTTTTTACACCTGCTATATTTCCGTGACCTATTTTATATCTGTCTTATTTGCTCAGCATTGAATGTTATATACTTGGAATCTATAGGTGTTTCTGACACGGATAAAGAAAGAGGTGTTGTCCTCTTAAAGAGGAAGGAAAATATGGAAGGAAACATCTATAGATTTATTCATATTATTTTTAAAGGTATTCGCTACACAGGCAATGAGCTTATGCTCTTAAAGTTTGAACTTTTCGACAACAAATAGGGACCTACAATCTGAATTGTAAACTGTGATGCACGATAACTGAAGGAAGCCATCCGGTGGAAAAATGCAGTAACAGCTCTCTATTTGTTTTGCCATAAGAGCTTCGTGGGCTTAAGTTTTGAACCTTTTTCGACCTTCAAATTGCTTGTACAATCTTTAGCTGAATTTGAGACCAATCAAAGAAAATCTCTGTAGCTCAGGGTTGAGCTGTGGCGCTGGGTTGTTTTCTTGCAGACATTTCATTGCCCAACTAGGTAACATCATCAGTGCCGAAGTTACCACTGCTACCACAGTGTTCAGTTACCTCTAAGGTGTTATCCAGTTGGATAATGAAATGTCTGCAAGAAAACAACCCAGCTCAGAAAGCACCAAGGGCTCCACAGAATTTGAATTAGAAAGATTCAATCTGCAGCCTTAGTCTTCATTTTCTGTACCTTTGTAGCCCGACAATATTTGTTTTATAGTTTTAACATTTGGATTGCCTGATTTATTTTATTTATTTATTTATTATTTCGATTCCTATACCGCCCTACTCCCGAAGGACTCAGGGCGGTGCACAGCCAGACAATAAAAACACATCCATACAAAATTTAAAAGTAGAATAAAATCAAATTAAATAGTTTTGGCTCCGACAAATTTAAAACCCCAAACTGTTTAAAACCAATTTTAAAATTGAATATATAAGATACTAAAAGATATTTAAAAATTGACAATCTTTTATGAAAGAGAGAGAAAATTAGGCCAGGCCCGCCTGGTGAAATAAAAAGATCTTAAGAGCGCGGCGGAAGGTGCGCAGATCCGGGATCCTCCATATCTCCGGGCGGAGCTCGTTCCAGATAGTAGGTGCCCCCACAGAGAAGGCTCTCCCCCTGGGGGCCGCCAGTCGACATTGTTTGGCTGACGGCACCCGGAGGAGCCCCTCTCTATGGGAGCGTACCGGCCGGGGGGAGGCTATTGGTGGTAGTAGGTGGTCCCGCAAGTACCCAGGTCCTAAGCCATGGAGCGCTTTAAAGGTGGTAACCAAAATCTTGAAGCGCACCCGGAAGACCACCGGGAACCAGTGCAGCTCACGCAGGAGAAATGTTACATGGGAACGCCATGTCGCTCCCATTACCACCCGCGCAGACGCACTCTGCGCCAGTTGGAGCCTCCGGGTGCTCCTCAAGGGGAGCCCCATGTAGAGAGCGTTGCAATAGTCCAGGCGGGAGGTGACAAGGGCATGAGTGACCGTGCGTAACGAGTCCCGATCCAGAAAGGGACGCAACTGGCGAATCAGGCGAACCTGATGAAAAATCCTCCCGGTCACGGCCGTCAAGTGCTCTTCTAAAGACAGCCGTGAATCCAGGAGGATGCCCAAGTTGTGCACCCTCTCCGTGGGGGCCAATGATTCACCCCCAATAGTCAGTGATGGCACCAACTGACTATATCGGGACGTCGGAAACCACAGCCACTCGGTCTTGGATGGGTTGAGCCTGAGCCTATTCCTCCCCATCCAGATCCGCACAGCCTCCAGGCACTGGGACATCACTTCAAGGGCATCGTTGGGGTGGTCTGGGGTGGAGATGTACAGCTGGGTGTCGTCCGCGTACTGGTGGTACTTCACCCCAAAACCACGGATGATCTCGCCCAGCGGCTTCACATAAATGTTGAACAGGAGGGGCGAGAGGACCGACCCTTGTGGCACCCCACATATGAGGGGCCTTGGGGTTGACCTCTGCCCCCCTGTCAACACAGACTGCGACCAGTCAGAGAGAAAGGAGGAGAACCACCGCAACACAGTGCCTCCCACCCCTAACTCTTCCAGCCGGTGCAGCATGATACCATGGTCGATGGTATCAAAAGCCGCTGAGAGATCTAACAGGACCAGGACAGAGGAACATCCCCTGTCCCGAGCCCTCCAGAGATGATCTACCAACGCGACCAATGCCGTTTCCGTGCTGTACCCAGGCCTGAAGCCCGACTGGAATGGATCTAGATACGTTAGCATTGATTAGGAGATAACGGACACAAATGTAGAATGAAAAGTGTTCTAGGCATCCAGTCAAAAAGCATATGTAAACATACCTCAAATGTTGACTATCATATTAATGATAGAAGAGAGTATTTGTAGCTCAGGGTTAAATTGTGGTGTCCTTGGTGATCTCTGAGCTTGGTGGTTTTGTTGCAGATGTTTCATTACTCATTACTCATCAGTGTAACATTGCACCAGCAATGTTACCTAGATTGGTAACGAAACACTGTTACAAAACTACCTAGCTCAGAGAGCATCAAGGACCCCATAGGATACTAATGGCCCAACCCAGCGGTGAAATGCACTTACTTCGCTACCGGTTTGGAAATGTGAGCGCATGCACAGAAGGTCAAAAATAGGATGTGATGACATCCTGGCCAGTGGGCGGAGCCTCCCACCACCAGCCCTACCAGTTCAAGTGAGCCGGATAGATCCAGCCGGATTTCACCGCTGGCCCAACCTTAAATCATGGAGGATACTCAAGCTTGGTCATAGTAGTGGTGACTGTCATGCCCCTTGTTTATCTTCAGCCACAAAGAACTTGCTAAGTCAATTAGAACAAAAAGAAACAGACTGTCAGCCTCCGCCTTTACTGCTTTGGCTGCCATAGTAACAGGAGGAGGGAGAGCTATGTAGCATGGGGGGGAGCGGCTGGAGGAATCTGGAGGAATCGAAAGTGATACTTAAGCCACCGGACTCTATCTTTGAAGCTGCTGTTGGGTCAACGGTCGTGGCATTCCTGATTGATGACACTGCCAAATGTGTGCTTCCACCTGACCCCTGAGAGACCTTTGGATTGGATGACTTATGGTGGGCAGAGGGGGGGGATGCTTTCTATATGCAATTTTCACACTTGTTGCCTTAGATTTCTGCTTTCCTTTGGTTGCGTTCACTTCATTTTCTAGTAAAAGTACCTTTCTCTATAAACAATGGAGTTTGGGTCATTCTTTCCTGGACTTTGAAAGAAGCACACCTGACATTAAGCAGAAATCTCTTCTCCAGCCATCCCGGATAAACACCGAGGGGGCTGAAACCCAAAATATGTCTGATCAAAAGAGTGAAGGAGACCAAATGGGAGCTTCTGGCTCTACAATGACTTCACTTCAAGTGGAGAAGGAAGCCGTGGAATGGATGGAAAAAATTCGGCTGAGAGAGGAGCCAGAGGAAGCTAGATGGTCGAGGGGAGTAGGAAGGTTGCCGGACCTGGGGAGGACCCCCCAAGGAGTAACCAGCTCCAGACTCCGTAAGGGAGAGGCAGTGTGGCTACAAGAGCAAAAGGAGAGCCTCATGATCGCTCAGGCAATGCAACTCCTCCGCGATGCCGAGGAAAGCCGGAAAAGCCGTGAGTCTTATGTATTCCCTGTGGGGAAGGGAGGAGACTACCCCAGGGTGGATCCAGAAGAGACAGCTTGTGGGGGAGAGGAAGAGGAAGCTGGGGAAGAAACATCTCAGGCTTCTGGAGCTCAAGCAAGGGATACAGCAGCCCAGGGACCCCCAGCCTTGCAAGCCCCATCCCGCAGACACAAAAAACCAAAAATTCCCCCCAAACCAGAAAATATGATGGGAATCCGAAGACCTTGGGGCTTTTCTTGACCCAAGTGTGGAACCACATGCAGGACTGGGGGGAGGACTACTTAACAGAAGTGGCAGGAGTGAGATGTATCACGAATGGGTTAGAGGGAGTAGCAGCTGAATGGATGGTGGTCCTCCACAATAATAACTCTCCCTTGCTGAGGAATTACAACCTGCTCATGGGGGCTCTTAGGAGGCGGTTTGAAGACCACCTAGCTGAGCGGAAAGCAAGACTCAGGATGAAGGGTATCCAGCAGGGCTGGAGATCAGTGGCAGAATACACCCAAGAACTTCACGAACTGGCACCCTACATGACAGGGTGGTCAGAAGCGGCCCTACTGGAGAGTTTCAAGGATGGACTAAATGAAGACATATACAAAGACTGTAGAGCACGGGGGGGGGTCCCCAAAGACTTGCAGAGTTGGTACATAGTAACTGAGGATGTGGAGATCGAGCTGGCCTGAAGCCGACTCCGAGGGGGCCGTGCAGGGGACCCGTCATCCTCCTTCTACCACAAAGGAGTGCCAAAGACGGGCGCGGGGAGAGCGGAATTCAAACCCAAATCAAAACCCTTTACGTGCTTCAAATGTGGAAAGGAAGGCCATCGGGCCGCCAAATGTTTCTCCAAGCCAGTGCCAAAATCTACTGGCTTGGGGCCAAGGAAGGCTGACAAAGCACCCGCGAAAGCTCGTGAAACCATCCTGAAAGGAGAAGTCGTTGAGTTTGCTCCCCGAAACCAGGGTGAGTTGGGAACTCCGACCACCGTGGATGACAGCGGGACGGACTCCGACTCCGATGATCTGGTGAGTCACACTGAGGGCCCCATGCTCATCCCCATAGAAATAAGGGTGCCATCCACAGGGCACATGCGCAGATGTTAGCCCTATTAAACTCTGGGTGCACCAGGTGCATAGTCAGCCCAAAAGTGGTGGAGAAATTGGTCCTGAGGCTAAAAACGTTAAAAAGGCCCATTGCGTTCTGTCAGTTGGACGGATCGATTGCAGGAGGGGGCCCGGCCAGCTTTGTGACTGAACCTATGCAATTGGGGGATCACATAGAGACCCTCAGGTTTATTGTGGCCCCTGGCATGGAACGACCCCTCATACTTGGACTGCTCTGGCTCCGTAGATGGAACCCATGTGTTAACTAGAAGACGGGAGTTTTGCGCATTCGCACCGGAAAACCAAGACTAGAGAGGGAAGAAAACCCCCTGGAGGATGGAGTAGAACATGAAAGGGTGGAAGTGGCAATAGGCCACATCTAAGGGGAGGAAAAGATTCCAAAGGAGTATTGGGATCTCCGAGAAGTTTTTAGTGAAAAGGCCTTGGATGTGCTACCCCCCCCCCCCAGAGCTACGGTCTGTAAAATTGAAATACTCCCCGGGGTGAAACTCCCTAAGCCAAAGATCTACCCCATGACCCCTCAAGAACTAGAGGAATTGCGAAACTTCATTGATAAAAACCTACAACAGGGTTTTATCCAACCAGCCAGACCAAGGGTGGCGGCGCCTGTAATGTTCCGAGAAAAGAAAGATGGCTCCTTTCGTTTGATAGTTGATTATAGGAATATCAACGCTATTTGCGTGGAAAACGTTTACCCCCTGCCGCTCATGAAGGACATGCTAGCACATTTAGGAAAGGGGAAAATTTTCACCAAACTGGACTTATGAAAGGCATACTACAGAGTGAGAATTAAGGAGGGGGATGAATGGAAAACCGCGATTAACTGCCCACTGGGATGTTTCCAGTTTCGAGTGCTCCCTTTTGTACTACATGGAGCCCCTGCTGTGTTCATGCAATTGATTAACGAAGTCCTGCACGAGCACCTGTATAAGGGGGTGCTGGTTTACTTGGATGACATTCTTATCTACTCTGAGAACATGGACAACCATGTGAAATTGGTGCAAACTGTCCTGAAAAAACTCAGGGCTGCTGAACTATATGCCAAACTCTCTAAATGCGAGTTCCACCAAAGCAAAATTGACTATTTTGGATATCGCATATCGCATGAGGAAATAGAGATGGACCCTGGAAAAGTTCGGGCAGTATTGGAATATCGGACTGGACACTGGTAAGTATTGGAGTATCGGACTGGACACTGGTAAGATCTCATATTAGGAATTACCTAGTGGCAATAAAAGCAGCGAAATGTAGTTATTTTGCTGCTCTTATTGTGTCATCAGATAACCGCCCGGCTGCCCTGTTTAGGGTCACCTGCTCCCTGCTCCACCAGGAAGCGCGGGAGGACCCCTTGGAGGGTAGAGCTGAGGATTTTGTTCAGTATCTGTATGACAAAACCACTCAGATTCGGGAAGATCTGGACTCCGACTGGGTAGTCTCAGGGGGAGGGACTGGGACAGGTCTTGGGAATGTTATCTGGGATGAGTTTGATCCTGTGACCCCTGAGGAGGTGGACAGGATTCTGGACAGACTGAATGTGACCACTTGTTTATTGGACCCGTGTCCTTCCTGGTTAGTGCTGGCTTCCCAGAAAGTGACATGAGGCTGGCTCCAGGGGATTATAAATGCTTCGTTGGGTGAGGGTGACTTTCCCGCCGCCTAGAAAGAGGCGGTGGTGAGGCCTCTCCTCAAGAAGCCTTCCCTGGACCCGGCAATGTTGGTAAACTATCGTCCAGTCTCCAACCTTCGCTTTGTGTCGAAGGTTGTTGAGAGTGTGGTTGCGCAACAGCTCCCCCAGCACCTGGATGAAGCGACATATCTGGATCCGTTCCAGTCGGGCTTCAGGCCTGGGTACAGCACGGAAACGGCATTGGTCGCATTGGTAGATGATCTCTGGAGGCCTCGGGACAGGGGGTGCTCCTCTGTCCTGGTCCTGTTAGATTTCTCAGTGGCTTTTGACACCATCGACTATGGTATCATGCTGCACCGGTTGGAAGAGTTAGGGGTGGGAGGCACTGTGTTGCAGTGCTTCTCCTCCTTTCTCTCTGACTGGTCGCAGTCTGTGTTGACAGGGGGGCAGAGGTCGACCCCGAGGCCCCTCATATGTGGGGTGCCGCAAGGGTCGGTCCTCTCGCCCCTCCTGTTCAACATTTATGTGAAGCCGCTGGGCGAGATCATCCGTGGTTTCAGTGTAAAGTACCACCAGTATGCTGATGACACCCAGCTGTACATCTCCACCCCAGACCACCCCAACGATGCCCTTAAACTGATGTCCCGGTGCCTGGAGGCCATGAGATCTGGATGGGGAGGAATAGGCTCAGGCTCAACCCATCCAAGACTGAGTGGCTGTGGTTTCCGACGTCCCGATATAGTCAGTTGGTGCCATCACTGACTATTGGGGGCGAATCATTGGCCCCCACGGAGAGGGCGCAAGGCTGGATTCACAGCTGTATTTAGAAGAGCACTTGACGGCCGTGACCGGGAGGATTTTTTATCAGGTTCGCCTGATTCGCCAGTTGCGTCCCTTTCTTGATCGGGACTCCTTACACACAGTCACTCATGCCCTTGATACCTCCCGCCCGGACTATTGTAACACTCTCTACATGGGGCTCCCCTTGAGGAGCACCCGGAGGCTCCAACTGGCGCAGAGTGCGGCCCCACGGGTGGTAATGGGAGCAACATGGCGCTCTCATGTAACACCCCTCCTGTGTGAGCTGCACTGGCTCCCGGTGGTCTTCCGGGTGCACTTCAAGGTTTTGGTTACCACCTTTAAAGCGCTCCATGGCTCAGGACCTGGGTACTTGCGGGACCGCCTACTACCATCAACAGCCTCCCACCGGCCAGTACGCTCTCATAGAGAGGGGCTCCTCCGGGTGCCATCGGCCAAACAATGTTGACTGGCCCTCAGGGGGAGAGCCTTCTCTGTGGGGGCTACTACTATGTGGAACGAGCTCCCCCCCCGGAGATACGGAGGATCCCAGATCTGCGCACCTTCCGCTGCGCTCTAAAGACCTTTTTATTTCACCAGGCAGGCCTGGCCTAGCTTTCTTCCTCTTTTTAAACAATTTTAATAATTTTAATATTTAATATTTTAATATTTTTAATGCACAAAGTTTAAATTTGTTTTAAATTGATTGGGGTTTTAATCTGTCTGGGCCAAACTATTTAATTCATTTTTATTTCTGCTTTTAAATTTTGTATATATGTATTTTATTGTTGGCTGTTCACTACCCTGAGTCCTTTGGGGACTCGGGCGGTATATAAATCAAATAAAAGTAAAGTAAAGTAAAGTAAAGGAATGGGCCGCGCCATGCACCCACAAACAACTATAAAGTTTCCTGGGATTTGCTAACTTCTATAGACAGTTTAATCCCCTCGTTCACCAAAATCGCGCTGCCAATAACAAATCTTCTGAAAACAAAGGGTGAAGTAAGACCAAAACCCTCACGGGCCCTTGAATGGACTATGGACTGTCAGGCGGCATTCGAAAAGTTGAAAAGTTTGTTTGCTGCTGAACCAGTCCTCAAACATCCGGACATGGAAGAGCCTTTTGTAGTACAGGCTGACGCGAGCTACGTGGCACTAGGAGCAGTATTCTGCATAAGAATGCAGAAGAGAAATTACAGCCCTGTGCCTATACGTCCTGCAAATTGTCAGAGACTGCAAGGAGATGGGCCATATGGGAGAAGGAAGCTTTTGCAGTGCAATGGGCATTGTTAACGTGGAGACAATTTCTTAAAGGAGCTAAGCATCCTTTTGAAGTTTGGACTGATCATAAAAACCTAGAGGCTTTGAAAACACCACGTAAGCTGTCACCAAACCAAGTTCGTTGGGCTCAACACTTCAACCATTTTAATTTCAATTTACGCCACCTTCCTGGTGGAAAGAACTTCATGGTGGATGCACTTTCCAGATTGCCTCAATACAACAGCACCAAGGAGGAAGTGGTTCGGCCTATCATACCTGTGACACAACTAGCAGCGCCAGCGACTACCAGAGTGCAGACGAGGGCCGATCCAGCCCTCTCAGGCGATTTGCTTCAGAAACTAGAAGAAGCTCTAAAGACTGACGAATAGTTTCGAACCCACTCAAATGAATGTACACTCCGTGATGGACTTGCTTGGATTGGGGCCAAATTATATGTTCCTGCCAGTTTAAGAGTAATGGTGTTGCAGCATGCTCATGACGCCAAGACGGTGGGACACTTTGGATTTGTTAAAACTCTACATTTTGTTAAAAGACAATTCTGGTGGCCTGCACTCAAAAAGGACATAGAGGCATATGTAGCTAGCTGTCCGGTGTGTGCCTCAGCTAAGAGACCTCCGGGGAAGCCCCCTGGTTTACTTCAGAATGTGGCAAAGCCAAATGCCCCTTGGAAAGAGATATCCATGGATTTTATTGTAGAGCTGCTGGAGAGTGGGGGATGCACAGTCATTTGGGCAGTAACGGATTTGTTTTCCAAACAAGTGCATTTAATCCCTTGTTCTAAAATTCCTTCAGCTAAAACCCTTGCAAAATTGTTTATTCAGCATGTTTATCGATTTCATGGGGCTCCAAAACATACAATTTCAGACAGGGGTGTGCAATTTGCCTCCAACTTTTGGAAGGAGTTTTTAGGGTTAATAGGCTCTGCCCAGGGGTTAAGCTCTGCCCACCCCCCCCCAGACAAATGGGGCTTGTGAGAGAACAAATGCCGTGTTAGAACAGTACCTGAGATGTTACATAAATTACCAGCAAGACAACTGGGTGGACTTATTGCCATTTGCAGAGGTGGCGTATAATAACTCCATACATAGCAGCACTGGTTTCACTCCGTTTAAGGTGGCCTCTGGCCAAGAGTTTGTGCCAATTCCAAAGCTACTACAGGATAACCCACAGAACCCCTCTTTGATTGAGTGGATCGAACAACTACGGGGTACTTGGGCAGTAACTTGAAAAGCCTTAGATGACGCACACTGAGCACATAAAGCCCAAGCTGACAAAAAGAGGTGCCCGGCACACATTTACAAAGTGGGTGATATGGTTTATCTTTCCACCAAATATTTACAGACTTCCCAGAAATCAAAAAAGCTTGGACCCAAGTATGTGGGCCCTTTCCCGATCACTAGACTCATCAACCCAGTCACAGTTGAATTGGAATTACCAAAAAATTTGAGACGATTCCACCCTGTGTTTCATGTTAGCTTGCTGAAACCAGAACATTCGTCCCCTTTGTGTCTGAACCAGGACTCTCCTCCGGTCCCCATACTGATAGAAGGGGAACAACATTTCGAAGTTAAGGAAATTTTGGACTCTAGGAAGCATCACGGTAAAGTGCAATATTTGGTGGCCTGGAAGCATTTCCCATTATCTCAAGCTGAATGGGTGAATAAACGTGATGTCTGGGCGCCAAAGAAAGTTCAGTTGTTTCACACCAAATATCCTGATAAACCCTAATTTCTGTATTGTGTCGTTTTTCTTTCCCTTTAGGACTAACATCTCTTCTGCAGAGGGGCCGAAGGTCAGCCTCCGCCTTTACTGCTTTGGCTGCCATAGTAACGGGAGGGGGGGAGAGCTAGGTAGCATGGGGGGAGGGGAAGCGTGCTGGAGGAATCCGGAGGAATCAAAAGCGATACTTAAGCCACCGGACTGGATGTTTGAAGCTGCTGTCGGGTCAACGGTCGTGGCATTCCTGATTGATGACGCCGCCAGATGTGTGCTTCCACCTGACCCTTGAGAGACCTTTGGATTGGATGATTTACGGTGGGCAGTGGGAGGGGATGCTTTCTATATGCAATTTTCGCGCTAGTTGATTTCTGCTTAGATTTCTGCTTTCCTTTGGTTGTGTTCACTTCATTTTCTAGTAAAAGTACCTTTCTCTATAAACAATGGAGTTTGAGTCATTCTTTCCTGGACTTCGAAGGAAGCACACCTGACACAGACAATGCAGTTAAGATTACGTACACTCCAAAACAAACTTTTGATTGTGTGAGCCTTCCATTCATACCTGGATCCTATGAACAATTAAGTGATAGAAAAGCTGTTAACATCGATCTCTGGCATCAAGCCATCAAATCCCGGTTATTTATAACTGGAAATATCGTTAGCTCTCCTTATCCAAATAAAGCTTCTGTTCCAATTGTGCAGGTTGTAGCTAATTACCACAATAATCAAAGCCTAATTAGAAAGCCAGTCAACTGCAACATAATCTATTGTCCACTCCACTGAAGTAGACTGTTCAAATTTAAGGTCTCTACGCCACTGCATTTGTTTTGTGGCTCCGTTACCTGAGCCTGTGTCATCGGCAGGAGTGGGACGTGTGGGACGGGGACTGCACAATTTTCCTTGACTGCTCTTTTTCAGCCTACCTCCACCCACTCAGTAGGATGCCATGATACTGACCTTCTTTTACAAAGTTATTATGAAAAAGATTTATTCGGATACCTCTGGGAATGGATTTATTCAACGCTAGTGCCATCAAAGCTGTGGGTGGCTCCCAGAAATAAAGGACACACATAAAAACAACCGAAAGCAATGAATTTGACTGGGCCAAATTACAGAAAGTAAATACAAAATCATCACAAGATGCATCGCAAATGAGGCAACGTATTAAAAGACAAAACTTCACAAACAGGGGAGTCCCATCCTCCCTACCCTAAGGCCTGGGACAATAGCCAGATTTTCAAAAACTTGTGGGGTGCTCAGTGTTTAGGAAACATCAACATCGGAGTTGGGTAATGAAACATCTGCAAGAAAACAGGGTCAGAGCACCAAGGACCCCACAGTCCTCCCCCTCCCCCTCTTCCTCCTCCTCTTCCCTGCTAGAAAACAACCAAGCTCAGAGAGCAGCAAGGACTTTACAGTTCAGTCCTGAGCTACAAGTATTCTCTACCAGATTATATGGGATGGGCAGAAAATGCAGGAGACAGGTGGCCCCTCAAATAACTGGGTCCTTTGCAATGTAGGACTCACCAGAGGTGGGATATTTAGGGGCCTTCCTTCCTTCCTCCCTCCCTCCCTCCTTCTCTCCCTCTCTACCTCCCTCCCTTCCTACCTCCCACCAATGAATAATCAACTCCAGCTTCTCAAGTAATAAATTATATCCGGCTACTGACTGTTCTGAAGAAATGTCTCATTTGGAATTCACTTAAATTTGCACACAAAAAAATTGAACCTTTAGAGTCATCTCAGCTGCTCCGATCGCCTTATCCCATATCGTGGAGTCTGTTCCCTCCTGCCTTCTCTGCCTCAGAAAAGCTGAATTTGGTTTCAGTTGTGGTTTCTCCTTTTTCTGCTGCTTTTGATTTTATGCATGAATCCTGAACCCTATAAATAAATACAATATAAGGTGGACTTTTCTCCCAGGTGACTATGAATTTAGGAGGAACGTTGCCCTGTATTTTATCTTCTGAGTTTCCAGTAAGCTAATTTCAGAAGAATAATCTTATTTTTGCTTTATCGGATGATTTTATATTGTCTCTGAATGGGTCCTCTCTGAGTCAATTTCAGGCCTTAAGTAAGTTCTACCCTAATAGTAAACAGATGCTTTGGGTATTCCGACATTTCTCCTTAGTTCTACGTTGTTTCTCTCCTTAGTTAGTTTCCATCCATTGTTTCTCATTTTGCCTTTTGGCGTTTTGGAAAATAGTTTGACACCCCCCCCCATCTTTGTTGGAGCCCCTCAAAAATTGGAAGACTGCTCTCGTGTCTCCTCTTGTTCTTCTTTTCATTGAACTAGACATCCCCAATTTCTGTAACCATTCTTCTTATGTTTTAGTCTCCAGGCCTTTAATCACCTTTGTTGCTCTTCTCTGCACTCTTTCCAGAATCTCAACATCTTTTTTATATTGCGATGACCAAAACTGGACATAGTAATCCAAGTGTGGTCTAACTATGGTTTTGTAAAACGTGATCTTGATTATATCCCTCTACTAATGCAGCCGAGGATTGCATTGGCTTTTTTGGCTGCTGCCACACACTATTGGCTCATATTATACACAATTGTGTGTGTTTGTGTATAAATATTATACATATTTCTACACACACACACACCTACAGGTATTCCTTGCTTAACTACCAATTAATTAGCAACCATTCAAGCTTATGATGGACCCTCCACTCCTCCCAAAAAGCTGCTTATGACCTGGTTTCAGAATTGTGATGGCCAGAAACTCCCTCCACCCTACAGTCACATGGTTGCATTTCAGGTGTTGACAATTGGCTCACTTTGCAACTTCACTGATTGCAGTGAACCACAGAAGTATGAAAATGCCCATAGAAATAATTGGATTGCCTTAATCGCAGAATTTACTCAAAATAATCCTGGCATTCATTTAACAATCAGCACAGACAAATCCTAAAATTAAATTGGTCACATAGTTGCCTCCACTTATGTCCATCATGATCTGTGGTAGAAATTCCTTGCTCCATTGTAGTTATAAGTTGAGGTTCACCTGTATCACTTCTTCTTCTGCTTCTTTTGTGAGATCCTGGTTTCTGATTACCCAATGGATTGATAAAACGCATTGACATTTTGTTCCCCTTTCAGAAAAGGTTGAGATCAGCAAGAAGATTGCCTGAAAGATGGCACCCAGAATGAGAAGTCTAAGGCACTGGTCATTTCAACCTGTAAGAGCACATCATTTCCAAGCCAGAGTGGTTCATGAGGATCTATGTAGGAGAAAAATCCAGTCTTCCCTTATGTATATTTATGAGCAGCTGTGGCAATAGCCAATTCCCAACTGAAGAACAGGGGGATAGCTTGAAAGGCACGCCTATTCATGATGAAAAATAAACAGCAAAGGCCAGCAGCCATCTAGAAGATTAGAAAATTAACATGTAAAAGCTACAATGGGTACAGAACCTCCCTCCAGGTATTCGGAAGGCTAGTGAAATACAATCCTAGTTATCTTCTGTAAATATTGCTATTTAAATGCAGATATTTCCTTTCCCTCTCTCAGGAAAACAACAAACACAAAGCAAAGCAAAAGGAGTGGAGAAGGATGAGAAAGGGATTCCAAAAGATTTAGGATGACTGGTGAATTAGCTTTTCTCAAATCAGTAGAACAACTTAATTATTTTTTGAACTATTGCAAATAGAGCACAAGGTGTAGGAGATACCATCTTAACATGTTTATAATGAAAATATTAAGCAGTATGAGGTATACTGGATTAGGGCAGTACATTATGATATCTTTGATGCCCTCTTGCTAGACAGAAATTATGTATTTTTTTATGTAAACAAATGTTTTTGTGACCAAAGAACCAAGGTGATGCTAGTTACTCTTCTCTGCTGCACCTCATCTTGGAAGGTACCCCATGCAGAGAAATGGATACAGCAACATACATTTGTATGTATGTATGTAATGAAGCTGGGGAGACAACATCAAAGATGTTGTCTACGAAGCCATGTTTGATAGCCTCCAAATGAAACATGGCTATAGCAGCATCTGTTCCCATCGAGTCCAGATTTTGCACTCCTTCCTGCTCTGCTCTGCCTTTAAGAAGAGAGAACTACCCCAGTCAAGCTCACAGTTCCTGCTTCATTTCCTTCAAATTACCGTGAGCTTGAGTCCTAGACAGCCAGGCATCTCATTCTTAGACATTTCTTATTTGGCAACATAACTAAAATGTTTCATTCTTGCTTTCTTCTAATGTCTTTTTTCAACATCCCAATCTATCCTTGGGATTGTCCAATGAGCTCCCATCCCTGTACTAATTTGCCTTGTCTCTCCTTGGCTTCTGAAATCACACAAGATATGATAGAAAAATGCTTTTTTTTCTCCTTGTCTCTTTCATAAAGTAAAGATTGCAAATTTATATGTGAATAACAGTATAACAGAGTTGGAAGGGACCCTGGAGGTTTTCTAGTCCACCCTCCCCCCGCCCCCGCTCAAGTAAGAGGCCCTGTGCCATTTCAGACAAATCTCTTCTTCAAAACCTCCAGTGATGGAGCATCCATAACTTCTGGAGACAAGCCATTCCACTGGTGAATTGTTGTCACTGCTATTCTGTTATTCACTGTTATTCTGCTGTGTGGCTGCCAGATAGAACAGTTGCTGTCCATTTTTGCTACAGTTCCTTAGTTGGAGTAAGTCTCATGGAACAAAGGGGGTTTGGTTCTCAACAGATTAGGCTTAATTTCTCCAGAAGGCTGCAAAGACATCATTAGCAATGCAAACAATCATGAAAGATGGTTAGAAAGAACATTTCTAACCAAGGAAGATTCTTTGGTTCGGTTCTGGGTTTTTTTTTTTTTTTTTTTTTTTTTTGTCTAAACTGTCTTTCTGATGCCTATGGAAAAGCAATGGGCCAGTCCATGGCATAAATCTTGGCCTGTTTTTCTCAGGGCCAGAAAAAAATAAAGAACACACCAGATCTATTAGTATAGAACTAAAGAGCAAAAATATATCACACTGTACAGCTTGTTAGTTCTTCATTAGGACAGTTTGCACCTGAGTGAAGATTAGACAGTCCTGCAGCAACACAACAATCAGCCAAAGAAGGAGAAATCTGATGTTCAGTGGAGGAAACCAAGGAGCTGAAAGTCACAAGTCTTTCCAACTCCAGTGACTTTATTCTACCCAGCAAAGCAGGGACACTGAGAAGCAACATGAAATGTTTAAAAGCATGAATAAAGTCAGCTTCCTTGCCCATTTCTGTCATTCTGAATGCCCTCCTCCTCCTCCTCCTCCTCCTCCTCGTCCTCCTCCTCCTCCTCCTCAAGATCTGATTGCACCATCCCCAGGAAAGGGGGAGCCCTTTGACTTCCCATATGTGTGTGGAGGAAGGTGGGCTTTCTGAGACAGGTACAATGAGCTGTTTTCTGGACCATTCCAGATCATTAAAATGTTGGCCCAAGTTTTTGAAAGTAGCTGTCCGTCTGCCTTCTTTTAGCTCTGTGTCCAGGTCTTCTGTTCTCTATGGAGCCACCAATCCTACTCTGGATCAGAACAGCAAGGCAGTGTCTTTATCTGAAACACTTTCAGGTGAGACTGAGAGGAGAAGAATCTCATTAGGCACTAACCTGGCCTTATTAATAAATTTCATGCTCACCAAAGCTCAGCTTGCCCAATTCTACCAGCACAGTTGGCCCCTCTATTAGCAATTCAGCAGAAGCAATTATCTAGCTGGCAAACTTTCATTTTTTGTGTCTCCCCAACCGCCTCAACAGCAACACGAAGAATACCAGTTCTTTCCCCATTGCAATCTTCTCTTTTCTGCTGCAAACATAAAACTGCAAACATATTTTATGTCGCTTTTAACTTATCCACTGATGTTGACTCAGACTGGAAAGTGTCAAGTAATGAGGGAATCAGCTCAGATGAAAGGGCTCAAACAAAAGATGAATGGGAACCATGTGTCTTCAAAGACCTACCCAATGAAAGAGAAGCAAATCATTTTCTGGCAGAGTAAGGTATGTAAAGAAGCCACAAATCGGGATCCATGGTTCTTCTGATGGCCGAGAAAAATGTGAAGCCATCACCATTGCCAAAGCAGAAATCCAGACAGTGGTTTCTCCATTTCTAGTTAGTTTAAGCTGCTTAACTTTGGTTTAAATTCCTGGGTCAAGAAGTTAGGTATTACAATTCATTCCTCTCTCATGAATGACCCATTCAAATCTTGTGAGTCTAGGGCATTAAAATCAAGTTAATCTAATATACTTGTGTCTGTTTCAATATTATTCAAGGAGACTCTTTCCTGAATTAAAATGGGAAATTAATATTGGAACCCGATGACATTTAATATGTGTTAAGAATTATTTATGCTTTTCTATTCTACAGCCAATCTTCACAATTGTCCATAGATGTCCATCAAACCACCTTCTAGGCAGAGATGCATCTTCACTAGGGCACAATCCCATCCCATGAGTGAGACAATAAGCAGGATAGAAAGATTTACGATGAAGTATTAATACTGTCATGTGTACGTGTAGAGTGTATGTGTGTAAAGACGTGTGTGTGAAGATGGTGGTCACAGACATGCAATTGAAGAAGAGCTTCAATGACATGGTTATGACTTGCCCTCTTGACTTTTTTTGTTTTTACTGTCTCCTGCCCATGGATGACCTATTCCCTCATTGGGAATAATATTCCTTAAAAATGGATTTCCATTTTTAGATGACTCAATTCCAGGGAATGAATATATATATTCTCTGATTAGCCTAGCTGGGACTAGATAGGAGCCTGAGTGGCGTAGGAGGCTAATGCCTCCTACTAAAGCAGCATTTAACATCCAGCTGCCTGCAATTACTGCGAGTTCAATTCTCACCAGGCTCAAAGTCGACTCAGCCTTCCATCCTTTCTAAGGTGGGTAAAATGAGGACCCGGTTTGTGGGGGGAATAAGCTGACTTTGTATAAAATATATAAAAGTATGAAGGCTATTGCTTAACACATTGTAAGCCGCCCTGAGTCTCCGGAGAAGGGCGGCATATAAAAATAAATAAATAAAAATAAAATAAATAAATAAATAAATAATAAAATAGATAGGATTCTGCCACAAGCATCAATCAGCACAATAAAGTGAAGGAGTGAAGGGGCCAAATATCTAGGGAGAAATACACACACACACACACACACACACAGAGAGAGAGAGAGAGAGAGAGAGAGAGAGAGAGAGAGAGAGATTTGAACACCGATATTCTTTTCAATATTAATAATTATAGTAGTATTTAAACAGTATTTGATTATAAGAACATGATTTGCTTCTTATTATTTAAATGATGTTTGTTTCTTAATAAATAAATTAATAAATTGAGGTTAACTGTCATAAGGAAGTTAAGAATAGGAAAAATGGGGCACACACAGATGAATACAGAAAAAAGAATGATTTACAGGGCTGCATAGAGACCTTCATCCTAGCCTCATCCCAGCCTTGCTGTATAAATACTGAGGGCAGACAGGATAAATTTGTACCTCCCTGTTCCTTGCAGACATTAGTCCTGCTACAACACACAGTGTTGCCGGGTTTTGCACAGCAACAATTAAAATCCATCAGATGATGACCTGTGCCTGAAACTTAATGAGTATTTAACTTTTTAGTTAAGAGTGTGTTGCATTGTGATAGATTTAGTTAGCCATATATTAAGTTTTATAGGGTTTCTGTATTAATGTTTTTGCCCCTTTTAATAGGCTTTTAAAGATTTTTTTAAATATATTGTACACTTTATGTTTTAAAAATGTTAACTTTATATATTTTATATATTTTAGCTTTTTGGATTATTCATTGATTGTATTCCATCCTTCTTAAACTGGTATATGATTTGATTTAAAGCTGTACAGCACTTGGGTTTCCAAAGGAGAAGCTACTCTGGGGTTGTGGATATTAGCATCTCTCAGCAATACTTTAAAGCAGCTACATCTTTCTTCAGGATAATGAGGCTGTTGTGCAATTTCAGGACTGATGTGTTTTTAAAGAACAAATTTTCTTTACACTCTAAAGCATTTTTCCACCAATCTAACTCTTGTTTATAATCTAGTAATATTAGTCCAAGCTGGGGTGACTGAATACTCAAAACAAAAATCCATGGCATTTTTGGAATGGAGAAAAGTCTGAGGTTACCATTTATCAGAAATAAACGTAAATTCAAACTGATGCTCCTGGTAAGTCAGAGGTGACACAGAGATGAACAAGCTGAATTTTCCCAAACGGTTAAATTTCTCTGCAGAATTGCTGTGTGCAATGAGATTGGGCCTCCAAAGTAATTGTGTGGAGGAGACACACAATTGCTTCAAGATCAAAATGCTTACGATGAGCTTCCAAAACAGAATGAAATCAGAGAGGCCACCAAAGGAAAAAAAGTATTGCAATAAGATTGCACTATTTCAATGACTCACAATTGGGCTGGTAAGTATATATTCTGTTTATGACAAAGAGGTGAAATTCCCAGGTATTCTAAACCACTCTTTCATAGAATGAGTAGTTTACTGGAACTAACAAAAGGGAATGTGACTTTTCATTTAAACCTAAGTGGTACACGAAAATGTTCATGATTTGTTGATTTGAAAACAGCAATCGTTATGCAATTCAATGTTTCTGCAACTAAGAAGGACCAAGGAAGCTAACAGAGAGACTTGAAAAGAAAATGTTTCTCAAAAACCAGAACTGGTAAATAATTTGATAAAATAGAAAAGAATAGCTCAGGGTGACACTGTGGGATCCGTTGGTTAAGAGACTCCTTAATTTCACAACACATGGACAGATTTCACCATAGTTTCAACCAGGAAATTGTGAGCATCCTAGATCGAGCTAAATCCAAAGGGATTTAGCTAGGGAATGCCTGGAAGCCTGGTGCTTAGACAAATTGGCCATCAACTGGCACATAGAGATAAACAACATCTACATACCACTCAAAAGAGACAATAAAAAAAGACTAAAAGGAAACAAAACGACCAAAAATATCTTCACCAGCAATGAGCAGATATTAACATCAAGACCAACAATTAAGAAGTAAACAACCACCAAACACAGACCAACAAGCTAATAGCGAACAGCAACCTAATCAAGGAACCAACAGGAACACTCCCACCAACACTAACAGGGGAAGCTACTAGTATATAAAAATAAGAGCACACCCCACTCTCTACTAGCACTGATAATATTACCTAGTTTGGTAATAAAATGTCTGCATGAAGCTGAAAAAGCATCAAGGACCCCAAAGTTCGAGAAGAATCAAATCTCTGTGAAATAGTTGGGAGACGTTTCAAAAGATAGTAATCGAAGATCAGCTATGATGTACACTGTGGGTCAGAATAGGTATAATGAAACACAAGATTGATGAGTGAAGAGAGTTCTTTGAGAAAAGAGACTTTTCTGTCTGAAAATAGAAACCCGGCTCAAATGAAGACAAGAGGAAAAGGGATCTTATACAGAAATGGAATGTAGAAAGAAGAGGACAGAGAAGAAGATTTTAAAATATTATTCAGGCAGTCAGAAGCAGGAAACTAGCTTTGAGGTAGATATTCTGCTTAAATGAGAAGAATGTTGCATTTCATGCTAAATGAGACCAGTGAGGAATTTTGTCCTTATTGCAGAGTTCTTCCCCCTTGGGGAAAAAAATAAATCTTCCTGGCTGCTTTAGCTCATTAACAAAACAGACAAGCAAACAAGCAAAGAATAATCCATTACTCTGGATATCACTGGGGAAAAAATTTCCAGCCGATTCTTTACAAGAGAAGAAATTTAAAATAGGTGCTTAATTTGAAGATGGATTCAAAAGTCATTGTAGTTGCCTGCCTTGTGGATGGAAAGAAGAGAATTGTTTGAAATGCTTTCCAGATGATGATGGTATCAGTTATTGCTGCAATCGGTTCCTATAATGAATTCATTAATGTTATTGTGGATTTCTCATTTGAACCTCTGCACAATGCAGCCCTGTTTGGAAAACTTTGGTTTATTTCTGCATAATTGTTTGTCCGCTAGATTGCTTTTAGATTAGCCAGATTTAAGGACTGTTAGGTCTCCCAATATTCAGGATTCCTGGTTTTGGTATCTTCATTGTTTTCACTGTTTTCCTTCCCTTCCCTTCTTCCCTTCCCTTCCCTTCCCTTCCCTTCCCTTCCCTTCCCTTCCTCTCCTTTCATCTTCCCTTTCCTCTTTCCTTCCCTTCCCTTCCCTTCTTTCCCTTTCCTTCCATTCCCTTCTTTCCCTTTCCTTCCATTCCCTTCCCTTCTGTTCCTTTTCTTTCCTTTCCTCTTTCCTTTCCTCTTTCCTCTTCCCTTCCCTTCCCTTCCTCTCCTTTCATCTTCCCTTTCCTCTTTCCTTCCCTTCCCTTCCCTTCTTTCCCTTCCCTTCCATTCCCTTCTTTCCCTTTCCTTCCATTCCCTTCCCTTCTGTTCCTTTTCTTTCCTTTCCTCTTTCCTTTCCTCTTTCCTTTCCTCTTTCCTCTTTCCTCTTCCCTTCCCTTCCCTTCCTTTCCTTCCCTTTCCTTTCTTTTCATCTTCGCTTTCCTCTTCTCTTCCTTTCCTTTCCTTTCCTTTCCTTTCCTTTCCTTTCCTTTCCTTTCCTTTCCTTTCCTTTCCTTTCCTTTCCTTTCCTTTCCTTTCCTTTCCTTTCCTTTCCTTTTATCTTCCCTTTCCTCTTTCATTTCCTCTTTTACTGCTTCGGATATTGAGGGAGATAGAAAATTCTGGCTCTTGCTCTTCTGGCGGCCTCAACCATTGTTAACCAAAGTTGTTATAGTATGTAGCATTTTCCTCCATTAAATCCATTTTTAACCATTTCACACTATTTTTTTTTATAAAGATCTTCTTCCCCACTCAATAATATGTGCAGAAAATGAGGTTGTTGGGTGATCTGCAGGTTCATTACATTTACATTGAAAAATGAGACTTCTGGAGTGATGCAGAAGAGATAAGCTTAAAATAATTCATATCATTGGGTAATAAGTCATACTTGGTCTATCCTTCATGCAAATTATGCCAAGCTATGCAATTTTCCTTCTCTTCTGCTAGACGGCTGACAAATCAATACAATATAACAAGAAAATTGAATTAGGAATAAAATATAATTAGCTGCATGGAAATCACAATTCAATACATCTGATGGAGCAATAAAGCTGAAGGGAATATAAAATCAAATATCATCATTAGTTTGCAAATAGAGCTTTAAAAATTACTTCTGCGTAGTTCTTGAAAAGTTATATGAGACTTTTTATGAGACTCATAAAACTCCCATATGCTGTAAACTGCCCAGGTTTGCTTCAGAGCAAGACGGGTGGAAAATAAACTCAACACGTAAGTAAATTATATATTGGTTGGCCTATCACGAGGTCACAGACAAGGCAGCAAATTGCAATGGCTGACAGGCTAACATCCCCCACTGATAAGCAAGCTAGGAGGGAGGAAACAGTAGGAATTAAGCCTCCATCATCCAGCATGATGACAGCAAAAACAACACAGCTGATTACAAGTGGGAGACGGCTGGAAGGGCCTATTACACGCGCAAGGGCCAAATTGATTAATGGCATATAAAGGCAGAGATCTCTGTAAGGGTAGTTTAATACTCTGACGATGTCAGCAGATGGCTGACGAAAGTTTAGTTAAATAAAATTTTAATTATTTTAAAATTTTAAGTTCCAGAGCTCCCAGGATGTCTGCTTCTTTCTTTACATACATACATACATACATACATACATACATACATACATACTTGTTTTCTGAGGTTTTCGTGGGTATTTGTATGTAGTTCTTTGGTTATTCAGGTTTTGTCCCGCGTAAAATTGGAAGTACCTTGCTCCTAGAAGCACAAGGCCAAAGACACCAGCCTGAAGATAACGAATGAGACTTCGTCGAAATGTCGCCAAGGTACTTCCAATTTTATGCGGGACAAAACCCGAATAACCAAAGACCTACATATTTGTGTGTGTGTGTGTGTGTGTGTGTGTGTGTGTATCTTCCAAGCACTTTATTCCATAGGTTCCAGCAAAATTTTCATTCTTTGGCACATTATAATCACACCCAACTATAATAGCCATGTTCTCAAAGCCAAGATCATACCTTCTGTGGGCCCACAGAATTTTAAGTATTATGAAATAATCTCATGTGGTTTTGTTATTAATTCTCTTCTAGTATCTTCTTTGTAGGCATCTTAAGAGTGTGTAAGCTATTTCAGAAGGGTTTTTTTTTTGGGGGGGGGGGTTAAATTAAAATGTATTCTCCCTGTTAATGCTTATCTCTTTCCATAATGCAAAAGGGGACACAGATTTGCTATCTGGATTATAGGAAGACAGTTATAATGTTGAGAATATCTCTCAGTTAGCTTTCACTGCTGATAAAAGTGTTCCCATTAAAAGGAACTCACTTCCTAGGAATATCAAAGCAAGGTCAAGGTGGAGGTAACCAAGTAGCAGATTGCTAATTAACATTTTTATTATCTTGGGCAGAAGCAAGAGAGGGCTACATATAATTGCTTGTATAAGGCAAAACCATAATAGAAAAAAATTCACATTTGTTGTCTCCTGGCCTTATACCACACCTTGGTTTTACCTTTACTAATTTTCCTAACAAGAAGCTTCTCTGTTAAGTAACAGTAATGGCAGTGCTTATAAGAGTCTAGTAGTGGAGCAAATAAATTGAAACACCATTATCACATACATTTGGCTGTAAATACCTGTGAATTATCTCTGCGATGCTGTTTTGGAGGTTAGATGCCATTCACTGACAAAAGTTGGTGAACTTATAGTTTTGATGGTGGAAAGGGTGAACGGGGCTCCTCAACTGAAATTTCTAATGTTTTTGTGTGATAACTAGCAATTATAAGCAAGAGTCTGGAATGTTTAAATCTCACTTTTCCAGAAACGGGTGACTGCCCTAATATGTCGGAAGTTGCCTTTTTCTAACTTTTATTCCAAGTGTGCCTTTTTAAAGCCTCCAATGTGTTGTTTCAGGCTCTTTGCTCTGGAATAATGGAGAGCAGCTTTTGATCTTCTTCTGAGTGACATCCCTTCGTGGGTTTATTTCAAGGGTGATTCCCACTCAGCCTTCTCTTCATCAAACTAAAAATGCCCAACTCCTCCATCTTCTATTCCAGCCCTCTGGTCAACTTGGTGGCCTTCCTTCTATGAATCAATTGTCATTTGTCTGAATTCTTCTTAAAGAAAAGTCTAACCGTTTCATAAACAAGTGGAAAACTGACTTCCTACAATTTGGAAATTATGCTCCCAAATGCAGCATAAAATGGAACTGACATTTTTTTTGCCAGCCATTTTGTTCAGCACTATTTACTTTAATCCATTTCTTTTCTTCTTTTCTTTTCTTTTTTCTTCTTTTCTTTTCTTCTTTTCTCTCTTTCCTTCCTCTCCCCTCCCCTCCCCCTCTTTCTTTCTTTCTTTCTTTCTTTCTTTCTTTCTTTCTTTCTTTCTTTCTTTCTTTCTTTCTTTCTTTCTTTCTTTCTGTTTACACACACATGTAAACATGCAGTTTACCTGCCTATCAGAAATGTTCATTTGCTAGAGAAAATGGTTTATTTGCAAACCATCTGAGTTTCATCCAAAGGGGGAATAGAAGTGCAATCTGTTCCTGGTTTGTCTGCACAGTTAAAGAAATTAACTCAGCCTGGATTTTCTTAAATGAAGGTTACTCAAATCAGTGACGTAGATGTGCAATATCTTTGACTAAACATATATTCTAATTGGTTGCCATAACAACTATAACATATATGAAATACAACATTTATAATATCAAGGAGGATAATGCCAAACTCATCTCTGAGCCTACAGTTATTTATTTCACCATACAAAGTTGGTATCTCAAAGTAATCATCTAATTTCAATCTAACTCATTTAAGGACAATCAGTGAAAAACCGGAAGCCTAACTTTGTTTTACAGGGTTACTTTCAAAAAAGTAATTTTCTTGCAGTCTAAACATCTTTGTTACCTGATGAGAACTCAAGGACTGCTCTCACACAACAATAAACAGTTTTCAAATAAAATCACCTCCTTTGAAACATGCAATTAGAATAAAACTCAGGATGTTTCAAGGATTTCTGTCCTTGGAAGAAAATTCTTGGGGCCTGAATGCTTTGATTCCAAGTCAGAATGTTGGAAGCAGCCCATTTCAAGGTCATCCTTGGTTCATTTCAAGGCGGCTTTCCAACATAGCATTTCCTGAAATTCTGACACAGTTTTGTTCCAAATGTTGACCTTTGTCAAAGCACATTATTGCAACATGGGGACATTTCTTTAGAAATCAGAATACTTGAAATAGTCGTTTTGACTTTAAAACATCAGTGTAGCCTAATGGTGAATGCAGTTAATCATAAGATCAGGTTTCTTCTAAATTTGCTGTTTCAGAAGAGAGAAAAAAAAGAATAAAAGTTTCTTTAAAAACAAATAACATATTTGTTCAGATAATATTCATGTTTTAAATCATCTTATTTTTAAAAAAGATTTTTTTTAAAAAAAATGCTGTTGTTCATCCTTTTTTTACAGAATAGCTGATCTGTGCAAACAACAGAATTATGTTCAATTTATCTGCAAAGAATTCAAAACCTGGATTAAAAAGATCACTCGGCTATGTTTATTAAGGGGGTGAAAAATCCACAAAAAGTTGCAATGAAAATTTAGGAAGAATTTAACTAACAGTTTAAAAGATCTGGGTTATAGAAAAGTTATTTAAAAAGTTAATCAGGAATATAAATTATGGCATAACCATTATTGGCTAATAACTTTAATAATCTGACCTGGCTAATGAGTGGAAATAGACAAGCACATATCCACATATACATTATCCCAAAGGTGCTTTTTCAAGAGGCAACTGGAGTTTCTGTTTTTTCCTTTGAAGTCATTTTGCTTCTCATCCAAGAAGCTTCTTCAGCTCTGACTGGATAGTGGGGGATGGAAGGATTTATATTCCTTGCAGACAGCTGATCATTTTCATCCTTTTAGAGAGTCACTGAGGCCACTTGGAGGTTTGTCTATGTCCTCAGAGCCACCTGAATAGTGTAAATGGACGTGGAGCCTTCTTGGAACTGTTGAAAGAACTGTGTTGTAGACTGGAGATAGATGATGTCATATCCTTCCCTCTCTGTTGAGAGAGGGCTGTTCAATTTTGACATAGATGGCCTCTTTGACCCCTCTTTCAAACCAGTGATTCTCTCTGTCCAAAATATGGACTTTGTTGTCTTCAAAAGAGTGTTCTGTGTCTTTGGAATGCAGATGGACTGTTGCACCTTGTCCTGATGGGTTTGTTCTCCCATGTTGTGCCATGCACTTATGAAGTGGTTGTTTTGTTTTCCCAGTGTACAAATCTGCAAATCTTTCCATTCCCCACCATCCTGTCAGAGCTGAAGAAGTTTCTTGGATGAGAAGCGAAATGTCTTCAAAGAAAAATCAGAAACTCTAGTTGCCTCTTGAAAAAGTACCTTTGGGACATCCATGACCTGGATGATGGAGAATCTCCATAGACATGCACACATTAGCACAGCTAAGGAGCTTCTTAGATGAAGACATTGTTTCTGCATTAAAATAAATAAAAATCCAATCGGTGTAGCACCCAGATGATTTTGGATCATCTCAGAAAATCTTTGTAGATTCAGACCAACTCAATACAGGCAGTCTCAGTTTACAGCCACAATTAGAAACAGAATTTCTATTGCCAAGCAACATAGTTGTTCAGTGGCCATAACCAATGGCCATAACCAAAAAACAACCTTGTTCAGTGGCCATAACCAAAAAACAACCTTTTTTTTTTTTTTTGCTAGAGTGGCTAAGTGAATCATTGTAGTTGTTAAATTGCTAAGTTGTTAGATCCTTAAGTTGACTATTAACTTTGTTTATTGAAAGCTGGCTGGGAAGGTAGAAAAGGGTGATCACGTGATGCTGGGACCCTTGCCATTTGCACATAACCATAGGGATATTGTGACAGTCATACATGTGAGAACTGTTTGTAAGTTTATCAGTGCTGTTGTAAGTTTAACCAGTCACTAAATGAGAGAGAGAGGGGGGGGGGAGGGGGAGAGAGAGAGAGAGAAAAAGATGAGAGAGAGAGAGAGAGAAAGATGAAAAAATAGAAGAACAGAGAGAGAGGGAGGGAGGGAGGGAGGGACAGAGAGAGAGACCAGTTCCACATTGCTAGAATGACAAACAACATTGATATGTCATCAGATCACTGGAAGCTAAGCTCAGCTTGGAGGAAACTTATTAATATATAATGTAGAGATGAATCTTGGCAGCAAAAATTAACTTGAACTGAAATAATTCCAAGGACTGTGTATTCTAATGGGAAACGTCTGTTGCATATAATAAGCAATTCTGTTACATTTCACACTGCAGTCTTTATTTGGAATTCTTCACATGAAGACTGTAAGAGAGGAGACACACGGCACAAAAGTGCTGAAGGCATCAGATGGAGTACAATAAAAAAAAAAATGCAGGCTTGGGAGTGTTGCTCTATGACACACTTTGCCTACTCAGAAGGTTCGATCCAATCAAACAAGGATGCCTGCATTTCTCATTTCTGCTTAGTTCCATAAGTGAGTTTTCCTTCTTTTCTTTTCTTTTTTTTTTAATTTGATTTATATGCCGTCCTTCTCCGGAGACTCAGGGCGGCTTACAATGTGTTAGGCAATAGCCTTCATCCTTTTGTATATTTATACAAAGTCAGCTTATTGCCCCCACAAACTGGGTCCTCATTTCACCTACCTTAGAAAGGATGGAAGGCTGAGTCAACCTTGAGCCTTGGCGAGATTCGAACCTGCAGTAATTGCAGGCAGCTGGTGTTAATCACAATGCTATCAGTCTGCTGAGCCACCAGGCCCTTGCCTTGTTTGATCCCATGAATAAACACACGTGTATGAATTGGGCCCTGGGAACTGAACTAAACCGTGATTCTGGTCTGTGCAGACTGGTCCCAGTCAGTAGTTACATCCATTTCTCACAAAGAAAATGTCATGTTTTACTTTGTCTACCCATTGTGGAGTTGAAGAGGCCCACTAACAATTTCTGAGGACATTTCCTAAAGGGGATTAAGGATCTGCTGGATAATGCTTTGCCCTTTGGCATCTGCATCTAGTGTTGATGACCCTCAAATGACAAACCAGGATGTCGTCTTGCAAGTTTTCAGACTTACGTCATGATATCGCGAGCAAGTTCATAAGGGACAGAGTTTCACTCTGGGGGTGTTGCAACAGGCAACACAAGGATGTTTTTAGCATTTTTCTTTTTACAAAGAACAGGGCAATATTCTTCACCACATGGGACTGGAATGATGTTATACTTATTTATGTATTAATCTCATAGATAAAGCTGTCCAGATCACAATGAATCTAACTTTATTGGAATTTATGTATCTGTTTCATCTGTATCCTTCCTTTACTATTTTCATGTGGACAGACTCAATCCTAATGTCAACTGGGAAGCTGTGAGCATTTTAGATGAAGCCAAGTCCAAAAATGCCAGAAAATTCCCAGAAGCCTGGCACTTAGATAAATTGGCTATCAATGGACACAAAGAGACAAACAACATCTACATACCACTCAAAAGAGACACTCAAACAGCTAAAAAGAAAAAAAGACCTAAACACCTCCTTGCCAACAATCAACACTCTCATGAGCAGAGATTAACACCAAGATTAACACTAGAATATTCACAAAGATGATTAGGGGGCTGGAGGCTAAAACATATGAAGAATGGTTACAGCAACTGGGCATGGCTACTCTAGGGAAGAGAAGGACCAGAGGAGACATGATAGCATCTTCCAATATTTGAGGGACTGCCACAGAGAGGAAGGGATTAAGCTATTTTCCAAAACACCTGAAGGCCAGACAAGGAATAATGGATGGAAACTGACCAAGGAGAGATTCAACCTAGAAATGAGGAGGAACATTCTGACAGTGAGAACAATCAACTAATGGAACAGAAGTTGCCTTCGGAAGTTGTGGGAGCTTCATCACTTGAGGCTTTCAAGAAGAGACTGGACTGCCATCTCTCAGAAATGGTGTAGGGTCTCCTGCTTGAGGGGTTGGACTAGATGTTGGCAGGCTGAACTGCTTATCTGTCAAAGCCATGGTCAGTCACCTGAAGTTCACCCATGAGGGGGAGCGAGAGGAAGGGAAAGTGAAGATTGTGGTGGGTGGCTGCTGAGGAGGGGTGCTTGTGTGTGTGGGAGGTGAGCGACAGTGCCCTCGTCACAGGGGAAGAGGCGATCAATTACTGGTTCATAATTAACAAGAGTTGATAGAGTAAGGTGACCAGACGTCCCGCTTTTGGCGGGACAGTCCCGCTTTTTAGCAATTTGTCCCGCGTCCTGCGGCGTTTCAAAAAAGTCCCGATTTTTCATTCTGCCTCCTCAGTCCCGCTGCCTCTTGAGCCCCAGCTGATGGCTAGAAGAAAAAAAAACTGTTTAAAATTGAAAATTCCTGGCAGTGAGAAGAATCAACCAGTGGAACAACTTGCCTCCAGAAGTTGTGGGTGCTCCATCACTGGAGGTTTTTAAGAAGAGATGGGACAACCATTGGTCTGAAATGTTATAGGCTCTCCTGCTTCAGCAGGGGGTTGGACTAGAAGACTTCCAAGGTCCCTTCCAGCTCTTATTCTGGAACTGATATTCTGCTATTGATATATAGTCAACTCAAGCTTGCAAATCTGACTTATGGGATTCTGCCTCAGTTGGAAAGTCCCAGTGCCAGCTGAGCTCAGAGGCTGAATACTTTCTGGCTGAACTGCAAGAGAGCTGAAATCATCCAGAGTAAGAGAGATATTAGGACATAATAATAACCCCATTACAGGATTTTTGTCTCGTTCTGGCTTCAGGCTCTGCAAGGAGAATGCCAAACCATTGGCTTTGAAACTTCCTTTTAGTCAACCTGACAAAACACTTGAAATTGGCAAGGACCAGCCCTTCTGAGAAGTTTATTTCCTTCTGCCAGGAATAGGTGTTGTTTCTCTGTATGTATGTGTGTGTGTGTGTTTGTGAAGGATTTTGTCACTGTGTAGCCTGCAGGAGATCAAGGCTGCAAGTGTATTTTCTGTATTTGTTAGCATTTCAAATAGCAGGGTGTTTTGGGTTTTTTGGGGGTTTTGTTTGTTTTAATGAAACTTTTGGGGATCACAGGTGCAGTTAAATTAAATGCATAATAAGCAAAGGTTTTGTTGGGATTATTTTGAATGTTATTAAAATAAGGTGACCAGACGTCCCGCTTTTGGCGGGACAGTCCCGCTTTTTAGCAATTTGTCCCGCGTCCCGCGGCGTTTCAAAAAAGTCCCGATTTTTCATTCTGCCTCCTCAGTCCCGCTGCCTCTTGAGCCCCAGCTGATGGCTAGAAGAAAAAAAAACTGTTTAAACTCTTGCCCGGGGCTTCAAAGGGCCGCCCTACAGGCAATCAGTGTAAAGAGTTCCTGAAGCAGTTTTTTTTACCCCTAGCTAAGCTGCAGAAACGAAACCGAAACCAGGATCTTTGGTGGAACGTGACAAAATGAGGCAGAGAGAGATTTATTTTTATTTTTATTTTTCCTCCCCAAAAAAGGTAGGTGAAAAACTGCAAACAATGGGAAATTTAGGAGGAGAGTTCAAGATTTTAAAACACAAAAGAAAAAAAAGCTGTATTTAACTAGGGAATTGTAATAATTGAATTGAGATACTATTAATTGTATATTGTGTTGAAAGCAGAAATGTTTAAGTTGTGGTTCGGAGGAATATATGGGAGAAATTATTTGGTTTATTATTATTGGTAAATATAATTAATTGATTTGTAAGAAATTGGATTGCATGGAAATAATTGGAATATTCATGTTCATATTGATTAATATACAAAAAAGATAGTTTTATAACTAATTGATTTATATTAAAATGTTGAATTTGTATTAAACAACTTGTATTACATAATTACATAATTAAACAATGTGAGGATGGATATAAAAATAGATGACAATGGAAAGGGGTATAATATAGAATAGAAGGGAAAAATTGAATTTGATTAAGATTAGAGATGAGGATGAAGGGTAATATTGGTTTTTTTAAAAAAATAGATGAGGAATAAATATGGCAAAAAGGAAATATAGAAATTGTAAATTTAATTGAAGTGACTAAACACTGTTTAAATTTGTGAACCGGCCAAATACTCTGTTCAAAGAAAATAAATTGTATGTTTGTATGTGTGTTTCTAATTACTGCTATTTATTCATATTTGTTCTCTTTTATTCTTTAAAGTTTAACCATTCATTCTTTATCTTAATATCTTTATATTTGCTTGGGGTTGGCTTTCTTCCCTTTCATCTTTTTTATTGTACAGCAATCTTTCTCCTCAAACCTACCACCTCTCTCTTTTCTTTCCTTCTTACTTTCTCTTCCCCCCACCCTCTTTTTCTCCTCCCTACTTCCTCTTTCTTTCTCCTTCTCCTCCTCTCTTCCTCCCTCTCTTACCCTCACTCCTACTCTAATTTCCATTCCTTCATCCCTCTCTATTGCTGTAATCCTTTAATGCATATGGACTACTCAGAGGGCTGAAAAAGTTATTTTTGACTGGTCCTCACACTTTTGACCAGTCCTCGAACTTATGACTGTCCTCACATTTTACATTTTTGCCCTATCTTGTCATCATGGTGAAGAGAAGCAGTTGTGAAATGAGTGACATGGTTGTTAAGAATGCTGCATGGGCATAAATGTGAGGATGGTCATAAGTGTGAGGACCAGTCAAAAGTGCGAGGACCTGTCAGAAATGACTTTTTTCAGCCCTCTGGTTAGTCCTTTTGTGCATATGGACTACTCAGAGGGCTGAAAAAGTTATTTTTGACTGGTCTTCACACTTTTGACCAGTCCTCGAACTTACGACTGTCCTCACATTTTACGTTTTTGCCCTATCTTGTCACCATGGTGAAGAGAAGCAGTTGTGAAATGAGTGACATGGTTGTTAAGAATACTGCACGGGCATAAATGTGAGGATGGTCATAAGTGTGAGGACCAGTCAAAAGTGTGAGGACCTGTCAGAAATGACTTTTCAGCCCTCTGAGTAGTCCCTATACACATAGCCATGGCCACCCGGTCACATGACCAGCTAGCCACGCCCACCCAGTCACATGGCCTCCAAGCCACGCCCACACAATAAGTCACGCCCACAATGGTGTCCTTCTTACCAATGTTAAAATCTGTTCACCTTACCCTATACACATAGCCATGGCCACCCGGTCACATGACCAGCTAGCCACGCCCACCCAGTCACATGACCAGCTAGCCACGCCCACAAAATAAGCCACGCCCACAATGTCCCTCTTTACCAATGTCAAAATCTGGTCACCTTATGATAGAGGGACCAATTCCCTGGGCTACCAAAGCGCCCCCTCCCACTTTTTTCTCCCTGCCACTCTGTCCTACGCTCATAGCCACTTCTTCCTCTCTCCTGCCGCTGCCCCCCCCCAGAATACAGGATCAGCCTGGCACACTTGATCCGGGGCTGGGGTAGGGAAAGGCAGGGCACGGCATGGAACTTGGGGGAGTGCGTGTGCGCAGCCTTCCTTTTCCTTGCCACATAAACTTGGAGGCCAACCAGAAGGAGCCCCGAGTCATTCTAAAGGTCTTTTAAAGCCCCTCTCTCTGTGTCTGTGTGTCTTTGCTCCCGGTCTTTCACAGCAGCCCATGCCCGAAGTCCACACACACAAGCCACACACACAGCGGTACTGGTGAGGTTTTTAGTGAGCAGCGCAGGAATCCAGACTTGCCTTCACAGGTACAAAAGCTTCCTCCAAATGGAAAAACGCCAGAAGCAAGCAAGCACTTCTTTTTGCACTTGCTCCTGGCATTTTTCCACTTGGAAGATGGAGAGGAGGAAGAAGAAGACGAGGGCGACAATCCTGGACACGTGAAGCAAGGCGTGAAAATCCACAGCAGGAAGCTCGGGGTGAGTGAAAAGGAGGAGCAGCCAAATGCTTAGTTTCTCCGGAACCGGTAGAAAAAAAAATGCTTAAAAAGTAAAAACAAAAAAAACAAAAACAAAAAAAAAACATCCAGAAAAACCAACCATCACGCGTTGCTCAGCTGATCATCAGAACTTTTTTTTTACTTTTAAAGCATTTTTTTTACCAGCGGTTCTCCAGAAGTAAAAGCAGGAAGTAACAATGGCCGGGCGGGTGGGCGGAGCCTCACACCGCCATCACTACCGGTTCTCCGAACCACCTACCATGATCGCTACCGGATCACCCCATCCTGTCTGAACCGGGAGCATTTCAACCCTGATATAGTTATTTAATAAAGGTTTTTTTAAAAAATCGATCTTCTGTAAAATATTTTGAGGAAAAGCCTACCAATCTTGTGGTAAATAGCAGCAATCTCATATGGCATCCATCCCTATTTATAAGGACGGCTCTCTGCAGGAACCAAAACTAAGCTCCTAATTAGATCTCAAACCTGCAATGGGGAAAAATAAATAAATAAAAGGTGCTGTTTTAATTAACTTTTTAGCTTGCACCAATTCAAACCGTGCCCAGTGCAATAAGCCAAAAGGCTATAATGCTGCATTCATAAGGTCATCTGCTGCTCAGAATACTTTAGCAGTGTTCTAATCTTCAATTATCATAAAGCCAGAGAGGTTACAGTCAATATATTGGCAGAGGCATGTTACAGAATATGAAATCACTTTGGGCATAAAAAATGAATAAATGAAATGAAATGAAATTCTAAACCTGATCTCTCAGGGCTATACCACCATCCTATTTTATGTATCATTTCCCCCTCAACCAGGTTAATAATGTCATTATAGGGGAAAGCTTGCTTTCCTTAAATCAGACGTGTTTACGTTGGAACTAAATAATAATACTGAATGTTAGTTTGATGGAGGATGTTTTATGATGAGAAGTGTGTGTATTGCACAGGCACCCAAGAGTTTATGTTGTACTCTGAGACAAGGAGTACATGGTGGGAGCTGTCTATCAATGAGGCCCTGGATACTTGATGAGGTCTATCATACAAGGGTGGTGAAGAAATAGAGATTCCTGGTCTCCTTTGTCCTGTTGCTAATGGAGTACTTCTACTTTTCAAAAGTACAAGTTTCTGACAGAAGACAATATTTCTAGCTCAGGGATGAGCTGTGGGATCTTTGGTGGTCTCTGGGCTGGGTGATTTTCTTTACATTTCATGACCGAAGTAGGTAACATCATCAGTGCTAGAAAGAAAGGGGGCGGATTTCCGGTTGGCGCCGCAGCGATTTGGACGTGGAAATAGCGGGGCTTTTCGGAGCCCCGTGAAAATCCCGTCCGCCAAGCCCCCACCGGTAGGTCTGCAGACCTCCCTTGTCCTGTAGGGACAGGGGGATAAAGAGGGACCTCCTTGGATGGCCAAGAGGAACGTGCAAGTTCCTCGAGGCCGGAGGATAACCTTCTATGCCGGTGGCGGTGGAAGAGGCAGCCATGGGACAAGTGAAGTGCAGGAGGTGAGGCAGGAGCAAGCTGTTTGAATGCTGGATGAGTAGGACCAGCCCAGGCGGGAACAGCTTTCAAATATTTGGGACTAATAATGCCCTGGCCCTAACAGCGGCTAAGAATTATTTGGGCAAAAGATTTAAAATAATTAACAAGGAGAAGAGAAGACCCTTTAAAGGACGATAATACCTACTATCTGCTTTTGGAATTAAATGTTTTTCTAGATGGATTTTTGGTTATTAAGGAGAATGGATTAGCTGTAAAGAGAAAGAAGGAGAAGAGGAAACAATGTCTTTTTCAAAAAGCTGCGAGAATAATAAGCGGAGAGAGTTTAAGATGGATGCTTGTTAACAGAAGTGAAAGTGGAAACTGCAAATTGTGTATTCCTTCCTGTTTGAAGAAGAAACTTTGTCTCTTATTTCTCAAACTGGAGTATATTGAGGAAAAACTAAGGAGGTTTGATTTTGGATGTATTTAATTTGTTTTTGAACTACTTATGGACAGTTGGGAAGAAGAAGCTATTTGAAACAGTTAAAACTGCTGATTAATGGTGTTGTAATGAAGAAGAAGGGCGTACCCCTATAAGAGGACATAATGATACCATATATGGAATACAAAAGAACTAAATCTGTTAGTCTTTAAACTTTAGGGATATTGGAACTGGAAAAAAAGAGAAAAAAAGAGAAGAAAGAGTTTGGACAGAATGAGAAAAACACCATAGTTTGATTAAAATGGATGTAAATGCTTTTTATGTAATTGATTCCTAAACAATGTAAGGAGGAGAGTTTCTTTCTCTTCTCTCCCTTTCCTTTTTACTTTTTTATGTTGTTTTTTTTTTGCTCTGTATTATTTTTTCTATCTCATTCCTTTCTTTTTGCTTTTTCCTTTTCCCTTTTTCTTACTTTTGAATCTTTCCCTTTGATATTTTTTGTCATACTTCTTTTTTCCTCTCCCTTTCTCTTTCTTAAGTTTATCCTTCTTTATTATTATTGAAAGAAGTATTTTTTTAAAAAGGGGGGGAAATGGGAATATAGAAAAAACTACAAGAAATATGAAGATTATGAATGAATTTCTGAGTATTAATAAGAATTGCTGATAGATTTAATAATTACAGAAAACTGTTCTTTTGTTTTTTTATAGAAAGGAAATGTAGATATCTGATTATTGCTAAGAACTATTTATAGATGATGATCTCTAAAGCGAGGAATATTATTATAGAAAAATTGTGGATACTTTGAAAGAAATTTCTTAAAAAAAAACCAATTTTTTTTTTATTAATAAGCATGGTTTAAAAGCTATAAGAAATATGAAGATTATGAATGAATCTTTGATTACCAATAAGAATTACTGATAGATTTAACCATCACAGAAAACTGTCTCTTTAAAATGGTTAAAAATATTGTTCTTTATAGAAAATAAGAAAATGTAAATGAAGCTTTGAATATTGTTAAGAACTACTTATACACATTCATTTTTAAAGTGAGAAAAGTTATTAATAGAAAAAATGTGAATACTTTGAAAGAATTCTTTAAAAATATTAATAAGTGTTTTAATGGTTATAGAAAATGGATTTGAAAGTTGTTTAAAATGTTGTTTTTCTATAGCAAACAAGAGAATGGGAATAAATTCTTGAATAACAATAAGATTTGTTTATAGATTCTATAACTATGGTGAATTGGCCTATAAATGGTTTAAAATGTTGTTTTATAGAGAAAAGTGAGAAACAAATAGGAAATGGGAGAATTAACAATTCGGGAGAGAGTAGGAGAGAAGATATATTTCAAAACGTATTACTATTTTAAATTGCTAAAAAAAGTATGATTTTGGGAATTAGATGATTAAAATTAAACTGTGAATTTGTTAAATATAAGGTTAGAAGTGGAGGAAAGCATTCCTGGAGAGCAGCTGACTAGGCTGTGAACCAGCTAAAAATAAACCTAGGAGGAGTGGAAGAGGCAACGCTGGAGAGCAGTTAGAGCCAAACTGTGAACCAGTTAAATATAAGGTAAGGAGTGGAGGTAAGCATCCCTGGAAAACAGCTAATTAAGCTGTGAACCAGCCAAAAATAAACTTAGGAGGAGTGGAGGAGGCAACGCTGGGGACCAGTTAAAGCTAAACTGTGAATCAGTTAAATATAAGGTAAGGAGTGGAGGAAAGCATCCCTGGAAACCAGCTAACCAAGCTGCAATCCAGCTAAAAATAAACCTAGGAGGAATGAAGGAGATACTTTTGAATAATGGATATTGACTTTAAAATGTCTTTCAGAGAGGAATGAAATATTTTATATTGGTTATTAGATGTGTTCTAAAAGAAACATTGATTTGATTTGGGTCTTTGAAGTACAGAAAATATATGAAATACTGATTGTTAAAATGATAAATGAATACTATAAAGTGCTGTTTGGATTTGAAGTTTAAAAAAAATTTCCAAAAAAAGAAAGAAAGAAAGAAAGAAAGAAAGAAAGAAAGAAAGAAAGAAAGAAAGAAAGAAAGAAAGAAAGAAAGAAAGAAAGGGGGCTAGCACTGAGGATGTTACCTACTTTGAAACATCTGCAAGAAAGCAACCAAGTTCTGAGAGCACCAAGGACTTCACAGTACCGGTTTCCTTTTGATAACAGATATTGCCTCTCTGGAACCCTCCTTCAGAAAAACCCTCCCAAGGGAGATGGGTGGTTAAGAAACATGAATAAAATAAAAAGAAAGAATTGAGTTCCAACTCCATCTCTAGGTTAGTAATACAAGCTCCACCCTTCTCTCTCTCTCTTCACTCTTTTCTTTAGTTTAGTTTCCACTATGTTAGAATACAGTTAGTCCTTGATATAGAGAAACTGTCGTGAAGGCTTTTATGCAAGACACCATGGCTTAATGATGTCCACCCCCATTCTCCCTGATGCAACCGTTAAACAGTTGTGCCAGTCATTAAGTGGAGCAGAGAGTGCCCTAGGGGTTGTAAGTTTGCTGTCCATCTGAAGAACTTCTATTCTACCATTGAGACAAACAGGATTTCATAACACTTAACCCTGGCCGAAATTCTTTTGCTCTCTCCATTTTTGCTGCTGCCCTACATTCACACAATTCCAGATTCATATTTTATAATATGCGAGACTTAGCTCTCTAACTTGACCCTTCCTCAGTGGCAACAAAATATTTGGTATTTTGAAGATCTTTCTACAATTAGAGTGGATTACAAAACCCACCTCATGAATATTTCACCTACAAATGATAAAAAATTTAAAGATGTCAATACAAGCCTGTTCTTCCTTAAGGAATATCTTGAAGACCTAGTTTTCACTCAAGGTTTCATCCTGGTGACATTCTGATTTTCCACAGGGAGGGACTCACCAGCCTCACACTCGCTGCCAGAGAGCATTCAAGTGTGAATTCAATATCAGCATGACCTGAATTTTGAATTTGCAGAGCCAGGGAGCCAAGAAAATAATCCAGCTAAGATTATTTTTCTTTGCTTTTTTTTTTTTCATTTCTCCCCCAAACACCGTTTCTAGGCCACCCCCACCCCAGAGGATTCAGAGCAATGAATGATGAATGTAAAATTAACACCATAAATCATACAGACAGACCCATTTGCTCTCACAATCATTCTGGACTGGATGCAGGTTGAAATAGGATGCTTCTTACTTGCCAAAAGGGTGTTTCTGTTGGTGATAAACCTCAAACACATTGAGACAATTAGAGTCCCTTTTTTTGTCTGTCCCAATAATATGACCTAACTTTTCCCATTCATGTTGCCAGAGACCAAGCGATGCTCAGGAAGCACCCTGATTTTAATGAGCACTAATCACAATTTGCCTTGGAGCAAAAAGACTTCAAAGGCTTCCATTGAAGAAAAGTGTAGATTTCATGGCAACCCTTCTATGGTCTCCTTTGCAATGTGGATTCAGCTCTCCCTCAATGATGATTTACGGTGCTCACATACAAATAAAAATAAATTAAAATCATTTGCAAACTCTGGGAAAGGGAGGGAGGGAGGGAGGGAGGGAGGGAGGGAAGGAAGGAAGGAAGGAAGGAAGGAAGGAAGGAAGGAAGGAAGGAAGGAAGGAAAATCCAGGAAAAAAATGCACATCTCTCTTGATGAGATATAATTGGGGTTCTTGACAGAGCAGAGATGCAATGAATGGAATTAAAATAGTGCCCGTACAATGCCCAAGTAATAAATGGGAAGCAATGCTCACATATTATGCCACATATTGCCTATTCCAATTTCTACAAATGTAGCTTGCTGACAAAGAATCGTTAATTCAAATGGATAATATATAGGCCCGGAATATATGTCCCATCTGTTAATGTCATTTGGATCTGTGGCAGAAGTTGCTTACGGCTGTCAGAAAAGGAAAGATGGGAAAATCAAATCTGCATCCAAAGCAAGCTTTCAAATAGAACATATACAAAGCTAATTGAATTAGCATTTTTAAAAGGAAGATTTGATTTTGTTTAACCAATTATTCTCAGTATTTGCACATTTAACACCACACCTCTTTCTCTCATGTCTGTCTGTCTGTCTGTCTGTCTGTCTTGTCTGTCTGTCTGTCTGTCTGTCACGATAGCAGTGTTCCAATATCTGAGGGACTGCCACAAAGACAATGGAGTCACTCTATTCTTCAAAGCACATGAAGGCAAGAGAAGAAGTTATGGATGGAAACAAGAAGAGAGCCACCTAGAACTAAGAAGAAATTTCCCGACAGTGAAAACAATTAATCAGTGGAACAACTTGCCTCCAGAAGTTGTGAATGCTCTAACACTGGAAGTTTTTAAGAAGACTTAACCATTTGTCTGAAATGATATAGGGTTTCTACTTGAGCAGGGGGTTGGACTAGAAGACTTCCAAGGTCCCTCCCAACTCTGTTATTCTGCTATTCATCTGTCTGTCTGTCCATCCATCCAACTATCAGGCTATTTCTATGTAACTCTATCATCCTCTCTCTCTCTCTCTCCCCTCTCTCTCCATTTTGTGTATAATCACAAATCCATATTTTCTCTGTTTATGAAATTCATAAACCAAACATTTTGGACAACACTTTTCTTCTAGTTTCCATCACTGGAAGGAAAACCACAACTTGGAAACTGTGGAGTTTGGAGATGAGTTCCCTATATTGGAGAGGCTCTTGGATCTGCTAAGAGAAAAGGTTGCAGGTCCCATTCATCAAAGGTACTCTCTGTTTTGCATGAATTTATATAGCAGTAATTCCATGGGAATTTTTGTTGAGGCAAAATGACAACATCTGCAACTGGGATGTTGAGGATCTTGGTCTGAATGGGGATTGGCTGATACAATCCATTTATTTTTTGGGAGTTTCCATTTGCTCTCCTCTTGTTTCTTTTTCTTCTTCCTCTTTTGTAGAAAATCAAGAGAAAAGACACATCAGTGCCTATCAGCAAACTACATGTTGCTTAATGCAATTCAATCCGTTCAAGTCCTTTGGGGTAGATCAAACAGAGCAGCCATTTATCCCAACACAGAGATTTATCAGAGATTCTGTCATATGAACGGTTTGGGGGCCTTACTATCACCCACGGGCGTTATAAAAACATGGCCATCAGCTGAGTGCGTATTTGAACTTGGGAAAAAACCCCCCACATTTCTTTTGAACTTTCTTTGGAGCCTTTCGCTCGTTCACTCGTTCTGTCTGAGGAGGAAACTCAGCATTGGTTTCGCGTTTTGCTCTAGGCAAAAATTTGTAGGAAATTACAGGCAGTCCCCAGCTTATAATTATTTGCCTAGCAACTGTTGAAAGTTACAACATGCGCTGAAAACAAAGACTTGCAACCATCCTCAACCCTTGCCGCATTCCCATAGTCACTGGTCAAAATTCAACTGCTTGGCACCGGGCATGTATTTGTGATGGTTACAGCATCCACCTGGAGTCATGTGATCACCATTGGCCACCTTCCCACCTGGCTACTCTTAATTGGGGAAGCCAATTCACTTAATGACTGCAGTGTTTTACTCAAGAACCATGGCAAAATTGTAAAATTGGATGTAACTCTCTTAACAACTTCCTTTTCCAATTGTGGTTGTAATTCAAGGGCTCCCTGTAATGAACTTCCCTCAAATATTTTTCCCTCAGCTGCCTCTTCTTCATGGCATTTTCTCAGAAGTTTTCAATTTATTGCATTTTTTAGTTTTGGAAGAAAAGCAATTGTAAATTAAGCGAGCCTCTTCGTCTCCTGAACCCATAAGTACATTGACTTCCTTCCTGTCCGTGTGTGTGTGTGTGTGTGTGTGTGTGTGTGTGTGCGCGCGCGCGCGCGTGCGCACATGTTCACCCATCGCACATTTGTTCTGCCAGTACCTTCTTTGTGTCCATGGTTGTACTCGCTCTCCTGCACATTTAACCTTCCTTTCTACTACACTACCTGTGGTTCTTTTTCTCTCCATCTGGTTCCTTTCATTCTCAGTTTCTCCAAAAACCCAGTGCAACCACTGTGCAAGGACAGAGAGATGGAGGAGGCTTGGGGAGATCCAGTCACACACTGCCAGTTCAGCCTACTTCACAGGGTTATTCTCCTGGGGAGAAATTGGAAGGCGAGACATCTACATACCCTATCTTCACTTCCAGCAGAATCTAAATATTTTAATATCAATAATAATAATACAGCTGTAAAGGAATCTCTGAAAGCCATTGTAATACTTGTTAAGGACCTACAAGATCTTTGTAGGATCTTGCAAAAGGATGTAAAATCATTCCATTGTATTTTATTTATTTAGTTATACCCTGCCTTTATTATTTTTGCAAGTAACTGAAGGAGGCAAGTTTATCCAATACACCTTCCTCCTCCTCTTTTGCCCAGAACAACCACCCTGAGAGGTGGGTTTGGCTGAGGGGAGAGTGACTGGTCCAAGATCACCATCCATCTGTCTCTTATGGCTCAGGCAGGACTAGAACCTACAATCTGCTGGTTTCTATTCTGGTGCCTTAAAACCACTAAACCAAATTGGCTCTTATGCAACTTCATAAACTCAGACATCATCAACTAAATTCCCTGGACACATCCTGATCAGGCTGACTCGGTGGAGTCCTCCCTCTGGGTTGCTCACTTCTGTGCCTCTACATGCACCAGGGGTAGACCTCCCTGAGTCTGAAGGCTTGTGCAAAATTCTGTTCTTTTCACCTATAAATCTCTTTTACTCGTATCCGACTCCGGCTTTAGGGCCGTCATGAGGTTTGGTTTGGTTTAACGGACATAATGAACTGTGAGGCATATACTGTATTCTTTTACCCAACCATCCTCTGAGACTTTCCCCCCACCCCCCCCAATGTTTTGACTATGTAACACTGCAAACCAGTGACAAGATTGGCAGTGCTTCCTAAACCTGCACAGGATTTCATCCTTGTGACTTCTGACTTTCAGTTAAGTGCTAGAGCGGTAAAATGGCAAATGGTTTGAAAGGCAGAAGAAGATGGACAGACAGATGGGAAACTTACAAAGAGGGTTCTCAGCCACCTGCCACCTTCTAATTGAAGCTTGATAATTAATGTGGCTCTAATGCCAACGCAAAATCAGTATGCCTAGCATGCTTCCAGAGGAAAGGTATTAGCTTCTTAAAGGGATAAAAATAACCACATGTTCAGTCCTAGCCTTCTAGTTTAATTCCTGGGATTTTAAGGAAAACCACATTTTCCTTCTTCTACATTTATTTTTCCTTTGCAAGCTTTACATTTGAATAGACAGTTGGAACATTTGGGATGCAAATATTACATGAAGGCTACTGATTACAAACATCAGAATATAACACAATAGAATAATAGAATTGGAAGGACCTTGGACCTTCTAGTCCAATTCCCTGCTCAAGTAAGAGACCCCATCCCATTCTGAACAAATGGTTGTCCAGTCTCTTCTTAAAAGCCTCCAGTCTTGGAGCACCCACAACTTCTGAAGGCAAGTCATTCCACTGGTTAATTGTCCTCATTCTCAGGAAATTTCTCCTAAGTTCTAGGTTGCTTTTCTCCTTGGTTAGTTTCCATCCATTGCTTCCTGTCCTGTTTTCAGGTGCTTTGGAAAATAGGTTGAGCCCCCTCTTCTCGGTGGCAGCCCCTCAAATATTGGAAGACTGTTATCATGTCACTCCTAGTCCTTCTTTTCACTACACCAGACATACCAAGTTCCCACAACAGCAAGGCTTGTTTAGATATTTGAATTCTAAACCAGGAAAGGATAAGTGATCATAGAATGATGGAAAGGATTATTTATGGAAAATTATTATAAACTATTATTGTTATCATTATGGAAATCTCATAAAGGAAAGGGCTAATCCTCCTAACCCTTAGGAAGTTCTACTCAGCCTAATTTGACCCATGAACATGTGTTTCCTTGAGTCCTTCAGGTAAGTACATTTAGGATTGAATCTTAAATTTGTACACCTGGATTTAACTGCCGTATCTTCTTTTCTGTCTTCCTCTCTAGCAATTACCTACTTGCAGTTGCTCACTTCCCATTTTCAGCTAGTTAATACCTCAATAAACTACCCAGTGATTTCATAGCCTCCTTCTCTCATTCCTTTGAAAATGCCAAAGAGAATGGACTATAACAAGATTCTTTTTAAAGGATTAAATCCTAGAGGCATTGAACCGTAAAAGGCTGAGATGTGCATATGACAGGGAAGCCTGGAAATCATGCAGAATTGCTTTTGGGAGAAGGAAGTTAAGGCTCTTTTCTTAGAGACATTATCATCGTGTCACTGCGGCATTGAAGCAGGGAGGTACACACACATGCATACAGCCCCACAAAAGGAACGTGTGCCAAATGCACTTCAACGGAATGCATTTAGAAGGATGTTCACTTAACAATTTTAACAATTAATAAGGGAAAATTATTAGGGCTTGCCATATTGAAGTGGTAAAAATCAAGAGGACTACAGGATGGTACAGAGATTTAGTGTTTTCTGGTTTTTCCAGTCTGATGTGGTAGCCTGTGAAATAGCAATTAAAAAAGGTATTTATTTATTAGTAGTGACAATATATGGAAGAGTTTAAGTGGCATACTGGTCTTATAAATAATTTTAATAGCCTTGGTGGTGCAGCGGACTAAGTGCTGTTATTTAGCACTTAGCTGCCAGCTGCCTGCAATTAGTGCGAGTTCTAATCTTACCAGGCTCAAGGTTGACTCAGCCTTCCATCCTTCTGAGGTAGGTAAATTGAGGACCCGGATTGTGGGGGCAATAAGCTGACTTTATAGAAACACTGCTTATGGGGGGCCAAAAGCCCTAATACAGTAAGCAGGCATATACAAAAGAATGAAGGCTATTACTATAAGTGCATTGTAAGCCGCCCTGACTCTTCGGAGGAGGGCGGCATATAAATTGAACAAACAAACAAACAAACAAACAAACAAACAAACAAACAAACAAATATATTGTATAAGGCTTTATGAGAAAAGCCTTCCTTCCTTCCTTCCTTCCTTCCTTCCTTCCTTCCTTCCTTCCTTCCTTCCTTCCTTCCTTCCCCCCTTTTCTTTCTTTCTTTCTGATCTTCCAGGCCTTGACAATAATGAAGAGTTATGCTTTTTGGAGCCATTCTTTCTCTCCAGCAATTTTCCTTTGAACACACTATTGTACGTTCGAACAGTTGCTAAGCAAGATGTTTGTTAACTAATAACTATCTGTAACACATTCTAGCATGACTAATTGGTTTCAATTAGTTTAATCCTGTGCATAATTGAGTCTGTTTGGATCCTTAACTTTTTGGAGGTTAACTTGGTTGATTAAGTCCTTTGGCCTTTTTGCATAGCATATTAGCCCTTCTTCCCTTCCCATTAATCTAGTTAAGCATGTTATCAGAGACAGCCCCTTAACATGTTTGCTTTTGTCTCTGCTAAACACTTTGATAATTAGCAATAGCCCTTAGACTTATACACCACTTCACAGTGCTTTACAGCCCTCTCTAAGCAGTTTACGGAGTCAGCATATTGCCCCCAACAATCTGGGTCCTCATTTTACCCACCTTGGAAGGCTGGAAGGCTGAGTCAACCTTGAGCTGGTGAGAATAGAACCGCTGGCAGTTGGCAGAATTAGCCTGTAATACTGCATTCTGACCACTGTGCCACCAAGGCTTATATCAGAAGAGCAAATGTCTCATCTAACCTTCCAACCTGGAACACATACTGTATATCAAGATGCCAACTTTTAATGAACCTTGAACTGTTGCAGTAAGAAAGGCAAATGGAAATTCAGCCCTTAATGCAAACTTTGGAGAATTCTTCCATCTCGCTTTATTAGTTCTGGAAAAAGAAAGAAAGAAACATCCAAATGTCTCTCTTTGTTGCAACGTGTTAGGCCATGTCTATGGAGATTCTCAGTCATCCAGGTCAGAGTTTTCCCCAAAGTATTTATTTCAAGAGGCAACTGGACTTCCTTAGTTTTTCCTTGAAGATACTTAGCTTCTCATCCAAGAAGCTTCTTCAGCTCTGAAAAACTGAAGAAAAACAAAGGAAGTCCAATTGCTTCTTGAAAAAAAAAAAAACCTTTGGGACATGTTAGGCCATGTTCAGCCTAAGAAACACGCAGCCTCATTTGCTGTTTCTGAGAAGTTGAGTTATTTTGTTTTCTACAAAAGTATCAATCTGTAGGGAAAGGTAGAAATAGCCATAATTCTAGAAAAGTAATGTTGTGTGAATTTTGACACTTTTCAAAATTCAGATCGAAACTGAACAAAAGGAACATATTGGAAAACAAAAGATATATAGTAGCACTGACTAATGTTTCCCCAAGAAAGCCGAAAACATAAATCAGTCCCAGTGTAACACGGCTTTGTCACAACTTCAAAAACGAAAACCTGTTTGTCTGCTGCAAAAACCCTTCACCATCTTCAAGGAGCGCTTGTGAAATTTTGCATAACAACCCAACATGGCACGGGAGTCTAAAATCCAAGCACCGGAAAAGAGACATATTAATTTTCAGTAGTGCAGACTGGATAAGGGAAGAATATTTCTCTTTTAATCTTGATCGTCAATCCATCTTCTGTACAGATCTATGCCACCACCAACTCTCATCTCTCCAAATCATTGGGGAACTGTCAAGAGCTTCAGCTCACAGTTCTTCAGATAGATGTACCTGGCAGATAGAGGGTATTCATGAGACCTGCTGCGCCATGTTTCCAAAACTCCCAAAAAGATCTCTCAAAAAGAATTTTGAGCAGTCGGGGGGGGGGATGGAAATTCTTTTTTCAGTCCTCATTTTGTTATTGCTAATCCCAAACTTTTTCTATCAGACTAAAGGCCTTTTTGCATAATGTCATGTCTAGTTGATTAGCTCTTCTCTATTGAAGAGAAGAAGAAGAAGTCACAATGTAACGTCATAATGTAAAATTGCAGTGTATGTCTAATATAATATGTCACCAGTCTAGTTAGAAACTCTAAAATGGCTGTCAAATTCCTCAAAGCATTTCTTAAACAAGCAAGTGGGATTAGCACAGACCTGAATAAAATGTTTTCAAGCAAGGATTAGGAGGAGAGGAGAGACTCCACAAAAGCATGTTAGGAATTGCTGGCCCTCCTTTATTAGTTCTTTCAATAGAGAAGGTGGGGGGTCTTGGAAAGTTTGAAATCTCTTCTTCCTGAGCTTTTTGCAAGCCAGACTGAGCTGCTGTTGGTAAGGTATGAACCTCTTCTCCTTTCTGCACAATATTTAGCCTCCATTCATTTATTTTTTTCCCCTTAGCCTTTTCTACTCTCTCCCAATCGTTCTTGAAAGAAGAACTTGCTCACATGTGCTGAGCAATATTTCCAAGAGGGAAATTGTAGAATGAACTTTTCTATTTAGAATAGAATAAATCAGCTGGGAGGGACCTTGGAGGTCTTCTAGTCCAGCCCCCTGCTCAAGCAGCAGAGCCTATACCATTTCAGATAAGTGACTGTCTAGACTCATCTTAAAAACATCCAGTGATGGAGTGCCCACAATTTCTTCTATTCTTGGGATAAAGGAGTCTCATTTGTGTGAATCCCACCAATGCATGATTCTATCTTTTCCCGGGAATAGGAGAGGAAGTATAACTTAGATAGACAGTAAATTAATTTGTTTTAAACTCTCAATAAAAATAAGTATCTTTTGCAATAAATCCAAATCCCTACTGTCTTACATATCTATCTCTTGCTAAGTATGTGAGCATTCAACAGCTGTAACTGTAGGGGGGAGGCGGGTGGCCTTGGGAGATGGGGAAGGGCTGTGTAGCCAGGGCAACAGCTTAATCTGCAGCAGGTGTGTGCTCATCTCAGAAGAGACTCTCCCTATTTTTTTCCGACGTAAAGGTGATGACGAAGATATGCACTTTTACACTTGCAAGATTCTGTCCATGTAACCTTACAATAAAGTAGACTTAGTTCATCTGGGTGTGCTTCTTGTCTGGATTATCTTTCAAGGTTGACAGCATTCAATGCTTCAAGGAGATTAATGATCAAGACCACAATGACATGGATTTAGTGGGTGGGGATGGGAAGAAGGGAGGGAGGGATGGAGAGAGAGAGAGAGAGAGAGAGAGAGAGAGAGAGAGAGAGAGAGAGAGAGAGAGAGAGAGAGCGCTTGAGAGGAAGGAAGGAAGGAGGAAGGGAGGAGGGAGGAAGGAAGGGAACTCATTTGAATACTCAGTTTCAAGTTTTTTGTTTTTTTAAATTTGATTTATATGCCGCCCTTCTCCGGAGACTCAGGGTGGCTTACTATGCATTAAGCAATAGCCTTCATACTTTTGTATATTTTATACAAAATCACCTTATTGCCCCCACAATCTGGGTCCTCATTTTACCTACCTTAGAAAGGATGGAAAGCTAAGTCAACCTTGAGCCTGGTGAGATTTGAACTTGCAGTAATTGCAGGCACCTGATGTTAATAACAGTGCTTTAGTCTGCTGCGCTACCAGGGTTCCAAGTTGATGTTTACACCTGGTTCTTGAAAGAACAATAGATAGAATGGCAATTTATGGCCTGGAACAATTAAAAGATTAAAGGGACAGAACCAGCAGGAAATCGAGAGATCTATTGAATCTCTTAAAGAGAGATCAGAGCTCTGTTAGCCCTGGTGAGAGAAGCTAAAATCTTTGAATAATTGAGGATAATCAGCTGCAAGAAGTGCCTCTGCTTAATACAGTGGAGTTAACCTGGCATAGCACCAAGGTTTGTTTTCTCTGTTGGCTAAAATTATTTTTCACAAAGCCAAAAAAAAAAAAAGTGAGGGAAAGAATTATGTTATTTTACATGTTCTATCATTATAGAACATATATATGAACATATATATGAAGAAAGATTGCAGGATTTGGGTATAGAGAAAAGAAGGACCAGGGGAGACATGATAGCAGTCTTCCAATATTTGAGGGGCTGCCACAGAGAAGAGGGGGTCAACTTATTTTCTAAAGCACCAGAAGGCAAGACAAGAAACCATGGATGGAAACTAATCAAGAAGAGAAACAACTTGGAATTGAGGAGCAACTTCCTAACAGTGAACAATTAACCAATGGAACCAGCTTGACTTCAGACGTTGTGGGCGCTTCATCACTGGAGGTTTTTAAGAAGAGACTGGACAGCCATTTGTCTGAACTGGTATAGGGTCTCCTGCTTGAGTGGGGGCTGCACTAGAAGACTTCTGAGGTCCCTTGAAGCTCTATTCTGATTCTAAATCTCTGAAGAAAATCCACCCAAACCTGCCTTTTCAACGATTTAGGAAAGGAAATGTCACCTCTAAATAAATGAAACATCAGTGATTTGCCATTCCAGATCCAGAAGAGACACTTTGCAGATCTAGGAGTTTATTTACTTGATTACTGACTTTAAAAAAACAGCAAGTAATTCCCCAAAACCATAATTTTGAAAGGAATATAAACCACTAGAGGGGGAGTACATGTATATAACAGAATCATCATTGATTTACATCCCTTAGCAGATTGGGTCATGGAAGCTCAAAAATCATTGTATTAAACAATTATTTAAACAATGTTCATTAAACAATGAGCAAAAAATCATTAGCTAGAATGTGTTGTGGGAATCCAGCTAATGATTTCTGTCTCTTAATATTAGTTGGCTCTTTGTCCTAATTTTCAGTGGAATATGAATAGAAACAGTTTTAGCCTGGTGGGTTAGTTAGGAATTTTCTAATACTCATAAAAGCATCTATTTTTTGGATTTGATGACAAAACCTCCCTGCACTTTTCTTGCTTCAAAGCAGAGCTACTTCCTTTGAAGAAGTGGAAGTGGAACATTTTATTTGACCTTATTTTATTTCTCAATTTTCTCCCCTTTTAAGGAAAGCTGGTCCAGTGGGGAGAATCACTTCCCTTTTCTCTCTGAGCAACTGGAACCACTAGCCTCCAGGCATGCCTTTGGGAATTTTTTTTCAATTCCTCCCAATGATCTGCATTAGAGGTTTCTTTACTGATGGAGGCAGAAGGACAACATGGAGCTCCACTGGGCTGAACCAAGGGGGACATTGCGTAGGTCAGTTCGGGGGAACCGTGTGATGCTGCAAGTCAGATTCTAAGCACGTCTTACTTCTGTTGAGTTTTGACTCTTTGCCTCACATTTTGTGCCATGATTATGAAACAAACATGGCCGTTAAGAGGCATGTTTGGGCTTCATGGAACAAAAGGGGTCCCTTTTCATTTTAGAAGAACTGTAGACAATCACTGAATATCAACCACCTCAAATAGGAGGACACTTTGATTCCCACCATGGATGAATGGCTGCAGGCTAAATGGCTAAACTGACCGCTTTGATCAAAGAAAAGAATATGTAAGTACTTTTGTTCAGTGGTGAAATCTAAAATTTGTTACTACTGGTTCTGTGGGCGTGGCTTGGTGGGGGGAGGGTAATGTGACTGGTTGGGCGTGGCCATTTTTTTTCCTTTTAAAACCATTTTTTCTACAACCTCTTCAGCGAAGAGATTGTAAAAAAATGCTTTCAAAAGGCTATGATGATCCCAGCTGAATTGCCTGATCGGCAGAGACTTTTTTTCTTTTAAATGCCTCTGACGATCAGGCAACTCAGCTGGGATGGTCAGAGGCATTTAAGGAAAAAAAGGGGTCTTTTTCTTTTAAATGCCTCTGACGATCCAAGCTGAGTTGCCTGATCAGCAGAGGCATTTAAAAGAAAAAAAGTCTCTGTCGATCAGGCAACTCAGCTTGGATCGTCAGAGGCATTTAAAAGAAAAAAAGGGTTTTTTTCTTTTAAAAGCCTTTGACGATCCCAGCTGAGCCGCACGATCATCAGAGAGGGTTTTTTTTTTTTTTAAAGCATTTTTTTGGGCGAAGAGGTTGTAGAAAAAATGCTTTTAAAAGTAAAGAAAAAGAAGCCTCTGATGATTGTGCAGCTCAGCTGGGCATGGGGGGGGGCAAGGATTTTTGCTATCGGTTCTCTGAACCAGCCACCTCCATCGCTACCAGATCGGGCAATCCAGTCTGAACCGGGAGCATTTCACCCCTGCTTTCGTTGCTTCTGGACTTTGGGGGTGGAAAAAAATGAAACTTTGATTTTGGCTTTTACTGATTCGATTGATTTGTTGTTATAGAAATGGCTATTTTATACTATTATGGAAAAGTAAAAAGTTGAGGTTCAATGTTAAGGCTTTATTCTACTGCAACAGAGGAAGATTGAAGTCAATGCCTTTTTTGTCTTCACTTCACTTCTCTTTTCCCCTTCCCCTCTCCTCTGTGTCTTTCTCTTTGCTTTTGTATTTTTGTATTTTATTCTATAATCTAATACAATGCTATAAACTGGAAATAGCCTCAAATATGTAGACAATACCGTTCTAATCGCAGAAAGTGAAGAGGAACTAAAGAACCCCTTGATGAGGCTGCAAAAGTTGGCTTGAATCTCAACATTAAAAAAATACTAAGATTGTGACATCTGGTCCCATCACTTCTTCGCAAATAGAAGGGGAAGAAATGGAAGCTTGACAGGTTTTATTTTCTTGGGTTCTGGGATCATCGCAGACGGCAGCCGTGAAATTAAAAAGATGCTTGCTCCTTGGGAGGAAAGCTATGGTAAACCTAAACAGCATATTGAAAAGCAGGGACATCATCTTGCTGATTAAAGTCTGTATAGTCAAAGCTATGTTTTTTTCCAATAGTGATATGTGATTGTGAGAGGCTGAGCACTGAAGAATTGATTCTTTCACACTGTGGGGTTGGAGAAGACTCTTGAGACTGCAAGGAGATCCAATCAGTCAATCCTAAAGGAAATCCACCCTGACTGTCCTTTGGAAGGACAGATCCTGAAGCTGAAGCTCAAATACTTTGGTCACCTGATGAGAAAAGAGGACTCCGTAGAGAAGATCCTGGTGTTGGGAAAGATGGAAGGCAAAAGGAGAAGAGGATGGCAGAGGATGAGATGATTATTTTATTTATTTATTTATTTATTTATTTATTTATTTATTTATTTATTTATTTATTTATTTATTTTATTGCAATTTATATGCCGCCCTTCTCCCGAAGGACTCAGGGCAGCTTACAAGATAAAAATTCAACAATATGAATTAAATATAAATTAAAATCCAATTAAAATTATTCCAATGTAAAAATCACCCCAGCAGATCAGCCCATTTGATGAAAGAGCCACGTCTTCAGTTCGCGGCGGAAGGAGAGGAGGTCAGGGGCTGTCCTAAGCCCAGTGGGCAGACCGTTCCAGAGGGTCGGCGCTCCCACAGAGAATGCTCTCCCCCTGGGGGCGCCAGCCGACATTGTCTGACTGATGGCACCCTGAGGAGGCCCGCTCTGTGAGAGCGCAGAGGATGATGGGAGGATGGCAGAAGATGGTCCTGCAAGTACCCCGGGCCTAAGCCATGTACGGCTTTATAGGTGAGCACCAGCACCTTGAAACGAACCCAGAGGACCACCAGCAGCCAGTGCAGCTCGCGCAGGAGAGGTGTTACACGGGAGTAACGAGAAGCTCCCGTAACAACCTGCGCGGCCACATTCTGGACTAGCTGAAGCTCCAGGTGCATCCCAAGGGCAGCCCCATGTAGAGGGTGTTACAGTAATCCAGCCGATTAGATAGTGTTATTGACGCAATGAACATGAATTTGGGCAAAATCTATGGGAAAATGGAGGACGGGGTTCTGGCGTGCTGTGGTCCATGAGGTCATGAAGAGTTGGTCAAGACATAATGACTGAACAGCAATAAAAAGAGCCATTGCTTTGGAATACATCTAAAATATAACACCTTATACCAGGTAAAAAGGCCTTTAATGATGTTAATTCCCTGCCAGACAAGCAAACTAAACTGCTCTATAGACTTCACCAGATTTCCAGTCATGCTTCTGTGAAGTTGAAGGTGAGAAGACAGAAGTTGTCAACAGGGACTGACATTCTCCACCAGAGGAAAGTGGCAGAGATTTTACTCAGGGGACTTCTGAATAAAGAAAAAAGACATTGGAAAATAGCTTCAGCTTTATTTTCAACGCCATCCTTAATTTTGCCAAAAAAGGCTTGGTATGATGGCAGTCATGGGCTTTTTGAGATGGAGGAGGCGGGGGGTCCATCTAAACCGGGTTCTTTGCAACTGTTTTGCAGTTCTCTGACTTCTGAAGCCAACATTTCTGCATAGCCGCAAAAGGTGACCTTAATTCTGCAATTCCATCCCCATCTAACTTGAAAGTGAGCCTCGCTAAACTCAGTGATAATTACTTTTGAGAAAACAGATGAAGCTGCAGGCTAAAGTTGCACATACATTATGTGAGCATGATAAGATATGAATGAAAATATTGGAACCTAAAAATAACTCTAACACACTTCCAGTGATTAAATTGTGTCTTGTATCTTTTTAAAACATTTTTAAAAAATATTCAAACAAACTTTATCAAAAGAAGCATGTAGCTACTGTGCAAACTATACTGCAGATCTAAAGTGAAAACCGAATTTTAATAAAGAAAGTTCGTTCTTGTCCTTTGCTAAATCATGCCCACAATTCATTATTTCCATTATGAAAAAGCATATACATGCCCATAAAGTGCAATTTTCAGAAGACATGAAAATATTTCTAAGTATTTTCCTTCAGTTTTTCTAATCAGATAGTAAGAGCTGATTATCAGATGGACAGCTATATAATTTCTTTAAGTAAATAAATAATAATAATCATACTTGGAATTGCTTACATCTTGTGACAATGCCTTTAATGCAATCAAACAACATCAGGTCCTTGAGTAGGACTTGATAGGAAGACAAAAATCCCAAATCCAGTCTAAACAATTGGCTGACTGTGAGACCAACAACAATAATCATAATTAATGGACTTCTGGTTGTACCTCCGGCACCTTTGGAAACCTGAACTCCAAGCTATACGACCTGCTCTGACCTCTACTTATTGGAGGGTCCAAATCGGGACCATAGCCACCCTGGACAGGTGGCGAAGTAAAGGGGGAGTGCCTAGCAGTTAGAGGGGAGTCACATCTCCCTTCCCTGACTAAGAAAGCCCCCTCTGCCAATGACAAGGAGTAGTGGCAGCAAACATGGCTGCCATGAAGCCGAAGACAGGCTGAATACATAAGACTGTGCAGGAGTGAAAAAAGTGAGTGGTGTGTGATCTGGGTAAGAGAATATTTGCTATTGAAAATTAATCCCAAGAAAGTTAAGGGGGAAGTATATTTGAACTATTTGCTAGTGGTGAAATAAGCACATTAAAAAAAAAAAACCCCCAGAATATTTAAGAAGAGAATTTTTTTTAAAACAAAACTAAGGAAAAAAAAATGAACTCTCAATTTTCAGATGTGTCGCGGGATTGAAAAGGTATTTTAAAAAATACTGGAATTCGATCTGAAGCTTGTTTTTCATTATTATTAATTCTGCCCACATCTTGGATGTATAATTTAAAACAACTAAAAGTGCACTATCAGCATTACACAGAGCAAGCAGCAACTTGAATTTTGAGTGCCATCTGCTGCTAAAAGGAGAACTATGCAACTTTGGGATCTTCCACATTTGCTGGACTATAAGTATTTACTTTAAAATTATTGAAGATTTATACAATGAACAAGACCTTTAGCCAAGTGACCCTTGAATATTGTTGAGCAAATAAAAGTGATTGGAGGAGGTGTGTATAACCCCCTGGTTTTCTTAAATTGGATTGACTGTAAAATGGAAGTAAGTGGGGATAATGAAATGGAGCTGATGTACCAAGAAATTAAGGATTTCATAAAAGAACAACGTAAGAAGATGATGGAAATATTTGGGTGTATAGATCGTATAGATCAAAAATTGGAAAATATAATGCAAGGAACAACAAGTAAAGACCAGGACAAAGAGGAAAGAACGGAACTATTAGAAGGAGTGGAGGAGACAGCAGAATTAGGAAAGCAACAAGAAGAAGACAACAACAAGAAGATATCATTAAAATTGATACTGAATAAGGGATCAGAACAGAAGGAAAATACTTTAAAAGATGTGAAAAGGAAATGGGAGAAACAGGGAGACAGCTGGGGAGAAGAAAAAGGGGTTGGAACAGATAGCTGTGGTTTCCGACGTCCCGATATAGTCAGTTGGTGCCATCACTGACTATTGGGGGCGAATCATTGGCCCCCACGGAAAGGGCTCGCAACTTGGGTGTCCTCCTGGATTCACAGCTGTCTTTAGAAGAGCACTTGACGGCCGTGACCGGGAGGATTTTTCATCAGGTTCGCCTGATTTGCCAGTTGCGTCCCTTTCTGGATCGGGACTCCTTACGCACAGTCACTCATGCCCTCGTCACCTCCCGCCTGGACTATTGTAACGCTCTCTACATGGGGCTCCCCTTGAGGAGCACCTGGAGGCTCCAACTGGCGCAGAGTGCGGCTGCGCAGGTGGTAATGGGAGCGACTTGGCGTTCCCATGTAACACCCCTCCTGCGCGAGCTGCACTGGCTCCCGGTGGTCTTCCGGGTGTGCTTCAAGGTTTTGGTTACCACCTTTAAAGTGCTCCATGGCTCAGGACCTGGGTACTTGCAGGACCGCCTACTACCATCAATAGCCTCCCACGGGCCGGTACGCTCCCATAGAGAGGGGCTCCTCCGGGTGCCGTCGGCCAAACAATGCCAACTGGCGGCCCCCAGGGGGAGAGCCTTCTCTGTGGGGGCACCTACTATCTGGAACGAGCTCCGCCCGAAGATACGGAGGATCCCGGATCTGCGCACCTTCCGCCGCACTCTCAAGATCTTTTTATTTCACCAGGCGGGCCTGGCCTAATTTTCTCCCTCTTTTATAAAAGAATTTTTAATATTGTTTAGTATTTCATATATTCAAATTTTAAAATTGGTTTTAAATTGACTGGGGTTTTAATTTGTCTGGGCCAAAACTATTTAATTTGATTTTAATTCTGCTTTTAAATTTTGTATGTATGGACTTTATTGTTGGCTGTTCACCGCCCTGAGTCCTTCAGGAGTAGGGTGGTATAGAAATCAAATAAAATAAATAAATAAATAAATTAGACAGCGGGGAAAAAAGGTGAGGGGAGAGAAAGCTAGAGGTTATAGTCCAAATATAGATTTAAGAGGAGATGAAATAAAAGAATTAAAAGAAGGGTATGGGAGACAACCCCCCTAAAAAAGAGACTAAAAATTTGGATGCGGGTGAAAGATGTGGGATAAAAGAAAAAGAAAAGGAATGTAAAGCAAAATATTTGATGAAAATATTTTAATAATGTCTATGAATACTAGAACTGCATTGTATGTAGTCTAAGAGATTAAAATTATTTTTGAATATATACCAGTAATGCAGTAATGTAATGTATACTATTTTTAGAATTATATAGATTGGAAAATTATTTTGTAAATTAGACAAATAGAATTGGTACAAGGTACAAATGCAAGTAGTCCTTAATGGGTCTAAGTCTACATGGAGGGAAGTAAGCAGTGGGGTGCCACAAGGTTCTGTCTTAGGCCCAGGACTCTTCAATATCTTCATAAACGACTTAGATGAGGGAATAGAAGGGGAACTCTCCAAATTTGCAGATGATACTAAGCTGGCAGGAATAGCTAACACCCCTAGATGATAGGCTGAAGATCCAGATGGATCTTGACAGACTTGAACACTGGGCCCTATCTAGCAAAATGAAATTCAGTGCAGAGAAAAGTAAACTTAGGTAAGAAAAACCAAAAGCGCACATATAAACTGAGTGAAACCAGGCTTAGTGGCAGTGACTGTGAAGGGGATCTTGGCATCTTAATGGACAACCGGCTACATATGAACCAGCAGTGTGCAGTGGCAGCTAAAAAAGCCAGTGCAATCCTAAATTGCATTAACAGAGGGATACAATCAAGATCAAGTGAGGAACTAATACCATTCTATAAAGCCTTAATAAGATCACACCTAGAATCCTGCATCTAGTTTTGGTCACCACACTATAAAAAAGATGTTGAGACTCTAGAAAAAGTGCAGAAAAGAGCAAGAAGGATGATTAGGGGACTGGAGGCTAAAACATACGACGAACGGTTGCAGGAACTGGGCATGGCTAGTCTAGGGAAGAGAAGGACCAGGGGAGACCTGATAGCAGTCTTCCAATATTTGAGGGGCTGCCACAGAGAGGAAGGGGGTCAAGCTGTTTTCCAAAGCACCCGAAGGCCAGACAAGGAATAATGGATGGAAACTGACCAAGGAGAGATCCAACCTAGAAATGAGGAGGAACTTTGACAGTGAGAACCATCAACCCATGGAACAGAAGTTGCCTTTGGAAGTTGTGGGAGCTTCATCACTTGAAACTTTCAAGAAGAGATTGGACTGCCATTTGTCAGAAATGGTGTAGGGTCTCCTGCTTGAGGGGGGGTTGGACTAGATGACCTACAAGGTCCCTTCCAAGTCTGTTAATCTGTATTATTAAATATGTTTAAAAATGTGAGTAATAGTGAAAAACTAGAATTAAGCAATTTGAGATTAAACAAAAGCAAGATATATTTTAATAGAATTATAAGGATTGAAGGATTGGAAACACGAATGAATATACATTAAATACTTGAAAGAAATTATGATTGATGCTAGAAGTGCATACTGAAATATGAAAAAAAAAGGGGGGGGGGAGGACCACGGCTTCGATTACTAGAGTGATAGGTGAAGGGGGAAAAAGGGCTAAAAGAGAAGTAGAAATAAGAGGGGGGAAATAGTAAAAATAGATATTAAGATGATATAACACATGGAAGAACTATGAGAAGGTTTAGAACTGAAGGATGATAGTAGAATTTATGTGTTAGTAGAATTAGAAATGAAAATGAAATTATTAGGAATAATATTGTTATGTTTATTTGTATTGAAAGGTATCTAACCCAGGTATCTAACCATTCAGGCAATGAAATGTATAAAAAATAAAAAATAAAAAACTTTATGATAAAAATAATAATCATAATTAATAAAGGAGGAAAATGGGTCTCAGAATTTCCACCGAGAAATCCATTTTTTCTGGATCACACTGCTAAATTCAAGCAGGAAAAAGCTGTCCAACACTTCAAAAGTACTAGGAAAAAAAGGATTTTGAAAAGAGGATTTGAGGATTTTAAAAAGAAAAAAAATATCCCATCCTCAAAGGCTGGACCCAAAGGGTTAGGGCAGAGATGTCTAACCTTTTTGCCATCACGTGCCAGGACCGGGGAGGGGGGGTCACGTGCAGATGTGCCCACACCAGGGGTGGGTTCTACTTTCCTTTACCACCGGTTCACAACGGGATCGCGTGTGTGTCCTCACTTTGCTCACGCACGCGCCTTGCTTCTGCACATGCGCAGATCGCTGATGACAACATCCAGGACGGTGGGCAGGGCCTCCCACCGGTTTTACTACCGGTTCTTGTGAACCAGTCTGAATCAGGGGCAACCCACCACTGGCCCACAGCCATAATTCTATGTGCCTTGCCCCCGCGCATGCACACACGAACCCCCCCACTCCCCCCGTTCCTGGCACGTGATGTCACGGTAGGCCCGTTTTTTGCTCTCCCCAGCCTCCAGAGCCTTTCTAGGAGTCTGGGGAGGGCGCAAATGGCCTTCCCCACCCCCAAGAGGCCCTCCGGAGGCCGAAAATGGCCCGTTTGCCAACTTCTAGTCCCACCAGGATTTAATCTCATTAATATAATAAATATAATAATATTTTATTTTGTTTTTGATGCCTGTTTTTAAGTAGTTAGCTATTTAAGAACAAATTTTTAAAAAAGATAAAAAGGAAAGCAAATTTTGATTTCATTGTGCCATTTTCAAAGCTACCTCCTATATCTCAATACTGATGGAAAATAGCTGTCTAAAATCCAGATTCCTTCTCATTCAAGCAAGTTTATTTGTTTCAACCAAGTGAATAATATCCTGAAGATTTTTGACAATGTATATGAAATACTAACTGATGCATTTACTTTACTGAAATTTGCTCATGCAATTTAATTGCACATTAAAAAAACTGAAACCCTTTTTTACTTGTACTACAGCCATAACTGGAAAACATGCATCACTCTCAAGAGCAAGTAGAGATAAGGTAATGGAGGTGAAAACATGTGTAAGACCAGCAGATGGTGGTAGGAACAGGGAGAAAACGGTCTCTTTGCTACCACCTAGAGGTCATTTGGCTTCTGCAGCTCAGATGTAGCATACCTACTGTATGTAAAAGAAGATTGCGTGGCCAAAGAGGTTGAAGTTCCTGCAAATTCATTGGAGCTAATTAATTTGGTCCTTGCCTCGGGTTTCTCTATTTCCAACTACAGTTTATTTTAGACTGATATGGAAGTGTAACCTTGTCATACTGCAGAGGGTCATAAAAACAGAAGAAAAAAACATAGACAATTCCATAGAAAATGCCATGGAACAGGAGAATTGGGAAAACAATCATCCCTTTTTATTCTAATTGAGAGCTGTGTGTTCTTTGCAAATGATTTGAAAGAACTGATTTAGGCTCAGATGGAGATGATTTATTAAAGGAGGCCCCTTTTGCTTCTAGCTTTGTTATGAAACTGAAAAAAAGATAATACTGTGGATTTCAGAACCATCTTCATTAAATGGGGCTGCCTTAATGAATTGCAAAGGTGAAAGGGGTGTGAACACATCCAGGATGTCCCAACTCTTTGGAAATTCACTCAGAAATATGTTAAATAAAATTATTGAAACATAGGTTCATTAAACTCGCTTCAAAGTAGATGAGTGTCAAATGGCTTCCCACAGTTTTGTAGGTGGCTGGGGTTTAGCTTTCAGCAACATCGTGCATTGTCACTTTATTGTTGCAAATTAAATGCATAATTAGCCCCAGTCTACACCTGTTAATAGAAGCTGGAGAAATCTTCTGCTAAAAATAGAGACCTACAAATACTAAAACTGACATGTCAAGCATGAAAAAGGCAGACTAAACCAATTTTAATGATCCTGACATCTAAACATGGAGGAAAGGGTAAAAGAAGCCATTTCTGAATCAACTTTTTTTTTTGTTTCAATAAAAGGAATCCCTTAATTTCTATAATAAATAAATATTTATTATAGAATATTAATTCTGTTTATTCATTATATCTTTGGCTTTTTTTTCTTTTTTAGTTTTCTATTTTCTTTTGGTCAAAAGGAAAAGGAGAATTTTCTATTAGCACAAAAAAGATGTTGATAAAGTAAGGATATAAAATATGTGCCCAGAAGTTTCACACATTTTGTGGGGTCCCTGGAGACTCCAGATATAGGATGGAGCCAAACTTATATTTGGTTTTAGAGACTGTTCTGAGTTGAACCATGATTTGATTGATGATCTTGGTAGAGATTATTGTCAGCCTCCGCCTTTACTGCTTTGGCTGCCATAGTAACGGGAGGGGGGAGAGCAGGTAGCATGGGGGAGGGAAGTGTGCTGGAGGAGGAAAACGAAACCGATACTTAAGCTATCGGACTGTATCTTTGAAGCTGCTATCGGGTCAACGGTCGTGGCATTCCTGATTGATGATGCTGCCAGACCTGACCCTTGGGAGACGTTTGGATTGGATGATTTACGGTGGACAGTGCGAGGGGATGCTTTCTATATGCAATTTTCGCAAGTATTGCCTTAGATTCCGCTTTCCTTAGTTGCGTTCACTTCATTTTTTAGTAAAAGTACCTTTCTCTATAAACAATGGAGTTTGGGTCATTCTTTCCTGGACTTTGAAGGAAGCACACCTGACGGTAATGCAACACCCGGACACAGAAAATGCAAATAATTAGAGTCGCGGTGGCACAGTGGTTAGAGTGCAGTACTGAAGGCTACTTCTGCTGATCACCAGCAGTTTGGCAGATCAAATCTCACCAGGCTCAAGGTTGACTCAGTCTTCCATCCTTCCGAGGTGGGTAAAATGAGGACCCAGATTGTTGGGGGCAAGAGACTGACTCTGTAAACCGCTTAGAGAGGGCTGTAAAAGCACTGTGAAGCAGTATATAAATTTAAGTGCTATTGCTATTGCTATAATGAAAGATCTTCACCACACATGAGTCTGTACCTCACTTATCCTAGTTATGACAGGTGACTAGGCTAACTTTCATCACCCCACATTCATACTGAAGATGTCAAGTCCTCATCACCTCCCAATGTAGAAAAGGCACCTTACTAGATTCAATGAAATAACTACGAATATTTTCTAAAAGGCCCACCCTGCTGCCAGGTGACATGGTTGGGTGAAAATGAAACATTTCTGGGCTTGTTTATGCCAATGGATGATTTTTCATCTTTCTCTTGCATTCATTTTTTAAAAGATGGATTCTACTCTCATAAAATATTAGTTCTCAACTTTTTGAGATGAGATTTATCCTCAGTAAGCCTGATGAGATTCGCTACATGTCACTTATATGTTATTGATGTAAGAAAATCTATTCGTCTTGATGGGGAAAGATTAAAATGTGAGCCCGTGGTTGATTTAATTCTCCCGGAGCAATGCAGACAGTGCCGAGAGGCTAAATGCCATTCACTTATATCAGCTTCTGGTTGCTAAATATCCATCCTAGACGTGTCAAATGAAAGGAAGGCTTGCTCTTGAGACATCTGAAAGTGATAGAAGCCTGTATTATCTTGTCACTGGCATGGATAACAATGTTGGGTATCAATTTATTTCCCTCTTTGTGCTACCAGTGGCTTCATTTACTTTGATTGTGAAACATAGAAGAGTTTATATGATAAAGAGTGGCACAACCCATGACTAAAGAGGTCAGAAACCAAAGGCAGCTTTGAGAGACATTAGAGAACGTTCCTCTTCTCTACTGGACACGATCATTTTCCTTCAAAGTTGCAACATTCTTGCCACTTTCCGTATTTTATATGAAATCTTCTTCTGGATTTTTACACTTAAAATTTTACAATAGGAATTGATAATGAGAGGGAAAGGGAGAGGGGGAGGGAGAAGGAGAAGGGGAAGAGAGAAGTCTTGAAGCATCTGAAAGGCCGCTGGGTAAAAGACCGAGCAGAGGAGTTTGTGACGACACAGCACTGAACAAGTTTAAGTTGCGAGGAAGAAGTTTCGCCTAACTCATCTGCTCTTTGAGTTGCTTCTGTTTCATCATTCAGCAGTTGCAAGTCCAGCAGCATTCCCTCCCCCCATGTACACATCGTACCACACCCTCTGGAGGCAGAAATTACACACATTTTTCAAACTCGGCAATGTTCAGACAAGTGGACTGGGGAATTCTGGGAATCTGAAGTCCACGTGTCTTAAAGTGGCCGAGTTGGAGAAACATTGTTCTGACCCTTCTTAGACCATTTAGAAATTTCTGCTCTCCATATCCATGGTGTTCCTACTCATCCAAAATGAGTAGAACATCCAATTTAGACATCCAAAGTCTAAAATTCTGGACTTTTTTTTTTGCTTTGATTTATATGCCGCCCTTCTCCGGAGACTCAGGGCGGCTTACAATGCGTTAAGCAATAGCCTTCATACTTTTGTATATTTATACAAAGTCAACTTAATATTAGGATTTTAATTTAGTTCTCCAAGAGCTTTTTTACTATAGGAAAAAAAGAACTAAATGAAAATTGCACTGATTTAGGTTCTGAAATATATAAGTATATATATTCTCTCTATCTATCTATCTATCTATTTATCTATCCATCTATCATCTATGTCTGTCTGTGTCTCTGTCTGTCTGTTTATCTCTCTATCTCTCTATCTCTCTATCTCTCTATCTATCTATCTATCTATCTATCATCTATCTATCTATCCATCTTCTATGTCTCTGTCTATCTCTCTCTCTATATATATCTATCTATCTTTTATGTTTTTCTGTCTGTTTATCTCTGTCTGTCAGTCTATCTCTCTCTCTCATCTATCTATCTATCTATCTATCTATCTATCTATCTATCTATCTATCTAACTATCTATCTATTGTCTGCCTGCCTGCCTGCCTGCCTGCCTGCCTGCCTGCCTATCTATCTATCTATCTATCTATCTATCTATCTATCTATCTATCTATCTATCTATCTATGTCTCTATCTATCTGTCTGTCTGTCTATCTATCTTCTATGTCTGTCTGTCTGTCTGTCTGTCTGTCTGTCTATCCCTGTCTGTCTGTCTCTCTGTCTATCTATCTTCTATGTCTATCTGTCTGTCTATCTATCTTTTTCTCTGTCTGTCTGTTTATCTCTGTCTCTGTCTGTCTGTCCATCTAGATGTATCTATCTACCCTCTATCTATTGAATTGGAACTCAAATAGTATCAATTCAAATATCTAATTAATCATTCAAATATTGAACAAATCTTGTATTGTTGGTGGAAGCAAAAGGCATCTTAAATGTATTTTGAATCATAGATAAACCACATTTTAGACATCCTTCTTGGTGGTCATTGTGAGTTTTAGATTGAAGACCATATACTGTATATTAGCTCAAGTAAATATCCCTTCTTGGAGTAATTTTGGCTGTTTCACAGAATCATGTAAAAAGTTTTGGGGTTATTTTCCTGCAATGGAAAAAACCTTACTGGTTTTTTGTTTTGTTTTGTTTTTACAATTTTTTTCCTTTCTTCATAAGTTACTAAAGCTAAAATAGACAACAATCTGCCACTGCATTTTGTCCATCATGTTGGTTTTACTTGACTAAGTAAATGACAAGAAATATTTTCATGTAGCCAGAAGATCTCCATAAACAATTGCTCTTAATTATAAGGACTTGGAATCCGTTTGGTGGACACAACCACAATCCATTTCTTAAATACCTTTAACTTCAATACCATCAAAGTGAGAGACAGGACAGCCGGCGAGAAGGAATTAAAAGGCTTGTCCTCCGGTTCCTCGCAGAATATTCCACTTGTGACGGATTCACAAACAAACAGGAATGTGATAAGCAAAGCTTGCAGGATGTGAGACTCCGGGGGTGGGGGAGATAAGTTGACAGGATTTGTACATTAGCTCAAGAGCCTCTTTTTAGCTGAGAACTTACACTGATCCCAAGTGGTCCACTTCAAATTAAGAAACAAATGTGGAATGAGGAGGAAAACTAAGACAAGCCTTCTGAAATTTCAGGTGTACATTCAGCATTTGGACCCCCCCTTGTAGTAGTTATCATTCATATTAATAGGACAGCAGGGGAGGAAGCCAGGAGGAACAAGAACGAGAAAGTAAACTTGTCAGCTGTTACAACCCTGTCAAGAAAGTTGAAGAAAAGAATGTAACAGCTTCCTGTTGAACGACGAGTACAATAAATTGTTCAGTAGCTGAATGAGCCACATTATCTGCTGATAGAGGCAATCTCCATATGCTACCTAGATTCCTATAATAGCCTGCCAAAAATTCAATTGAATTATCCATCCCATACAATGCCCAATCCTAGCATAGATTTGAACCATCAAAAGCGTCAGAAATGCAGGATGATAAATACGCAAAGGAGAGCATCTCGTCCAAAGCCTGTCCATTGCATGTACCTTCTGCTATGGTATCCCATGATAGATGGTCATTATTACAACTTATGACACAAAATTCCACAGTTTAATTGTGCATGCTGTAAGGAGTAGCGTGGTGGCTTAGAGGTGGAGCTGTCACCTCACAATCATGCGGTTGTGAGTTAGATCCTAAGCAGTGGCAGATGTTTCTCTCTCTGGGCACAATGAGTAATTGTCTGCTGTGAACTCCACATAGGCATCAGGAAGGGCATCTGGCCAGTAAACGCTCAGCTCTGTTCAGTTGCCCTGACACCAACCCCAATGGAAGAGATTACAGGGTCATTAAAATAAAAATAAAAAAATGTGCATGCTATAAAGTACTTTCTTTAATGGGTTCTGTTTCCTTCCAACCAGCTTCCTTGAATGGAGTCTGGTCCTATTCACTGATCCCTTTGTCCATACCATATATTATATGTCTCAGTCATGACCCTGATCAGATGCCTCCTGGTAAGTTACAGACTCTCAAACATGCTGGCACTTTATCACAAGCAGATATTTATACAATAATCCCCATATTTCTCTTCTGCTGAATGTTGCATCTCATCTAGCAGGCTCCAAAACCTGCTGACCTCTAGGTCAGTCGTTCAAAGCTTCGCTATTCATAATTAAGTTAATTTGATGAAGTATGAAAAGACTTTAAGGAAATAGTTAATGGCAAAACAGACTGCTTTCAGTTCTATATGGAAAACACTTTTGGACTTTTTACTCACAGGTTAGAAAGATAAAAATGGAGTTTTGACTGTGAGATTTGATGATTAGATGTGTTTGTACTGTTGGAGTTTAACCAACAGATATACATTTTATTTTAGATTTTTATGTACTTGCTTTAATTTAAAGGAGAGGATCTTTTATAGATATTTGGCAATAGAAATATTTAATAACATGTCTATTTGAGGAATTGATAGTATGATGCATTTATGAGCTATATGTTTTATTTACTAAGACAGTATGATATTATATATTGTTTGGTATTTATATCTTTTATATTTTTAGTGTTGTAACACTTTTTTTTTTTTTTGTTAAACCAAAACAAGAGTGTATTTTATCCTATACCTGTATTCGTATTGTTGGGAGTAAATTATTATTATTATTTTTTGCTAGGTTTTTATATCACTTTTTAAACTTTTTCACTGTAACTTTGTATTGTTGTTGTTTTTGAAACTTGATAAAATTCTTTAAAAAGAAAAAGGGTTTTAAGAAGTAGTATCAACATATTATTGGTTTCCTAATATTTATTTATTGAATTGAATTGAATTTGTATACCGCCCTACTCCCGAAGGACTCATTAAAACTTGTGTAGAATATGAAGGAACAGAAAGAGGTGGAATTATTATAAATACTAAATTTACATAAATGTAGTATTAAAGCATGTCGTAGTACTAAGGTCTAGCAACAAGTACCATTTTAGATCTAATTGTAGGATATACCGTCTTCATAAACATTAATTTCTGTCTACTGTCTGTAAAGGTTGAGGATTTTCGATAAAGGCTGAATGTGTATTAATGATCACTCGGGGTATTCATTATTTATCTGCTCCTCAATTTGAACAAATGGAAATGTCATTTATTCATTTAGTTATATGAAACATGGAAAATGGATAGGCCCACTGCTCTCTGAAGGCTCTCCGTCCCTTGAATGAATTTGTGCATCCTAAAAGCAAATATAAAATTGTGGCAAATATAAAATGAGTGTGGGAAAGTTTAATGGAAGCCATGCATGTTCTTTGACTAATATTAAACAAAATATTCCAAAGAATAATGATAGTAAGATAAGATGTTACCTGAAAAGCTCCAATAATTCATTTTTTTTAAGCCCAAAGCTGAATGGACTCTTCAATTTAGGCCTATCCACATGCCACAATATATTTGCATCATTTCAGCTCCATCTCTGCACTACCGTATCAGGTGCATCAAATGAAAACTCTGTATTCCCCACTTTCTAGCATTTTCTTTGCTCTAGGTGATGTATTTACAGAAGAGCCTTGTCCTATTGCTTATGATGTCCCAGGCATGCTCTAATAACATCATAACAATATATGTCCAATGGGATGATGTCTTAGGCAGATATAAAGTCATGCGTGCATAACCATGGACAACTGGTTGCAACAACAACAAATAATAATAATAATAATAATAATAATAATAATAATAATAATAATAATAATAATAATAATAATAATTTTATTTCTATACCGCCCTTCTCCCGAAGGACTCAGGGCAGTGTACAGCCAATTTAAAAACACAAGACACAACAATAATTAAAAATTAAAATAATTAAATAGATTTGGCCGATTTAAAACCCCAAAAATTAAAATACCCCAATTTAAAATTATTATATTGACAGCCCTGCCTGGCGGAACAACAGGGTCTTCAGTGCGCAGCGGAACACCCGGAGGTCGGAGATCTTACTATTTCCGGGGGCAGTTCATTCCACAGGGTTGGGGCTCCCACAGAGAAGGCCCTCCCCCTGGGTGTCACCAGCTGACATAACTTGGCTGATGGCACCCTGAGGAGACCCTCTCTGTGGGAACGGACTGGTCGGTGGGAGGCTATTGGTGGCAGATGACCCAACTAAAAATGAGATTATGTTAATAAATTTGGGATGGCACTGAGATGAAACCTCAATGGAAACAACAGGAAACAGGAAAGAGGAACAAGAAAGAACAGAAAAATGGGAAAGAGGAACAGGACAGAGCTGTCAAGAGCAAAAGATCAAGACCATACTGTCGTTCAAAGATGTAATGCTCAAACTTATACACAAAAATATAGTCAACTAAATTCAGTACTAAATTGACACTAGATAAGGGTCAGGTGGTTCTGTGTTGACGGGGGGCAGAGGTCGACCCCGAGGCCCCTTATATGTGGGGTGCCACAAGGATCGGTCCTCTCGCCCCTTCTATTCAACATTTATGTGAAGCCGCTGGGTGAGATCATCCGTGGTTTTGGGGTGAAGTACCATCAGTACGCTGATGACACCCAGCTGTACATCTCCACCCCAGACCACCCCAATGATGCCCTCGAGGTGATGTCCCGGTGCCTGGAGGCCGTACGGATCTGGATGGGGAGGAACAAACTCAGACTCAACCCATCCAAGACCGAGTGGCTGTGGCTTCCGTCGTCCCGATATAGTCAGTTGGCGCCATCTCTGACTATTGGGGGCGAGTCGTTGGCCCCCACAGATGGGGTTCGCAACTTGGGCATCCTCCTGGACTCACGGCTGTCTTTTGAAGAGCATATGACGGCCGTAGCCAGGAGGACTTTTTATCAGGTTCGCCTGATTCGCCAGTTGCATCCCTTTCTGGATCGGGACTCGTTACGCACGGTCACTCACGTCCTTGTCACCTCACGCCTGGATTATTGTAATGCTCTCTACATGGGGCTCCCCTTGAGAAGCACCCGAAGGCTCCAACTGGTCCAGAATGCGGCCGCGCGGGGTGGTAATGGGAGCAATGTGGCGCTCTCATGTAACCCCCCTCCTGCGCGAGCTGCACTGGCTCCCAGTGGTCTTCCGGGTGCGCTTCAAGGTTTTGGTTACTATCTTTAGAGCGCTCCATGGCTCAGGACCAGGGTACTTACGAGACCGCCTCCTGCCACCAATAGCCTCTCACCGACCAGTTCGCTCCCATAGAGAGGGACTCCTCAGGGTGCCGTCGGCCAAACAATGTCGACTGACGGCCCCCAGGGGGAGAGCCTTTTCTGTGGGGGCACCTACCATCTGGAACGGGCTTCCCCCAAAGTTACGAAACATCCAAGACTTACGCATATTCCGCCGAGCCCTGAAAACATTTCTATTCCAATAAGCTGGTCTGGCCTAACTCTCCCTTTTTAATTGGCTTTTAAACTGTCTTTTAAATTGGGTTTTAAACCTCTTTAGATAAATTTGCATGTTTTTTAATCTTTGAGCCTAAATTACTTAATCTGTTTCTTAATAGTTTTTAACTTCTATATGTATTTGTATTTATTATGGCTGTTCACCGCCCTGAGTCCTTCGGGAGTAGGGCAGTATACAAATATGAAAAATAATAATAATAAGGTGGGATTGGACCAGGGACATTTGTGATAATGCAATAATTCTAAGCTAATGATAGGCTTAACTCCACCCACCGGCTCTTCCTGTTCTTCTCTTACAACAGCATTAAAACAATGGGAAGGATGAGTAGCTTTGATATTATTATTTTTTTGGTAGTAGATTTTTTTTGCTTTGCCCATACTGTATGTTCTGTTGTTATCAAGATTTGGGAATGGAGGTATCAGATGTCATGGAACCCACAAAAAAGTGAACATTGCATCTTCCAGTTTTCTCTTGAGACTTGTTGAAGAAGGAGGAATCTGTTCCTGAATCTGAAAGGACTTTGAAATAGGAGTAAAATGCCAATATTTGGGGAAAAAAATAGTTTTGGTTATTTCAAAGTCTAGTGTCTATGAGCTGTTGGGAGGGAAGCACCCTGATTGGTAAGCATATTTGCTAATTTTGTACTGAATGCAATAACATTTGTGTTCAACAATAAACTCAATAGAAAATAAGAATAATAATTGCACTCTTATACACTGTATTCCCTACTGGTATCTCTTTGCATTCAATCAAAACCACAAAGAAATGTCTGTACATTCTGAAGTTAAAATCTCCTGATTAATAAGCGTAATATTCTGTTGTTTTAAAGAATGACAGGAAGAAAGATAATTCTGAATTCCATCTACATACTATTGACAATAGTATGTACATCAGAGTCTGCTGTAACAGATGATGGACAGTTTCTACCAACAATGCTTCGATTTGGCTAATAATTTTATGCAATATGTTTTACGTCTCTTGCTTCTCTGCCAACCCTGATTTTCTTGCTGCTGAATACAAATGAAGAGGGAAACAGCTTTTGCTGAGCTTTACAGCACATAATTAAAACTCTATGTCTCCTCGCTCTTCACAATGTAAACACAATGAAACACATCTGTTTAAAAAGTGGAGAGAGAGAGAGAGAGAGAGAGAGAGAGAGAGAGAGAGAGGGAGGGAGAATTTTCAACTAAACAGTTGGTCAAAAATATTTCTTTTAGCAATCCTCATCAGCTCCAATACAGATTTGCAAAGGTAGGTAGAATTCACATGGAAACCAATCTGTAAAAAATCAGATTCTGAAATCGGTTTTATAACTGAAGAGCCTGGAGAACATTGCTTTCTTATTTTTAAGCCTTAAAATGGATATGCTAGTTGAAAGAGTTTGATAGGTTAGCCAATCTCCTTTCTCCTTGACAGAAGGATTACAGACATCAGCATTCCTCGTTTAAAATACGTTTATACTTAACACTGTTGTTGGTCCATCCTCGGAAATGGAAAAGAGAACCAAATCTATTTGTATGCAGGAAAACATATGTGCACAAAATAGAAACCAATCCATCAAGAAAAGCTATGGAAGAATCCTTCAGGCAATACACCAACACACAAAAAGTAATTCAAATCCTGAGGCTTTGAGTTGGTTGGTTACAAGGGGTTGTGGGCAAATAGTCTGAGATGTACTTCTTAGAAGAAATTGTAATAGACAAAGAGGAGTAAATTAAAGAAACCAGTTACATGTGCAGACAGGTGTCATTCTCTCCCTGATGTACATGTGAAATATACCAGCAAATAGGGTTGCCAGGTCTGCTTCCAAAAAATAGCGGACAAGCGGGGTGGGGGGTGGGGGGGCTTAAGTAATAAAAAAAATACAATTAAATTATATATTTTCTTACAAACATTTTAACACCTATTAAAATAATCACTTCAAAACTTTACTTAAAATTCAAAACATCAAATATATTATAATAATATGTAAAATATTAAATTTCATTTTACTTTGCTGTCGTGTGTATTTTTTATTTGACTGTGCAGCTTGGATCAATTTTTTGTGTTTAAGGAATAATTCTTTAATTTCAGTACAACGTTGAGAAATATTAAAAAATATACAAAGTTCACTTCGAACTGATGGTACAAGCAGTCAGTTACGTTCGTCAGTCCACAAATTTCCCATGACGCTGAAAATTCGTTCAATGTTTGCATTTGATACCGGAATTGATGCACAATACTGGAACAGTTTCAGTAAACTCGGAGCTGGCTCTTTCTTGAAAAAGTACGTCCACTTATCAAGGGATGAATCGCCCTGCAGACGAACATAAACTTCTTCTAAGGCAGAAATTTCATCGAAGAGAGTGTTGGGTGGAAGTTCTTCTCGCCATGGTGATAATAACCAGATGTTCGTCATTTCTTCTAAAGTTGGAGGATTATTGCGATCAATTAGATTGAAACAACTTAGCGTCTCATATACTGAATCGGTGAAATTATACCACTTTTCTAGGTACGCAATGGCTCTTTGATACATGTTGATGGCTTCTTTCTTGAACTTTTGCATGGCATTCTCAGGCAAATGTTTTTTACGTAAGGCAAATAAAACTTTCATTACAAAAAACTGCTCATTGTATTTTTTTTTTTGCAAATAATCACGCAGCTTACACATGATAATGTGAAGATCACATGCAAGAATTTTCTTGCTTTCCAGCTTCAGTAGGGTGTCTTGCATTATTGACATGAAGAAGTGCGTGAAATATAAATACAATTCTGAAATTGTTGGTTCATCGTCCTTTGCGAGTTCATTCTCCTGATCCGAAATAAGGTTCCAGATAACCTTATGGCACTCATCAGATCCAAGAGAAATAAAATACGATTTTAGAGGTATCCAGTTTAAAAAAAGTCTTTCAACCACTTTAAACAAACTTAACCAATGTGTTGGAACATGGCGCAAAACTTCATGGAATTCTGACTCGCAAAACTCAAAAAATGATTTCAACTCTTCTCGTTTCTTCGCAGAATTCGAAAATTTGGCAAAAACCTTCAGCACTACATTTTCGATATGAAAAGATAACTGCTTTAATGCATTTTTTGCGCTGTTGTGTAAAATGTGATTATTGCAATGAGCAGCTACAATATTGTCATTTTCCAGCAATAATTTTTGGTAAACAGATTTGTTCACTCCATAATTGACCGATGCATTATCTGCTGAGTAAGCTGAAGCATTATTTATTTCCAATTCATTATCACTAAGAACTCGACACAGCTGATTTTTTATTGATGTAGAATCTTCGAAAGAATCCTCATAAAAGTCTAAAATTTTCACACACAGTACTTCTTCACAAGTAAAATATTGTGCAACAACGGGATACATTTTGTGATTTCCCTTGTTTGATGCGTCAGTGGAGAGAGAAAATGGAATTCCAGTTTTAAGATCATTGAGAACCAACTCAATAGAAAAAGGATACAAAACCTCATTGACAATAGCTGATGATTTGGTTCTTCCACAAGACATCTTTTTTACAATTTCTGAATCATCAAAAATTTGCTTCATTAACTTAATATTGCAATCTTGAGCCAGGAAAGAAATATGGTGTTTGATCCCATGGTAAGTTTCAGCCATTTCAGCTACAGTCACTTTCTCACTGAAAGAGGAGTCTTTAACAATGAAAAACGAATTGATTCGCTTGTTGCTGGAAGCTATTTTCTCCTTATCTAAATGATTTTTTGTGCTTGCATGCTGTGTAATAGCTTTTATACATTATATTCAATTGTGAACGATTTCTGACACAATTTACAGTAGGCCGTCGTATTTGTTCTGTTGGTTTAGTTGTTGGTAATCCATGCAAAAGTAGCTTCCCAGTCTTTGGTGTACTTGCACACTCCTCTCTTTCATTTTAAAGAATTCGAAATCTCGCCGCTGTCACTCTCATTACTCGACGCCATTTTAGGTCAGTCGACACAAGCTACAATACATTTTAAAAATGTGAACTGTACATAATTTTATAATATATTTTTATTTTAATCTCATCGTTAATTTTTTTGGAGAATCGAGTTCAATGGATATTCGATCTTTGTCTCATTCTAACTTATGAAAAAAAAGACAAAACACGATTCTCCTATCCTTATTCTCTTAGACTGTACAGCTTTAGATTACGTACCATTTTATCATAAAGCTTTTGAATAAAAAAAAATGTCCACTATTTTGTGAAAAAAAAAATGAACATAATGTGAAAAAAGCGGACTGTCTGCTCAAATAGTGGACACCTGGCAAGGGTACCAGCAAAACCTAACTGGATATAGAATTTGCCTTTCTTTTATTTCTATGTTTGTTGTGAGGAAGCAAATACAACAGGTCAGAAATGAACTAGGGAGTTTCAGAGATGAAAATGCAGGAAGGGATACATTTTGTGGGAAATAGAATGGAAAACCAGAGAAGATATACTGATAAAGACACTGATATTTTGAGAAATAAAGAGATAACCACCAAAGCTAAATCTCAGAAGGCAGTTGTGACACTTAAGGACAGAGATTGGAGGTGCCTATATTTGAGATTGGTGTTTATTATTTTCAAAGGGCAGATCCAAAGATGTAGAAAAGATGAAAGGCCAAATTATATTACAAAAATGTATACAACAGATGGAAACATGTTACAGACTAAAACATCATGTACACAAAATAATCTTTTATTGGACTGATTAAAATAGAAAAATAAATGATGAATGGGGTGTTGGTTAGTTATTAACATTAGTAAAAATATGTATTTTAATATGGATACAGAGGTTCAAGCAGATATATTTTATAGAATACATATACTTCATGCATATATAATGGAATGCACATAATACAAAATGCATATAAAAAGACAGTTATTGAAGAATTAAATGTATTTCATGGAAGGTAAAAGATCTTTTGTTAGCTCTGTTCAAGCGCAAAATAAAGAAGAAGAAAAATACTGATACTACCATCTTTGGAAAAATATAAATATATATTTATATAAACATAAAATATAAACTCCCATAGAACTAATTTTGCATAAAATAACGTTGATCCAGATAAAATGCAGCAAGGATTAATGATTACCGGTAATGAATATGATATGGAGATTTTGTGATTTTTTTTACCTTCTATATCCAGAGGTAAATTGTAATTTATTTATTTTATTTATTTATTTGTTCAACTTGTATGCCGCCTTTCTCCGAAGACTCAAGGCGGCTTACAATGCATTTAAAAACATTAAAAATTAAAACATTAAAAATTAAAACATTAAAAACAATTAAAACCCATTCACACCATTCAAGGCCGGATCTCGCCAGATTGCAACAGTGAGATCAACGGCCCCAGGCCTGCCGGAAAAGCCAGGTCTTCACCTCTTTTCAGAAGGCCAATAGGGTGGGGATGGTCCGGATCTCAGGAGGTAACTGGTTCCAGAGAGCTGGGGCAGCCACAGAGAAGGCCCTCCCCCGCAGGCCCGCCAGCCAGCACTGTTTAGCTGACGGGACCCGGAGGAGACCAACTCTGTGGGATCTTACCGGTCGCTGGGAGCTATGCGGTAGAAGGCGGTCTTAAAGATAACCTGGCCCTGAGCCATGTAGGGCTTTAAAGGTAATAACCAACACCTTGAATTGTGACCGGAGACCAATAGGGAGCCAGTGCAGCTTGCGGAGAATTGGTGTAATGTGGGTATATCTAGGTGCACCTACGGCAGCTCATGCGGCTGCATTCTGGAGCAACTGTAGTCTCTGAACACTTTTCAAGGGTAGCCCCATGTAGAGCGTGTTACAATAATCTATCCGTGAGGTGACAAGGGCATGAGTGACAGTGAGGAGAGCCTCCTGATCCAAGTAGGGTCACAATTGGTGCACCAGGCAAACTTATGCACAGGTCCCCCTAGCCACAGCTGACAGATGTTGCTCTAATCTTAGCTGTGAGTCTAGGAGGACACCCAAATTGCGAGCCTGTTCTGAGGGGGACAATTTCTTCCCCCACCCCCAGAACCAAGGATGGACAATCAACATAGTCTTTAGGAGGCAATACCCACAGCCACTCGGTCTTGTCTGGGTTAAGTCTGAGCCTGTTGACTCCCATTCAGACCCTCATGGCCTCCAGGCACGTAAAAAAAATTGGTTTTACAAAAGTGTAGGTAGGTAGGTAGGTAGGTAAGTAGGTAGGTAGATAGATAGATAGACAGACAGACAGACAGACAGATAGATAGAGATATAGAGAGGGAGATAGATATAGAGATATAGAGATATAGATATCTCCAAGATAAAGACCTGACCACACTTGATACAATCCTGGCCTATACCAAAATAGCTAACATAGCTATTTATCTTTCTTTGTATTTCTATGCTTGTTATGAGGTAGCAAACTTTAACAGTTGGGGAAAGGAGCTAGATGTTTCAGGGTCTGAAGGGAATTCACTGAATGGGCAGCAGGCACCGAGGAAGAGAAACGAACAAGCTGTTATACACAGAACAACCAAATCTAAGTTAGCACAGAGAGGAACTCAGAGGCCCTTTGGGAAATAGGAGGAAACAAAGGAAGCCAAAAACAGAACTGAGGTGTGGCTGAAATGCTGAGAAAAGAGAAATCCACCTTGAAGTATGGTCCTGGGAGTATTATCTGTCCCTAGGTGGTTGTTATAATGCACACACAAAAAAGAGGCGGAGATCCATGGCTGTGTGTCAGAAGTACACAAACACTATCTACAGACTACATGTCTCACCGTCTGTAGAAGGACAGGCAAAGCCTGGGGTAGAGTCAAAAGAGTAAAAATGACCCAGGTCCAACTCTACTTGAACTCTGTTGACCTTTATCTAGTGTCTATTTAGTGTTGACCATTAGTGGACTAGGTTTTTGTGCAAAGGCATGAGCAATAAATCAGCTTAACATGTGGTCCTGATTTTTCATGCCTGACATTAATCTAGTCAACTAACAGTCAGCACTAAATTGGCACAATATAAGAGACATTAACAGCATTCAAGAGGGGTTGGGCTTAGACCATTTGTGGCAATGTAATAACTCTAGGCTGATGACTCTCTTGACTCCTCTCCCAGCTCTGTCTGTCCTTCTCCTACACCATCACTGCTTTTGAACCTCCTTCAAATTAGATCAGACCTCAGGTGTTGGTCTCCTCTTTTTTTTTCTTGTTTTGCCTTTCAGGGGTCAGAAAGGGTATCTTAACCTATCCATGCACAACCCTACCCCCTTCCAAAAATCATGTCCTTGCATGGCACCGTACACCATGCAAATCTAGGGTAATCTCGTCCTTCAGTGGAGTAGAATAAGATTTGTTATTAGAGAGAAAATTTTAGAAGGATTGAAAACCAAGGCCTCCCCTGTCTACATACAGGTGAACACACAAGGCTCCAGAAGGTAGGCATTGTGAAAAATGTGTTTGAAAACATCTATTTAAATACCAGAGTCATTAATTCAAATAGCTTTCGTGCCTCCAAGAGCCTTTAATCATATGAATGTACTAATTTATTCTACGAAAATTATATGCAGCCCATAGAAAATGTGTTATAGAGTTTATTTTAATGGCCCACACATAAACAGATACTGAAGTAATATATGTAAACACATAAAAATTAATAACTTGCACTTCAAGAAGAAAAATAAGGGGGAAACCTTTTCTGGTCCAGCTTGCAACATTTCCCCCACTTTTCTGTTTTGGTTGCTGATTAATTTTTCATGGACCTTAAATTTTCTTGACAACAACAGCCAAAACTTGCAACTCACCTTCATTTATGTCAGAGCTCACAATGCTTTTGGCATATGATTAAACAATGCAGTCACTGGCGAAGGAACTCTGGAAAGGTGCTAGCTATAAATCAGGAAGCCTATTCAGCCTATGGATCTCCTATTTGTAAGCTGCAGACGGGATCTTTAATGGAGCTGAAAATGATGAGAGAGAGAGACTTTTGCTCACAGTATGCCCTTTTTCAGACCCATCAGCAATTACGTCACCTGCGTTTTGCAGTTGGCGCTGTCTGGCAGGGCTCAAAAGAAGCGAAAACAGCCCCATCAGGCACAGACTGATTTCAGACTCTTCTTGCCTGGGAAGTCTTGGATGGGGACTGTTTCCCAGAAGGTTCACAATCAAGGACGGGGGTAAAAAAAATCGGCCTGAATAAATCTTAGTAGAAGGTAGGTTGGTCAATTCATTTGCAAGCTTGGTGGGTCAATGTTTGAAGAGGCTTCTTTGCATTTCAGGGAAGTCCATTGACCCTTTGAGATTCTCAGAGATTATTGTGCCCTCTACTGGATAGGATGGGGATTTTCCAAAGCTCTCCATTTTAGATTTAATCTTTTGTTTTCCCTGCTATACATAACAATTACAAGTTAAAGTCTGCATTTAATAAACACGCCATCTTGATCTTGGCTTGAAACTCATTTATTGGCCAAACAGCTGCTGAATTTGAGGACCCAGTTGTGGGGGCAATAAGCTGACTTTGTATAAATATACAAAAGTATGAAGGCTATTGCTTAACGCATTGTAAGCCGCCCTGAGTCTCCGGAGAAGGGCAGCATATAAATCAAATTTTAAAAAAAAATCTCTTATGTTCATAATAGTAAAGAGGAGGAGGAGGAGGAGGAGGAGGAGGAGGAGGAGGAGGAGGAGGAGGAGGAGGAGGAGGAGGAGGAGGAGGAGGAGGAAGACAAACCTACTCATCAGTCAATACCAAATTCCATAACAGGAGTTATTAATGGTTAGAGACTGAGCTTTTTCTTTCCTTATAGCAGTTTGATGGCACCCATCTAGGAACTCAGGGCTGCTGAAGTTGTCCTACCGATTCTGCCTTAAAGGAGACAAGTGTGTGTGTGGGGGTATCTCTTTCTAATGAGGCCCCCGAAGCAAGTTGCACTCCTTAATGATTCTCGTCAGGAACATTATTTTGCCTAAGCCAGAGACAATGCTCTGAAATGGGTGTTTCTCTTACAGAAATTTCACAAGCTTTGTTGATAGAGTGCACCGTATTCACTGGCAGCAAATAACTGAAAAGGTTGTAGGAAATGCGTCCCACACAATATAATATTTATTTAAGCAAACAAATAAAAGCAGTGAGCAAACACAAGACATTCAAGTCCCAGAGGTAGTTAATGATGCAGGCTATTTCGATGCAATTCATGGTTTATCAAACCTGTAGACATTTTTTAAAAAAGGTCTTTTACTGGAGGAGAGAAATACATGACAATTTAAAACTTCTTATGTTGGTTTTGTGCACTAAGTTGCATATATAAAAAAGTCCTTCTCCTTTCATTTTGACAGGCATTGGCTGTTTTCCTAAATATTTTTTTTTTATGGCAAGATAGCAAAGTCTGTCTTATTTTGGTATTTTGCAAACACACTCTTACAAAGATTGATTTCTTCGTTTCCTAGATGATAACAATTTCAGCATCACTCAGATGTGGTTTACTGGGCAAATTCTCTAGAGCTATTTTCTCTGTTTGTAATAAGAGTTGCAGTATCTTCTCCGTGGATGTAAACTGTTGAAATCTCTTTAGGAGGGGTGGGGTGCAGGAGGTACCTTTGTAATATTTACAAATATTGTGCTAATTCCAGGCTGTGTGGGTTGTTCAGGCTTCTTCCTGGGAAAATCCATTCAAATGGAACTTTTATGACCTTTGCTGCATATGGAGTCCTTTTGTCAAATAGTAAAATAATTCCTGGGAGCAAGTTGGTGCCATGGTTAAGGCATCAGGATAGAATCCAGGAGACTGGGAGTTCTAGTCCTGCCTTAGGCATGAAGCTAACTGGGTGACCTTGAGTCAGTCATTCTCTCTTAGCCCTCACTCACTCAATTAAGAAGGAAATGAGAGGATGATATGGAGGGTGGTGAGCCTAAGGGAGATATATCAGTAATCTGGTCCTACTATATGATTAAAAAAAAAAAAACAGTTATCATAATTGTCCACCATAGAAAGGAGCAGAGGAAGATGACCAAAGGTCATGAAGACAACTGGCTGGCTATTACAATCAATGAATCAGTCAAGAAATGTCAACATCTATTTTAGTGGCCCCCAACCTTTTGGGGACTGGGTCTTCTCTAGATGGGGGGCAGGGGGAGAGGCATGGTTTTGCACCCTGCATGGATCCCTTGCATGCATGGATGGGCTTCTCTCACTTGCACGAACCAATTCCTAGAGGGCCGCAGACCAGTGCCAGGCCATGGTCAGAGGGTTGGGAACCTCTAATCTAACTGACCTTGGATGACTTTGAAAAACTAAGAAGGAATAGACTTGGTTAGTGCTTGGACAAGGAGCAACATGAAAACCTAGGGCTGAAGACTAAATTGAGAAGGAAGGGAGGGAGGGAGGGAGGGAGGGAAAGTATTTTTTATGCTGAATGCCAAATAAATTTTTGCAGTATGATTTTGACTTCTTGATTTGAGTCTTCACTATCAGCTTTTTGCATTCTCGCAGCCCCTTTTCACTACCTCCCCCCAAGTGCGATCTGCCGTTGAGCTTTAATTTTAGTCATCTTTGTAAAACTGTATAAAAGGTTAATTAAAGCACAGATCTCCATGAGCTAAAGTTCCTGGTACAATGGGTGTTTGAGAGCATAAAGCAGTAGATCTTATCCCAGAATTGTCTTGATCAGTCCTCTCTTCTGGAAAGAAATGGATTCCAAACAGCAGGAAGCCCAGGCCGATATCAGTTTTAAATTGTTTTAAATTTCTTTAAAACAAGATAAGGAACATTCCTATCTGGTTGACTAACGGAGAGTTTTCCTTTGTGTTTATAAGAGAGAAAGAGAGAAATAGATGATTAGATTGTGTATTTGGCATATTTTATTTTTTCTGGTTGCTTAGGGAAAAATCTCCCTCCCTCCCTTCCTTCCAATTGGTTGAGAGAAATACCTATTTAGCTGGAGTTCCACCGAAATGACAACTACTTATTGATAAGTAATTATTTTCAGGGCAATTGGCCTTTAAAAAGAAAATTTCAGCAATATAGTGGAGCCAATTATTGAAATACACCAGTTGAAGATGGATATAGACTGGACATTCCCCATATACCTGTGATGGCGAACCTACGGCACAGGTGCCACAGGTGGCACGCGGAGCCATATTGGTGGGCACGTGAGCTCTGCTCTGGCACGCAGGCGTGCACCAGCCAGCTGATTTTCAGGCCTTCTGGGCCCACCAGAAGTCAGGAAACACACTGTTTCCGGCCTCCGGAGGGCCTCTGGGGGGGTGGGGAAGGCCATTTTTGCCCTCCCCAGGCTCCTAGAAAGACTCTGGAGCCTTAGAGAGCAAAAGACGGGCCTATAGGGGCCACCGTGCCATCACGTGCCAAAAGCGGGGGGAGCACGGGGTGGGTGGGGTGCATAGAATTATGGATGTGGGCACACATGCGTGTGACCCCACCGCGCTCCCCCCACTTTTGGCACGTGATGGCAAAAAGGTTAGCCATCACTGCCATATACGATTTAACCCCAAATGAGGAAAGAATGCACGGAACAGATTTTGATCTATGAACCTTCTGAACAGGCCCTGAAGTTCCCCCGGAGACGTTCTAGTCTAGTTCAATGCCTAGTGACTCTTTGATGAAGGACATGCACTTTTATTGGAAGTTTACTGGAATATTCTGTTTTTTAGGATAAAAAAAATACAAGATCCCTAATGATCTCTTGTCCCTTCAACATAACTTTCTCAAAATCATATTTATATATAAGTTCCTTTAATGGGAGCTGCATAGCTTATTATGACAGACATTCCAGTGGGAAAATGGGCCTTGGATGAATTAGGAATCAGAAGAAAATCAGTCAGTCCTAGTCAGCGGATTGGTAAATAGTGTGTGTGTGTGTGTGTGTGTGTGTGTGTGTGTGTGTGTGTGTGTGTGTGTGTTTGCACATGCATACACACGCACATGTTATGTAGAAATGGGTAACTGGATAAGAAGAGTGAAGGCATTCTTTGGGAGAGTCTATGGAAGAGCAATGGTGCCAAATACTTCATATCATCACTTGTATGACAACAACATGTCTGATATAATCCTGGTGGCTATTATGGGGTGAAGTAGGAGGATCCACTTGGACAGCTAGCAGGGGCATCTGTGAACTTCCATTTTCTTTTTGTCTAGATTAAATATCAAGCCTGAAGCTGAAGATCAAATACTTTGGCCACGGAATGAGGAGACTTCTTGGAGAAGACCCAGATGTTGGGAAAGATGGAAGGTGAAAGGAGAAGGGGACGGCAGAGGGTGAGATAATAATAATAATAATAATAATAATAATAATAATAATAATAATAATAATAATAATAATAATAATATCCAAATTGAGTGGAGGAAACATCATAAAAGCCATAAATACAGTACCTGGGCTATACCTGTGATTAGATACTCTGCAGGAATAATTGACTGGACCCAGATGGAGTTAGACAATTTGGACAGAAAAACAAGGAAGCTTATGACAATGAATCATGCCTTGCACCCTAAAAGTGATGTTGACCAATTATATTTACCAAGAGCAGAGGGTGGTCGAGGACTCCTACAAGTAAAGCAGAAGAAAACGCAGCTTGAATGATTACATCCAGAAAAGTGAAGAACCAATGATTAAGGAAGTAAATAAAGGAGGCCTTTTAAAGACAACTAAAACAAAAGCAGAATATAAGAAAGAAGTAATTGAGCAGCGAGCTGAAAATTGGAAACACAAAGCTCTGCATGGCCAATACTTGAAAAGTATTGAAGGCAAAGCTGACCAGAAACTAACTTGGAACTGGTTAAGATCAGGAGTACTGAAAAAAGAAACAGAAAGCTTTATTTTGGCAGCTCAAGAACAAGCCCTAGCCACAAACTGCATGAAGGCAAAAATTTACCACCAACAGCAAATGCCGCCTCTGCAATGAGAAAGATTAGACAGTCAACCACCTGATCAGTGGGTGCAGCAAAATTTCACAAACTGACTACCTACAACGCCATGACCGTGTTGCTAAGATCATTCACTGGAAATTGTGCCAGAAGTTTGGATTTGAGTACAGCAAAAACCACTGGGAACATCAGGTTGAGAAAGTTTTAGAGAATGAAAAACTCAAGATCTTGTGGGACTTTAGGATTCAGACTGACGGGCACTTGGACCACAACACACCTGACATAACAATAGTTGAAAAGAAAAAAGTATGGTTCATTGACATTGCAATACCTGGTGATGCACGGATTGAAGATAAGCAGCAAGAAAAAATCACAAAGTACCGGGATTTGCAAATTGAAGTTGAGCGACTGTGGAAAAAGAAATCATGTGTTGTCCCGATTGTAATTGGAGCCCTTGGAGCAATACCCAAAGGGCTACCCCGTTATTTAGAAATTCTAAATTTGCCGGACTTGAACATTTTGACTCTACAAAAAACCACCTTACTCGGAACAGCTTACATCCTCCGACAATACCTTAACAGTTCCTAGGTCCTTGGTTAGGACTCGAGCTGCTGAGCTATTAACCAGCCTCAAAGGCTGTGAATCTCACTAAAGATTAACTACTACTACTACTACTACTACTACTACTACTACTAATAATAATAATAATAATAATAATAATAATAATAATAATAATAATTTTATTTCTATACCACCCCTCTCCCGAAGGACTCGGGGCGGTATACAGCCTATTAAAAGCACAAGACAAACATGAATTAAAATAATTTAAATTTATTAAATAATTCGGCTCAATTTAAAACCCCAGAAATTTAAAACACCCAATTTAAAATTATTATGTTGATAGCCCAGCCTGGAGGAACAACAGGGTCTTGAGTGCACAGTGAAATACCCGGAGGTTGGAGATCTTACGCATTTCCGGGGGCAGTTCATTCCACAGGCCTGGGGCTCCCACAGAGAAGGCCCTCTCCCTGGGTGTCGCCAGCCGACATAACTTGGCCAATGGCACTCTGAGGAGACCCTCTCTGTGGGAGCGAACTGGCCGGTGGGAGGCTATTGGTGGCAGAAGTCGGTCTCGAAGGTACCTGGGTCCTATGCCATGGAGCGCTTTAAAGGTGGTGACCAACACCTTGAATCGCACCCAGAAGACCACTGGGAGCCAGTGCAGCCCGCGCAGGAGGGGTGTCATGTGGGCACAATGAGTTGCGCCCATAACCACCCACGTGGCCGCATTCTGGACCAGTTGGAGCCTCCGAGTGCTCTTCAAGGGGAGCCCCATGTAGAGAGCGTTACAATAGTCCAGCCGGGAGGTGACAAGGGTGTGAGTGACTGTGCACAAGGCGTCCCGGTCCAGAAAGGGCTGCAACTGGCGAATCAGGTGAACCTGATAGAAAGCCCCCTTGGCCACGGCTGTCATATGCTCTTCTAAAGACAGCCGTTCATCCAGGAGGACACCCAGATTGCGAGCCCTCTCTGTGGGGGGGCAAAGATTCACCCCCAATAGTCAGCGATGGCACCTGCTGACTATATCGGGACGCCAGAAGCCACAGCCACTCGGTCTTGGAAGGGTTGAGTCTGAGCCTGTTCCTCCCCATCCAGACCCGCACGGCCTCCAGGCAGTGAGACATCACATCAAGGGCATCATTGGGGTGGTCTGGGGTGGAGATGTACAGCTGAGTATCATCAGCGTACAGATGACACTTCACCCCAAAACCACGGATGATCTCACTCAACGGCTTCACATAAATGTTGAACAGAAGGGGCGAGAGGACCGACCCTTGCGGCACTCCCCATGCGAGGCGCCTCGAGGTCGACCTCTGCCCCCCTGCCAACACAAACTGCGAGCGGTCGGAGAGAAAGGAGGAGAACCACCGCAGAACAGTGCCCCCTATTCCTAACCCCCTCAACCGCTGCAGCATGATACCATGGTCGATGGTATCAAAAGCCGCTGAGAGATCTAATAGAACTAGGACAACCCCTGTCCCGAGCCCTCCAGAGATTATCCACCAACACGACCAATGCCGTTTCTGTGCTGTACCCCTGCCTGAAGCCCGACTAGTACGGGTCCAGATAGATAGCTTCATCCAGGTGCCGGGGAAGCTGTCGTGCCACCACGCTCTCAACAACCTTCGCCACAAAACGAAGATTGGAGACCGGACGGTAGTTGGCTAATTCAGCTGGGTCCAGGGAAGGCTTCTTGAGGAGGGGCCTCACTACCGCCTCTTTCAAGGCAGCAGGAAAGGCACCCTCACTCAGAGACTCACTTATAATTCCCTGGAGCCAGCCTCGTGTAACCTCCCAGGAGGCCAGTACCAACCAGGAGGGACACGGGTCCAATAAACATGTGGCGGCACTAATCTTACCCAGTATCCTGTCCACATCCTCGGGAGCCACAGGATCAAACTCCTCCCAGATAACATTCTCAAGACCTACCATCGTCTCCTCCCCTGGACTCATCCAATCGGAGTCCAAGCCATCCCGAATCCGAGCGACTTTATCATGCAGGAATTGCACAAAATCCTCAGCACGACCCTGCAAGGGATCTTCCCGCACTCCCCTCCGAAGAAGGGAGTGGGTCACCCTGAACAGGGTGTCTGAGCGGTTCTCTGCAGATGCGATTAGAGCGGAAAAATGGTTAGATTTTGCCGCTTTTATCGCCACTAGGTAGTTCTTGATATAAGACCTCACCTGTGTCCGGTCAGATTCGGATTGACTAGTTCACCAAATGCTCTCTAGGCGTCTTTTCCGATGCTTCATCTCTCTCAGCTCCTCAGAGAACCAAGGAGCCAATTGAGATCGGCATCGGGTCAGAGGCCGCAAAGGCACGACGCGGTCCAAAGCTCCAGCGGCCGCCCTTTCCCAGGCGGCCACCAGCTCTTCAGTCAAGTCGTGTGCCAGAATCTCAGGAAATGGCCCAAGCTCTGTCAGGAACCTTTCGGGGTCCATCAGGTGCCTGAGACGGAACCATCTGGTTGGTTCCATCTCCCTGAGGAGGGGGAAAGTGGTAGGAAAGTCCAAGTGGAGGAGCAAATGATCTGTCCATGACAAGGGTTTGATATCTAGGTCCCCTCTACCAAGATCATTCAATCACTGACCAGAGACAAAAATCAAGTCCAGTCCCCCCTATGTGAGTGGGGCCTTGAACTAACTGGGTCAGGTCCATGGCCATCATGGAAGCCATGAACTCCCGAGCCACCTCAGATGCCTCACCTGCAGATGGAAGGTTGAAATCCCCCATGACAATAAGTCTGGGGGTATCAACCACCACCCTGGCAATGACGTCGAGTAGCTCAGGCAGGGTCACTGCCACATGGCAGGGAGCCAGGTATGTAGTCAGAAAACCCATCTGCACCCCACGGCCCCACTTCACAAAAAGGCACTCACATCTGGCTATCTGAGGAACAGTGGTCTCCCTGTTCTGTCCCCGTCTCCACACACACACAAGCACAGCCAGCCGAGGGTTAAGAAAGCACTTGGCACGCACACAGGTTGTTATCAGAAACTTGGCAGCAATACGAGCACTGACTGCCAAGTGCTTTTACTTCAATAAACAGAATATCCCTTCACCAGATAAACAGAAATACACACATTTTATAAATAGTCCAGTTCCAAACAAGAAACCTTTTGGCAGCTTTAAGCGTTGTTCAAGTGACTAGCCAGGGTTAGTTTTTGTCCGTCACAGAGTCTTAAATGGCCACCACACTCTCTTATATAGTCTCTGGGGTGTGGTCCAGTGACTCAGTTATAATCCCTGGCATGCTTCCTTAACTGCTGCAACCGTTTATCACGCCTTCTTTGACGTTGATCCAGGAACGACAGATCACTTCCCTCGCTCTCATCGGAGACACCTGGCTCCTGACTAATCTCCTCTTCCTCGGCCGGCACTTGAGGCAGTGCCAGAGGGGAGGGGCCTGGAGAGGGAGGCCTGGCCGATTCCTCTTCTTCATGTTCGGAGCCTTCTTCCTCCGATGAGATAGGCTCGGAGGGTGGGGCCACAACACTCCCTCAGACAAAGACTTTCCCTAATAATCACCGCAACTCCTCCACCCCTCCCCTGGGCCCTTGGCTGATGAAATGCACGGAAACCTGGTGGGCACATTTCAATGAGGGGGACCCCCCCTCTTGGCCCAACCAGGTCTCCATAATACCTGCCAGGTCCGCACCCCCCTCCAAAATAAGATCACAAATGAGGGGGGCTTTATTAACAACCAACCTGGCATTACACAACATCAGCCGCGGACCCTGGGCCTGAGACTCTGCGCAACCCAGGACACGAGTTGCGCATTGGGGGCCGGAGTGCGTAATTGCTCATAAACAGCATATGCGCACCCCCAACACATATGGCCTCCTGAACCCGTCATACCTGCCCCTCCCACTCATTATTTCAATTACACTGCCCTACCTGTCACTCCCCTGCTCCCCGGTTAAATTTCCTTTCACGACCCCTCTGCTGCAGCCAATCGACCCATCACCCCACTCAGTCACTATCTGACCCCCCCCCCCCAGGTCCACTTTTACAACCCCCTCCCTTCCTCCTGGGTCCCCTTAAAATTTTCATTAAAAATTTAGCTAAAAAACCCCTCAACCCCCTCTTCGCTGCATGCCATCTCTCGGGGTTCCAAAACCCGTCATCAAGATAGACCCTTGATAACATGGAGGGCCAGGCCTGCGAGAGGAGAGGAGAGGGGGAGTCTCGCAGCACAAAGAGCTCAGCCGGTGAATACATCCTAGAGTCTGTCTGGGGAAGATGAATGAGTCCAAGGATTCAATGGTGCTGATTAGAAAAAGGTCCGGGAGAGAAAGTTCACCATTCCGGCGCGGGTCAACTGGACTCCACTGTCCTCTCACGAGAGGACAGCCCTGGGAGAGCAGTGACCAAGCCACCCTCTCACGGTGGCTGGTAATAGCAGGTCTTCTTTGGTGACAGCTGCAATAAAGTGATGGTTAGATGATGTCATCAATGCAATGAACATGAATTTGGACAGACTCTGGGACACAGTGGAGGACAGGGAGGCCCTGGTGAGCTACGGTCCATGGGCTTGCGAAGAGTAAGACATTACTTAGTGACTGACCAACAACAACAATAAAGTATCCAGAGTGTGCTTTGCCCAAAGGCAACTGAGGCAGGGAACATTCTCCTGCAATGCTTCTGATCATCTTCAACTTGAAGGTGTGGGGAAAGGTTCTTGGAGGAGTTTCACAACTTTATGGAGACTTACCTAACACAAAACTCCATCCTGGATACCAAAATCAAAAGTTCTTGGAAAATGTGAATTAAAAAGAATCTGGGTGGAAATCCTGTGAGGATAGCCGCATGGATAGTGATGTGTGCAGTGTCATGCAAGCAAGCCAAATGCTGCAGTAATGGAGACTCGCAGCAAAATAAATAGGGTGTCACAAATAGCAACATTAATTTGTAAGCCAAATTATGTGATATGCCAATACTGACTGGATTGTGTCATAAAGATCTAAGTCTGCTGTTGGCTGGTATTTTCAAGGTAAATAATTTATTCAATCTGGGCCTTTGTCTGCAAAATAGTAGATTAAGATATGCATGAAAAATGGCATGGGATTTTTTAAAAGCATGGAGGAAGCAGAGTGTTAGGAATGCAGCTTGCCTGAATCAGGCAAACCTGCCTAGGAAAACAGATGTGGGTTTCTTTAAATATTAAAAAAGGAGGCTATGAATGTGGAATACTAAGCAAAAATATGCAGTGTGGGACAAATGCATTATAGTCCACATGTCCATAGCAACAACAGAAAAGCCACCCGCACCTCATTCTAAACGGAGTTCTGCTAAAGGATGGAAAAAACCCCAGTAAAAGGTGGCTTCCCTGATCATTTGTAGAAAGTAACAACATGAGCTGGTGTAACAAAAGTGTGCATCAAGGTGTAGTGAGCTAGTGATTTTGCCTTCCACGTATAGGAAATAACATGAAATCAATTTTCACACACTGCTGATTTCTCCTTAGCTTACATACCAGTTGCTTAACTATTAGTTTCTGCCTCTAGAATGGTTTGTTCAATACCTTTCCCGACTAATATTCCATATTATGTCAAAAATCTCTTTTTTCCCCTCAGGAAACAGCTCCAAATTATGGATGGGCAGCTGTGGATAACAGTAAGGACCATCATCTGGAACTCTCCCAGATACACCAACTAAAACTGATGAAAAATCCTGAAGCACAGGGTAACAAGTGTCCAATTGTCCTTTGGAAAACATACAAGGTTTCACATTGTGTCTGTGAGTTACACATGCTACCCCACTCCCAGAAGTGGGGTGAACTTTTTTTTTTTTAAAGCCCTACCACCATTAAACAATGGAAAACAAAGCAAAAACTAGCCCATCCCCTTTTCAATTTATGGATATAAATTATGGCAGTCCAGGTAGATCTGTCCTGGAGAGGAAATATAGGGAAAATGAGATGGGTGCCATCAAAACTACAACCCATCTTCTTCTGTATTGTCAGTTCTACAGAGACATTTGTGGACTAGTCTTCTTTTATTTAAATTTTCTGGCACACTCCTAATACTTTACTTGGCACTATCAATGAAACAATCAAGATAAATTTATTTTTTTCTAAAAGTAGGAAAATTTGACTATGTAACGTGTAAGCGTCACCCATTTTATCATCTGACAAAAATTAACGATAAAAATGCAATAAACATAAATTATAAAAATAACAATTAAAATCATAAATAAGAAAACAAAAAACAAATAAATTCAAACCTCAGGCTCAATGGACCCCTAGGTGTTTTTCTGCCTTCAGTTCTCTATGTTTCTATGTCTCTATTACTCAGTATGTCCTTGTTAGTGCACTAAACTTTCGGCAATAAGTTTATTTCTACTTTAAGGCACCAAAAGTTCTCTCTCATTTTAATTGCACACCAGAATAAAGTCGGCTATTGCTTTGTTTGAGGTGAGGAGAGGAATAGGCAAGTATGAATACCCCACTAACTAAAAATCGCTCTATTCTAAGAGGCAGGGATATGGAGAACTTCTTTAAATTGCTTTTACTTGGTTATCCATCATGCATGAGAAGCAACAGGCTTTGGCTTTGCACTTTATCTAAAATTCATGAAATCCGGTTTCACCGAACGCATTGCATACATCAATACTGTCTCATGCAGTAGATCTTGGCTGAGAGTTCTCCCATGCTGTTCCTGTATGACTCATGAGCTTCAATTTCTCTGGGTAGCTGAAGAAAGTGGTAGAGTCTCGAATGAACCACTTTAGGTAACTGATGCCACTTTAGCAATAATCAGAGTAAGCCTACATGGAAATACACAGAAATGCCAATCCCTGTAAGCAGGCTTTCCAAGGGAGCACCAGTGAAAAAAGGATTTTCTCATTTCAAGGCAATGAATTCATTTTGAAATTTGTGGTTAGTAAAGCAAGTATTTTTTTTTTTTAGTGAATCCTTTATAGCTTGCATTTAAAAACAAACACACCTGAATATCATAATGTTGAATTAGATACTGTATTTATGTTGTTATGGAAATGTCACAGCTTGAGTAATAATAATATTTGGAGCCAATTTGAAGCTGTGGTTAACACTAGAAACCAGAAAATTGTGAGTTTCAGTCTCAGCTTAAGCAAGCTGAGTGATTTGTGGGTCAGTCACTTTCTCAACCCTGGGAGATCTCGACGGCAAGTCCCTTCAGAAAATCTTTCCAAGAAAGCTGCAGGACTACTCCAAATAGTTGCTTGGAGTCAAGACTAACTCGAAGGCATTATCTATGTCTAAAGACCAGAATCCTGCAGGCAACAGTGGAGCCTATGACACTGAATGGAAGCCAGAGTTGGACTTTGAAGAAGCTGGATAGAAAGAACATTGATGCCTATGAAATTTAATGTTGGAGAAAATATTTGAGACTGCTAAGGGCAGCCAAGAAAGGAAACAAATGGATCATTGGACCATCAAGTCAGAGTTGTCAATGGACACAAATCAGAAGAGTCAAATTATCTGACTTTGGACATATGAAGACCTAGTTGAGCTCTCTGGAGAAGGATCCAATGATGGGAAAGAAAAATAAGAGGATGACCAACAGCACGGTGGAATGATGTAATTAGAGCAGGAATGGACACATCATTGGAAGATCTGAAGGACCAGGTTAGTGACAGTTCATCATGGCAAAATCTATGTGGTCAACTCTAACTTGAAGACAGAAACACACACACACACACACACACACACACACACACATACAGGGGGAGAGAGAGAGAGAGAGAGCCAGACCGACACTCACACAGCCATCAAGTAGGTGCTGATGGACAAGTTCATATATTATATATGCTATTAAATATTGTATTGATCTTTTATTTATCTTGGCTACACAATTTAGGAAGGATTCAGATGCAGAGATTCTGGAACAGATGCAGAGAAGAGCAATAGCAAGGAGGTCAGGAGTAAAATCTGTGTCCTGGGAAGAAAGATTGAAATATTCTTTTTACTTTTTTTTTTTTTTTTACTTTTGAGAAAAGACAACTGAGCTGAAAAGCTGTCCTGCAGAAAAAGGTCAATACATCTCTGTCATTCCAGTAATAATGGATTTAATTTACAGGAACACAGATTCCAAATTCCAAAGAAAATAATGTCCTACACTAAGAACAGTTTGACATGGAACTTATTAGAAAAAGTAGTTTGACTGTGAAACCAGTTCTCCAGAAGAGCCGTGGGCTTCCTTCACTGAATTTGTTCAAAGTGAAACCACCCCAATCTGTTGATGATGCTTAATTTGGATTTCTATATTGAGAGGACCTAAAATGGACAATTCTAGGACTTTATGTAAGAAGAAGCAATTGCAAATTATGCTTTACCCAGGACAATGTCGCCACATCTTAAAGGTTCTTGAGTAAATAATTGGATGAATCTATAAACTCCAAACTTAATCATCTACCTTTCCTTACTTTTCCTTCCTCCTTAGTGTCTGCTATCTGCTGGTGAAACATGGACACTAACCTCACAATCGATACAAAAGCTACGAGTGACAAAAAGAAGCCATGGAAAGATACAAACTCACCATCACAAGACAAGATAGAAAGACCTGCACATGGATTAGAGAACAAACAGAAGTATATAATACCATTAAGAGAGTACAAGAATGGAAATGGAAATGGTCTGGTCACATAGCAAAAAGAACTGAGGGTAGGTGGACCAAAGCAGTCATAGAACGGATCCCACTTGATCAAAAGTGTCCACGAAAAAGATCCAAAACAAGATGGATGGACGACATCAGCAAGTATGGTGGGGCCCAATTGGCAGAAAAATGCTCAGGACCGGCTGGGTTGGAAACACATGGAAGAGGCCTTCATCCTCCAGGACAATGGCTAGAATGATGATGATGATGATGATGATGATGATGATGATGATGATGATGACTTTTTCTTACATAATAGACATGATTTTTCAAACGTCCCATGGCCTGAAGCTTGAAAATGGAATATATATCAAGAAAATGGTGACTATTTTAAGACATCATCTCTCAAACTTATACTTCACTGGATATACCTGCATAAGTTACAAGGTTTGGATCTACTGCACAGATTTCATCTTCTGCCCGTTTCTCTCTCCTGCAGCATTGAATGAAGCCCTGAGGATGTTACCTAATACGATAACAAAACGTCTGCAAGAAAACTACCAAGCTTCAGAGAGCCTCAAGGGCCTCACAAGCATCATGCAGTTCAGGAATTTGCTGGAGTTCAAGGCAGGTTCACCCTATGAGCAGGCCTACCCAAGTGTTTCTGTTCTGCCTGATATGTCTATGGAGATTCCCCATCATCCAGGTCATGGTTGTCCAAAAGGTCCTTTTTCCCAAAAGGCAAATGAACCTTCCTGGTGTTTTCTTTGAAAATGTTTCACTTCTCATCCAAGAAGCTTCTTCAGCGAGAAGCAAAATGTTTTCAAAGAAAAGATCAAGGAAGTCCAGTTGCCTTTGGGACCAATGGATTGGAACCTCTTTCTGCCCAGGGATGTCAACTCCATTCAGTCCATCCCCTAAGTGCCATTATTGTTAAAATGAAACGATGAGGCCGTTAGGATGCAGGCCCTGCTTTGGAGCACTGTCTTCTGAATCAGTGTCTGGTCACTGGTCTCAGAGATACAGAGTGAGATGCAACTTCAGGTCTTTTTCTAAGATTGAGCCTTATTTTAACACAAACTGCAGGACAGAGATAATGCCCCTTTTTGTTTCCAAACCCATTCAGCACAATCTTTTTTTTTTTTTTTATCATGGGCAGATCAATATCTCACTGATACATGTTCTGCCTGAAAAGCTGTAATGTATTCTTCCTCCACTCGGTAATAATAACTGATTTAACACTCCTAGCCTGAATGCTATGGCAACACAACGAGTGATTTATGAAGTAAAGGGGCCATTGCTCAAAATAAGCTTTTAGTTGATGAGCCCCTGAAAGAGTTTAGCTAGGAAAAAGTGTTCCTTTGGTTGCCTGGTGAGAATATCATGCAGAATTAGAAGCGACTCAGAATTACAGTGATGGCCGTTGTTGCATCCGCTTGTAAAGCCTCCTTTGAGTCAAGTTTAATTTGGGGTGATTTCATAAAGAGATTCGAGTAGTTTTCAGGCATATGATACCAAAACAGTGGAAGTATGGAAATTGACTTACTGAATAGTAAAGCTTAATAGTGTTTTCCAAAAACATGGTGCCATCAAACAAAGGACAGTGGGGGTATAAAAACAATGAAAATAAGCACTGGGTTTTCTACTCTGCAGAAATTCATTTACATAATAACATCCCAGTGTGGAAGTTCAAAACTGTTGCTCCCATGCTCTCTGCACACAGCCCACCACCACAGCTGAGCGAAATGACTATTCCTGTCTGAACTTAAGCGGATCTTGGAAAAAAAAAAGAGAGAGAGAGAGAGAGAGAGAGAGAGAGAGAGAGAGAGCACTTTGAGATAGCACCATTCATTCTGATTAGAATCAGTATTGATCCCTTTTCTCGTGTTTAGGATTTGAAGTGTCACAAACCTTTTGGTGTCCAACGTGGATAACAGAAACTACAGTATTTTAAGTCAGCCTGGTGGAATCAGGAGGTCTAAGAAACATTCCATGTAAACACATATTTTTTTGATTGCTCCTCTCTAATCTTTACATCTTAAACCTTCAAACATCTCTTTTCCCACCCAGCAGCTTTTGACTCCCAAGATATATAGACCGCAAAAAGCAAAAATATATTGAAGCATTGTTAAAATAAGTTCCTTTTTTAAAAAAATCTTAAAAAGGAAAGAGTAAAAGCAAATCACAAACAATTGTGGCATGAACTTTTTGAGGGGGAGAAGAGAGAGAGAACAATGAGGAGCTAAATAAATCGAGAGCATATACAAAATACAGACAGGAAGTTTGGGACTCTAAGAAGAACTGAAGTTCAGATAAAGCTGAAGCTGTGAAAAGATGCTGAGAACAAAAGCTTATTCAGATGTATTTATTAAAAAAAGTGGAAGAAAAAAGAATCAGAACTCCAGAAGCTACTCTTAGATGATAATCTGAAGCATGGATGGGTACAGAATCCAATATTTGGATTTTTCTATATTTCAAATTCATCACCTGCCAAAATCAGAATAGACTTTTAGAAATATGGATTGGGCTTTACTACAGCATTCCCCTCCATTCGGGGGTGGGGGTTGTGTTGACCATAATTTTTGATACTCATCCTTAGGTTAAATTTAGTGATGATCCTAAGTCCGAGTAGAGAGTAAGGGAGAGGACTTTGGCAGAAATAGGCACAAACCATTAGCTAGGCAAAGGAAATACAGTACTTGGGTGAAACATCGACATGTCCTGGGAATAAGATAGTGTTCGGAAGTAGCTCAGGAAATGCATCCCTGATTCACTGCAATGTAAAAAGCAGGGGTGAAATCCAGCAGGTTCTGTCAGGTTCTGGAGAACCAGTAGTGGAAATTTTGAGCAGTTCGGAGAACCGGCAAATACCACCTCTGGCTGGCCCCAGAGTGGGGTGGGAATGGAGATTTTGCAATATCCTTCTCCCAGGAGTGGGGAGAGAATGGGGATTTTGAAGTATCCTTCCCCTGGAGTGGGATGGGAATGGAGATTTTTCAGAATCCTTCTCCTGCCACGTCCACCAAGCCACACCCGCCCACCAAGCCACGCCCACAGAATCAGTAGTAAAAATTTTTGGATTTCACCACTGGTAAGAAGGGTTATGTACCGCACAATCCCAGGAGCTCTGGTGGCTCAGCAGACTAATTAACATCCACTTACATCTGCTGCCTGCAATTACTGCAAATCTCAAATCTCACCAGGCTCAAGGTTGACTCAGCCTTCCATCCTTTCTAAGGTAGGTAAATTGAGGACCCAGTTGTGGGGGCAATAAGCTGACTTTGTATAAATATACAAAAGTATGAAGGCTATTGCTTAACGCATTGTAAGCCGCCCTGAGTCTCCGGAGAAGGGCGGCATATAAATCAAATAAAAAAAAAATCCGACTTAACAGATTCTTCCATTATAGCAGGGGAGTCCAACCTTGGCCAAGTTTAAGACTTCTGGACTTCAACTCCCAGAATTCCACAGCCAGAATCTCAAGAAACCAGATTTCCACATCTTTCTGTAGAGTCTGGTCTACCTAGTGAAGCCAACACTCATTGAACATGACCCAGTACAAATAATTCACAACTAATTAATGGCACTTTAGAAATCAATAGCCTTTGTGATAATTTTACATCCCTGGTTTATTTGTCTGTATTATATTACTTCATTCTTTTCCCTCCATTATCACTTTTGCATTTGCTTATATATTTTCTCCAAAGTGTATGTATATAGACTTGTGTATAAAGCAGCTTCTCAGTGAAGACGACAGGGCAAAATGCTATGTATCCATCCGTCAATCCAAATTTTCTCATCTGGTGATTTTTGCACTCATGAGAAAAAATTTAGAAAACAACTTTTTCTTAATAGTGAAATAGTTGCTAACTCCTAGGATTCATAAAAGTATTACTAGAAGCATTTTCAAGAAATATAAAGTGTCACATGTTTTTTTCAAATATTTTCTAAAGATATTTTGGATACCCCCTAAATTCACAAAACTATATTCAAAAGTTTTAAATGAAAGCCCAGCTCATCCTTCACTGAGTCCATGATCTTGGAATTTCTTGTATTCGTATTCCTTTCAATCTTTTCTAACAGATCTATACTTTTCAAAGGAAGAAGTACTTCCTTCACATCTGGCAGCAACAGAGCAGATTCCAATTCATCAAGTTGCAAATCAGGTCCAGCTGTTACTCCCTATTTTTGGATCTTGTCTTTGGGTTTCATTCAAAGCCATTGTTGACCCATCAGACTTTTGCCTATGGAGATTCTCAGCTATCCAGGTCACGGTTGTCCCAAAGATGTATTTTTCCCCAAAAGGCAACTGGACTTCATCTTTCCTTGAAGATGTTTCGCTTCTCATCCAAGAAGCCATCAGATTTTTAGTTATATTTCCAAATATAGCCTGTAAGTTGGAGAGTAGCCTTTTTTCAAATGTTTCCCAGATTTTGTTTTGTTTTGTTTTAATTCACATTTTTAATGCTTTTGCCTAGTTTTGTCTTATCCTTGTTAATTTTTTTCTTTAGATTTTGTAATTTTAATCTTGTGAATTTAAAAAAAAAATATTTAAAAGAAATTTCAAATGAGATTGCCCATGATGTCTTGGAAGAAGAGAGAGAAACCTTTCTGCCAATCAAGGGGAAAACTTCCCCTTGTAATACCAACATATTTCTTATTGCCTACAAGCACCTGATTTTGCAATTACTCAGCACAACCACACAAACTGAGTCATACAAAACACCTTGTGGCCTTTTATCAGCATCCTTCTGTTGCCTAAACGAAGTTTAAAAATGTACCAAAGAACGTCCCCAATTTGCAACATTCACAGAAACCCCAGATTTTCATTGGGAGACATGGCTTGGGGATTATGGACTACCACAATTTTCTTGACTCAGATGATAAATCTTCCTTCTTATAATCATTATATATTCCAGGCACTTTGAAAAATCCTTTTCTTAGAAATGCACATAAATTTAAATCCCCAAGGTCTTCTTCTGAGGTTATTAATCTGGGTGACTACATGCAATAAGTAACCAAAAAAAAAAAAAAAAGAAAGAAAGAAAGAAAAAAGGTTCTGAATCCTCCTGTCTTAGGGGCATTACAAGTCAATTTAACTAAATGAGCTATACCTGGAATTAAAACTTCTACGCATTCTGCTCCACCATTAAAACGCTGCAGCTTTAAGATAAACCTCCAGCAGGCAAATTTTACCTTCCCTGCCAGTTCATAACATACACTTGGCTGTTTGTGTAAGCTTCAGTGCATGCGAAAATAGGAAGGGATTCAACAAATTAAAATGTTTAGTAAACAAAGTTGTCCAAAGGGAAATCATTAGCAAAAGCAGATTCTCTGAAGATGCTCACTGGGAAGTAAAATTGCTTCATTACATAAACTACTAGACACAATGAAAATTGAGTCCAACACCTGTTTAGGATAGGAAAGAGCCGCTTCCTTCCCTCCTCCAGCCCAGCCCCCTGCAGTCCCTAGAAAAACCTTGGGCTGCTTGTTCACAATGCACACAAAATCGGCTTTTAATTCTTGCATGTCGTATCTGGCTGCATGTAAACGGAACACCCACGAGGAATGCCTGGGGAGCTCAACATGTTGAACTCTGACAAAGGAACGTGATTCATACCTCCCAGATGGACTCAATTTGAACATTTGAATATATGGAAAGTTTACACCTCACCCAGGGAGTTCTCATATTGTTAAAAAAAACCCACCACATTATCTGTCAGTATGTGTTTTGTGAGAAGATGCACCAGCTCAACCATCTGGATGATGTTGACAGGTTGTGAGAAGGTTAAAGTAGGGTCAGATGGGCTAATACTTAAATTGGAGACCTCCAGGAAATTCCGGGGCTGCAGGCCAGATGGGCAAGTCAAAATAAATCTCCAAATTGGGTGATGGAAAACCATTTCTGAACTGTGAAGTTACATATAGATCCAACACTTCTGTGTCATAAGCAGGAGTCAAAATCAATGGTAAAAAGCTTTTTTTCTTTACCTTTACATCAAGAGAACGGGTCCCTAGAAACAACCCTTGCGTGTCTATGCTTGACCTAAAAGCAGAGTGGAATGGAGACAGGTAAAATTGATGTGGCTTGAAAACAAACTAAATATTGGGGGGGGGGGAATCTTATTCTAGAAGCAGCTGATGTACATTTTGTGTGTGTATATGGGAAGTGCAGAGAGAGGGACAGGGAGCAGCAAACAAACATAAATGTAAACCATTTTAAAAAATATAGGTCAATATTAGAATCCTGCAACATTTAAAACCCTTTTCCCTATGTACTCACATATTCTCTTTCCCTCATTTCTTCCCAAGGTGTACTGCTTCACAAATTCATAGTCAGCAGTGCAATGGTGCATAATTCTGCATCATTACACAGCCTGACAGACAGATGCTTGTACATCCCACGCTAATGGCATCCCAGTCAAAATAACAGCACCAGAGCTTTCTTCCTGAAAAGATTAACTCAGTCAGGGAGTTTCTAGCAATTTGTTTTGCAGAAATCCAGTTCTTTTTAGTGACCATTTCCAGGAAGAGTGTGTGTGCTTTGCTCCATGATGAAGTTTCTTCTTGCTAAGGCTAGCAGGTCTGAGTACAAAACTCTGAACGACCACTAGATGTCAGCAGAAGCAAAAACCCTATAAAATTCTAACTCTTCATGCCATCTAGTGACCATCAAATTTTTGCAGCCCAGCTTTCTCTGTGCATAAAAATATTGAGTGAGACCATTTCACGACGGAGAACAAGGTAGTATCCATCATGCATAAATGAGGAGGTAGAGATGCTGAATCAGAAGTTGCTATGGCGATGGATTAAATGGAAGTCAATAAAATGAATATCCATCCAAATAAGAAAGGGCTGTTAGTGAGAAGAGGATTTAATATTCCTCTTGAGAAGGTTTTCTAGTATTGCCTTACTCAGATACAATTGACAACCTTATTTGACCACAAAACCTGAACAAGATATTTAGATCTGTGTGATAGCCAGGTGGGAATACACCAGGGGTGGGTTCTACTTACCTTTACTACCATTTCGCATCGTGCCCGTGTGCGCGCACAGGAACAGATTGCCTATGATGACATCCAGGTCAGTGGGCAGAGCCTCCTGCCGGTTTTACTACTGATTCTTGCGAACCGGTCCGAACCGGGGACCACCCACCCCTGGAATACACACCTTCAGACTTGTGGCATCAATTAGGCTGCAAGATCCTCTTTGTTGTGTATGCATTTGATAAATAAGTGCATTTTCAAAGTAGAACTGCTGGTGCTGTTTGGGTGGCTGATAGTCCTTCAATCTCACACTGATTACATATCAATAGCAAACTTCTAGAGAACGTCTAGAGAAAGTCAGGCTTGTTTTTCAGAGCTTTCTCTTATCTCTGAGCAAGCATTATGCACAGAAAATGGGGAAGATCTTTCTTCCATCCAAGCACGGAATATGATATTTATTTGTAAAACAGGCAGAATCCAAATTATACCATATATAGATTGAAACTTCTCTTTTAGACTAAAGCAGGTGCCTTATAAAGCTGGATTGGGACAGAAACTATACCACAAACGGATTGAAATAATTCCACACTGCCCGGAAAGATCACATTTCATAAACACACAATAATTTGGTTATTTCTCCCTAGCAAGTCTAAAATCTCTCCCTAAAGATGGAGAAAATATGCTAATAGGACTTAAAAAAAGAAAATAAATCTGATTACTAAAATTTGGGATATGAATTTTCATCTCACAAGAGAGAGCTGTAAGAAGATGTGAGACAACAGAATATTGAACTGTGAATAATACATTTTCTATATTCTATTTGACAAATATTTCTCATGTTCAGTTCAAGGGGTAAAGTAGGTATTTTAAGTAAAAATAAAGAGAATCTGATAAATTCAAGTTGCTTCCAATATCTTAGCTTTTTTAAAAATAAAATAATAACAAATGAAAATAATAAAATTATGACGCACAAGTAATCGCATGTAAGATTATGTGTATTTTCCTATGTACATTTTTGAACATTTTATACAAATTTCATTTCAACCCTTGAATGCATAAGTCAGTGCTTTGGCCCACTTTCGACTGAGTTGGACACATAAGGGGAAAATTCAAAGCACATTGAACGCAGTGGGAATGGGCACTTAAGAATTGTGTGGCAAAGTCACAAATAACTTGATCTGCTAGGGGTTGCACAAACTGTAATAATTTTAAATATGGTTTTAAGGGGTTTTTAACTTGTTTTACTATTTTGTGATTTGTATTATTGATTGTTGTTGTAAGTCACCCTGAGTCCTTCGGGAGAATGGCGGCATATAAATCGCAAAAATAAATAAATAAATAATAAATAAATAAATAATAAATAAATAAAGTCAAAAGATATCAAGACTCACAGGACGTTAAATGAAAGTGGATTGAGTATAAAAAGAAGTGAGCAGCAGGAAAATGTTTGGAAGTGATTTGAATATACAGAGAAAATGAATGAGCATTGAATCACAAAAGACATGAAAGAAGGAGATGGAGAGGAAAGGAAAGAGCAAGGAAATTGAAGTTGAGACTCTAGAAAGAGCGCAGAGAAGAGCAACAAAGAGGATTAGGGGACTGGAGGATAAAGCATATGAAGAACGGTTGCAGGAACTGGGTTATGTCTAGGTTGATGAAAAGAAGGACTAGGGGAGACATCATAGCAATATTCCAATATCTCAGGGGTTGCCACAAAGAAGAGGGAGTCAAGCTATTCTCCAAAGCACCCGAAGGCAGGAGAAGAAACTATGGATGGAAAGTTATCAAGGTGAGAAGCAACCTTCAAGGAGAAATATCCTGACAATGAGAACAATTAACCAGTGGAACAACTTGCCTCCAGAAGTTGTGATTACTGGAAGTTTTTAAGAAGAGATTGGACAACCATTTGTCTGAAATGGTACAGGGTCATGATGGCGAACCTATGGCACACATGCCAGACATGGCACACAGAGCCCTCTCTGTGGGCACACGTGCAGTTGCCCCAGCCCAGCTCCAATCGCATTTTTCCATCTCGTTTCACTCAATCAATTCCAATTTCTGGAGAAAGAAAAAGATCTTGCAAAGTTTGAATTGATTGAGTGAACTTTTTCACTTGCGTACTTCACAATGGGGGAGATGGGATCCTGTCCTCCTCCTGAAGCACAATGTGACCCTGCATCGGCTCGGCAAAAAGCCCCCGTTTCTTTTCCTGCAGAGCTGCTGGTGTTGGGATGTCCCGCCTCCTCGCTGGCCAGCTGGGATATTTCAGGCACTTAGCTTGGACACCCATTAGCTCCACCTCACCCTCCGCCTCAGAGAGTGAGGCGCAAAAGTTTGGCCGGGCTCCTTGAGAGATGGAGTTTTCAGGGAGCCGATCTAGCACCCAGGCTGGCTACAACGCAAACATTCATTCTCGGCTTTGAGATTCCTAGCTGCCATGGGCAGCAAAGCTAGTTCGTCCCCCTATGCCGATCTGGCAGACAAAACGGGAAAAGGGGGTGGAGAGAAACCGTCCCGTTGCCAAGGTATGCGTGGGTCGGAGGGGGACAGGAATTCCAACCTCAGCCTCCTGGGGCGGGGCGGGGCTTTGGGCAAAGGCTGGAGGGAAGCACCACTGGCTCACTGGCACTCTCTCAGCTTGACTCAGGCAGCAGTGCAGCTCACATTGCCCTTTCCAAGCCCGCTGTCAGTGAAGCTCGGCACTGGCGAGGGCTGGCTTTTTGTCTAGCTTTGTCCGGCTGTCGGGGGAAATGGACAGGGGCCTGGGGAGGGTGAGCCAGACCCAGATGCCTTCTGGGTCCCCTCGTCCCAGAAGAAGCCACCTTACCCTCTCCCCTCTCTGCTAGGTCCCTTCTTCACACGGGATCGCCCAGCAGCGGGAACAGAGAGGGAGGAGGGGGCAGCGTTCCTGCCTGCTGCCATTTCTGTGTGCTAACGCTGCTGTTCCCTTCTTCGCATGGGATCACCCAGCAGCGGGAATGGAGAGAGAGAGAAGGGGGAAGTGGCGGCCGCTAGCATGGAGGGGAGAGTGCCACACAGAAGTGGGAAGCGTCTGGGTGCTCCCTTTTCAGCACTCAGTGCCAAAAAGGTTCGCCATCCCTGCTTTATAAATTTTATACTGATGGTACCACTTTATACTGCACTATTGAGGCCACACTTGGAATACTGCATTCAGTTCTGGTTGCCACAATACAAAAAAGATGTTGAGATTCTAGAAAGAGTTCAGAGAAGAGCAGTAAAGATGACAGGAGTTCTGGAGGTTAAACTATATAAGGGAACTAAGTATGTCAAGTCTAATGCAGAGAAGAACTAGGGGTGATATGATTGCAATCTTCCAGTACTTGGGAGGCTGTCCCAGAGGAGATGGGGGCTAGCTTATCCTTCAAAGCAGATGAGGGAAGGACAAGAAGTAATGGCTGGGAGATCATTAAAGAGAGATCTAATCTAGAAGAATATTTTTTTTATTTTTTTTTTTGACAGTGAGAACAATTAATCATTGGAATAGCTTGCCTGCTGGAGTTGTGGGTGCTCCATCATGGGAGGCTTTCAAGAAAAGATTAGAGGGCCATTTGTCTGGCATGGTATAAGAACTTCTTCCCTGGCCAGGAGGTTTGATTAGGAGACTTCTGAGGTCCCTTCCAGCCCTATGAGCCTATGCTAGGATATAAGAAACAGAAAGGAGTTTTGAACGGGTTGATATTAAGCTCTCCAACCTCATTCTCTGCTTATACCAAAAAATGAACAAATATAATGAGTACTTCCTAATATATGTCTCTCAGCCATCTTCTATAAGGCATTGTGTTGTTCCCTACACTTTTATTTTATTTATTAAATATATATGCTGCCCATCATTCCCTCAAGCAACATTAGGCAACTTGCAACAAGCTAGAAATGGGAATATAAAATATTAAAAAATAAAACCATAAATATTTCCATTAGAATTAACAAAGATAGCTAAGGACGGAGCAATAGATAGTGGGGCAGAGGTAGACTATTCTATTAATCCACTGATCATGGAGTGTCCCACTTGGTAGAGTCAGATTTTAAGGCTCTCATGGAAGGCCAACGGGGAGTTTTTATTTCCCCTTGAAGATATACCTTTCAAAATGCATGACTTGTGTGTTGGCTGAGAGCTGCACAGCGAAGTATATATTTCAGCTCTCCTGCAGTGCTGACTCTGCTATAACTTCTCCAAAGTACAATTCAGCATAACGTTGGATAAAAATTCCAAGGGAATGAATTTCTCATCAGTAACAGTCAGAAATATCTACCTGTGGAGTAGAAGAGAAATTAACCGGAATAGAAATCTTGAGAAATTAATGGTACTGAGCTTTGTCTTTGAAATGCTAATCTGTGCAGAAGCATCAAGGAAAATTCTATTGTTTTCCTTATATAAGTATATTTTTACACCTCAACAATGAAAATAAAAACATTGTATGCAAATATATTCCCATGTTCATTTATACTTGACACGCATTTTATTCCCCACCAAATCTAATTGGTTGCCCTCTGATGGCCTGTCTTGTCTTAATATTTGAAGCAGAGTCCTTCTGAACCTCATCATCATTTCCATCTCAATGTATAATAAGATTTATAATATTATACTATTTATATGCAGGTGAGAATAGCTGCAAATATAAACAACAAATGACATTTAAGATATGCAGAACATGTTCGTCAATATTCAAAGGAAATTTTTCTTTTTTAGTTTATGAAACTGAATATTGTATGTTGTTTTAAAAGGTAAATCTCTAGACCTTGGGAACATTATTCAGAAAATTAAATCGGAACTGATTATACAACTTTTCATCTCCTTTTTCAAGCATATAGAAAGAGTTGGAAAAACAAAGGCAAAGCTACTATATATTATTACCCTTTTGAATCTAATTTCCTAATCAAAGTTAAGCAGCTTAAGCAGAATGCTTGGGAAACCGAATGAAGATTTAAATCACTTTGTTCTATCTGCTGCTAATATTTCCTCTTGACTTACAAATGCAAGTTTAAGTTGCTTGTTGAACTTGCAAAGAAGCCAAGCACTGTTTTGATTTCATTCTTTGGTCTTGCTTAAATAGAGGGAGGGAGAACATGGTTTAATTGTTTCTGTAAAAGGAATAATTACATGGAGCAGATCCTCCTTTAAAACAGTTAAATGTGCACTATTCAGAATATTTATCCAGATTAATCTCCAAATTCCTCAGAATATTTGCATATACATTAAACATTTGGCCAATATTTGGCTTTATATCTGAACATCTGGCATGTCCCATTTGTGTGCTTTCTGATACATATTTGGAATGTAATTATAACATTTATTTCCATATCTTAGGGACGTGGTGGCTCAGTGGTTAAGATGTTGAGCTTGTTTATCAGAAGGTCGGCAGTTCAGCGGTTCGAATCCCTAGTGCCGCGTAATGGAATGAGCTCCCGTTACTTGTCCCAGCTTCTGCCAACCTAGCAGTTCGAAAGCATGTAAAAAATGCAAGTAGAAAAATAGGGACCACCTTTGGTGGGAAGATAACAGCACATCTCATGATTTATGTTGATTGCCTTTATTTAGTGTCCTATTACAATTTATGTTGTTTGCTTGTTTAGTATCCTATGACTATCACTGTATCTTATGATTTATGATGATTGTATTTTATGATTATGATCACTATTTATCCCTCATTGCTTGTATGTACACTGAGAGCTTTTGCACCAGAGACAAATTCTTTGTGTGTCCAATCACACTTGACCAATAAAGAATTCTAAAATAAATAAATAAAAATGTTTTCTTGGCAACAATATGGAAGTGATTCACAGCGAGATCTACTCTTCCTTGTTGGTACCACTGGCAAATGCCCTCCTGCAATCGATAATTTTTTATTGCAACTAATGGCACGGGTGGAAGCAGCCAAAGAAAAAAGCATCTCAATTATGCACCGCCATACTGAACATTGTCACTTTGACTGGACACAGCTGTGTGAGCTTGCCAAAATGCTACTGCAGGGTGGATATCACATGCACACGTGTTGGAAGATTGGAAATGTTGTGATAGGGATGAAGGATATGAACTAATCTACCATGGTGTGTCCAACCACAACGCTGTGGTTATCGTAGTAGGTGCTGATCTGCCATGTTACCAAGGTCCAGCACACCATAACTACCTCATATTAACTATCATTGATCCTGCTGCCTATTGATTATCCATTTTTGGCTTATGATCCCATAACTGGATGTGACAAAGATGAGAAAGAACAACTTTGAATGAAACTACAAGATTGTGTAGTTACATGTCCCCAACAAGACTTGCTTCTTTTCTGCAGCAACCTAAAAACAGTCATGACAGACATGTCCTGGAGGGCTACAATTGTCATAGTAATAATGGGTATAGTTCATGAAATGATGGTGGATACCAAGTCCAGGAATTTTCCAAAACCAATGACCTCATCGTCATCACCAACATAAACCTATGTCAGCCAAGCTACATATGCCGGCAGCAACCACAACAGCCAGATTGATTTTGTCCTCATGTGACGATGTGACTTCCCCACTTTCATGGATATAAAGATGGTTCCATCCACTCGACTCGGCCAGCAAGATAAGATGCTCATTGCCGATATAAACTTCAGCAAACACGCAAACAGGAGCCACGGCAAAAGGAGCTGGAGAAAATCAAGCTACAAGATCACAAGGAACACAAACACAAAAATGTGTTTGGGCTGTTTTCAGGAAGTTGAGTCATGGCAAATGGATTTTTTTAGCTTTAAACATTTTACTGCTTATCCAAGTAGCTTCTTCAGGCTGTCCCGAAGGTGCTTTTCCAAGAGGCAATTGGACTTTCTTTGAAGACCTTTTGCTTCAGAGAAAAATCCAGAAAGTCCAGTTGCCTCTTGGAAAAGCACCTTTGGGACAACCAGGACCTGGATGGCTGAGAATCTCCATGAACTTCTTCAGTCTGGTTAGGGGGATCTCATACATGTTCTCCAGGTAATTTCATTTCTCACCTAATCTGCTCCTTAGGTGACTGGGCAGAGAGTCATTAAGAGTAGTTGCTCCTAAATCCTTCTCTCAGGTGGGTCATAAAAAAGAAAAGAAGTCCAGTTGCCTCAACTTCCAGACAACAACTGAGAATCTTCATTGTAATTTGGGCTATTTTGTTTTCTTAGGAAGATTCAGTGATTTTTCAAAGAACCCAAATGGCAATTTAGGGGGGGTAATCAAGTAGAACAATCAGTTTTATAGAACTAAACAACTCATCGCAGCCCATAGTAGAGTTCTGCTTTTAAAAAAAATCAGCATAAATAAATATGGGTGGACAGTATGAAGCTTCTTTAGTCCAAGTCAGCATTCTTGAAGGTTTGCTTAACACAACTCTTCTCCTTTCCTGAGATAATTCTTGTAACAACCACATCTTTCAGCCGGTGCTGCACGCTTGTCTGACATAATACAAATAATAGTGCAAAGCAGCAGCTAATAGTGGAATGTTAAGCCTGCTATCTGAGATATTTCAGCTTGTCTCAAGGTGTTAAATGAGAACGGTTCTTAAAATATGTCACTTGAAGTTATTTCAGATCTCACTTAACTTCATATTAGCTATATTGGCGCAATTGTTCTGTGCATCGTTAGTTCCTACCTTTGACATAAACACAAACTAACAGCCAAATCTCTTCCAGTAAAATCTCTATTAAACCCTTTTATTTTTTTGCTGATTCTTGACACTTGCATTGTTTTCCATTTCAGACCTTTAAAAAATATTTGCTTTGGAAATCATGCATAGGTTTCAAGTAGTTAACAGGCAATGTGCTAGTTCACATGGGCCACAATTCATGACATATGAATCTATGATGTTGGTTTAAAGAGCCTAAATAAGCCAGAAAGATTAATTGGCTGAATACCCCAGAGTTTGGTGTTGGCTTAAAAAAATTTGATTTGTTTGATTATACTCAACCACTATCTTGGCCTTGAATGAGATAAGAGTAAAATTTCTTACAGTTTAGAGAGTTTGGTGGCTTTGGGAAGTCTATATGTCCATGTGAACTTCTCATTCAGATCTTTGCTTATTAAACTATAAACCCTGGTTAACATAGCTTAGCATTTTATAAGTGCAGGGCCTTGATTAGCTCATCTTCCATAACTTCCATGGTCATATGGAGGGAAGTAAGCAGTGGGGTGCCACAAGGTTCTGTCTTAGGCCCAGGACTCTTCAATATCTTCATAAACGACTTAGATGAGGGAATAGAAGGGGAACTCTCCAAATTTGCAGATGATACTAAGGTGGCAGGAATAGCTAACAGCCTAGAAGATAAGCTGAAGATCCAGATGGGTCTTGACAGACTTGAACACTGGGCCCTATCTAACAAAATGAAATTCAATTCAGAGAAAAGTAAAGTCTTATACTTAGGTAAGAAAAACCAAAAACACATATATAAACTGGGGGAAACCAGGCTTAATAGCAGTGACTGTGAAAGGAATCTTGGAGTCTTAGTGGACAATCAGCTAAATATGAGCTAACAGTGTGCAGCGGTAGCTAAAAAGCCAACACAATCCTAAATTGCATTAACAGAGGATACAATCAAAATCAAGTGAGGTACTAATACCACTCTATAAAGCCCTAGTAAGACCACACCTAGAGTACTGCATCCAGTTTTGGTCACCACACTATAAAAGGTAGGTAAATTGAGGACCCAGTTTGTGGGAGCAATAAGCCGACTTTGTATAAATATACAAAAGTATGAAGGCTATTGCTTAACGCACTGTAAGCCGCCCTGAGTCTCCGGAGAAGGGCGGCATATAAATCAATTTTTTTTAAAAAGAAAAAGATGTGGAGACTCTAGAAAAAGTGCAAAAAAGAGCAACCAGGATGATGAGGGGACTGGAGACTAAAACATATGAAGAATAGTTACAGGAACTGGGCATGGCTAGTCTAGTGACGAGAAAGACCAGGGGAGACATGATAGCAGTCTTCCAATATTTGAGGGGCTGCCACAGAGAGGAGGAGGGGATCAAGCTATTTTCCAAAGCACCTGAAGGCCAGACAAGGAATAATGGACGGAAACCTGGAAAGGAGGAGAAATTTCCTGACAGTGAGAACAATCAACCAATGGAACAGAAGTTGCCTTCAGAAGTTGTGGGAGCTTCATCACTTGAGACTTTCAAGAAGAGATTGGACTGCCATTGGTCAGAAATGGTGTCGGGTCTCCTGTTTGGGCAGGGGGTCAGACTAGATGACCTACAAGGTCCCTTCCAACTCTGTGAATCTGTAATCTGTAATATCTTCCCTAATAAAGAAAAGATTGGACAGCCATTGGTTCAATGTGCTTATAGCACCATGTGCTATAAGGATTCCTGCCTTGGTCAGGGTAAAGACGAGAAGACCTCCAAGTCCCTTCCAGCTTTATGATTCTATGAACTTCTTGCCATATTTTTTAATTAAATACAACTCAACTTCACTATGGTGCAGCACTAACCATAGTTGCAAGAACCTAATCCAGGACTATGTTAGCAACAATAGAATTATGTTTGCGCCAACTGATAACCAATATTTAACTATGTCCACCATTTAAAAAATCCCCATGTGAACAGACTAGAAGTTTGAGGGGAAACTGAAGGGTAAAAGCCTTGAAAATACAGCAAATAAAAGGCAATTCATAGTTGATATTTATCCTTGCTGGCAGTTAGTCAATAGAATCCATACTTTTATTAATAATATAAGCTGTGTCAAGTACTTGCTAATAGATCATATTTACTGACCAAATACACAATAACATTATTCATTTTTATTTAATCATTTCCTACCCATACAGCACCACCTACCTGCATTTCTCTCTTTGATGAAAACGGTTGAAAGGATCTGTGTGAATTTACTCCTCTTTTCAAAGAAGCTGAAAACTACTAGACATCAACTTTTAAAATACCTGTATAGCTTTAAAAACATTTAAAATTCCATTAGAGACTCCTCTTACAATCATTTATTTGCATTGGAAAAAATGGTTGGTATTCTATAATAAGGATAATTTTATTATCCTTTCTTTAAACTCCTGTCAGATCTGTATGGGTAGCACAGATCAATGTACGACCACAATTGAGCTCAAAATTTCTGTTGTTAAGCAAGAAGTTGTTAAGTGAATTTCTCTCTATTTTACAACCTTTCTTGCCTTCATTTGTTAAGTGGACCACTGCAGTTGTTAAGTGAGTAACACGATTGTTAAGCAAATCTGGCTTTCCATTGAGTTTGCTTGTCACAAGGTCACAAAAGGAGATCACATGTGTCAGGGTTCCAAGTAACACCCCCCTCCCCCACAATGGAATCAAACTCCAAGGATTGAATCTCCTCAAAGCTAACTTTTATTAGGGATGTCATATTGGCACATCTGTGAAAACCCAAATCTGAGAGCTTCTGGGTTTTCCACACCCAAAAGAAAGTTCAAGGCCTTACCCCTCATCCACATGTCCACCACACATCCAATCAGGTACCCTCCGGAACAAAAGATACCTCCTCCTCCTTCTCACCACAGCCGCAGGGCCCCATCCATGGCCTTGATTTTCTATAAATAATTTTATTTTGACTATGTATCTTCTTCACTCCGTACAATCCCCCCTCCCAATTCCCCACAGTAGGATTTGTGGCAGGCCTGAAGTCTGAAGGCACAAAGGTAGAAAGATGGCTTCCAGGTCTGACAACATCATCCCTAGGACTCGGCAACCGTCATAAATATGAGCCAGTTGCCAAGCGTCCAAACTTTGATCACGTGACCAGGGGGATGCTACAATGGTTGTAACTGTGAAAAATGTCGTAAGTCACTTTTTTCAATGCTGTTGTAACTTTGAACTGTCACTAAATGAACTGTTGTAAGTCTAGAACTACCGGTATTTCTTCACCCAAATATATAATTATGGCATAAGTTATGTTTATTATTCACAGATCTTTTTAATTGCAAGTTTCTATCACAAATATTCCCTTGTCTCTGACATACTAGCTTTATTCAGGTGTTCAGAACACCATAATGTTTCATGACCTATTTAAGCTAGGTGAAACCTGCTAGAAATCTCCGCCTAAACTTCTGAATATTCAGTTGCAAACCAGGTGGTCTGACCCATGAATGGTCTTCGAGGGTTGACAGGAGTGTCTCCAGTGGTAAAAAAAAAAAAAAGACTTCTCTTGAAATTCCTGTCAACTGTATATCCACTGAAGATCTATTCCAGATCCTGCCAATCCTATCTCTGAGGACACCTCCCTCTGCATCTGAGATCTCAACGTGTCCGATAATTATGGGTTTGAAAATTACCTGAGATTCACATTCATCCATTTGATGAGTTTGGTCAGGTTGAATTCTTGTCTATTTGAACCATCAATTTGATCCAGTAACAAGCTTCCACAAAAGTCCTTCTCATTGCCAATTCAATTCAGAAACACTGAACTGGATCCCAGACATCAATTCCAGTTGGGCTTGGAAGGGTAGAAACTTCTGGATTCAATTGCTTTTATACTGAAAATTCAATTTAAAGGTGGATTTGAGCAAATCACCTTGGAATGAATCTAGCAAGAAAAGCTTGTTACAATCTTAGTGTGTATCACTCTCAGCTGGGCCATCAACCTGACTCCCACAACTGTCCTTAAGAGAAATGTCGGCAGAAACTGAGATCCTTTGGAGGCAAAATACTCTTTGAAGGCCATTCATCTCTACAGTTTTAAAGCACATCCTAAAATGCCCTTCATATTCATTATTCCAAGTGCTGTATCATTTCTGAAATCCTTCTTTTGATGGGCTCCATCAAATTTTCCCCAATCTGTTGATCCTCTATAAATTCACAGACTCAAGGAAATCTGTCTGCTTCCTTCTCAGTCCACCTTGTCCGGTGGAAGGAGGCCATGATTTTCAGTTAGTTGACCTTCTGAGAGTCTATCCTACTTTGTACATCTATACTGACCTACAAATATTCCAAGCATTTTGGGATTCAAATCCTAACAACTAAAATTCTTTTTGACATAAATCAACTAAAGGTAAAGGTTTCCCCTGTCCAGTTGCGCCCGACTCTAGGGAGAAGTGCTCATCTCTGTTTCTTAACCGGGGAAGCCAGCATTGTCTGAAGACATTTCTGTGGTCACATGACTAGCATGACTATACACTGAGGGGCATGGAACGCTGTTACTTTCCCACCAAAGTGGTACCTATCTATCTACTCACATTTGCATGCTTTTGAACTGCTCGGTGGGTAGGAGCTGGGACAAATAATGGGACCCCACTCCATTGTGCAGACTCAGGTCTCAAACCCAGGCTGTCAGCTTCTTTAACCGCTGAGCCATTGTGCCGCCGCCACCCCCACCCCCCAATAAAACAACCAGAGAGATCAATTCAGCTGAAATCAGTTTGGTCATTTAGCTTTTTAGATCAGAATGAGACCTTGCTGATAAAAAAAAACTCTACTGGCATTCCAATTCATCTCCTTTGTATGGTCCATTCTGGGGGTCCTGTTCCCTAAGATCCCTGGCCTTAGAAATTGATTGACAGACTTCAATTATACCTACACACAAAGGAATTCTACCACTACGGGGATTGCTTTCTCTTTTGTTTGTTTTACCACACAAAAGAGCCTTGATAGTACAGAGCCTTGATAGTACAGTGGTCTAAGCACCCTGTTATTAACACAGCTGCCTGCAATTACTGCTGGTTCGAATCTCTCCAAGGCTCAAGGTTGACTCAGCCTTCCATTCTTTCTAAGGTAGATGAAATGAGGACCCAGTTTGTGGGGGCAATAAGCTGACTTTGTATAAATATACAAAAGGATGAAGGCTGTTGCTTAACGCATTGTAAGCCGCCCTGAGTCTCCAGAGAAGGGCGGTATATAAATCAAATTAAAAAAAAAAAAATACTCTCACACACACACCATTGCTCAGAAACAGCCACCTGATTGCTAGCAGAAGAATTTCCCTATTCATCTAGAAAGTTTTAAGATAGCTTCAGCAAGTTATTGTCATAAATCTACAAACTGGGTTGATTGAGAGTAATTACTTTAATAAGGGTGTCATAAGAAGAAAAAGTAAATAGGGGAAGCAGTGAGTGATCCGTGAAGCGTATGTGATTGAAAGGAAAAAGAAAAGCAACTCAGTACGCAGACAGTGACTATTCTAAGATTGATGGATTTGAGGACTGGCAAATATTTTTGGAGTGCTACTGAATGTAAACGGGGAGTGTTTGTCGGCTCAGAAGCCCTGTTTTACTCCAAATATTTAAACACCGCTCTAGAATTCAGAAGTGTGTTTTGAAATGACTTGTCATAGGAAGTTGGGCCATAAATTAAGAAAAATTCACATCGCCTAACACAGTGTATTTGTCAGAATTCCGAGTAATGCACCTATTGAAAGCATAACTCCTAGGCAGGTAGATTCCTCAAAGGATATGTTTATTGGATACATCATATTGGCACAGCCAATGAAAACCAACTCTGACAGTTTTCACCTAATTAAAAGAATCAAACTCCCCCCTCCCAGGTGTCACCGGTCACATTGTCCAATAAAGATGGAAGGCAGGCTCTTCTCCACTTTCAATGGCCACCTGTTTCAATGACCTTGGTTCCCACAAGAAAGCGTTTTGTTTTGACTGGAGCCTGGCTATCTACTTCCCTCCCTCCCTTCCCCCTTTCTGGCTTCGTGGCAACTATGAGGTAGCACAAGATGGCTTCAGCCAGTTTCGCTTCAGAGTTGGCAGTATTCTTAGTCTTGTTAACTTTTAAGAGGTGTAGACTGGGAGTTTGAAGTCTACACCTCTTAAAGTTCACAAAGCTGAGAATGCACTGATCTAACAGATACAGGCCAATTGAAGAGAAAGGAATATAGTTTGAGAAAACTTGACTTAGGCAGAATGAGTAAATCAATCATTCAAATCAGTGGTGAGTTCCTCCCAGTTTGGCCCGGTTCGGCCAAGCCGGTGCAGTGATGATATGACATCACCGAGCCGGTTCTCTTTGTTCGGGAACTGCCCCCCCTGTTATTCTTACCTTTTATTTGGCCCTGCCCCCAATCTATTCGCTGCCTCCCGAGTCCCAGCTGATCGGCTAGAAGGAAAAAAACTGTTTAAACTCTTGCCACGGGGCTTCAAAGGGCTACCCTACAGCTGATCAGTGTTAAAAGGCATTGTGGTGGTAGACCAGAGCGCTCAGAAAATAAATGGGTAGACTGGTGCCTCCAAGAACAAATGAGTAGACCGGTACAGCTCTGCAAGCAGTTAAAAGCCTGGTAGACCAGTACCTCTGCTAAATCCTAAATAATTGTCACATGACCATCAAGCCACGCCCACAAAATAAGCCATGCCCACAGAACCGGTAGTAAAAAATTTTTAGAACCCACCCCTGATTCAAATACCCTAAGCAAGTATCTATTACCAATCACTCAGAGTCCCTTAAGTGAGATGGGCATGGGAGAAATTTAATAAACAAACAAATTGATAAACAAATGAATAAAATTAGGGCCACACTCTGCAATGGCTATTAATAGCCATACTACGTTTGTTTCAGGGACAGAGCCAATCAACAGCATGTCATCTGTCTATCTTTGACTTTTAGCATCCAAATTTAGACAGATTCATTTTCCCTTTTATGCAAGAGGATGAAAGCAATTCAGTGCAAACACAGTGATAAATACGGCAACTGAGATCTAGCTCATTGCCCGCTGAAGCAACCAAACCAAACAGCCTCAGGTAGGGAATTTCCAAAGAGGTTATTGAAGATTTATTGCCAAATCACTCGACTGGTATAGGCCAAGATGAATCTGGGCACTGGGCTTAATTCGGACTTAAAGCAAGCCATTTTTGAGGTCATTTAGTCAACAGCCCAAAGGACATTCGTCCCTTTTGAGTTACTTACTTCTGAGGTTCCTGGGAGGCTGCTGTGAAATTAGTCACCAAATTCAAAATCATAAATTGAGAGCCTTGTAAAGGCTCACAACTATAGAATCCATGCATTAAAAAACAGGCCTGGGCATTATAGTTGAATACTATTAAATAACGGCAGAACGCAATCACTTCAAAGGAAGAACTCAAAAAAAAAAATCCTAACTGGGCATAACTTTGCCAACTTTCAGATGAGAAAAGAAATCTAATAAAATATAACATGGGCAGAAAAATAAATATTACTGAGATTGGATGGAGCCAGTAATCTGAAGAAGCTGATGTGACTATTCTTTTCATTCTAGATTTACTGTATTTCGGTTACATTCAGAAATTTAAGCATAAACCCATTTATGAATAAAACTTATACATATGTGAAAGTTGCTGTAACAATAAACAAAGCATTTTGTATAACAACCCCTGAACATCTAATAACTCACAGACTAAAACTTGTGATTTTTCTGAATCCAAATTCTCCCCAAATGATAAAATAATAAGCATCCCTTTGGCATAGGAAACCCCCATTTGGTAATACGAAATGTTAATTAGATGTTATATCCTTGGTCAGCATTCTTGCATGCAAACCTTCCTTCTACAGGACAGCATGCACCACCGATGGTCCCGACCCATAAGTCCCTCAATCCTAAATGCAATGATGTTCTCAAACATTAATTCAATTACGCAGTAGTTTGGCAAACTTTTATTGAACATCTGAGGGCCCTTTATCAATATTCTTTTTTTTCCACCTCCACATATAAAGGGAAGTAAAAAAAAAAAATCACCTAGTAATAAAATACTGAAAACAACTTCCACCTCTAATGCGTACCTTCTAATCAGCTTCTATTTTCCAATAACAAATTATCTTGAGTTTGGGGGAAATCAGTTTAATGAGAATCACCATTCCCATCCTCATTATTCATTGATAGGGGGTGTTCACAGGTACCATCAGTAATCTTTACCGACCAATTGTCACGAGCTTTAGACATGAAATCTAATCCAATTTCCTTCTTGCTGTTTTTTTAAAAGTAATATTTTAAACCAGGTATATTTATTGTGCTTGTTTTAATCTGGGCATGGGTGTGCATCTGAATGTTGCCATGATTTAAAAAACACAACAATGATCAACCTTTTATATAAATAAAAAAAATGTCTTACCTGCAGTGCTTGTGAGATCCTGTTAGGGTTTCAATGACAAAGCATTCGCCATCATGAAGACAGTATGCAAGATCCTTATCCTTGCATGGCTTAAAGTGCTCAGATTGTTCAATGGAATAGGTTGTTGTATCTAGAGAAGGAAAAAACAGAATGGAGGAAAAACACATTTTAATATAATAGATATTATTCCCACAGACCATCAACTTTTACTTTAAAAAGACTCAGCTAGGAGGGTTGAGCAGAGATGGAAATTACACCATTTGTCACTCTAGACTTCAAAATAATTTCTGTATTTGGAGATGCCAGCCAGTTGCAAATCCATCTGGTGGTGAAGCTATCTATCCTACTTTTTTTCTAGCTTACCAAGAAGTAGGCTGTGGTCTACTTTGTCAAATGCCTTCCTGAAGTCTAAGAATATTATGTCCACTGTATTTCGCTGGTCTACTAATTTAGTCACTATGTTAGAGAATGAAATAAGATTGGTTTGGCATGAGTTGTATTGCTATTAGGGATATACCCTCAGATCTATGGAAAGAAATAGGAGATTCTAATTTTCTCTTATCATAGTTCCTAGTATTGGTTCTATGATGTTTCTTGAAGCATTGTAGAACATAGAACAATAGAGTTGGAAGGGACATTGGAGGTCTTCTAGTCCAACCCCTAGCTTAAGCAAGAGACCCAGACAAATGGCTATCAAGGCTCTTCTTAAGAACCTCCAGTGATGGAGCACCCATACCTTTCGAAGGCAAGCCGTTCCACTGGTTAATTGTTCTCACTGATTATTGTTCTCATTATGTACTTAAGAAACAGAGAGATGGTTAGGTTAACATCAGTCACTGGTTCTGAAAGAATGATGGGGAAGTGAAACATGAGAAGCTTGCATCTCTACTCTCATCAGTTTGAATCTCTCTGAAGTTTCACATTGAATAAGATGCTGGGGACCAGACTGGCCCTTTCACCTTTAATGCATGAGCTATTAAAATCACCATTTCCTCATTTTCATCTCTGTCAATCAGAATGTGAATTTTCCATCTAGAATCATGAACTATAAGACAACTTGCAAGGGTTTCCTATTATTGGAAGGAATTTTATTGGATGTCAGCTGTATAATAATTAACTCTGGGCTGATTTCTAAGGCATCAGAGATGTCATCTTTTGAAATTCAGTAGGGATTGATGCCAAATCTTAGAGACATGCTTAAAATGAGTCATCAAGACTCTAACTGATTCCATCTCATCTTCACCTATTACTTTTATACTGTATTTATAGTTTCCATCTGGCTGACAACTATCATGAATTTCATTATTTCCTGGTTGGAGAGACCCTTCTTTTCTCTGTCAAGCATTTCTGAATCATGACTTCTTCCATATTCCCCAAATTGCAAGTAATTATTTCCATTAAAACATTAATATTCTGAGTTTCTCCTTGCTTCCATTCTCACCAACAAAAATGCATTAGGTTTGAAGATATTAGGATAGTATACAAATATTATTGGATAAAAGATATATAGATATATAGATATTAGGATAAAAAGTATATAGATATATAGGATAAAAAATATATAGCTATAGGATAATACAGATAGATAGATAGATAGATAGATAGATAGATAGATAGATAGATAGATAGATATGGTAGGTAAGTAGGTAGGTAGGTAGGTATGGATGGAGATAGATAGATAGATAGATAGATAGATAGATAGATAGATAGATAGATAGATAGATAGATAATTAGGATGAAAGTATTTCTTAAGGTAGCCCAAATAAACCTGTACTTCTCACACACAAATCATAAATGTTGCAGCTTTCTGCTGCTTAGCAATAAATATCATGTTACCTTACCTCCACAATATTCTCATCTTGAATAGCAAAAACATATGTAATCCAATATTGTAACCCACAAAGAAATAGAACCATAGGTGTGGAAGGAAAATAATGGTGGAATGAAAACAAAGGAAGCCACCCAGTTGTTGCCATCAAGGCCTAACAGTCCAGAATCCAAGTCAAATGCTCAAGCTTTTTTATTTCCATTTATATTTAAAAAAAAATCAACAAAACCCAAGCCTATTTGCACCCTCTACGTCTTGTCTTTCTGGCTCAGTTTCTCACACGCATTCCAGCATGTCCAAAATAGTTTGCCCTAATTAGATTCTAGGACATTTGCAAGTATATCAGAGGTATTGTGTAACACTACACAAAGCAAGAATTTTGGGTTCATCTTTCACTTTCATAATTGGAATAGGATGGAAATAAAAGAAATTATTTTCTTTGAACTTTCTTATTCTAGTTTTTACAGCCTCAGTAAAACAGTTTCGTTGTACATCTCAGTGAGAGCTAGGCCTGATCATCATTCTCTGTTAAATCAATGTTATTCTGTAGGTGGAGATAGCCTTTAATTATCCTTTATCCAATCACCACGGAGCCAAATGTTGATACATTACATTCTAATTTTTAAGCAGATCTTTCATACCACCGCATAGATAACATACAGTACAATGATTGGTCCCATTTGATTCAATTACATTTCCTCCAACCATTTTCTTTTTATAGATATACTCTACCAATAAAAGAGAATATTGCAGTTCAGGGTTGAAATGTGGGGTCGCTGGTGCTCTCTGAGCTTGGTGTTTTTCTTGCAGACATTTTATTATCAAACTATGATGATGTTGCCTAGTTTGGTAATGAAAACGTCTGCAAGAAAAACACCAAGCTCAGAGAGCACCAAGGACCCCACAGGTATTCTATGATATTGCTAGAGAAAGGGAGAGGATGGAAACCCAGCTCCTGGCTATAAGAAATCATTCCAAATTTTGGAAGCACCACTATTTTGTGAGATGAGCAGGGATTGCAAAAGTCTCTACAACTCCTTCAAATACAATGCAGTGAAGTCAACTTGACATCCACTGGAGATCAGCAAAAGATTAAGCATTAAAGTACAATAAAAATTATTTATTAAAAAAGTGAAATTGCCAGCACCTTATTCTAAACTGGGCTTCATAAAGTGGAAAAGGACAGAGGAACAAATGAACCTGAGACACATTGAGACTGTCTTCCTTTATTCTTTTATGAGTCCATAGAACCAGCTTTTCACTATTAGTGGCAATGAATGTGGCTTCTTCTGGCGATGGATGGATAGATATCATTTCTTTTCTCTGTGAAACGTCCTCAGAGCAGATTTGAGCTAATCAACTAAATAAAACTAGGAACAAAAAGTAGGATGACTGGGTAGTTCATAAGTAATACTCACACCTTCAGTTACTTGGTGGGGGGGAGGAAACCCCAACCATTGTGGCATCTTCCGAGTGGTGCATAAAACTGGTAGGCAAACGTCTTAGCTTGAAACGTATTTATGTGTTAGTGTTAACCTTATAGTGTGTGGTGTTGTTCCTATAGTCCTAGGAAGCCTAGGAAGAAAATGTGAATGAATCAATAGAGTGAATACAAGTAATCCTCAACTGATGACCACAACTGACAGTTGTTAATCGAATCATGCCCCATTTTGCGACTACCGCAGTTGCTTAGTTAGTAACACGGTTGTTAGCATGGCTTCCCCATTGGCTTTGTTTGTCAGAAGGTCGCCAAAGGGGATCACATGACCCCAGGACACTGCAACAGTCATAAGTACATGCCAGTTGCCAAGCATCTGAATTTTGATCACATGGAGATGCTGCAACAGTTGTAAGTGTGAAAAATGGTCATGAGTCACTTTTTTCAGTGCCGTTGTAACTTAAGTCACTCACTAAATGAACTGTTGTAAGTCAAGGACTACCTGTGTCATGTTAAAAATTGACAGTTGACTGTCTTCTTTGAGTTAGCTATAGGCATGGGGGGGACGGACAGATACTCAATTCTACCGAAGCCGTAGTCTCTAAGGGGGACTCTCTCTCTCTCTTCTACCTTTTCCACATCTATTTGTGTGGTGTAGGTACATTAGGTCTGGTAGTAGGTCTGGTAAGAGGTCTGCCTTCTGAAGTCAGGATGTGTTCTGCCTCAGCTCCGGATTCCCAAGGATTGTGACACACACCAACGGTCCTTATCAAAGTTATAACATACCAAGAATAAACAAAGTCCGGCAAAGGTTGGCAACCAGCCCAGAAAACAAGATATGATAAGACACTCACTCTCCAAAATGCTCTGTAATAATTACATGTTGTTTCCAGCAAGTAATTTCTTGTGTGGTTGCCATCCTGCTTTGGATATTCCAGTTTTTTAAAATGAATATCCCACTTCTACCACTACTTTCTCATGGGTCCTTTTAACTAGACCCTATTTAGCGGGCTCCAAAAAACAAAAGAGCCAACAACACCACGTCCCTAGACACACACACACACACACACACACACACACACACACACACACACACACACAGTCTTCATAGCTATTACTCACTCCTCATCACTACTCCACTCTTTCCCACTGCTATTCCAAGGACTCCCTGTGAGTATAGAGAAAAATCCTCCTTCTAGTTGCTTAACCTCCACACACAGCTCTCTCTCTCCTTCAGAACCGCTTTTATAGAGAGCTTAAAGAGATAGGATGACAGGAGCAAAAATGCCATCTTCTGAGCAACCTCTTCTCTCACCCTTCCATAGAAAGGACTTATGACAAGCAAAACTTTAGGTATTTATAGACGGACGTTGCTGCATTGGGTGGCTAAACATCTATCAATGTTTCATGTTTCTTCCTCCAAAAGTCTTTGTTTTAAAATAATTGATATTCAGCTTTTCTTTTGTGCAATAATTAGCTCATCTGGCTAATAGTCTTCCAGGGCCCATCTCGATGCAGAAAATGAGAAGGAGGTGATTGGCCGCTATGGAATGGAATGGAATAGAATAGAATAGAATAGAATAGAATAGAATAGAATAGAATAGAATAGAATAGAATAGAATAGGTCCTTGGAAGTCTTCTAGTCCAGCCTCCTGCAGCCTCAAGCAGGAGGCCCTAGGTAATTTCAGACAAGTGACTGTCCAGTCTCTTCTTAAAAGCCTCCAGTGATGGAGCAGCCACAACTTCTGGTGGCAATCTGGTTCCACTGGTTGATTGTCCTCACTATCAGGAAATTAATCCTTAGTTCTAGGTTGCTTCTCTCCTTGGTTAGTTTCCATCCATGGCTTCTCGTCCTGCCTTCAGGGGCTTTGGAGAATAAGTTGACCCCCTTTTCTTTGTGGCAATCCCTGAGATATTGGAGATTACCAATATCTGATAATGTCACCCCTAGTCTCCCATTTCTGTCTGGTGCCTTAACCACCAGACCAAACTGGCTCTAACTGACTTCAGATATCAACAGGAATCCAAGCTACAATTGTCGCCCTCAAATTCCTTTTTCCTCTGCTTGGGGTGCAAATGTGATTCACACCTACTGTACTAACACTTTAAAATATTAAAACACAATATGAGAACTGATCCCTGAGACTAAATGACTGATATGTCTCCATTATTCAGCCCATAAATCTTAATCTTGGTTCTCAGTCCTTCCCTTCAATATGAAACAAGCATTAAAGGCGGAAATTGTGCTAACACAAACAGAGGGTGCTTAATGCCACTAGGGGAAAAAAAAAAAAAGCCCAGGTCTGAAAATATAGCTAGGTAATAACACTTCACATGTTATAGCTGTGTGTGACATTTACCACTAGAGATGCAAACATATCTGCTTATCGCTGAATACAAATGATCCCATTTCTAGCATCAGCAAAATGTGAACAATTTCCTCTTGTATTTATTTGTCCATCTCTATGCAAATTTCTTAATGAAGTTCAGAATGGCCCAAATCCATAGAAGGGAACGGAAGAAGCTTCACATTAGAACCAAAAAGGCACATTGATCTCTCCAATACAACTTTACTCTGTCCTTGTATCTCAGGTAATCCTCCACTTATGGCCATACCTGAGGTTTCTGTTGCTAAGTGAGACAGTTGTTAAGTGAGCTTTGCCCCATTTTTACGGCCTTTCTTGTCACCGTTGTGAAGTGAGTCACTGCAGTTGTTAAGTTAGTCATACGGTTGTAAAACGAATCTGGCTTCCCTGTGGCCTTTCCTGGCCAGAAGCTTCCAAAGGGCCCGTTTTTAGGATTGCAACCATCATAAATATGTGCCAGCTGCCAAGCATCCTAATTTTGATCATGTGACTGCAGGGATGCTGCAACGGTCATAAGGATGAAAAAGTCACACTAGGAGCTTAGAAGTCATTTGTTTTTCCAGTGCTGTTGTAACTTGGAACGGTCACTAAACAAATGGTTGTAAGTTGAGGTTGTCCTGTAACCTCTTTGTGGCCACTTGGGTTGATTAAACCAACTCAAGGTCAGGGCTGCCTCTGTTCCTTTCCTAGGAAAGAAAACTCCTGGGCTCCATAGATTTAGAGAGAAGTACTTTTACTAGGAACAACAGGCTGGCTGACACTCACTTTTAGGACAATGGAATGACACTATAATTAAGCAATTGAAATATAAATTCCTAACATATGTATGTGATTGTCACCTCAGTCAATTCTATAAGAACTTTAATTTTTCTCCAAAAAGACCAAAACCAGAAATACAGAAATACAAGAAGAAACTCAACTGAAATATGACTTTGCCTAGTTTCATCTACAGTCTTTGGAAAATTCTTCTATAGTTTCCTCACATAGGGTTCATGTGGGGCTTGGATGTCACCTTACACGTAACTTGTACTTCGCACCTCTGAAATGTATGAAAAATACACATTCAGGGCAGGGGTGGGTCCTACTTACCTTTACTACCAGTTCGGAACGGGATCACGCACACGCGCTTGCTTTGCTCACACATGCGCCTTGCCTCACAGATGACGACATCCGGGGCGGTGGGCGGGGCCTACCACCAGTTTTACTACTGGTTCTTGTGAACCGGTCCGAACCGGGGGCAACCCACCACTGATTCAGGGCTACAAGTACCCTTTCTCCCTTTTTTTTTTTTCATCCTGCATCATGACCGACAAAGGACAAAATCCGGAATATTGAAGGAAGTTCATTTTTACCATGTTCTTGAAAAATATTTAAATATTTCCTTCTTTCACAATTTATTGGCAGAAGGCATTGCAAATGTCAACTCTTTTTGTGTGATTCTTTCAGAAAAGTGCATTTAGCAACTTCCATTTTTGTTTTCAACCTATTTTTGGTTAAAATGATTAAAATTGTTTTTTGTTTTTTTTAGCACTAATGTGTAATCTTCTATTTAGCTGTTAGCTGCTGCTTTAGCAATACGGATTGGTTTTAAAATATTATTAAAGATACTTTGAAAGCTGTCTGGGGAAATCTTTATTTTGACAAGCTGTATATAAGGCTTTCAGTAAATGAAGGAACATATTCTGGGAAAGTCATTTTATTGTAGCATTGTTCTTATTGATATTCTGCATTTCCTCATAGATCCTCTTACCTCCCATAATTTAATCCATTATTCTGCATAATTTCATCTCAAATATATCTTTCCATGATTTCCAAGTAGTCAACATAGAAAGGAAACATACCTAAACCTTTCTAAATATCTTTCTTATGTATTTCTTCAGCCAATACTGTATATATAGCCATCCATCTCACAAGCAATTCTGGGCGACATACAACAGAGCTAAAAACAGTTAATAAATACATTTATTATTTATTATCAGTGTTTATGTTAGTATAAAAACCTTCCTATAACTAGATGTCTTTAAAGATTGTTAGCCCCAACCCGTCCGTTGGGACCGAAGAAGCATCTTGGATGAGAAGCAAAACATTAAAAAAAAATCCTAGAAAGTCTAGTTGCCTTTTGGAAAAAGCTCCTTTGGGACTTCCTGTAGCTGCAAAGATTTCTTAATTTTGTTTCACCTCTCAAAGGAAATAGCAAGTTGGCTTTGCAATTAGGGGACAACTTAAGAACAATTATATCTGTACCATGTGTACCAATCCAACTGGAATGGAAGAGATGCTTTCTTTCTTCTTAATTGGTTGGCCAAGTGGTGCTGAATATGAATTTTATTGCCTGTCCCTTCTCTCTTTCCAAAGTTTTGCAGACCTGCCACTTTAAAATTCATGGCGAAAACACAGGGAATACACCTTGAAGTTCTGCCTTTCAAAAAAAGAAGGAAGTAAATATTTTATAACCCATGAGCATTAATATTGCCTTTGAGTGGTGAGACTGGATGGCTGCCATGTTTCTTTATCAATATTAATGTTCTTGATATTTTACTATGGTATTTTACTATGAGTTACCTTGGTTTAATTATTCTTCTTACGGACACTCTCCCTCCCACTTCTGTTCCATACATCACCAGCTATCTTCTCAGCCATGAGCCGTGCCTATAGCTCCCTTCATTGAGCATTATGTTTAAACCTAATTGACTTAGGTTTAAGGTCCCAGAAACATGTTTCCTGGATCCTGTGATACACACGTGGAACAGGACCAAGGAGGTACTACATGGCATAGGAAGGAGCAACAGCAATGGGATAGATTCTAGTGAGAATAGATAACGCCTACCCATGAAATATTGTAAGACGGTATTAGGTCATGAAGCTCAAATATAAGGGAAAGTTCACTCAGTTCACTCTGTGAACTCTGTCACTCAGGGGATGACGGAGGAGGAAATGGTTAAATAGTGTCATTGACACAAAGGTCATGAATTTGGAGAAATTACAGGAGACAGGGGAGCCTGGCATGCTGTGGTCCATGGAGTTGTGAAAAATCAGACATGACCCAGCGAGTGAACAACAACATTAGGTCAAGAGCAATATAGACTACACTGTTGTCTCTATGACTTCTCCCTAGGGTTTGGTATTTTTCTAAAGCTCTGGAGTTAAAAGAAATATAAAAGTTGAATAATCTGTTTGGTCATGACAACCAGCAGCACGATCCCTCTGGGATCATCATCACTGAAACAGTGAAGTTCTCAAAATGCAACACAATACATCAGATATCTACAGCAATTGTACTTTTTTATGTCCTAGACAGAGCATCTATTTCTACAACATCTGCTCAAAGTTAAAATACTAGCAAAGGACATTAGCAGATAGGAACATGAACCAATAAAAATTGGCCATCATTGTTTTTCTTATCCAATGCCACCACTTATCAAATCTCCTTCTTTATCAATAACTCTTGGAAAAACAGCTATTTCCTCCCTAACAACTGCTTTAAATAACATCTCAAGAATATCTTGAAGCTGAAGATACTTCCTGGATGACAAAGAAGAATCAATTTTTCCGCTTAGCAGGCGGAAAAATATGGGAGAAAAGGACCGTACTAGTTTAAATCTAGTTAAAATATATACCTTTCACGCTTTGCTACTTTTTCCCTCCAAGTTAAAGGCAATGAAAGATTGTAGGAACTCTGGAGAGAGAAAAAAAATCACAGAGATAAACAATTAAGATGTAGAAGTCAAATCAGTTGGCAGCTTCTCTTCTAAATGGCAACTTAGGCTAGATGGGGAGACGTGCAGGAAGTATATATTTCAATACGTTGTCAGAGACTGCAAAGCACCTCACTATAAACGAGCCTGGGAGATTCCTATGACACTGTCCATGATTCTGCATTTATACCCAGAGGGTGTTAAAGATACCTGACCAAAATTTGTATCGTTCTTGCTGCTTTGATCTTCCCCAACTGTGTTGGCCTTGATACAAATACAGTCAAAAGGACAGGGGGGAGTGACAGGGGGGAGTGACAGGGGGGAGTGAGGATAATTACAGGTACTGGTAGTCCTCAATTTACAACTTCATTTAGTGAATGTTCAAGGTTACAATGTCACTGGAAAAAGAGGCTTGGCAACTGGTTCGTATTTATGACGGTTGCAATGCCCTGGGGTCACATGATCAATTGCCTTTTCTGACCTTCACTTATTCACTTATCAATCATGTGACTAACCTAAAAAATGCAGGGATTCACTTAACAACAGTGGCAAGAAAGGTCATAAAAAGGGGTGAAATTCATTTAACAACTGTCTTGCTTAGCAATGCTTAGCAACATTTTGGGCTCAACTGTCATCACAAGTCAAGGATCACCTAAATACGTTTTAGGTTTTTTATGATTTTAAAGTTTACGTCTTTACTTTTCTGCTTCCCAAATATGGGAAAGTGAGCGTGCAAAGCAGACATTGTAACATACCTGAAGAATATATAAGTCATCAAATACCATGAGGATTAGAGGGGAAAATAGACATAGCATGCACAGGAATCATTTGGAACAGCTTATTCCCTCTCTAGAATAATTACAGACAGCTTTATCAGGAAATAAGCCATGCCGATTTGAGAGGAACATACTCCTAAATAAATGTTGATATATTTTCCACCCTTATCATGTTTTTACTTGTCATTCAAAGATACCTGGGCATGCAATCGAATTCCAGAGCAGTGCTAAACTGGGAAAAAAATTGCTAAAAATAAAACCTCGTTGTATTTTCCTCTTACTCTAGAAAGACAAGAGAAGTAGGTCAGGATGTAGGGCTTCGTGGAATGAAAGATAGAGATAAATAACGTAATTCCAACTCTCAGCTGGTTCCCTCATCCTGGGGAGAATGTCAAAAGAATTATTATTCACTGGAGCATCTATCATTCTGACATCCTAATAATATGGGAATATGGAACCAAGCAGCATTATTGTCAAAAATACCTTCATATAGGGATATTAATGCATCGTTCATTTTACGCTTTTTTAAAAAAAAAAAAGAAAAAGAAAAAAAGAAAACAGTTATTTTGACTCCTTTTATCTTTTTGCTGGCTGTTTGGCTCTTTTATGTCTGAATCCCAAAAGGAAAAGAAGAATAGCAAAGACATTTCTACAGCATTACTTTAAAAGAGGGCCAGCTCAGGGGTGAAATCCAGCAGATTCTGACAAGTTCTGGAGAACCAGTAGCGGAAATTTTGAGTAGTTCAGAGAACCAGCAAATACCACCTCTGGCTGGCCCCAGAGTGGGGAGGGAATGGGGATTTTGCAATATCCTTCCCCTGCCATGCCCACCAAGCCCACCACACCCACCAGGCCACACCCACAGAACCGGTAGTAAAAAAAATGGATTTCACCACTGGGCCAGCTTACTGGCAGGACAGCCTCTCCCTGCTCATTGTAATAGGTTAGATAAGGCGGGTCTGCTCCAGATGCCCTCTCTTAAACGCTGCCTCCTTGATGAGACCTCAGAGGGATGTCTTCTCTGTGTATCCCCCCCCAGCCCTTTGGGACAATCTCCCTTCGGAGATCTGGAGGTCTTTCCCCAAGCACTGAGCTAGGATGGGGGTTGAATTGGAGGTGGTTTGGCCTGGTGTCTGGAGGTGGGGGAGAGATTTCACCCAGCAGCAGGAATGGAGAGGAAGAAGGGGACAGCAGTAGCCTTTAGCATTGAGGGGAGAGTGCCACACAGAAATGGGAGCACGTAGGAATGCCACCCCCTCCTCCCTCTCTGTTCCCACTGCTGGGCAATCCCGTGTGAAGAAGGGGGCTAGCAGAGAGGGGAGAATGTGAGGTTGCTGCTTCTGGGGCAAGGGGACCCCTCGCTCACCCGGCTTCTCTTCCTCTCGCAGCCAGCTTTCCCAGTCTAGCTTGACGCAGGCTTGCTCCCCAGGCCCCCATCCATTTCCCCCCCCCAACAGCCAGACAAAGCTACACAAAAAATCAGCCCTCACCAGCGCCCAGCTTCACTTACAGAGGGCTTGGAAAGGGCAAGGTAAATGCACTGCCATCTGCATCAAGCTAGACTGGGGAGGGAGAAGGTGAACGAGCACCAAGGAGACCGCGGAGGAGGGAAGCTGGGCAAAAGGGGTGAGCGAGGGGCATCCACAGCATGCTGGGCCTGGCAGACATTCTAGGCCTGCCTAAAGCAGGAAAGGAAAGAGGGAGAGAGAGAAAGTGATCCAATCTAACCTCCCTCCCTCCCTCTCTCTCTCTCTCTCTCTCTCTCTCTCTGTGTGTGTGTGTGTGTGTGTGATAGAGAGAAAGAGAGAGAGAGAGAGAGAGAGATCTGATCCAATCTCGAAGAGTTATATCAGGGCTAACGGCGGTATGCTCCCTCCCTCCCTCCCTCTCTCTCTCTCTCTCTCTCTCTCTCTCTCTCTCTCTGTCACACACACACACACACACACACACACACGGGATCTTTCTTTCCTCCCACTCCCCTCCCCACCCACTGGAGACCCCTGGATTCCCTCCCCAACCCTGCCTGTCTCATATAGACACCACCCAAATGAGTGGCCACACCCACTCAGTCACATGACACTCCTCAGCCACGGCCACCCGGTCATTAGGAAGAACTTGTTAAATTATTTGAACACCGCCACTGATAGTAAAATCATATTATTCAGGTTAAATTGTCATGTTGCCACTTTGCGATAAATACCATATTTTTCGGAGTATAAGACACTCTGGCGTATAAGACACACATTAGCTTTTGGGGAGGAAAACTATAAAAAAGAATTCTGCCTCTGCCTACCAGCATCCATCAGTATTCATCTGGCTAGCATCCTTGCAGCAAACAGCAAAAAGCCTGGTCAGCTTCAGCACGTTATCGCAGCCTGATTTAGCAGGAACAGCTGATTGGTGATTAAATCGGCCTCTCGGAATACCGCCAATCAGCTGTTCCTCGCTGCGGGGGTCACCAGAGCCCATCACCGCCTCTGCACATCGCATTTTTGGCTTTCGCATGCGCCATTTTAGACCCATTCTGGGCTATGGGGATCACCACAACACATTGCCGCTGAACGCTGCCTCCGTGCGTCGTGTTTTTGGCTTGTTCAAGATGGCAGGGATTGGCGGCGGCAATCCATGCTTCCTGGAACCGGCCAAAAATGAGATGCACGGAGGCCAAAAACGGGCCATGCAGAGGCCGAAAATGCAACACGTGGAGGCTGAAAATGGCTAAAGGTTGGGGGCTGGCAGGTGGGCGGGGCTTCAGCAACATTTGGTGTATAAGGTGCACCACAATTTTCACCCACTTTTAGGGGGGGGGAGATGCATCTTACACTCTGAAAAGTATGGTAAGTATGGTAACTATTCCATTCTATTTTTGGATTTAAGAGAGATGATATTTGAGATTCTGGTAACCAATACCTCAAAATAGGATTATGTTATACTTGGTTCATTTAAATCAGCCAAAATAGAATGAAATTATGGCTCCCATAATATATATTGCCTCGATTAAAACACACACACACACACACACAAACAGAAAATATCTGTTTCAAATTCACATAGCTAGAAAATCTAGAGCTGGAATAAAACTATATGATGTACAATAACATTTAAAACAAACAAATAAGCCTGAACCAAAAAAAACCCCACCCACCATATTTTACCTGCTAAAAGAGCCCATTGAACCATCTCATTCTGCTGTGTAAATTTAGCCAAAAAAAGAGAGGGATGGGAGGAATTATTGCATTATTTTAAAAAGATCTGAATTCTATGGATACTTTCAATGGATACGCTCATTTCTAGATGGATTTCTCAAGAAAAAAGAACAACTTTTTTTCCCTCCTGCCTAGGGAAAAAGGAAACGACGAAGCTCAGAGACCACTTTGGCAGATGCAATATACATTCCTGATGATATATCAACACCCTTCAAAATAAATATTCTTCACAGATTGCTCAGTTGTAGGTTCTCCTTCCACCAGAAGGATTAAAATCAGCTCCCAGCATTTCTGCTTACATATCTTTATTGCTCAATTCTGCCTCTGTTTGCTAGGGAAATAATTCCCTAAACTTTCAACATTCTGAACAACAGCTAATAATTCAAGAGCCTTTCTTTTCTTAGCTTGGTCCTTGCTTTTTGTTTTCATTCTGGCTCGGGTTTCATTTATGTTTAATCACTGTAAGGTAGGTGGTTTCTTCTTACGTTACTTTTATTTATTTACTTATTTGTATCCTACCTTTGTGATTTTTACAAATAATTCACATAGCGAACATATCCAACACACTTTCCTTCTCCCATTTTCCCTAGAACCACAACCCTGTGAGATGGATTGGGCTAAGAGAGAGGGACTGGCCCAAAGTCACTCAGCCGACTTTCAGGTCCAGAATAGCAACAGCAATGGCACTTAGACTTATATCCCACTTCACAGGGCTTTCCGGCCCTCTCTAATCGGTTCACACAGTCAGCCTCTTGCCCCCAACAGCCTGGGTCCTCATTTTACTGACCTCAGAAGGATGGAAGAACCTTGAGCCCGGTGAGAATAGAACTGCTGGCAGTCGGCAGAGTCAGTTTGCAATACTGAATTCTAACCATGGCTCTTGATAGAACTCACTATCTCCTGGTAATTGGCCTGAGGTCACTCAGTTGTCTTTTGTGCCTAAGGTGGGACTAGAACTCACCATCTCCTACTATTCCCCCAATGTCACCCAGCAGACTGTCATGCCTAAGGCAGGACTAGAACTCACTGTCTCCTGCTGATTGGCCCAATGTCACCCAGTTGGCTTTTTGCCTAAGGCAGGACTGGAACTCACTCCTAGTGATTGGCCCAAGTCACCCAACAGACTTTCATGCCTAAAGCAGGACTAGAACTTACCATCTCCTACTATTGGCCAAATATCACCCAGCCGACTTTCATGCTTAAAGTGGGACTAGAACTCACTGTCTCCTGGTGGTTGGTTCAAAGTCACCAGCACTTTCACAGCTAAAGCAGGATTAGAAGTCACCACCCCTTCACTTCTAGCCTGATGTCTTAGCCACGAGACCAATCTGGCTCTCAGTGATTATCATTATTACCAGCAAGTGAACTATTTTCTTTCTAAAACCAATATATTGTAAAAAATACATTTGGGTGGAGACCTGTTTGTTTTCTTTCTTTCCTTCGAAAGAGAGGCCTCCCTCTCAACTGAGAAGTTGCAGAGAAGTGTTTCTATAATGATTTCTAGAATATTTTGTTATTCCAGGACCTCTTGTGGACACCTTACAGTAATTGTGTAGAACATATCTTAGTTCCTTGATTTAACATTTATAAGATAGTTGCAATTTCAACAGAGGAGAAGCTTGTAGTTCATACTTCATCCAACTCTAATCAAAAAGAAAAGCAGAGGACCTTATCTTGTGCCGGGGGTGCGCACTCGCTACTTGAGAGTGATTGCACGCCCCGGTCCTCAAGGCTCCCCTCGGATACTAGGTGGCTCAGATACTCAGGACCTGGGCCTCCGGCTGATGCTGTGCAACGCCAGGTCTGTGGTAAATAAGGCCCCCCTCATTTACGATCTTATTCAAGAGGGGGGAGCGGACCTGGCGGGTATTACGGAGACCTGGTTGGGCCCGGAGGGAGGGGTCCCTCTGGTTGAGATGTGTCCACCAGGCTTCAGAGCATTCCATCAGCCGAGGGCCCAGGGGAGGGGCGGGGGGGTGGCGGTTATTATTAACGAAGGTCTGGGTCCGAGGGAGACCACTGTGCCACAGATTGCCGGGTGTGAGTCCCTCTTTGTGAGATGGGGTCATGGGGTTCAGATGGGCTTGCTGCTTACGTACCTGGCTCCCTGCCGCGTGGCAACGGCCCTGCCCGAGCTACTCGACGTGATAGCCACGGTGGCAGTTGATACACCCAGGCTTATGGTCATGGGTGATTTCAATCTGCCGTCCGTTGGTGAAACGTCAGAGATGGCTCGGGAGTTCATGGCTTCCATGACGGCCATGGACCTGACCCAGTTAGTTCATGGCCCCACTCACAGGGGGGGACACACGCTGGACCTGATTTTTGTCTCTGGCCAGTGGTTGAGTGGTCTTATTATAGGGGATATAGACATGAAACCCTTGTCATGGTCAGATCACTCACTCCTTCGTCTGGACCTTCGAACCGCTACACCCCGCCGCAGGGAGGCGGACCCAATTAGATGGATCCGCCCCAGGCGCCTGATGGATCCTGATAGGTTCCAGACGGAGCTTGGGCCAATTCCTGAAGATCTGGCACACGACTCGGCCGAGGACCTGGTAGCTGCCTGGGATCGGGCGGCTGGTGGGGCCTTGGATCGGGTCGTGCCTTTGCGGCCTCTGACCCGGTGTCGATCCCTCACGGCTCCTTGGTTCACCGAGGAGCTGAGGGAGATGAAACGCCGGAAAAGACGCCTAGAGAGCGGTTGGAGGGCCAGTCTCGCTGAATCTGACCGAACACTGGTAAGGTCGCATATTAAGACCTACCTAGTGGCGATAAAGACGGCAAAGTTTAACTACTTTTCCGCCTCTATTGCGTCATCAGGGAATCGTCCGGCCGCCCTGTTCAGGGTAACCTGCTCCCTGCTCCATCCGGGAGCACGGGAGGATCCCTTGGAAGGCAGGGCAGAGGATTTCGGACAATACCTGTATGACAAAATTGCTCAGATCCGGGGGGATTTGGACTGGGTAGATCAGGGCAGGGTGACGAGGAATAGTCTTGAGAATGTTACCTGGGAGGAGTTTGATGCTGTGACTCCGGATGATGTGGACAGGATTTTGGGGAGACTTAGTGCGGCCACATGTTTACTGGACCCGTGTCCCTCCTGGTTGGTACTGGCTTCCCGGGAGGTTACACGAGGCTGGCTCCAGGGCGTTATTAATGCTTCATTGAGTGAGGGTCACTTCCCCGCTGCCCTGAAAGAGGCGGTGGTGAGGCCTCTCCTCAAGAAGCCGTCCCTGGATCCGGCAATATTGGCCAACTATCGTCCTGTCTCCAACCTTCGCTTCCTGGCGAAGGTTGTTGAGAGTGTGGTCGCGCGACAGTTTCCACAATTCTTGGAGGAAACATCCTATCTAGATCCGTTCCAGTCGGGTTTCAGGCCTGGACACAGCACAGAAACGGCATTGGTCGCATTGGTTGATGATCTCTGGAGGGCTCGGGACAGGGGTTGTTCCTCTGTTCTGGTCCTGTTAGACCTCTCAGCGGCTTTTGATACCATCGACCATGGTATCATGCTGCACCGGTTGGAAGAGTTGGGGATGGGGGGCACCGTATTACGGTGGTTCTCCTCCTTTCTCTCCGACCGGTCGCAGTTCGTGTTGGCAGGGGGGCAGAGGTCGACCTCAAGGCCTCTTATATGTGGAGTGCCTCAGGGGTCGGTCCTCTCACCCCTCCTGTTCAACATTTATGTGAAGCCGCTGGGCGAGATCATCCGTGGCTTTGGGGTGAGATACCACCAGTATGCTGATGACACCCAGCTGTACATCTCCACCCCAGGCCACCCCAACGATGCCCTTGAAGTGATGTCCCAGTGCCTGGAGGCTGTGCGGATCTGGATGGGGAGGAACAGGCTCAGGCTCAACCCTTCCAAGACTGAGTGGCTGTGGCTCCCGGCATCCCGATATAGTCAGTTGACTCCATCACTGACTATTGGGGGCGAGTCGTTGGCCCCCACAGAGAGGGCTCGCAATCTGGGAGTCCTCCTGGATAGGCAGCTGTCCTTGGAGGAACATCTGACGGCTGTAACTAGGGGGACCTTTTGTCAGGTTCGCCTGATCCGCCAGTTGCGGCCCTTTCTTGATCGGGATTCCCTGTGCACAGTCACTCATGCCCTCGTCACCTCCCGCCTTGACTACTGCAACGCTCTCTACATGGGGCTCCCCTTGAGGAGCACCCGGAGGCTCCAACTGGTCCAGAATGCAGCAGCGCGGGTAGTGACGAGAGCAGCCTGGCGCTCCCATGTAACACCGCTCCTGCGCGAGCTGCACTGGCTCCCAGTGGTCTTCCGGGTGCGCTTCAAGGTGTTGGTTATCACCTTTAAAGCGCTCCATGGCATAGGGCCTAGCTATCTTCGAGACTGCCTGCTGCCACCGACGATCTCCCATCGACCTGTGCGCTCCCACAGAGAGGGCCTCCTCGGGGTGCCATCAGCCAAACAGTGCAGGCTGGTGACCCCCAGGGGGAGGGCCTTCTCTGTGGGGGCACCTACCCTCTGGAATCAATTGCCTCCAGAGATAAGGAGAATCCAAGACCTCGGTGCCTTCCGCCGTGCCCTTAAAACCTTCCTTTTCCAGCAAGCCGGGCTGGCCTAATTTTTTAAGTGTTTTTAAGTGTTTTGTTTATTGTTTTTAATTAATGGGGCCAAATTTATATATGTATATTTTAACTGTATTTTAATATTTGTATTTGATGTTTTTACTTGGCTGTTCACCGCCCTGAGTCCTCAGGGAGAAGGGCGGTATACAAATTCAAAATAAAAGAAAAAAGAAAAAAGAAAAGGATTTGCTTAAAAATTGCATGGACCTACAATGGATGGTGAAGCTGCTGGGATTGACAGAGATGGTGAAATTCACAGCCTTGTTGAAAGAAAAGACTTTGACAAATTTTATTTTTATATGGAAACCACTTTTGGACTTTTTGCAAGAAACTGAAAGAAATGAAAAATTGATTTGAGGATTTGAGGATTGGAATTATATGAGACTATGGAAATAAAGTAGACAAATGGTATTAGACTAAGAGTTTGATGTCTGTTCTTTAACTATATCTGTAGAAGAGAGACTGGCTTCTGCCAGGGAAGGAGTCAAACAGGGAATCCGTTTAGACTCTTTACGTAGTCACAAAAGGATGAAGTCCAACCAGTGGTGGGTTGCTCCCGGATCTGTCCGGTCCTTTAGAACCGGTAGTAAAAGTGGCAGGAGACTCCGCCCACCCGCCCGGATGTCATAATTGATGATCTGTGCATGCGCAGTAGTGCTTGCGCACACTCCCATTTGCTAACTGGTAGTAAAGGTAAGTAGAACCCTCCTTGAAAGCCATTGAACCTTATCTAGATTTACTTATCTAGATTCCTGTGTAGAGACTTGAACAATAAATTTGTAATTTTGAACTCTTTTTCCGACATATCTATACCAAGGTAAGTCAGAAGTCATTCTTGTTCCATCTTTCTTTGTTCACTGCTATCGCCTCTGCATTCATTTACTTCATCCCTTTCCTGAACTTTCTTTTATTTTTAAAATAAATTTTCCCGTTTATTATTTGTTAATGCTGAACTTTTCCTTTGAAAATCAATAAAGTTATATATATATATATATAAAGAAATTCAACAGAGAAAGGGAAGCCTGAAGCTGACATTTCATTCAGCTCTAGTCAAAAGAAAAAGGGGGAAAAAAGACAAAGATTTGCTTAGAAACTGCCTACAAGCAGATCGTGACTCTTAAATACATCGTTCAGTGGTAACAACTCCAAATGGTTGGTTAGGGTGGAAGGTGCTTTTTGAATGCAGTGAACGATAGTTCATAGGAGAGCATACATATTCATGGGAGCTCAACGAAGGGAACGGTGAAAGGGCTGTGCAAAACCTTTTTATCGAATTCTGCCTGGGTTTTCAGAAATATGTAGGTCAGAAGTTATGAAATAACCTCATATGGGGAGGAAGAAAGAGGGACTTATTAGCCTGACATAATCTTGACTTCCCTCCTCTGGTGTGCAAGATATGCTCCATTTTGAGGTTCTCTTCTTTGATACCCTTCATTGCAACATGTCTGGATTAGAAGTTCTTCTAAAATTAATATTATGGTAGATGGTTACATAACAGGAAATTTGCCAAACTCAGTGGGATTTTCCATTTGGGGAACAATGTATATACATTGGTCCCTGATCAGTTCAATTAAAGAAACTCACTGCCACTAAAATTAATGCAAAGAAATGTGTTATGATTGCTAAGGATGACAGTCCTTTGAGGGTTGGAGGATGGGGAGACCTTGAAAGGAAAATTAATAAATAATATGTAAACTAACCTAAATACCCACACAGCTATTTCTCCCAGGAACAGATACAGCTTCTTACTGGATTTAAAATCATTATAAAATTAATCTGTCAAACATTTCTTCTTTAATTAAACTAGCTAAGGAACTGAGGAGGGGAGGAATAGACTAATTAAATGATATTAACATACCAAGGACATTTATGTTTCATTTTAATAAAAGGTTATAAAAAAGTTTCACGTTACTTGGTGAAGGGAGGGAGGGAGGGAGGGAGGGAGGGAAAAGTAAAACTCCTGGAACTTTAATTCTAGTAGCAGTGATGGCAGGGGAAACTGCCAGAGATTGCATTTCCAAAAGGTGGCTTATATTAAAAATAAATTTTAAAAAGCCATTGAGTTTCCATCTGCTGCATTTGGATATTCAATGCAAGGGCAAAGTCTTTGACACTGAATTCTTTCAGATAAATAGGAGAAGCTTTTCAAGGCAAGATGAAGAGACTTTCAAACGTGGTTATTCAAAAGCACCAAACTAAATAGGAATCTTTTCATGTATATTTATTCTCTCTCAAACATCCTTGATTTCTCCTGAACCAGTCCAGGCTGGCTGAAATATATTGTAACCTATGAAATCAGTACAGAGAGACACGTTCACTGTCTGCCATAAATCTTAATGCTTTATGCCTGGATACTAATTTTTTCCTCAAATATACTGATTTGAAACTAAAGAGAGCATAGGTACACAGAGCTCTGCAAAGTTAGCAAGCATTTATTGAATAAACAGTTACAGACCAGCTAGCAAATAAATTAATGGACTAGATTAGGCTTCCGCAAAAACTTTCATGAAAGCAACGGTAAAATACTTTCTTAAGTTGCTTGATGAAGCCATAAATAGAAGCATTCAAATTATCAAGGGAAATACTCTTGATAACGTTCATTCGTTCACAGTAACAGAGTTGGAAAGGAGGTTGGAGGTTATCTAGTTTAACCCTGTGCTCGTGCAGGAGACCTTATAGCATTCCAGACAAGTGGCTGTCGAGTTTCTTCTTAAAAACCTCCAGTGATGGAGCACCCATAACTTCCAAAGGCAATTTGTTCCACTGGTTGATTGTCCTCACTGTTAATAGTTTTTGGTTGATTCTCTCCCTGATTCAGTTCCATCCTTTGTTTTTTGTCCTGCCTTCAGGTGCTTTGGTAAACAAGTGGGTTCGTTCCTTTATTCATTCATTTACCATACATTCCTAGAGATCTAAGGTTGAAGTGCAACCAGTGATTAAAAGGTTGCAAGACTGATTTTGTAGACGTGGAGGAGAGTGCTGTGCATCAGCTAACCAAGCTTTGCCCAGCAGGAATTCTTCCTGGTCCAGAGAAGCAGGGAGCATCACTAACCGGAAAGCATCAGATGAGCAGACAAAGAGTACATGGAAAAGGAAGCAGAAGTTGTGAAAACCCTGTGCCAGTTGAGGGAAAAGACAATTCTACTAAGGTCCACAGCTCTCTTCCGTCTTCTAACTATGGTCTCTCCCATTTTGCAATAGGGGTTGGGACTATCATGGCTTCTGTAAACAGCTGGCTTGGTCCTTAAGGAGAACCTGACCAAGCCATCTGGCCCAGAGCCCACTGCTCTTTTCTCCTTTCTGAGAAGCACTTGGGGAATGCAGTTACACTTACCTGATAATCACTTTCACAGGAATTCTCCATTCTCTCATTTCCAAGGCCAACCACCAATTCCAAATCCATCAAATTCAATTATTCATAGACCTTGGCATCAGGAAATAGTTCATTTCTCAATCTCTCCAGTTAAAATGAAGATGATATTAAATGTTTGGTTTAAATTATACCCTGATGAAATGCTCTACAAGATTGCCCTTATCATCGCTGCTATGGTCCGCGTGCTGATGAAATATACTTAGCTATCCTGCAGAGCAATAAAAGTCACGGACTGTAAAGATTTGGAAAGAACATAAGCTAATTTTCTGCTGTTATGGCATCAGTAATAGTAGTAGTAACAACATCAGCACATTTTATCCTATGTACACCTTTTGTGGTGGAAAGCAGTCCAGTCCCAGGAGGGAGGGGCTCTTTCCCAGGGAGCAGAGAGACAACATAACTTTAGATCTTTAACATGCAGAGTGAAGGTGCATCCCTTCCCAGCCCTTTGAAAGGTATCTCTAATAATTATGCAGATTTTGCAGCCCTAGCAGACAATCACTTAAATATGAGCCAGCAGCGCTGCAGCTGCCAAAAAAGCCAACACAGTCCTAGGCTGCATTAACAGAGGGACAGAATCAAGATCACATACCACTTTATAAGGCCTTGGTAAGGCCACACTTGCATCTAGTTCTGGTCACCACAATACAAAAAAGACATTGAGACTCTAGAAAGAGTGCAGGGAAGAGCAAGGAAGATGATTAGGGGACTGGAGGTTGAAACATATTAATGATTGCTGGAATTGAGTAATTATAAGTTAAGTCTAGTCTAGTGAAAGGGGTGACATGATAGCAAAGTTCCAGTATCAGAGGGGCTGCCACAAAGAAGAGGGAGTCAAGCTATTCTCCAAAGCACCTGAGGGCAGGACAAGAAGCAACGGATGGAAACTAATCCCCACAACTAAGGACCCCACCTTTAAAGATACGAATCTACAAATGTTACTGTCTCATAAGCAAGTCTATTTCCTGGTGTTTCTTGATTGATTTCTAGACTGGAATCTAACCATCTCAGAACATGCAGAGATTCAACAGCCTTCCTCCTTTGCAGATGCGTGATTCGGTTTCACTCTGCAATACTGCTAGGGATTGAGCAAACAAATCACTCCTGTCTGAACTAGGTTACCAAAAAACAAAACAAAACAAAAAAACAAACAACAACAACAACAAAAAAACCACCCACCCTTGTACTTCCAGAAGTCAATTGGAAGAAGCCAAGAAAACTTAATATACCAACTCCACATCATATGACTTTCTTCTTCTTCTTTTTCCCCCTCTCTTGTTGCACACCCAGCTGTAATAAAAAAAAGTTTCTGGTCTGCGAATGGTGTTATGCACAGAATGCAATGGGACATATTATTTCTTAGTAGGGGCATATTGTTGGAACCTCTTGTGTATCTTGCCTCTACATGGCATATTATTTCACTGTGTGTATGCAGTGTTGGGGAATTTGCAGCTAGGTGGTAACACCCAGCAATCCTTGACTGAACTCAAAAAGATATGTGGCTTGGATGAGAGAACACTCTAAATCCCAAAGCTTTGAAAACACCGTAAAATCACAAGGTCACGAGCTAGACAGAGAAGCTGAAAACCAGGCAGTAGAAAAGGCCATGTGCATTCTAGGTGGAGTTGCAGATGAAGTCACCGGAAACCGAGCTCAACCTGAAGGAGGCTTTATAAGTCACACCAATTCTTGTAGAGGAGTACCTCTTGGTCTGTGGGTGGGTAGAAGGATTATCCCTTAATTTATGGGAAGGAAAGGTCAAAAGCAAAGAGACTGAGATAGATAGATAGACCATTATATGAACAATGTCCAGGTATCAATTGATCTTCTTGCTGAAAATAAATAAAGTGGATTTCAGCCTGTTACAATGCACACATAGGAGATAAAGACATAATACTTTAACCTTGGCTCTGCTATATAACTGGCATGAGTTTTATCATTTGCACTTGCTGGTTTTCTTCATATTAATGGCTGTTCTAGCAGCTACAATAAAACAGCTGTGCCCTTGCGTCTCAACTTATGAGCTTTCTACTTCCAGTGTCAGACTGCAAGAAGGCTAATGATAGAATAGACTGTGGAGAAATCTAAGGTAGGTCTTTCATTTGCAAAGAGTACATATTGCGGTCTAAATCCCTCGGTGTCCTCTGCTTCTAGACAGAGGGGGTCACATTAAACTCACTCCAAACAAATCTAACTTCAACACACACTCTGGTGGAGTTATTTTGGCATAGGATGGCTTTAAAATCTGAAGAAAGTCTCAAGTCTCCAAATTACTGATCAGTTTTTGTAGCACACTTTATAGGCAGTAGATACAGTTCTAATAGCCTCTGTGCAGGACAAACAGGCAGAAGACTAGCAAAGCACATTCAGGAACACCAACTAGTAGTCATGATGATGAAAATTCCTTAACTGCATGACACATGGACAGACTCAACCAGAATTGCAACTGGAAAAATGTGACTCCCATTTTTCTTTCTTTTTTTTTTTAAATATACTTTATTAGTTTTATGACTAAAAACATCAAATCTCTACTAAAATCAGAAGTGCAGTGTTTGTACATATTTACAAGATATACATCAGGTATACTTCACACTTAAATTACAAGTAATAAGCATAATAATAAGCATACCCTGACATCATGATTTTATCCTATTATTTAACCATTCGTACCACTTTCCCCATACTACATGGTGTTTTGATTTCTTGTCGTTATTTAGCTCGTTCGTTAGTTTTGACATTTCTGCGCACTCTAAAATTTTATTTATTAAAATTTCCTCTGATGGTATGGTTTTATCTTTCCAAAATTTCGCATAAACTAATCTAGCCATTTTTCTTCTCATCCAAGAAGCTTCAGAGCTGAAGGAGCTTCTTGGATGAGAGGCGAAATGTCTTCAAAGAAAAACCTCTTGAAAAAAGCACCTTTGGAACAACCATGACCTGGATAACTGAGAATCTCCATAGACATTTGGAAAACTGTGAGCATCCAGAAATGGCAGAGAATTCCTGGAGGGCTGGCACTCAGACAAATCAGCCATTAACAAGCACATAGAGATAAACATCATCTACATACCACTCAAAAGAGACCATTAAAAAGCCCAAAGGAAACAATGAGACCAAATACCTTCTCACCAGCAATCAACACCTAAATTTGTAAGTTAACACAAAGATTAACACTAGACCAACAATCAAGAAGGAAACAATACCCCAATCAAGGAACTACCAAGGTAGACGTACAAGCTAACAGTAAACAGCCTAATTAAGGAACTATCAGGAAACTAACACTGGCAGGGCAAGCCAGTACTATATAAAAAGAGAGCAAACCCCACTGCCTTCTTGCATTGATGACCTTACCTAGCCACGTAATGAAACATTTTCAAGAAAACAACCAAGCTCAGAGGGCACCATGGACCCCACAAAGACATCTCTCTCTTTTTCTTCTGCTTGAAGAACAGTGTTTCTTATTCGTTTTAAGGAGAGGGTTGCCAATTAGCAATAGCAATAGCACTTAGACTTATATGCTACTTCACGGTGCTTTCCATCCCTCTCTAATCAGTTTACAGAGTCAGCCTATTGCCCCCAACAATCTGGGTCCTCATTTTACTGACCTCAGAAGGACAGAAGGCTGAGTCAACCTGGAGCTTGTCAGGATTGAACTGCCAAACTGCTGGCAGCTGGCAGTCAGCAGTAGTAGTCTGCATTACTGCATTCTAACCACTGCGCCACCACGGCTCTTGACTAATATGATCTAGTCATTTTTGCAACACCATCATTTTTATATTTCACAGGCCTAGTGCCTTTATTTTAATCCAAGCAACACTTTTTTTTTTGCAAAAATAAACAGACGTGTGTGTGTGTGTGAATGCATGCATTTGTGATGAGAAAAGATGAGAAAGGAGAAGATGAGAAGATGAGAACAGCAATACAGCCCTACTACATGAGTAAATATCTTTAGGGCTAAAACAGCGCTGTGAGAATTGAACATGATGAGAACAACAAAAAGGAGATTGGTCATTATATTATATGTCCTATGTTATCTTACACTCTTATCTTATATCTTCATGCTTCATACATGTATGAATATGGCAGAATCACACAGTATCAATCTGCCTTTTGTCATTAAGTGCTGAGTGGCTGTTCCAACTCCATGACCACTAACAAAATATTAATCCAGGGTCTCAATCAATATTGATAACCTTTTTCAAAATGTTGCATATTTGAGAATATAATTGAAAGGGAAACAGGTCATGTAGCAAGAAGAACTGAGGGAGGGTGGACCAAGGCAGATCCCATTTGATCAAAAACATCCAAGAAAGAGGCCTAAAACAAGATGGGGCAAAGACATCAGCAAATATGGTGGGCCCAATTGGCAAACGAAAACTCAGGACCGTCTGCGTTGGAAACAGGCGGAAGAGGCCTTCATCCTGCAATGGATAGACCATGGCTAGAAGGATGATGATGATGATGATGATGATGATGATGATGATGCAAATTGCAACTTGACAGTCATTGATGGACTCACCTCAACTGCTAGTTGGACGCCCAGAACCTTACGCTGCAAATAGTTTTAACAGAGAGGAAGGTTTCACTGCTTGGACTTCAGATGCAATGGATCAAATCTGTGTTTGGAATTTACCTCTGAAATTATAGATAAGTCTGTTTCTGAAGTCTCTCTGGACAACTGACATCATTTACATCATTTGCCCAAGATATAATGGATTGTTTTTTGCATTATTTTATACCAATTTGATGCAATTTGGACAAATGGATGTGATTTAACAATGCAAACGATATAAACTGTATTAATTATGAAGCGTAATCTCAAATTGATAGGCATTTGGGTTTAATGGATTGCTCTTCCCTGCCAAAGGTCCTTAGATTAAAATTTTGGCTGCATCCCTCTTCCACTTCCCACCTGTCAGCTAGGGTATGATGGTCCTTAAGTGCACGTCTCACATATATTTAGATGGATGTCAATCCTTTATTTTCACTGCTAACATTTGCATGAGGAAATGTATTTCTCTTTGTAGGCAATTTGTGCTGAATTGGAGCAATCAGTAGTTTATATGAAGAGTGTTGCAGGGCTGATATTGCATAAATAACACAGTACTTTAGAGCGAACCCTTGCAATAAAGATAGCATATATCCCAAACAGAGTAGCCTTCTATTAGAAATAACGCTGTCCATGAATATTAAGCTGCAATCAAAACCAATTGCCTTTTTCAAACAGCACCTGTATATACCTAAACTACTATTATTATATTCCTGGAGACAGAGAGATATTTCCTTCAGGGGAAACGCACACACACACACACACACACACACACACACACACACACACACACAACCATTTTCCTTCTAAAACAAGTATTATGGGATGCTCTTTGGAGCAGAGAGAAATGTTCTCTCACGTTTTCATCTTTCCCCTCATTGTAGAACACCAGAAAAAGAGAAAGCTTATTTTTTAGGTTTGTAGGTTCATCACCCTTCACCCACGAATAACTCAACTCAGAAAAGCATCACAAAGAAATCTGAGGATTCTATGTATCTTCAGTTGTCAGTCCACAACTTATCCTGTTCATTAACACTCTATTTTGCCTAAGGGTCTGCCTAATACCAGAATGGTATTTAAGTTGAGCCTTACTAGATGTTTTGTGTTGGAGAAGACTCTTGAGAATCCATTGGACTACAAGGAAACCCAATCAGTCGATCCTAAAGAAAATCAAACCCGATTGTTCTTTAGAAGAATGGATATCAAAGCAGAAGCTCAAATACTTCGGCCACCAAATGAGAAGAGAGAACTCTTTGGAGAAGACCCTGATGGGAAAGATGAAAGGGAAAAGGAGAAGGGGATAGAAGAGGATGAGATGGTCTAATGGTGTCATTGACACAATGTATATGATTTGGGCAAACTCCAGGAGACAGTGAAGGATGGGGGGGGGGGCACTGGCATGCTGTGACCCATGGAGTCATGAAAGTTGGGTATGAATTAGCGACTAAACAACAATGCACAACAAAGGTATTTTGGGCTGAAATTCTCATAAACCGATTTGCTCAAGGATGATGGGAATCATGATCCCAAATTTCTATGTCAGGGAAATCTACTTCTGAGCTATGAGAACCAGAAGCCGTAACCCCAAGCAACAATTATTGTATTATCAGTCTTATAAGGATGATTAATTCTTTGACAGGGCCAAAGCTCTTTCCTGACCCACCCCAACTGCCTTGATTCAATTACTCACAATGGCTTCCTTGCGTAGCCTAATGGCAAACGGGATTTGTGTAATTTCTTACTTGAAAGGAACTAAACAAATGGAGCAATTCCAGTCACTTGTAAGTCCATTCAGGAGATGGACAATGTGTCCAAGAACAGGAAATTATGCTTTTTCAACAGGAGAAGAAACTAGAGGAGCTTTGAGGCCCAATTCTTTGGAAGAGAGAAGCAGAAGTAACAAAACTCACAGTCAGAAAAATGGGATAGATGATCTCTCAGGCTTTCATCTGGGGCTTAAATTATGCAACTTCTCATGGAACAGTAGCATGATTAGCTGATCTTCAAGGGGAACCACTACTATAAGGAAATGATGCTAAACACGAGGGACACAAGATGATGTGAAGCCCATATGCAAATCTGTTCTCTTTGGAGATATCCATTTCTTTGTAGTAAGATCTAGGCTTTCCAATACTAAATTATGCATACAAGAATGGATTCACCATTGGGGTACCACATGCTGGGAACAGAAGACAAAACGCAGCCAGCCACAATTTCTAATTCACAAAACAAACAATATTTGTCGATGAGTTTCCAGATTCTCAGCCAGATTTGTGGGGAGAGGGTGAGAAAGGGTGCTCTTTATGGGTAGGACTGAAAACAAAGTACTAATCTGGATTCCAAGAATGACAGAGGACAGAGGACTCCAAGTCTATATGTCTGTCAAAACAGAGTAACAATAAATATGAGGCTACACCTACTACAATTAGGTGTACAACTGGCATCTGCCCCCAAATGGAAATACATGTGGCCTGTCAGCCGCTGGCCCCTCCAGCAGCCAAATCAGAGGAGGAGGAGGAGGAGGCATGGGAGTCAGGGTCAGCATCAAGGCAACCTGAGAGCTCCAAGTGGGGGAAGGGAATGGACATGTCAAAGAGAGAGAGAGACAGAGGCGGAGCCTGGGCTGTCCATCAGCCCTCAGATGGTGAGTCAAGAACCCTCAGGTCTGGAGGTGGCTGATAAGGAAGAGGAGGAACATCTGGGCCCAATGCCTGAATCACAGATGTGCAGAAGGCAGAGAAGAGGAGAGCAGTGGAAATCTATGGGCGGGTCCTTGGGACGGAAGAGCCACCGCTGCTAGTGAAGCCCCACCCTAGCTCTGGGGATAAAAGGCAGGGGGTGGAGATGAATAGGTGTGACAGACAATTATTCATCTCCCTACTGGACAGACTTGTAAGCCTGTTGTGTGTGTGAGAGAGAGACTTTTTGCCGGTGCTGCTGGTGCTCCTAATAGAGGAATCATTGATTTAGCTACAGAGGGTTTGTCGTGTTTGGGAGCCATTGAAAGAGAACAGAATAGAATATAAAATAACAGGGTTGGAAGGGACCGTGGAAGTCTTTTAGTCCAACCCCCTGCTCAAGCAGGAGACCCTGTACCTTTCCAGACAAGGGGCTATCCAATTTCTTCTTAAAAGCCTCCAGTGATGGATCAACCACAACTTCCAAAGATAAGACGCTCCACTGATTGATTGTTCTCACTGTCAGGAAATTTCTGCGTAGCTCCAGATTGGATCTTTCCTTGGTAAGTGATAAATTTTCGGTTTCTTCACAGCTAAGGACTCTTCAGGACTTGGCCCTTAAAAATGAAGAACGGTTACATGGGCATGGCCAGTCTAGAGGAAAGAAGGACGAGGGATGACATGATAGCAGCCTTCCAGTATTTGAGGGGCTGCCCCAAAGAAGAGGAAAGGGTCAAATTGTTTTCCAAATCGCCAAAAGGCAAGACAAGAAAAAAAGGATGGAAACTAATCAAGGAGAGAAGCAATCTGGAACTAAGGAGGAATTTCCTGACAGTGAGAACAATTGGGACAGTGGGACTGCTCACCTTCATAAATTGTGGGTGCTCCATCACTGGAGGCTTTGAAGAAGAGGCTGGGCAGCCATTTGTCTGAAAGGGTAGAGGGTCTCCTGCTTAAACAGGGGGTTGGACTAGAAGACCTCCAAGGTCCCTTCCAGCTCTATTCTGATTGAAATAAGATTTCCAGTAATCCATTCTTTGGATCACAATTAATTTTAACATATTTAACAAGGATATAATGGAAGGTACTTACAACAGGCCAGACAATCTTGCAAAAAGCCATATTAAAGTCATATTATCAAAACAGATAACAATGTCAACATTTATTTTATTGTTCATAAATTTAGCTAATTGGTTTTTTTAAATCACAATACTAGAAAGGTATAGGTTGCTACTTTAATAGATACGGCTGTTTTGGTCTTTGTAAGTTTGTTATGTTTTTATAACTTTTGTAATTTTACTGTGTTTTAATTGCTTTGAACTGGTCTCCTGCTACGGGCTTTGCTGAAAGGTATGATAATGTTTGTTGTTATTAAATCATGAGGTACTATCAGTTTTGTTTTCCTCTAAGATAGGAGTCAACCTAGTGAATTTCCGATCTGATGCAATGAAGATTTCATTGAGTCTGTTTTTGGAAGATTTGAGGTGTCATCCAACTTTCTGGAGTTTAAAATATCTTCCCCGTTGAGATTTTTAAGAAGCTCCCCTTTAATGTCAGCTTGGCATGTGCTGCTGCTGTGAGTTTCGGCTAGAGATAACTGTCCCAAAAAGCCCAAGTAGATGCCTACCTTTGCAGAAAGCCAGCTGTGGGGGAATATGTTTGTACAATCTTATCACAGAATCAGTGAAGCTTTCCCACCCCGTCACTCTTCTGGGGGAGTAATAGTTCAAATTTCCAGAGAAGAAAGGAGATAATCCACAACCCAGATGCTTTAAACACTTTTTACACCACTGTCTTCTCTTCAAAGTGCACCACCACTGAGAGAGACCGCTGGTGTCAAAGTTGCACACCACAAACAAAGCTTCCAAAGGAAGAGCCCATCTTGCCTCTGGTTCTGGGCTGATATAATCAGCAGCTGCCAGGCTGTGATCGTCAACTTTCTCCATTGCCCAAAAATATTTGTATTACTGCCAATTAATCCAGGTTGAGTAATTGTGGGGAGAAAAGAATGGAATTACTAAGGCTTTGCAAAGACTTAGTAAGACCACACTTGGAATGCTGCATCCAGTTTGGGTCACCCTGTTATAAAAAAAGATGTTGAAATTTTGGAAAGAGTGCAGAGAAGAGCACCTCTTCTCCAAAGCACCAGAAGAGCAAGACAAGAAACAATGGATGGAAACTAATTCAAGGAGAGAAGCAACCTAGAAATGAGAAATTTCCTGACAGTGAGAACAGTTAATCCGTGGCCAGAAGTTGTGGTTGCTCCATCACTGGAGGTTTTTAAAAAGAGACTGAACCCAAACAGCCATTTGTCTGAAATGGTATGAGGTCTCCTGCTTGGGCAGGGGGTTGGACTAGAAGATCTCCAAGGTTCCTTCCAATTTTGTTCTTTTGTCTGGATGTCTACGTGACAGTGCTTCAGCTTTATGCTTAATGAATAATAGATTTGTGATATTTACAAGCACCAGCAGAGGGAAGGATGCAGTGGCTATGAATGATGGTGTATGGAACTTGTAAGCTTTCAGTTCAGCTTATTTTTCCCTGTTTTTAAATCTTCCTTATTAGCAAGACACCCAACAGGTTACAAGAACGCCTAAAATAGAGGATGGACTATGTTTAGTCTCGGAAGGAATTGTAACCACTCATTCCATTCATAGAAACAAATAAATCCTAATTTCCAGCTTCCTAAGTGACTTTGACTTTCGCAAATCTAATTTTTCACCCAAGTTGCTTTCTCAGCAAGGTCACCACAAAATAAATTTGTATACTTAACGATCGTATTTGATCAACTAGCATGGGTGGTAGTTGGTATTGGAATACCAGTACCCGACTATTGAAAGCTACCATATTTTTCGGACTATAAGACGCACCAAGATTTTGAAGAGGAAAACAAGAAAAAAAAAGGTTTTGCCCTCCCCAGCCCCCAGGAGCACTCTGCAGGCCTCCCAAACCCCGTTTTCACATTTTTCATGAAAATGGGATCGTTTTCACAAAAAAAGGCCCATTTTTGGCCTCCCAAACCCCCCACGTGTTGCATTTTTGCCCTCCCCAGCCCCCAGGAGCACTCTGCAGGCCTTCCAAACCTGCTGTGCATCCTGTTTTTGTGGGAAATGGACATGTTTTTGGCAAAAACGGGGCGCACGGGGCGGGGTTTTGGGAGGCCAAAAATGGCTGTATTTGGTATATAAGACACACCACCATTTCCACCCTCTTTTAGGGTGGGGGGGAAAGTGCGTCTTATACTCCGAAAAGTATGGTACTTAATTTGTTGGTGATCTAAGAGCAACAAGGATGTGAAAACTTTGGGAAACACAAGCTAAGGTTGTGAGGGTGGTAAGAAAATTAAGGTGGTAATTTTGTATCCTCTTTTCTCTTAAATCTAGAAAAACAAAATTGGTAATAATAAATAAATTCATTTAAAGAGACAATATAGCAAGTTACAATATTTATGCACTGATACATTTTATTCTCTTACCAGTGTTGCAAGTGGGACATTTTAGCTACCATATTCCTGATACACTGAAAATTAACGTTTTAAAGGTTAGGAAGCTCTCTCGGTCTGTGCAAATTTACAATTCCCAGTATCAAAATATTAAGAGAATAAAAATGAAAATCTCAAATGAAGCTCAAACTTTTCATAATAGTGATAGTTTACAAATGAAGACTAAATATATAGCATCTAAAAGCAAAAGTTTTAAGTAATGAGTCTTGTTTTTCTTTTTGGTGTTCTTCAGTCCTTTTTCTTAAAATACAAATATGTGGAGGAATTTAAGGCCAGAATACATCAACATGTGTTTGTCAATATGCTTCATATTGACAAAATGTTTCAGGATCAATTGCAGTTTTTATTTAACTAAATTAAGATGTTTAGTATACTGAAAGGGGATTTTGTAAGAACAAACCTAGAAAAGCAGAATACAGTTCACATTTTTTAAAACAGCAATGTGAACCTACAGCCAAAAGTAGTTTTCCAAAAATCAAGACTGCATATATTTCCCCCACACACACACACACACACACAAATTCTTGTTAAAAACAGTAAATTAAAAGGGTCAGGATTTCCTCCCTCCCTGGGAAACAGTAAAAAAAACAAAAACAAAAAAAAAACAGCACTTCCTTTTCCAACAAGAATCCAGAAAATTTGCACTCTGGAAAAATGAACCATAATGCACATGAGACACAGACTATTTTAGATTAGATCCAAATCTAATTCAGATTAGATTAATCTAAGAATTGGGTCATTTTCACCCCATCTCAATTTCTACAACACTGAATAAGAGTCACACATCACAATAAGTTATGGCTTGTTTGAAGATATGCGTTCTTTGAAGATGCCATAATTGATGGAATTGCAGAGGACATGTGCTAAAAACAATGCCAGCTTTAAAGTTCTGGCCAAACTTTTTATTTTTCATTCAGACTATTCTTATGCGTGGGTCAGAATGACACTTTTGAAAATTGTTTTTCTAAGACGGGATTACAGTCAACAGCCACTTCAGCTTCTGCATGACAGATTCTTTTCAGAAGCAGACAGAAACATTATCCTCAAGAAGGGGCAGCGGCCTGCCACTCTTTAATCTTAAACTTTTAAAGTATAAAAATAAAGTAGGATGACCAGCTGTGGTCTCATCTGAATCTAACCTTCTAAATTATTGGCCAATGTATCGGGTCTTTCTTGGCTGTTATTACACCCGTAGAGAAAAGTAGGAGGGTGATTTTTGTGAAAAACGAAGAGAAGAAGATTTATAGAGAAAAAGATTGTGAAATAGGACACGCAAGAAAGGAAGAACTCACCTACTACAATTAATTCCTACGCTCCCTGGATCTAATAAAAGAACATTTTCTCCCTTGTTCCTACTGTATATCCATCTGAGTGCCACTTCCGTGGTTATGCAAATAAAACAGGATATTTTGATTGATTATTGTATCATAAATGCACAGGATCATGAAATGTTGATAAAGGTCATAAGCACCATCTTTGATTATGTCCATTGGTGCTAGCCATCTGACGGTTGATGAACGGTTGAGGGAGCTAGCCATGTCTCACCTATTGAAGAGGAGGATTGAGGGGACAGGAGCAGCTGCCACAAAGAAGAAGGGGGTTGGCTTATTCTCCAAAACACCTGAAGAAAGTGCAAGAAACAATGGATGGAAACTCACCAAAGAGAAATCCAACTTAGGAGAAACTTCCTGACAGTGAGAATAATAAATAAATACATAAATTAATAATTAATTAATCAATCAATCAATCCATGGAATAGCTTGCCTCTCAGAGCCATGCATTACAAAAAGTAACTTTAGACCAAGAAATTCTGGGATAGAAGTGTTTCAATTATGCACCTTGCAGAGAAATTATAGTGAAAGATACTTTGAAGAAAAGTAATTAAGAAACTTTCTTTCTTCTGGCATAAGATCTTACTAATGCAATTATACTATTTCCATTTGGACCCATCCTGTTATGCTGCTAACATGTTAGGGAGGGGAGCTTATTTCCCTTCATAAATAGAAGTCAATAACACTTCAAAAGCTATTGAGAAGCATTCTTGCATTGTGGACCACAGAGGATTCTGCAGCAAAACAAGATATTGATGTTTGCACCGATTAATTTCTTTCTTTTTACAGCAGAAGGCATACAAAAGCAAGCAAAAGGATTGGCAACTATTTTCAGTAACCACACTAAAGAAACCCAACTCCCAATCAACTTGCAAAAAGGATGCAAACTTCAGGGTTGAGATAGCGTGGTGTATAGGTCTGGGTTCCAAATCTTCTTACTACCGGTTCTATGGGCGTGGCTTGTTTGGTGGGCGTGGCTTGGTGGTCATGTGACTGAGTGGGAATGGCCAACTCAAAATAACTCACGGCAAGGTGGGGCGGCACCTCAGTCACATGACCGATGCTGCAGAGACAGGGCGATTTCCTCCGTAGCTCTCCCACTCCTTGGGCAAAATCAAAATCAAAGCCTGCCTGCCTGCCTCTCCACGTCTAGAAAAACAGCCTTTCTTTGAATTGCCTCATCAAACCACAAACTCCTCCGTTCAGGGCTTCGGTCTCTGAATAACGGCTGGAGGTTCCCGGCCCCCTGCCTCTTGGGTAGCTCTTGCAAGGTGGACGAAACCTCCCCTGGCCCAGATGCTGCCGCCTGTAGTTTGGGGGGGGGGGAAAGACGGCCTGAGCTTTTCCTATCACCCCCTGCAACTTCCTTACAAACAGGCGATCCAGGTATGGGGGGGGGGGGGGGTTCCTGGGAATTAAGGAGCCTCAGCACAGCCGTTGACAAAGGCAGAAAGGGGGCTTTTCAGTCCCGGGGGGGGGCAGTGCCGCTCGGCTGCCCTTCCAGGGGCTTCTCGGCAAGCAGCTGCCAGGCAGGAGGACTGCCGTGGTAAGAGTGCTGGGTCGGACAAAGAGCGGGGAAGTGACGAAGCGGGGAGAGAGGGACGAAGCCCCCTTTATGTGGATGCAGGTAAAAAAAAAGGGGGGGGATTTTGACCAACTTCCTCCCCAGGACCCAGAAGAGACTCACTTCCCCCTCTCCACCCCCCTTCCAAGAGCTTCCAACTTTGCAGCTGCTGCTGCTGCTCCTCGCCTTTCCTGTCCCGGGAATGGAGCCCAACGGCTGCAACCTCAGGGGGAAAGAGGAGCGGCAGTGAAGCCGTCACCCAGGAGAGGACCGCGGAGGGACAGACGCCCACACGCCCCTCTTGCCTCCACTGCCACTTCGTTTGCTCTCGGCTTCTCGCCACTCTTAAAGTCGATTGTGAAGATGTTTTCTTAGATGAGGTCCATGGTAGACAGTTTGAGGTTGACGCTGTGAGGGTTTGAAGATGTAACGATGGACTCGGGTAGAGCATTCCAGGCGTTGACCACTCTGTTGCTGAAGTCGTATTTTCTGCAACTGAGTTTGGAGCGGTTTGCCTTGAGTTTGTACTGATTGTTTGCTCGTGTATTATTGAGGTTGAGGCTCAATAATATTGAAGCTTATTGAAGCTGAAGAAGTCGTTGACAGGTAAGACATTGTAGCAGATAATGGTGTGTACTGTGCTTAGATCATACCGCAGGTGGCGCAGTTCAAGATTGCCAAGCCCAACATTTCAAGTCTGGTGGCATAAGGGATTCTATTGTGAGTAGAGGAGTGGAGTACTTTTCTTGTGAAGTACCTCTGGACCCACTCAATCATCTTAAGGTCTGATATACAGTGTGGATTCCAGGCAGACGAGTTGTATTCAAGAATTGTTCTGGCAAAGGTTTTGTATGCCCTAGTTAGCAATACAATGTTACCGGAGAAGAAGCTTCGCAAAATTAGGTTAACACTTCTTAAGGCCTTTTTGGCAATGCTGTTACAGTGGGCTCTGGGGCTTAGATCATTTAAGGTGAGTACTCCAAGGTCCTTGACAGAGTGGGGAGTCATCTACGAGGTCCTTTCCGTCCAACTTGTATTTGGTGTTCTGATTTTTATTGCCAATGTGTAGGATAGAGAATTTATTAGTCAAGATTTGGAGCTGCCAATTCCGCGACCATTCGGACATGGTCAAGGTTCAAAGTTTGCTCTGAAGCCAATCCTACCCTGATGTCCAACTGCATTATGTGAATGTTTTCAGCCTATAAGAAAGTAGATCTGTCTCTGTATTCTACTCAGAACATCCCTATGCAACAAAATGAAATTTAATGCAGAGAAAAGCAGGGGTTTACACTTTGTCAGGAAAAACCAAAGATACAAGTACAGATTAGGTGAAACTTGCCTTAATGCCAGTAATTGTGAGAGGGATCTTGGAGTCCTAGCGGATGATCAATTAAGTACGAACCAGCCATGTGCGGCAGCAGCCAAAAGAAGTTAATACAATCCTTGGTTGTATAAACAGAGGCAAAGAATCAAAATCATGTGAAGTCTTAGTATCACTTTATAAAGCCTTAGTAAGGCCTGGAATACTGCATCCAGTTCTGGTCACCCCATTACAAAAAAGACTTTGGAAACAGTGCAGAGAAGAGCAAGTAAGATAATTAAAAGCCTGGAGACTAAAATAGATGAAGAACGGCTGCAGGATTTGGGTCTGGCTAGCCTAGAGAAAAGGAGGTCTAGAGGGGACATGATAGCAGCCTTCCAGTATTTGAGAGACTGCCACAAAGAGGAAGAGGGTCAAGTTATTTTCCAAAGCACCAGAAGGCAGGACAAGAAACCATGAATGGAAACTAACCAAGGAGAGAGAAGCAGCCTCGAAATAAGGAGAAATGTCCTAACATTGACCACAATTAATCAGTGGAACTTCTGAAGTCGTCTTCAGAAGTTGTGGGGGCTCCATCACTGGAGGCTTTTAAGAAGAGAATGGACAGCCGCTTGAAATGGAAAGCCGCTCTAGGCTTGAGCAGGACTAGAAGGCCTCTATTAAGAAATAGAGTTGGAAGGGAACTTAGAGGTCTTCTAGTCCTGCTCAAGCCTGGCAAGGAAATACAGTAGCCAGGAAAAGGTTTTAGATCTTCCTTTTTAAAAAAACCTGTTAGAAGCAGGAGGCCTTTGGACTTAAAAACAAGAACAGCAGGAACAAAAAAGTATTATTGTTATCATTGAAATCCATCCCACAGTCAGCCAGATGTTTAAAATGGATTGGGCCTTTTTATTCACCTAGCAGGTCATTTCCAGGGACCTGGGATAGATCATGGTTAATGTATGGTGGGGTTGAGTGTATCTAAGTTATCCCTAGTACCATAAAACTGCCTTCTGCCATTGACTGACGGTGGAGTTTTTCAATGCTGATGGTGTTCAAGTGGTGCTCCAGATGTTTTGGGATTGCACCTAAGACATCTATTACTATTGGTACTACGTACTTTTGCCACAGTTGTTCTGCAAATCTTTGTATTTTGTTATCTTCTCCAGCTTTTTTTCTGTTCTGCTGCTTCTGGGTACTGCCACATCCATCATCCAGACATTTCTTTTGTCTTTCTTATTGACAATGGTTAAACCCGGGGTGTTATGTGGCAGGTGCCTGTGTGAGATTTAAAGACCCAGAGAACTTCAGCTTTTTCATTTTCTATGACATTCTCTATTTTATGGTCCCAGCAGTTCTCACTTGCAAGCAAATGATGTTTCCTGCAGATGCACCATTGCTGCTACTTTGCCATGCCGTTGCTTGTAGTCGGTCTGTGTGATCTTGCAGTAGCTAACCAGGGGATCCACTGTTTTTTCAGCTTCTTTGCAGAGGAGTCGTTTATGATCTGTTGCTGTTTTCTTAATTCCGGCTTTGCACGCACTTGTTCTTAAGGCTTGGTCTTGTGCAGTTAGAATGAGTTTTCAATCTCTTTTGTCAATCTTCATGTTCTTCGCCTTTGCCAGATCTTGCTGTTATCTACTTTGCCTGCTATTATGTTTTATGTACTGGCCATGGTTTTCTAATAGCCTAAGCCAAGGGTTCCATGTGGATATTAAAAAGGAAAGGGTAAAACTAGACACCCTTGTCTAGTTCCTTTAAATAGTAGGAAAATAGCCAAAAGCATGCCATTAGCCTTTATTTTAGATGCAGGCGACTCATTGAACATTTTATGAATTCCAAAAGAAATCCGAGCCTGTTTAGTATGGCAAACCATGCACTGTTTATATATTTTTTGTCAAAGGCTTTTCAAGCATCTCATGATAAAAATCACCAATTGATCTCTGTATTATTTCAAGTCTATTAAATCTACGACTAACCTAATGTTGCTGGCTGCTTCCCCAGCGCTTATAAACTCTGCTTGATCATTCTTAGTAACAAATGATATAATTTGCTGTAATCTATTTGCTAACACCACTGATAAGTTCTTTGCATCAACATCAATCAATGAGAACAAAGAACATCACAGAAGCTTAGCCAAAGCAGTGGAGACTGCAGGAGGAGTTTTTTTTTTTTTTTTAATTGATTTATATGCCGCCCTTCTCCGGAGACTCAGGGCGGCTTACAATGCGTTAAGCAATAGCCTTCATACTATTGTATATATTTATACAAAGTCAGCTTATTGCCCCCACAGACTGGGTCCTCATTTCACCTACCTTAGAAAGGATGGAAGGCTGAGTCAACCTTGAGCCTTGGAGAGATTCGAACCAGCAGTAATTGCAGGCAGCTGTGTTAATAACAGGGTGCTTAGACCACTGTACTATCAAGGCTCTCTTCCTGGCATTGGTTGGTCAAATGTGGCAATAGCTGCTTGAAATGTAAATCTTAGAGACCAGGTGAAAGATCCAGACCGACCTTGTGAGCACCTCCTCTCTCATTGGCTGAATGCTCTGCCAGGCAAGCAGCCCACAAGATTCATGCATAAATTCGGCAGACCGTGTTCTTCCCATTATTCTAACAGCTGCCCTTCTTTGTCCCTCGGAAGTTCTCCCCTCTGCCCAGGTTACCACTTTGCTTAAAATCCAGCCCTCGTTCATTTTTATTTTTTTTTAGTAGAAGCAAGTGAGCTCCTTAGAAAAACCATGTCCTGCTTCAGAAAGAGGGAAGACATCTAGGGCAGCCAACCAAAGCAATCAATCAATCAATCAGATAAAGGAGAATATTTGTAGCTTAGGGGCTCCTTGGTGCTCTCTGAATTGGGTTGTTTTCTCGCAGATGTTTCATGACCCAAACTAGGTGGGTGCAATATCAGTGCTAATATTGGCACTGACTAGCACTGATGATGTTACCTAGTTGGGTAATGAAATGTCTGAAAGAAAACAACCCAGCTCAGAGAGCACCAAGGACCCCTCAAATCAGCCAGGTTAATTTTCAATAGTAGATGAGGACATTTGTTCCGTGATTCTGAGAGACTCTGTGCCAAGTTTTGCCTTGCACTGCGTTTGGAAACTAGTTACCTGGCAGCCTTCCAAGCCAGATAAGGTCTGTGTTGATAAATATTCCTTTGAAAAACTATTTGGACAGGACTTGCTGACTGTGAATGAAAGGAATTCACAGTCGTGTAAATAAAAGGGGTTTTGCTTAGACCAAGACTCTGCTTCCTGCTTTTTAAGGGAGCCGAGGTCAGAACAGTATCTGTTGTCCCAGTAACCTGACGGATCACGCTCTGCTCTCACGTGTGAAGCCAACCAAAATGTCCACCATCTTCAACCAGCCAGGTTGGCTTTCATAGATTTAGGGAAAATCCCACATTTTAGCTGAAGCTGAACAATTCTTGGTTGAAGACTATTGACAGCGTTATGGAAGCCACCTCATAAAAATCTGAGATGAGTGGCTGCTGAACAAGATAAAATATACAGTATGGATTTTTACTAGTGAATAAGAAAAATGTATTCAGTCTGGCATTCACTTCTTCAATCTCCCTCCTGAAATGTTAGTGGCACAAGCTTTTTCTCTCTCAATACCATCAGCTCTATTCATAACAACAGTATATTTCTATCTAAGCCCATACCAAAAAGATCAGAGGCACAGATATTTTGCTGAGAATATTCTAAAAAAGTCTTTAGCTCACATATAGCACTTAAAACTCTAAATAAAGTGTTTCAAGACAGCTTCTGAACTGCAGAGAGGAACTTGCAGATTTATGCCAGTTGCTATCTCTGTCTCTAAGCTAAAATCATGGAGCTTATTCTATTTAAAACTTGAAATGCATCTCTAGAAGAAGTGCAAATTCATGCAGAGGAAGATCAGGGAGAGCTTAAAGAAATATAGTTAACTCCTGCAGGCCAAATTTCTGAACTGATGCCAATCTTCTGTACTATTGCGTCTCTAATATTATACATTTATCGTTGATTTCATTGTGTATATTGCCTTTTCCAATTCAGATAAGAACTATGGGAACACTCAGATTGGATGGACAATATAAAAAATGTCAAACATTTGAATTAATGAATTTTAAAACGAAATAAAAATGGAGTCTAGCACTGTAGATCAGACTTAGAACTTATTTGTTCCATTGATTAAATGTTCTTGATGACAGAAGATTTCTCTTGACCTCGAGGTTGGATCTCGCCTTAACAAGCTTCCACCGATTACTTCTTGTCCTGCCTCAGGTGCTTTGGAGAATACATTAATCTCTCTTCTCTGTGACGGCCCCATTTATGAGAAATTAATATTGCTTTAAAGGCTAAAGTTATAGTTAGAATGTTGAGTCTCTGTATTCTTTATACAGCTTAAGCTTCTGGAGATACCGCAGGTGTTCCAAACTGTCATATCCCCAGGACGTAGTATTAGCCACAGGGAAAATGAGATTCTCAAGCTTTGGCCAAGACTACCAAACTCATCGTCTTTCTTTTCTAAGCATTCAGCAAAATGCAGTTGGCAGATCAAACGCTATAAAATAGAACAAATGAAAACAATTAGGTAGCTGGACTAATTTTTCCAGATCTCATAAAGTCTACCTTCTAATTTTTTTTTTATTAATTTATATTAGAGTTATATTATTCTGTCTTTATAGCTGAGCACATTTTCTCTTTTCTAGCTTTTCAAAATAATTTTGAAATTAATCTTACATAATAAAACTCCAGCATTCCAGTGTTTCCTTGATTGTTGTATTTTATTTTTCCTAGTCTAATCAGAAATATTTCATATTTTGGATTGTTGTTCTCACTTACACATGGAACCTGTTGGACTAGTCACTCTCATAGTGACTATGTTGACGTGGAAGATATTCTACTTTACCCCTACACCAACTCATACTGGAGCCAACATAGTAGATTATGGTCCAAAAGTTTTAATGAAGGGCCTTCATCCTAGTTTTGGTTAATTTGTGTTGAAAATACACAGACACTGAGAAACAGATGGGCACTCCTTAAGATGCATTCAATTGAACTTGTGTTTGTTGTTAGTACATCTCTAATCATTAAGGTACAAGCAGACCAATCCACATAAATAATATTTTATTCATTTCAAAAATATGATACTGCATTTACTTGGATGACTACAATAATCTATTTCTTCTATTAAAATGACAACTCATGGATTTTATCCTGTGGGCTTTTCTCTCTTGTCTTCCATCCTTCCGAGGTCAGTAAAATGAGGACCCAGATGGTTGGGGGCAAGAGGCTGACTGTCAACTGCTTAGAGAGGGCTGGAAAACCCTGTGAAGTGGCATATAAGTCTAAGTGCTATTGCTATTCAGAAAGTCAGTTTAATTCAGAGATTCAGTGAAATTAGCTATGAAGCAAGTTTCCTTCCATTTCCAGACATTTTCCTTTTGTTGGGTCTGTATTGCCCACAGATAGCTTACAAATGTAAATGCAAAATTTCCCACACAGATTAATTCATCTCTTTCATTCTTCTCCCCCTTCTGTCCTTTATGTAGTAACACAGTTACAACATTTAAGGATCAAACAGACAATTATATGCTTTTATTTTATGATTCTCATAAGGGCTAATTAATTAAATATTGCAAACTATGTAAATCTTTCATTTAAGGACAAAGGCAAAGCAAACTAAAATCTTGCAGTGCTTAATTATTAATCCCCTCCAATCACTGCCGAGCCTGCTGTAATTAGAGAAAATGAGATAGTAGGGGAAAACAACAACAACAACCAACAACAATTTATTCTAGTTTACATGGCTAATTTCTCAGCTACACAACTATAGGAACCCCTTGGAAGGATAACATATATTCCAATGAAAAAAAGTTTTATTATATCTTTTAGGGATAAGTACATTTCTGCAAACACACTTTTGAGAGGGAGGAAGGAAGGAAACTGGGAGGGAAGAGGAAATTGAGTTAAAAAGAAAAGGAAAATCACCTATGCTATAATTTTACTAAGGTCAGAATGGTGTTTTGCAATATATATTGGCTAAGCAACCACAACAAAAAAATCCAATTGGAAAGCACTAACCATTTAGAAACTGAATCGATGGCGGAATGAAAAGTGGGCCCATTAAAACCAGCATTTTTGTCACAGACTGTGGCTCGACTGATTTCTGCGAATGGCTAGGGATTTAAAAGAATTCAGCCACAGATTCCATTAAGCAGAAAATTAATACATTTTGTCCAATGGCAGGAGCATCAGCAAGAGAAACCTTTGGACCTCAGAGCTTTAAAAATGCAAGAATTGCCAGTTAGTTTGGATTTATTTAAAGTCTGGTGGACGTTCTTTCATGTTCAAAATGTCCTTCACATTCGAACAGACCAGGATTGTATGGTCTTATGGTCATTTCAGAAGGCAGATTAACCTCTAAAGCAGGGGTGTCCAACCATGCCAACTTTAAGACTTGTGGACTTCAACTCCCAGAATTCCCCAGCCAGCATGGGGAGTTGAAGTTTCCAAGGTTGGATACCCCTGCTCCAAACAGTTCACTCTAGCCAAATTATCAATATCTGGTTTGCAAAAAAAAAAAAAAAAAAAACAGACAAGAAATCTACTTCAATTGGATACCTATATCAGGTAATAATTTTTGCCCTTCTTTGGCAGAATTGATATTATTTAGATACACTGGAAGCAAAATTTCACCCTTTTGGAAATGAAGTCAGAAAGATGCATATAATAATAAGTGGCATTAGTTTTTCGTTGGTACCAAAAATTAATCAGAATTCATAAGAAAATAAACAGTGGAATGCATTTAACAAGCCCAGTCTTGCTTCTATCCAGAAAGAGACTTGAAGCTTGTATATTCATTCTTTTCTCCAGCCGAAACAAAGATTAGACATAGAGGTTTTCTAACTATCACTCAGAAAAAATGAATACGAGAGATCGAAAGTCTGAACCAGGGAATTTCTGACACAATGGTGATAGTTGACCTTATCCCTTTCTATACCAGTAACAGGATGATTCATCAAAGTCATTCATAGAAATGGATTTTTGAAGAAACCATACTATCTTCCTCCTAAAATGACTTCAGGAACTTACTTCCTTGAATTTTTTCCATGTGACAGAAGGCAGTAAGGAGGTGGACCCACGGGAGGAAGGGGTGCATGCTGGAGGAGTAAGAGGCAACTGAGCCCAGATATTTGTGTGAGAGAAAGAGGGTGAGGACAGCAGCTCCTCAATAGTTCACAGTGCAGATAGTGGAGTCCTCAGTCTGGCAAAATTTTGTCTATAGATGGGAAACAATATCTCAGCTTGGGAGAATCACTATGTGTCATTCTTAGTGTTGGGCCCACCATTGTATGATTAATGAAAGCAGATAGCAGAAGGCCTGGTAGAAGATAGAAGGTACAAGGTAGAAGATATAAGAATGAAGTGTTTTGCCATGGTGCTTAAGTGACCATGGGAAAATCATGCTCTATAAAGCCAGATGGGATTTTTCCTCCCTCCAATCATTCCTCATTTATAGTATTTGTCTTGTGCCAATATGCTAACCCTGTGCCTAAATCAGGCTTCTTGTGTCTAAATTAATGAAAGGAAACTTGATACTGGCATATAACACTTCTGCCCAAGGTACTTTTTTAGACAAACAACATGGTACTAAGCATGTATTTCAATAAACAATTCAGCAAATCTTACTGAATACATTGATGCTTACATGATGCGTGTGTGGGGGTGTGTTGTATTTACTATTTTACTAGACCTTGATATGACTAAGAGTAAGCTTTATATGCGCATTATAGTGTTTTATTTATTTATTTTTTAATACTCAAGAATTGATCAAGATAAAACCATTCTTTTATTGAGGGCAGTAGGTTTAGACAGGTTATGCACAGATGTGTAACTTTGCTATTTCCAGCTGTAAAAATAAATACACATGTTCCCAATACGTAGTACTTGCTATCCAAGGAATGGAATAACCTCAACTACAAATTAGATTTCCCCTTCATCTGTAATTTCTTGGGGGAATCTGAAAACATGGTCATCCTCTATGCCTGTGTCAGTTTATCCATTATTAGTTACTCAATACATTTACTTAAGATTCAGGATGTGCTTATTAACTTGTACTTTATCTGGTTGAACACACTGGTTGAATAGCTCTCCTTTGGGAGTCCAATCAGCATCTTCAAAATACGCATGATTAAAATCTCCTAAAGACCACACCTGGAATACTGCAACCGGTTTTGGTCACCATACTACAAAAAAGATGTTGAGACTTTGGAAAAAGTTCAGAGAAGGACAACTAAGATGATCAAAGGCCTGGAGACTCAAACATATGAAGAATGGTTGCAGGATTTGGGTCTGGATAGTCTAAACAAAAGAAGAATTAAGGGCAACATGATAGCAGTATTCCAGTATGTGAGGGGCTGCCACAAAGAGGAGGAGGTCAACTTATTTTCCAAAGCACCAGAGGGCAGGACAAGTAACCATGGATGGAAACTAGTGAAAAAGAGAAGCAACATGGAATTAAGGAAAAACTTCCTAACAGTGAGGACAATTAATCAGTGGAACCGCTTGCCTCCAGAAATCATGGGTGCTCCATCACTGGAGGTCTTTAAGAAGAGACTGGACAGTCACTTACCTGAGATGTATAGGTTCTCCTGCTAGAGCAGGGGGCTGGACTAGAAGACCTCCAAGGTCCCTTCCAGCTCTGTTCTGTTCCGTTCCATTCCATTCCACAAAGGTTTTTATTCCTTAACCAGTAATTCTTTCCCCTACTGCTATCAATTTGTGATTATATTCAAAACACTTGGTTCACATTTGTTAGCTGCTTCTCATCAACATGAAAGACTACTGAGATACGCAAGGAAAGTTTCTGATCAACAGAAACAGACATGGGAATAAACCTCTATTGCCCTCCATACCACAAACATCCAGATCCTCCCTCACCATCCTTGTTATTCATCAAAATAGAATAAATAAACAACCATATACATATGAACCATAAGTAATACATTTGGCCATTAGTTTGATAATGTTCTCTATAAGATCTTTTTACTTTAGGAGTAACTGATTGGTTGATTCTCCTCTCATACTTTACTTGAGGACACTTTGGGGAAAAGGAGGTGGCAAACCTTGCTCATGGCAATGGATGATGTTTGTTAGTCTTTATAGTCAGGTCTTCTACAAGGTCGTAATAGTTGTTTCTTCTAAAACATTACAGTCTATCCTTATGGGCCTTGTCTGCCTAAGATTGCAGTCTTGGAGATGTTAGAACTTAAACTTGGATCTTTTTGTGTATTAAATATGTAGCCTACTGAACAACTATAGACATTCTCAAGTGTCTCCTCTACAAGGTGGCTAAATCAGCTTTCAGACTAGCAGAAGGATCTAGCACGTCATTCACCATTTGGAAATAAATCAATAGCAACAACTCAGCACTGACCAAAGAGTTGCATGAACTTGGTGATATCTCTTAAGTTTTGATTCATAGTTTGTACTGCGGGATTAAGAAAGACTGTAAAAGCACAAAAAGCAGGTATCATAATAACTCGCAGTCTGAATACAACAATTTATATTTCAGTATACACATCCTTTTGAAAATCCTGTACTGCTAAATAAACTTCTGCTACAGTGAAATTAACTAAATTGCAAATAGGAAGGCTTTCATTTCCAGTTCTGAAAAAAAACATTGGAATGAAGCTAAGAAACTTGTGTTGTATAGGAGTGGGAAGGCCTTGTGACACATATTATAATTGTTATCAATAATAAAACACACTGCCCTTTATTCTATTCACAAGAGATCAGTAGAATGTCTTCTCATTCTCTTTGTGTACTCCGTTTTCTATATGTGCTCATTCATAATTTACACAATACCTAGCACAGTGTGTGTGTCTATAGAGAAAGGCAGAACAATCAGACATCTATCTATCTATCTATCTATCTATCATCTCTCCCTCCCTCCCTCCCTCCCTCCCTCCCTCCCTCCCTCCCTCTCTCTCTCTCTCTCTCTCTCTCTCTCTCTCTCTCTCGTAATTGAATAGTAACATTGAAAATAATGGTGTGATGATAACAAAAGTCCATTCAAATACTTTGGCATATGGAATTGATTATTGCACTGTAAGATATTTGAAATCATAGCCACTTCAGAAATTACAGGTCCATGTGGTTATTAGGCTGTTAGGCTAATGTATATTAAATTTTCTAGACTGCTTGTAGTAATATTCAGCTAGCTCTGGAAGATTTCCTTGAACTGGCATGCACAGGATACATGTAGAACGTGATCATACAAAGGTCTATTTTTCAAGCATTATAAACACAACAAACTTCAGCAATTTCCTCTAAGACTGGTATGCCAGGAGTGAATTTGTGGACAATAACCAGATGAGCCAAAGTGATCATTAGAATGTTTTGGACAATTTGGTGGCCATGAACAATAATGCAATTTTGTGTGTTCAAAGTTTACAACCATTAACTAGCATTTTTGACTCATCTTAATTTCCTATTTGCAAGATAATTGCCAGTTTATTGTGAGAATGAATGAATGAGCTTTGGCCGTAGTATAAATAAATTAGCACAACAGTGAAACAGTTCCCAGTTCTTCTATCCTTCCCTTAAACAGAACTTGTTCAATGCACATTTCTCTAACATAACGGAGGCCTATATACATTCAGGCCACTGAACTGGGCTCGCAAAGGCAAGGGATGGCATTGAGAATTTTGATACCTTTTTGCTGCTACCTAATGATGGTCTGCAGTTTTCTGTGCCAAACCAATTTCTGTAACATACATTGGAATGACCAATATGGGAAAATGCATTTTCTCAAACGAGGCTCTTCCATCCTCTGTGTTTGGCCTTTGCAGATGGATATTATGGAAACTGTAGATTGATAAACCTGGAAGGCATCAGACTGCAGAAGGGGCTCTGCGATCTTTAGCTTCTGACCAATAAAACCCAAAGCCATAGCTAAATAATACCTTCATTAGAATTAGCCAAAATGCTACAAAACAGCTTGCAAGCTTCCTAAATCTCCAGAGCTGCCCATAAACATTCTGGACAATGGGACAGCTTGCACACCCTCTTATGACATTGGCTTTATGCTAATGAAGATATTGTCCAGCTATAAATTTGGGATGGCCCAGGGCCAGGGAGCTTAAATTTTGCTTTTTAACCCTCAAAAGAAAAATTGCAGAACAAGTTGCAAGGGGAAGAAAGGACCATTTCTTCTCCAAGTGAACTCTAGCTTGTCCTTCAAATCAAAGGACAAGCTGCTTCTCCCTCTTTGAAATTCAACCCCCTCCTATATAATCCAGGGAATACATGAAAAATTACTAGGTTTTGTAATACCAAATTGATGCCTCCTATTTAGTAAAGCAAATTAGGTTGGGTGATTCCTTTTATGGCCCTGGCATTGGAAATGCTGCTTCTGGTCACAAATTATTTTTGCTCCAACTGCCGGCATCTAAATAAGCCGTTTGGTGGATCAGGTGGAAAGAAAAAACAAACAAACAAAAACAAGGATATTGTGCAACAATGGCAGGAAATAAAGCAAAAGACCAAAAACAAAACAAAAAAAACCCCTATATCAGGTTTTCAAAGCAATAGCATGAAGAGGCCTATTATGTTGAATTAGGAAGAAAACAGGGATAGCAATGTTCCAATATCAGTATTAGCAGTGATACCAGTCTTCAATATTTGAGGGGCTGCAACAAGGAAGAGGGGGGGGAACCTCTTCTCCAAAGCACCTGAGGGCAGGACAAGAAGCAACGGATGGAAACTAATCAAGGAGAGATCCAACCTAGAACTAAGGAGAAATTTCCTGACAGTTGTGTTGTCACAACTGAAGTACACAAGAGAGAGTTTTGCAATATTACGATACACATTTTATTTCCCTTCCCTGTTCATTCATCAATTGGATTAAAAAGTTTTAATTCCTGAGTACTGAAAGCTCATAAACTGTTAGCTATCAAAAGAAACAGAAATCTTTGTTTACAAACAATGTGTATATGAGTGTATTTCTTTGCACAGGGAACTATGGAAAACTTACACATCAGTTTCTAAGAACATTCATGCATGCATGCATGCACGTCTTCTTATAACTTGTTTATTTATTTATACTGCTACCCATCGGTCAATGCAACTTTTAGTAGTAAACAACCCCCCCCCCCACAATACAGGGATCAATTTAAAGAGCCAAGTTAAGGATACTTTAAAGACAGATCTTATGAGCATGTCCATACTCCAGTGCCTAGGGGAGAAACTAAGTCTTTATGGCTTTCGGGAGGGAGGGAGGGAGGCAGTGGTGGGATTCAATTTTTTTTTACTACCGGTTCTGTAGGCATGACTTGGTGGGTGTGGCTTGGTGGGTGTGGCAGGGGAAGGATACTGTAAAATCTCCATTCCCTCCTCACTCCAGGGAAAGGATACTGCAAAATCCCCATTTCCTCCCAATCAGCTGGGACTTGGGAGGCAGAGAATAGATGGAGGCGGGACTAGTCAGAGGTGGTATTTACCGGTTCTCCAAACTACTCAAAATTTCCGCTACCAGTTCTCCAGAACTGGTCAGAACCTGCTGAATACCACCTCTGGAGGGAGGGAGGGAGGGAGGGAGGGAGGGAGGTAGATAGATAGATAGAAATGTTTGTTTTTTGTTTTGTGTAAACACCATGTTACTGTGTCATGATGCCAATGGTTCTCAAGAAAGATCTCTTTCCTAATCCTGCAAACTAAAACACTTGTGAATGCAAATACTAGGATCTGAGCAAAGGTTGCACAGCTAGTCTTCAACTTATGACCACAATTGAGCCCAACATTTCCATTGCTAAGCAAGGCAGTTGTCAAGTGAGTTGTGTCCCATTTTAGGACCTCCCTTGCCACAGTTATTAAGCGAATCATGCAGTCATTAAGTGACTCTGGCTCCCTCTATTGATTTTGCTTGTCGGAAGCCGGCTGGGAAATGGTTTCAAATGATGATCACGTAACCTCAGGACAGGGCAACTGTCATAAATACATGCCAGTTGCAAAGCATCTGAATTTGGATCACGCAACCAGCGGGATGCCGCAACAGTTGTAAGTGTGAAAAACAGTCAAAAGTCACTTTTTTCGGTGCCGTTGTAGCTTTGAACGGTCACTAAACGAATGAAGATAAAGCCGAGAACTATGTGTATCCAGACACACTCAAATGCCAATATTTAGACTGTCTGCTGCTGTCCTAGAATTAGAAATATCCAATTCTTCATCTTCCAACATTTCCACCCAAAGATAAAGGACAAAATGAGGCCCGTCTCCAGAACAACTGCCAGACACTCAGTTGTAGAATTTTCATGGATATGAAACATTTCCTGGGTGATTCACACGGTCTTAACTTCAAAACTCAACAGCTGAATCCGTTCTACAAAAAGAAATTCCCAACAATCGAAACCACAGAATTTATATTTAGACTCATAAAACAAATCCTGTTGTGCAGACAAAAAAACCCCTCGGAAGCACGGATGCGATGCCTATTCACAAAATCCCTTCCTTGTGTGAAAATTGCCGTTAAAGCAGAAGCAAAATTTATTACAGTCAATAGACCCACCATGCAACCAAATAAAGGATAAATAATAACATTTAATAAGAATTAAAGGCTCTGAATAGGAAGCAGTGGGGTTCCATTCAAAACCTCCTCGGGCTGTGATCCAGGCCTACTTTTTCTTCCGAATTGGGGCTTTTGAAAGGGGACTTTGGTGTGCTGGTTACGTAGTGTTTGGAAAAGCAAGGATGTGGATCCAGACACCAGGAAGCTCATTGATATGCAATAATTACCTGCCACATTTGGGGGGAAGTATCTGTGCAAGTAAAGCAGGTAGAAAGTAAATGGAACGGTTTCAAATTTGTTTGTTTTTCTTAAAGGCTTGCACGAGGTAAAGGTTCCATTATCTGTTTTCTGTTTGTTTCTTTAAAAAACCCCAACTTTCTTGCTACAGTGATAAAACTACAAAAACTATAAAAACTTTAAAAAAAACAACCCTAAAATCTCAGGACCTCAATCATCCTCCCGCAATGCCCCAACCCAACCACGGACTCTATCTCTCCAACCCACTGCCTGGATAAAGAGCCGGGTTTTAAGGGCCTTCCAGAAGGCTAGGACAATGGGGGGCCTGCCCTATTGCTGGAGGGAGAGTATCTCATCAGGTAGGGGAAGCCATGGATTAGCCATGTCTGGAATGGTATAGGGTTTCCTGCTTGGACTAGAAGACCTCCAAGGTCCCTTGTTGTTCTGTTTTGTTATTATGTTATTCTGTCTTTGTCCCATTAAATCAGCCTGTCCCATCTGGTCAGTCAGAGAAGATAGGTTGCAGACCCCGTCAGTCAAAGAATTCTGATTGGCAGGGGCCAGGAAGAGAGTTTTCTCTGGTGTTGCCCCCAACCTATGGAACACTCTCCTGGAGGTGAGGCCTTGACAGTCCTGCCCCATGATATTAACCATCAACAATTTTCAAAAATAAACTGGATAACCCTCTGACCAGGATGGTATAAGATCTCCTGTCTTGAGTAGGATGTTGGACTAGAAGACCTCCAAGGTCCCTTCCAGTCCTATCACTCTATCTTCTATGTTTATCATACCCTGGTTGGTTGTTTTCTTGCAGACATTTTCTTACCCAAACAGGTAAGTGCTAGTAAGGAGTTGGGTTTGCTCTCAGTTCAGAGTCTATTAACTTACCCTGTCAGTTGGTCATGGAGTTTCTTTAGATGGACTGTTTATTTTTAACTTGTTTGGCAGTTCCTTGATTAGGATATATTGTTTACTTCTTGATTGTCGGTCAAAAATACATTTATTTTCAAAACTTGCTTCTTTTTAGCATGGAAAGGATTTAGGCATTGTGTGTGTGTGTGTGGGGGGGCTTTGATTAAGGGCAAGAATAATTCCTTTAGGTCTGATGGGGTTATGTAAACTGGGGAACCCATTCTGATCCCTGCCATGTTTGCAAAGTGAGGGCAAAGTGTCAGCCGGATTTCCAGCATGGGTTTTCCCTTTGATGCTTGATTGCTGTTGGCTGCCATAGTAACGTGGAGGGGGGCATTGGGGTTTGGGAAGTGTGCTGGTGTGATGAAGGCCCATGTGAACTAAAAGGGAGGTTTGCTGCTGAATGGAGTTGTTTACACCCAGTCAAGGCCAACTCTCCTAGAACTCCAGATGGACGAAAGCACCTGAAGATGTGCCCCACACGACACTATGTGGGACGTGGATTGGACATTCAGCCTGGGTCCCTGCGGGGGAGGGATTTGGGGAAACTTTCAATATGTAACTTTCATGCCTTTCGGCTCAGATCTTGCTTTTCTTTTGCTGCTATCATTTCAAACTCAGTAAAAGAACCTCTTCTCTACTTCAATGGAGTCGGGGGTTTTCTTTCTTGGGATTTGAATGGAGGCAGGCCTGACAGGAAGTCTCTTGGAAGTCAACTCTCATCTCCTTTCAGTCATAACAATTTAAAACATGGTTTCTTCAAGTTACTGGAGTTCCATTGTGCCTTATTTTCACTGCCCTAACTTTAGAATCTAGTGACCCAACATGCCATCTCTGTTCCAACACTGCCATCTTCTAAAGGGTGAGATAATGGAAGGGAAGCTGCCACTCTCTTTTCTGCCACTATTCTCTCTTCACACCTGTCCTGAAACATATCTCAGTCATTAGAGGTTTCACCACTTAAATTGAGCCTTTGCAGCAAAATTCAACTTCTTCCTGGAAATCTATTCCCGCCCATGTAGTTCAACTTGATTTGTGTGTGTGTGGTGTCACTTATTATGGCCTTATGCAGTCTAGCGTTTTTCCTTCAGGCTGTACACCTATTGTATAATTTGAATGCCAGAGTGGAGCTTAATGAATTTTCCAGGAACGCAATGCAAATCACATTTTTCTATAAACACCAATAAATGTGATATCAAGGTAATTATGTTTTAATAGAATTTTTAAAGAATTCTAGATGTTTGGAGTTCAGATCCTGATGATATATCCAGTATTTTGAACATATTGATGCATCTTGGCTTCCTTCTAATGATCTCAAGTCCTCAGTGTGTAACCTAAATACATTAGCCAAATACATTGTCCAAATACATGGACAAAAGTATCAATGCATGTCTAAAAGTATTGTAAGGCTTGTAGAACCAGTGGTGTCCTGTGACATAGATTGAATGAACATCCTCTGTTGCTCATAATGTGGAATCACTGCTCCTGTGTTGTAATTTGGAGGGTGGAAAACAGGGAAGGGAAGATGGAAGGGAAGAGGGGAAGGAAGAGGGGAGGGGAAGAGAAGAGAAGAGAAGAGAACATAGAAACTAGACTTGACTAGACTAGACTATAGCTTTATTTGGCCACATGTGATTAGACACACAAGGAATTTGTCTCCGGTATAGAAGCACTTTGTACTTGCAAAACTAGAAAACTCCAAGGTTTTAGGCTACTCTGGAAAATTCATTGGTAAGCAAGAATCATGTGAGAAGAAGCAAGAGCAGCCCATTTGAGTATTGCTGTCAATAAAATTACATGGATGGATCTGTGCAGAGACTCAGAGCCGAGCCGATCTCAAGGCAGCCTTTACCTTTTTAATGTTTTTAAGCATTGGCTGGTTTTATGCCGTGCTATATTTCTCTCTCAAGCTGTTGCATTTGTAGCTGTTTTTCTCCCCCCCCCCAAATGACTGGCATTGTGAGGAAGCAATTACCTCCACAATTAAAATCAGTGGTGCGTGATGAGTTATTCCAACTGAGAAGCTCCTGAGGCATCGTAGACTGCCTCTTCCCAAAAGGCTCTGTGGATAGTCCTTTTCCCCGTGCCCTAGTTTCTCCAGAGGCCAGCTCCGAGTACTGTCACCCCAGCAGCTGAATGGTTCAGCTGGCCCTTTGAACCTCCTTAACTAGCACAGCCAGCTATAACAGCTATAACAGCAGACTTGATGGGGATGCAGAACCAACATTCACCTCAAAACAATGTTCCTCAGTGGGCTCTTTTATTCTGCTTTATTTTAAGCATTTGTAGAGGCACCCAACTGAGTCAAGGGACTCCAAAGAGCAGGAAGTGACACCGAGGAGGCATGGCACTGAGGAGGTCACATCAGATGCCCTGAAACTTCCATTGTAGTTTAACAAATCACGATCGCTAGCAAAGCACCGGCTAATCAGCTAATAAAAGATGGAGAAAGCTTAAGACACCAAGCTCATATCTGATATGGCCATTTCTCCCTCACCTTTGCCATAAAAATCAAGAGTATCATTTATGATATAGGGAGCAGCATAAGGGTCCTCTTCATGCAGCAAAAATGACATCTGTTTCTTAGTTTTATGCATTTCACAATGGGCCACCAGAACAGACAGTTTGTTCTTTTATTATGCCAGACATTTTTATTATTCTGGTTGGTGGCTGGGGATGTCAGCTGAAACAGAAACTTAACCCTTTGTAACTCCCTAGATGTTTCCATCCAATTTCTAAGCACTTGTCTAGAAATGGTATACCTCTGCCTCTTTCCCAGATATTAGGATAATGCCAAAACTTTTCCCTCTCCCGGAGCCAAGAAATCTCCTCTAAGTGGAGAGAAATGGACAAAGAAGAAACTGAATGGGGATACCTCATAATGCACAGAGAAATTGCTTTCGGTTCTTAGATCACTTAGCAGACTGAAAGGCCCCCAGGTTTTCACTTTCAGCTTCAGAATTGCAATTCCATTGATTTAGCACTCATTACTTAGAAGGAGGAGGAGAAGGATGCTCCTCTCAATGTCATACAGATATAAGAAGGAAGAGTCCCCCGAGGCTACCTTAGGAGAGCTCACCATATGTTTCTTCACTTCTTTCGAGATCACTGTGTATTCTATTTACAGAAGACTTTCTGAAAGTCAGTTTTCTCCAAATTATGTTAGCAGGTTGCTAATGGTCTGCAGTGTCAGTTGCCATATTTTAGAAATATTTATTAAATTACTAGGAGGCATAAAGAAGTCTGGTTTTGCCTCTAGGATAACTAATAACAGGAGTTGGGAAGATAGATGGATTTGCAAATTCTTGTACTTTCCTTGTTCGTACAGAACTTGGCTTTACATCCTCTATAAAAATTGCCTGAGAAGCAGTGTTCATTAATAATTAAGACTGGAGCAGGCAACCTCCAGATATTTAGGAGCGCACAATTCCCAAGGTTAATAGAAGTTTATCTAAAACATTTGGAGTGAATTGAGTCTCCTGTTCTGGCTTTAGAGAATTAAGTGTTAGAAGTTCCCAACCAAAGGCACCTATTATGAAGCCTTCTTCTCGGGCCTGCTCCTTGCTTGTTGGGGTTTTGCCAGCTAGGCTGGAGCAGGAGTCAAGCAAGGACTTAGCTTGGAATCATTATGCAGCCACAAATGGCTTAAGCATGACCTTTTCCAAAATCCATGAAGCCTTATCTGGTTGTTCCCAGGGAAAGGCAAGCAGTCTGATGAGATTCTTGTAGCACAGGTGATAAACAATAAAGTTACAGCCTGAGGTTATTCATGAGTGGTTATGGTTGCTGGCACCTGACTTTGCTAAAATAATAATAATGATAATAAAAAAAAAGATCTGTGAACATCTAGAAACATGCTTAGTGCTTAAATAAATCCAATAAAGCTCAGTGAAAAGTCCAGATCTAGAAAAGTGACTTAATGAAATTCCACAATTGTCAGTAATATTAAGAATTCCTTGAGGTCCCAGCTACATCTATATAGTTTTCTCGACCACAAGATGCAATAATTATTTCTTCCCATCTTCCTCAGAGTAGGCATAGAGGTAGTCTATGAATAATAAGCATTTATTTATCAGATTTGCATGGCCGCTCATCAGACCAAAAATGACTCTGGGTGGCATACAACAATCAAAGGAAACAACAATATAAAAACAGTAAGCGTAAAAAAAAAAATTAGAAACAATTATTCAAACTTTAAATGTTATTAAACATTAAAATATCCAAACCCATAGAGAGAATATGCTGAATAATCTTTGCACTTCACCTTCCTGGGAGTAGTTGCATTATGCAAAGTAAGAAAAATTATGCAATTTGCACAGTTAATGCAACCAACTTTTTTTCTCGACACATATTTGGGATCATAGCAACTGAAGTAAAATTAATTAAAAATAGTTCACAGAAATACAAAGTAGGCTGTTACAGACAGTTTACTTCACAGAAGGGCTGATTAGTCTATGTGATAATTACAAAAGAGTTATAAAGAATTATAAAAGAGACATTGTAGGGAGAAAAGAGCCTTTGGTGGGAGGCGGGGAAGACTTTGAAGGAAAAAGTTTCAACTCCCAAATCATTAGGAAATAGTGGTGAGTTTGTACAATAGAGTCTATAGATAGAAATATATAGATAGAAATATATGAAACTACAGATAGAAATATATATCACTGTATTTAAACAAATGATTCTCACATGTGTAAATTAAAATTGATTTAGCCCCCTTATGGAATAGTCTATTGCAGTGATGAAATGTAAAATTTGTTACTACCGGTTCTGTGGGTGTGGCTTGGTGGGAGAGGTAATGTGACTGGGTGGGCGTGGCCAACTTTTTTTTTTAACTTTTAAAAGCTTAAGAGGTTAAAACCTTAAGAGGTTGCAGAAAAAAAATGCTTTTAAAAGCCTCTAACGATCAGGCAACTCAGCTGGGATTGTCAGAGGCTTTTAAAGGCATTTTTTTTTCTACAACTGCTTTGGCCGAAGAGATTGTAGAAAAAATGCTTTTAAAAGTAAAAAAAAAAAAAAAAAAAAAGAAACCTGTGATGATCGCGCAGCTCACCTGGGCATGGGGGGGGGAGCAGGCAGGGATTTTTGCTACCAGTTCTCTGAACCACCCGCCACCATTGCTACAGGATCGGGCGATCTGTCTGAACCAGGAACATGTCATCCCTGGTCTATTGGTTTCAAGAGTGAAGAATCAGGACTACATATTAAGATCTAATTAAGCTGATTTATTGTTCATCTTGCCTATACACAAGAATCTAGTCAACTAACAATCAGCAGTAAATTGGCGCTAGATAGAAGTCAATGGAATTCAAGATGGAATGGATCATTTGTGGGAATGTAATGACTCCAGGCTGGTTCCTCTCTTGACTCCACCCCTGGGCTCTGCTCCTTCTCCTACATCTTCATTTTCTATATGTCTCGGTTGCAATGAGAGAATACGGCCATTTCTTTTGGCTGGAAAGAAAGTGACTGGATCTTAATACTAAGGTTTTATCATAATACCAATAGAAGAAAATTCACTATAGGATGTCAACTGTAATCTAGTAGATTATCATTACTGTTGGTAGACAAGTGGGAACTATATTGCTACCTGCCACGTAAAGTTTAGCGTGTGCCCCATTAGAGAGCCATATTTGGAAGGGCTCATGCATCTAGTTGCATGTCCAGATGGCAGCTGTTTGAAGAAGCTGAGGATTGCTGGCCATCAGAAAAATAATATCCAGGGCAGATAGCAAATGATTTCATTGGCATCCTTCAGCCTCAAGAGACGATGGTATCGTGCTCTGGAAAGAGGTCCTAAAACAGCATCTAGTGTGACTAAAAAGGCCAATTCAAGAGTGGCCATCCCTACCACACTGAGGGCAGATACATTCTGTCCCCCGCCCAGCCCCCAGATTTTGCTGGTTCCAGGACTGCCACTTTGCCTCAGCCTGCCGAACAAGTGTCTCTTCGAATTGGAGAAGGCCATGCTGCGTCTTTAGCCTCCAAGCTGAACGATCGGAGGTCCAGGTTTCCCAGTTGCTAATGTCCATTCCCAGGGCCTTTAGGTCCCTCTTGCAGATATCCTTATATCGCAGCTGTGGTCTCCCTCTGAGGTGCTTTCTCTGCACTAATTCTCCATATAGGAGATCTTTCGGAATCCGACCATCAGCCATTCTCATGACATGCCCAAGCCAAGCATAGATGTCACTGTTTCAATAGTGTATACATGCTAGAAATTCCAGCACATTCCAAGACTGCACTATTTGGAACTTTGTCCTGCCAGGTGATGCCAAGAATTCATCAGAGACGGCGCATATGAAAGGTGTTCAACTTTCTCTCCTGCTGTGCATAGAGGGTCCAAGACTCACTGCAGTACAAGAGTGTGCTCAGGACACAGGCTCTATAGACCTGGATCTTTGTATGTTCCGTCAGCTTCTTATTAAGCCCTACTCTCTTTGTAAGTCTGGAAAATGTGGTGGCCGCTTTACCAATATGTTTATTCAGCTCAATATCTAAAGAGAGAGTATCAGAGATAGTTGAGCCGAGGTACACAAAGTCATGGACGACCTCCCGTTCTTGTGCAGAGATTGTAATACAGGGAGGTGAATCCACGTCCTGACCATGACTTGTGTTTTTTTCAGGCTGATTGTTAGTCCAAAGTCTTGGCAGGCCTTGCTAAAACTGTCCATAAATTGTTGAAGGTCTTCAGCAGAGTAAGCAGTGATGGCAGCATCATCAGCGAAGAGGAAATCCCATAAGCATTTCAGCTGGACTTTAGACTTTGCTCTCAATCTAGAGAGATTAAAGAGTTTTCCGTCTGATCTGGTTGGAGGTAAATACCCTCTGTTCCAGTTATAAAAACATGTTTCAGCATGACAGAAAAAAGGATCCCGAATAAAGTTGGTGCGAGGACACAGCCTTGCTTCACTCCACTTCGAATATCAAAGGAATCTGATGTTAAGCCATAAAAATATGACTTATGACTTATGGACAAGACAAAATGATGCCAGAAGGGATCAATTTCCATGCTATTTCTGCTTCTCTTCATTCCTGCATGGCTTCACCTCGGATTCTTTTCGGTTCTGTTTCATCTTAAGAATCCATTGTAATGAATATTGATTTTTTTTAAAAAAAATATTTGCTATTATTTTCACACCATCTCTTCTCCCAATTGTAGGTGACGTGCAGATGGTCCTTTTGTTCTTTCTGAATCCATACGGATTACATTAATTTTCTTGAAGTTGAAGAGGGTTTGTATCACAATGGAATCTGGGGGGGAGGTATAGTTAAGACTGATGGAATGTAATGAAGACGGAAGGGGGAACTTTCCAGAGGCAATTCAACCAAGGCACCAGTGTGAGAGAAAGAGAATGAAGGCAGCCCTTCCCTAATAGTTCAGAAGGTATATTGTAGATGCAGCTAGTAGAGTGCTCAGACTAGCAAGATGTTGCCTAATAGTGTGAAAACAATAAAGAATTCAGCTTGGAAGAATCAGCCTGTGCCATTCTTGGTTTGGTGCATGACGTTAAGTCCACTCAAGTAATCCAACACATTTAAGTGCACTTAGCCACCAACCAAGCTTTCTCCTTGTGGCTGCTGACCCACTTGTGTGCTACGCAGATGTATAGGACAGGATATGTGCAATACTCTACTCCCTTACAAGCAATGTTATTAAATCAGGGTTCCTGGATAAATGTAATGTACTGTCTAAGCTTATCCATTAAATAAATCATAAATAGGAAGGCAGGTGCAATTTAAAAACCAGGTTCTTTATGGTCTATATGCCGTTTATCTGATGAAGTTTACTGTAAGTAGCACTTTCATAATACGTAAAACCCATTTAGACATGACAGATGAGTCTTCCCACTAAAGGTGTTGCAGTTCCTGAAATCTTTGTTGAATACAGATCAGGTTTAATGGCATATTCGCTGCCCTACAATTTAGAACTTGGAAAAATAAATCTAGCATGTGTGGCTCCTGACATCAGTTTCACTGGGAGCATAACTCGAAACACAAACACAAACACACACACACACACACACACACGGAAGTTTCTTTCCAGCACTGATCTTCATCAAAAAGAGAAAGAACAGATCCAGCTTAGCAATCATACCACTCTTTGTTAGTTTGTTTAACAAAGAATGGTTACAGGAATATTTGAAGGGCTTTTACAAAGACAAGGGAGTCAAACTATTTTCCAAAGCACCAAAAAGCAAGACAAGAAACAATGACTGGAAACTAACCAAGGAGAAAAGCAACCAAGAACTGAGAAGGAATTTCTTAACGGTGAGAGCAATCAACCAATGGAATAGCTTGCCTTCAGAAGTTGTGGGAAGCTTTCAAAAAGGCAAAATGGTATAGGGTCTGTGGCTCGAGCAGGGGGCTGGACTAGAAGACCTCCAAGGTCACTTCCAACTCTATCATTCTATGATATTCTAACAAATCTACCATCTGCTTCAGTGAAAAAAATTATATCCAATGTCACCAGCAAAATGATCCTTCCATCTGTAGTGCATTAAAAATAAAATATCAGCATCATATTCAACAGAAACCTAAAAACACCCTCACATCTAGCGTGGCTGCTGGTGAGGGCAGCCTTTCTTCTGACAGTGAGCACAAACAACCAGTGGAGCAGCTTCCCTTCAGAAGCTGCAGGAACTTCATCATGGGGGGGGGGGCTTTCAGGAAGGGACTGGACTGCCATCTGTCAGTAATGGTGTAGGGTCTCCTGCTTGGGTGGGTGGGGGGGTTGAACTAGATGACCTCCAAGGTCCAACTCTGTTATTCTGTTATTCTTCTCGGCAGAAGTACATTTACTACTGCTTCCTCCTGGAAAGGTTTTTCTTTCAATGCAGTTCAGTTTTTCTACAGTCCTGGTTTTTCTAAACTGTCTCTCATCCAAGGATTAACCAGGACTTAATTGGTTTCCAAGGTTAACCAAGATTAACTGATGCCAACATTCTGGATTGAAATATCTATTATCTTTGGTTGTTAACCATTCTGGTGGCGGGGGGGGGGGGGAGGCAGGCAGTTCAAGGAAGGTGACTTTAAAGAGAGATGGGGAAAAAAAGTAGTCCTCAGATGTGAGTGAGTTTCAGTGCTCAGCATTTCTGACTTGACTGGGCACTCTAATTATCTTTTGCCTTTTAGTTGAAGCCATGATGTGGGAAGATGAACTCAAAAACAGCCTTGACAGATCAAGCCTGACCATCTAATCCAGGATATAATCCTGTGTCACAGCACAGCACAGCAATTTGGCAGCCTCACAAGCCTGAATTGGAAAACAATTTTGCCTCTATTGTTGTTAGCCAGCAACCAGTACTAAAATTAAGCTGTCTTGATCCATAAAATAAGGACCACCAACATCAAAATTAGTATCTACTGATGAGCTTGAATCTCTAAGAACCTGACAAGTCAATTGCTGGCCAGAAATTCTAGTTTATTCATGTCTGTCTGTCCGTCCGTCCATCCATCCACCCATCTAATCTATTCATCCATATCTATCTATCTGTCTGTCTATTCTCTGTGTATTCTCTATCTTTGATCTATTTATCTGTCTCTCTATTCTCTATGATCTGTCTATCTATCTATCTATCTATCTATCTATCTATCTATCTATCTATCTATCTATCATCTATCTATCTATCATCTATCATCTATTTTATCCCAGACATAAGCAACCAGATTAACCTGTTTAATCTAACTACTCCATTATATTCTGTCTATAATACAGGAATCTCCACATACTGCTTTCTTTCTTTGTTTTGGGAACATATAGATAAGTTTCTATTGAGCTTATGTGGGGTTAGTCCTGAATCTCTTGCTGCTGTGCAATGATTCAAGGCCCTCATTCCTACCTGGCTGGTTTTCCCCCAACAATTTTACACTTGGCTTGACTTGATTTAATTTATCTTAGTTTAGCTTAGCTTAGCTTAGCTTAGCTTAGTTTAATTTAACTTAACTTAACTTAACTTAACTTAACTTAACTTAACTTAACTTAACTTAACTTAACTTAACTTAACTTAACTTAACTTAACTTAACTTAACTTTCTTTGCCCTTCCTTCCTTCCTTCCTTCCTTCCTTCCTTCCTTCCTTCCTTCCTTCCTTCCTGTATTCTTCACACATGGCAGAAAAAGATGCCATTCTTGATTCTTAATTTCAGCTGTCCTCTTACCAATCCCTTCTTTCTTTCTTTCTTTCTTTCTTTCTTTCTTTCTTTCTTTCTTTCTTTCTTTCTTTCTTTCTTTCTTTCTTTTTCTTTTTTTTAAGCTTATTCTTCTGAAATCAAACTTGACTATGTTAGATTTCCCTTAATTAAATAAGTCTTAATCTAAATAACCTGCATAAGTCTTAATCTAATAAACCTGATTTCTATATGAATAAAACAATAATTTTCCAGAGGCAAACATGACCTATCTCCATGACTTTTGACACCACGGATGAGAAGCTTATTAAATTTAAGATTACATTCTCTCAGTCATTTCCTCAACAGAAATATAGCCAACTGAGAATCAGTCTTCATCAGTCATGTAGTCACTCAAGGGTTGGTGTCTATGTAGGAGTAGAATCAGTTCTTGCATCAAGAACAGCTGACTTGCACTTGAACTTCAGAGATATTCACAGGGAATAAATTGGGACATGAAATTGTGAACTCATATGTGGGTAATTTTATCATCTAAGTATTTCACTTCCCACACATTTTTCTGTTCCACAATCTCTTTCTTTCTTCTTCCTTTTAGAGGACTGTTTGTGCTAGTTATAGAATGTCATTATACTTGACTGAAAGGAGAAAATATACTAGAAACCAATGAGAATGAAATTTAATGGCTTTTGGTACAGTAGAGCCTTTTAAAAGATATAATTGAGATGTAATTAGAGCATATAAAGATTGCATAAATATTTTACTGCAGCTAACATGATAAATGCTAGATATACTTCATTAAATTGAAAATCTTTAAAGAAATCCCGATCCTTCAGAGGCTAAGAACCCTACCTCTACTGTTGGAATGCTTATGCATACAGTAGTAGTAATTTGTAAACCTTCTCATATTTTAAATTACCATTCACAAAAAGTTTCTTTAAAGAAAAAAGATCCTATTACTCCATTAACACCAAAACTGAATTTATGTTCAAGTTCAATCAACAATGAGACACTTTTGTTAAAATATTGTAAAATGAGTTGATAGAAAATGTTTAATAATGTTCCTTGCCAGCTCTTATTGTCTATGTTTTATCCCAACTTTGTTTCCAAGAAACTCAAGAGTAGAATGCATTGGCTTATTTCATTTTAGTCTGACATGTCCTTTTATGCCATCATCATCATCTATGATTGATTGACACCTAGAGATAGTCCTCAACTTACAACAGTTCATTTATTGACCAAAGCTACAATGGCACTGAAAAAAGGGATTTATGGCCATTTTTCATAAGACCGTTGCAGCATCCCAATGGTCGCATGATCGAAATCAGGATGATTTGCAACTGGAATGTATTTATGATGTTTCAGTATCCCGGGGTCACAGGATCTCCTTTTGTGACCTTCTGACCAGCAAAATCAATGGGGAAGCTAGATTCACTTAACAACCGTGTTACTCACTTAACAACTGTGATGGTTCTCTTAACAACTGATGTAAAAAAGGTTGTAAAATGGGACAAAATGCACTTAACAACTGCCTCACTTAGCAACAGAAATTTCAGGGTCAATTGTGATCATATGTCAAGAGCTACCTGTATCGACATAATGAGAGTGGAGAATGATCTCAAGATCTTAAATATGCAGAGAGGAGAAATCTCGATCACATTGCTTTGAATTCTGCTGATACAGAAAAGAAAGATTCTAATTCCAAGACACGATTTCAACATTGCGAGGCAAATGGAGATCTTGCTTGGCAAATGAGAACAGGGGTTCTACTGGGAACCTGGGCAAAAGAGACCAAGTCAACTTCATTCATGGCCCAAAGAGCTTCCTCCACTACCAATCAATGGAAACGAAATTCCAACCCAAATTTAATCACTGTAAGGAGTAACACTACATCGCTAATTCGAGCTGAGTCACCCTTCCTCATTCCTGGCATTGCCTGGGTGCTTTTGAGGTTGACCTAATAAATACTCCAAAATAATTCATTTGGGACATTGGGACATTGATTCTAACTGGCAGGGTTTCATGGCTCATCTTGACAGTATGATATATGAAGGCAGATATAAAACTTTCAGTATATTGAATTACTGCTATTATTGGTTGTTTATGTATGCTTGTAATCTTCTGTCATATAATTGTCTTGCTTTGCTATGTACCTAGAATGACAAATTCATTGGAGAATTATTTGCAAAGCAAACAGTAGAAAAAGTGCTTCTGGTTCTAGTGATGTTTGATTGGCAACAAAGGAGACAAAATCTTCTTCCCTCCCGACCCCCCACCCCCTATAAAATCCCAAACCCTATGAAAACACTCTCAAAGTGGTGTCAAGCACAAGTATTGGTGGGTTGTAGGGCTAATCACGAGATTAAAAACAGGAGTAGCACTGATGATGTAACCTAGCTGGGTAATGAAATGTCTGCAAGAAAACGAGCACACCAAGGACTCCTCATGAAATCATCTGCTAAATATGTTAAATATATTTAGATGTTCATTGCTGATCCCTCTGAAGATGACAAGAGTAAATAAAACCGCTATAGGACAAGAACTTGCAACAGTGGTGATTGAAAATTACAGTGATAATGGGAAATGTTTGAGAGCAGAAATATGAACCCCCCCCCCAAAAAAAGCATGAAAGTATGGAGCACAGGGATAAAGCTGGACAGATCCAAGGAAAAGGAAGCAGTACCACAATGCAACACATTCTTCGCACACACTAAATGCCCCTAAACATCAAACTTGCAAACAAATTACAGAAAATAAAATAGAAGGGCAGGAGCATCAAGAAAACGAGTATTTTAGAGACCTGTTTTTACAAAAATGGAACTAGAAAATGCCATTAAGCATATGGAATCTGGGTAAAGCGTCTGGTCTTAAGGACATCCGTTCTGAATATCTATGGAGATTCTCCATCATCCAGGTCACGGTCAGGGTTTAGGGTCCCAAAGGTGCTTTTACAAATGGTAACTGGACTTTCTGGGGGGGGGGGGTTCCCCATTGAAAACATTTTCAAAGGAAACATTTTCAAAGGGAAAAAAACAAAGTTCAGTTGCCTTTGGAAAAGCACCTTTGGACTCACAATCTGAATAAACAAAATATTTTGGATTGGGCAGTAGGGACTGAGAAACAGGAACTGGTTGATCCATAGGTCAAGAGGAAATACATTGAAAACATGGAGGCTGGTATCTGAAAGTGAACCAAGATACTTCAGATCTTAAACGTTTCTGTCTAATGGCTTCACACCCATCACATTTTCAGAAGTAGTTGCTGGATTTTAGAGGAACAAGCTGGATTTCAACCAATTTCAAAAGCACCAGAAGGCAAACCAAGAACCAATGGATGAAAACTAATCAAGGAGACTAGATGACTTCCAAGGTACCTTCCAACTCTGTTATTCTATGTTGTAATCCCTCCAAAATCCTATACAGGCCAAATATACGGCGGTTCTCCACTGCAGCACAGATTCATGAAACTGATGAGAACAAACAACACAACAATTATGGCCAACTCACAAATGCTACAATGTGTTCATCAGTGGAAAAATATGACCCGTGAATAATAATAAATAACTAAGTAATGAATGAAGCAGGGTGTATGTCTACTCACTACTCTGAACAAGGAATCTCAACTTTGCTTTGACAAAATGCTTCATTCTTTAAAGTGGCGGTAAGACAATACAAGTTGCCTTCCTAAGGTCATTCTCATCCTTCAGAGTCCTTGTCAACAGTTTGAAGAGGTTGGAAAGGGGGAGGGGGGTCTGTGAACAGATAGCCTGTGCGCCAAGTTTCTTCAGCACCTGGAACAGCAGGTGAGATCTTGGAGTGTTGCAAAGCAGAGCGACACAGAAATTCACTGAGGACTGGATCAAAGCTTGGCACAGCTGTGCTCTTTGTCCAAAATATATCTATATATATAAATATATATATATCTTACACAAAAGTCTCCAGACACTTCCCTCTTCAGTTTTACCTGTTGAAGTGGTGACTGGAAAGAAAGGTGCTTCAGGTAATGGAAAATCAATATTTTTTTTTGCTTGCAGCCAAATTTGCCGCAGTGAATGAAAAACCTTAACCTATTGACATTTCTGGCAGAGAACTTAACAAAAGAGCAGTTCAGGAAAATGGAGGTTTTCTCCAGACCAGCCAGAGCTCAACTGCTGAGCACAACACAGAACAGCAGCAAGTAAATCCTTGCCTGATTTGGAGGGAAGACAGCTCAGCGTTATTAATTTTGGACAGGTGTGTTCTTTTTTTAAAACCTAGGTAGCTGAAAATAGGTTTCTGATGAATCATAGAGTTTGGACATTTCTCATAATGGAAGAACACAATGTCCACCGGTGGACTTTTAGAGGAAAGAGGTGGAATGGACAATAGCTGGTCTCAGTAAACTGGATAAAAGTCATGGTCCATATTAATTTGTCCTTTCTCTTTGGTATATAAATGCAATTAAGAAGGACCCAGAACAACAAAAGCATTTCAGAGTTTGTTTGTTTTTTTTAAAAAAAGGTATGAATTGGATATATTTCCTGGTGCCAAAAGCAAATATAAAGAACAACAATAGCAGTCTCAAGCTGTGGATCTTTAACATCAGTTCCTAGTGCCTTAAATCTCTAGATTATCTTGAGAGTTTGACAAATAAGTATGTGTACTGTGTATTTTTAAGCTAACAAATAAAATTATTTCTGCAGGAGCCTTATTTATTGAAATGTTGTTTGGATGGATGGGTGGATGAAAGAGAGAGAGAGAGGGAGAGAGAGTGTGTGTTATTATTTATTTATTTATTTATTTATTTATTTATTTATTTATTTATTTGTCATATTTTCTATGCCGCCCACTCTCCGAGGACTCTGGGCGGCTTACACCAAAGACAGTATACTAAATAGCATATTGCCCCCAACAATCTGGGTCCTCATTTTATCCACCTCGGAAGGATGGAAGGCTGAGTCAACCTTGAGCCGGTGAGATCTGATTCGCTGATCTGCTGAACTAGCATTCAGCTGAAGTAGCTGCAGGACTGAACTCTAACCACTGCGCCACCTCGGCTCTTAGTTCTGAGTTGGGAAACTGCCAGCTAGGCTGGAAGGAGAAGTCAAGTGAGGGCCAGCTTGGAGTCATTATGTAACTGCAAATGGCATAAACTTGATCTCCTCCCAAATGCATGAAGTTGTTCCCAGGGGTAGGCAAGAGGTCCGGGCAGTTTCTTGTAATGTAAGTGGTAGACAATAAACTTACTGATCTTAGTTATTCACAAGTGGTTGCTTGCATCTGACACATGCACACTCACATGCTGAACTATCCAAAGCTGAAAAAATACTAATAATTACTTTGTATTTGGGTAGCATGGATCTTGACAGAAAAGGAATTGGACAGGAAAGGAATACGCTTAAGTACCAAAAGAATCAGTAGCAATAAATTGCTTTGCTAATCAGGAGGACTATAAATGACATCAGAGAAATGGACACAACTTTCAGGAATGGGAGCCTTTAAGAGTGAGAATAGGAGCAGGGTCCCTCTGGCCTTTCATTACTGCCCTTCAGAATGACCCAATCTCCTGAAAAGGCCCCCAAATCAAATCGCCAAAATGGTATGATCATATAATTACAAGAACATTTCAGTCCGACAATTTTGATTCATTTGAAGAGAGACCGTAATCTGTAAATTGGAAGAGTCGGTCTGAGAGGTCATCCTGTTTGCATTTGTACCATTAGTTTAAAGGAGGAAAAATTAAATAAACCAAATTGATTGTTTCGTAATTTGTGATTCGCATACACCCTTCCAAGCCTCTCTTTCATATGCATAAAATTAAAATGTAGCAATTCATGCTTATATCCTCTGACACCTGCTTTTACTACCTCAAAGCCTTTTTAATGATGTGCTTATTAAAGGAAAGCAATGCTTTATGAGAAATATCACAGGAAATTTTAATTTCTGTTTTTTCAATATGGTGAAAAAAGAATCACTGCAATAAAATTAAATAGACACAAGCTAATGAACTTTTCAAGCTGTCCAGAATTCTTGAAATTACTTCAAGATAGCTTCTTGATATTGTATCTGCTCATTATAAATATGATGTTTGAGTTACCTCAAGCCCTGAACCCATTTCTATGACCCATCCAGATGCATCCAAAAAAACATTTAGTGCCCAGTTGACTTTTTCTGGAAGAGGAAAGACATCAGCCTCACAACCAGTGTAGTTTAGTTAACACAATATTTTTTTCCAAAGAGTGCAGAAATGAGCAACAAGGATGATTAAATGGCTGGAGGTAATGGCTTGGGTATGTCTAATCTAATGAAAAGAAGGACTAGAGGTAACATGATACCAGTCTTCCAATATCTCAGGGGTTGCCATAAAGATGAGAGGGTCAACCTAATAACCAAAGCACCTGAGGGCAGGACAAGAAGCAACAAGTGGAAACTAATCAAGGAGAGATGCAACCGAGAATTAAAGAGAAATGTCCTGACAGTGAAAACAATTAATTGGTGGAATGACTTCCCTTCTGAAGTTGTGGGAAGTTGGGAATTGCACCTATTCTAGTAGGAAAGGAGACTCTTCAGCAACCGTTCTTGCTTTTTTCTGATTGCAGCAGAGTAAGGTGTGCAATTCTTTACACCTGATTCCAGACAAGTGCTTTGAGCACCTACGCTTTCTAGGGCTCTAGGGCTGCCAAACAATCTTGAAACATGTTTGTTTCAAGAAATTACTGACAGGTACTCCATCAACCCTCATCACATTCCAAAGTAGCCAGAAATTGTAGTACTGTTTTCACTTGCATTTTGCTTACCGGGGAAAAAGAAAGCATTTCTTTCAATCCATCCATTTTAGCTGAATTCTGCTGCCCTATTTTAAATAGTTCAATTTCCTTTTGTTATTGCTGTTGTTCTTTACTATGTTGTCATATTGATAGTGCTTTATTTTTTGTGTTCCTGGTCTATCTATCCATATTGATCTGTTTGCTTTGTTTTTTCAACCTATTGGGAGAGATAAATAGAAAAAAAAATGGTGGGATTAAAACGAGGGCAGCTAGCTCCGATCATATATCCCCTTTCCTCACTTAGTGACTAGGCTCCATTCCAACAACTATGTGAAATGCTCGCTAAGCAAATACGTAACAGAGAAAAAGTGAGAAGGAGAGATAGCCGCTACAAAAATCACTATGTTTACTTCAAGGAATCTGTTTTCCAAGCCATGTTTGCCAGCAGGAAATTCCACAGCAGAGTTTTCAGCTCTGTGATAAACATAATATTGTGACCTCTGTGCTTATAAATGACTATCAAATCTGGATTTGGCTTTTAAAAATGTATCTAGATAAGACGTAAGTGGCCCGGTCATTAGATCCAATCTTTTTCAATTGAGAATCCATAAATAAATCATTTATTTATTTATTTATTTATTATTTCAATTTGTATACCGCCCTTCTCCTAGTGGACTCAGGGCGGTGAACAGCCAGAGCTAAAACACATGCAGATACAAAATTTAAAATTGTTAAAAGAATTATATAACTGGCCCAATTTAAAACAATTCAATTTAAAACCCCATGACAATTTAAAACTAAAAAACTAAAAAGACTAAAAAGGGGGGGGGGGGTCACGCCAGCCCTGCTTGATGGAAAAGAAAAGTTTTCAGGGCACGGCGAAAGACCCGGAGATCCGATATCCTTCGTATCTTCGGGGGCAAATCGTTCCAGAGGGCAGGAGCTGCCACAGAGAAGGCCCTCCCCCTGGGGGTCGCCAGCCGACATTGGGCGTGTACTGGTCGGTGGGAGGCTATCGGCGGCAGAAGGCAGTCCTGCAAATACCCAGGTCCTATGCCATGGAGCGCTTTAAAGGTGGTAACCAACACCTTGAAGTGCACCCGGAAGACAACTGGAAGCCAATGCAGCTCACACAGGAGAGGTGTCACATGGGAGCGCCCCCTCGCTCCCATAATCCCCTGCATGGCCACATTCTGCATCAGTTGGAGCCTCCGGGTGCTCCTCAAGGGGAGCCCCATGTAGAGAGCATTGCAATAGTCCAGGCGGGAAATGACAAGTGCCTGAGTGACTGTGCGTAAGGAGTCCCGATCCAGAAAGGGATGCAACTGGCGAATCAGGCGGACCTGATAAAAAGCCCCCCTGGCCACGGCCGTCATATGCTCTTCTAAAGACAGCCGTGCATCCAGGAGGATGCCCAAGTTGCGAGCTCCATCCATGGGTGCCAATAACTCGCCCCCAATAGCCAGCGATGGCACCAGCTGGCTATATCGGGACGCTGGAAGCCACAGCCACTCGGTTTTGGAAGGGTTGAGATGAAGCCTGTTACTCCCCATCCAGATCCGCACGGCCTCCAGGCACCGGGACATCACTTCAAGGGCATCGTTGGGATGGCCTGGGGTGGAGATGTACAGCTGAGTGTCATCAGCATACTGATGGAACTCCACCCCAAAGCCACGGATGATCTCACCCAGCGGCTTTACATAAATGTTGAACAGAAGGGGCGAGAGGACCGACCCCTGAGGCACCCCACAAACAAGGCACCTCGGGGTCGACCTCTGCCCCCCTGCCAACACTGACTGTGACCGGTCAGAGAGATAGGAGGAGAACCACCGCAGGACAGTGCCCCCCACTCCCAACCTCTCCAACCGGCGCAGCAGGATACCATGGTCGATGGTATCAAAAGCCGCTGAGAGATCTAACAGGACCAGGATAGAGGAACAACCCCTATCCCGAGCCCTCCAGAGATCATCCACCAACGCGACCAATGCCGTTTCCGTGCTGTGCCCAGGCCTGAAGCCGGACTGGAGTGGATCCAGATAGACAGCTTCATCCAGGTACCCAGGAAGCTGTTGCTTTTCACTCATTTCAGAGTGATAGCCAATAAGGAGAATATCCAGCAAAAGGAAGCTCACCAATGTCTCTGCATCATTAGAGCTTCCGTGTGTGTGTGTGTGTGTGTGTGTGTGTGTGTGTGTGTGTGTATCCATGCATACAGGAGCTTAATTTTTCATGAGTGGCTGGACTATTTATTTGTATTTCTGTATTATCCCACCTTTTTAATTTTTATAAATAGATGTTGTCAGCCCTGGAGGCCATCTTTTTCTTTGGATCTTCAGGGCTGACACATTTAGTGCTGTGGGAAACTGGGAGGGGGGATGGCATGGAGTGGTGGAGATATCTAGCCATAATAACAATCCTTTCTCTGAGAGTCAAGGACATCTTGCCCTGCACCTGGAGGGGTGTGACTGGGAGGCATCTCCAGTTGGGACAGTGCATTGATTGGCCCATGTGATGGGCATGTGGGTGCAGGGGAAGGGGCTTACACTTTAGTTTGGGTGGGGAAAACCCAAGAGACTTCAGATTCAAGTTTTCCCAGTTGTGCCAATATGACATCTCTAATAAAATGGAACTTTGAGGAGCTTCTTGCCTCGGAGCCTTCTTTCGTTGGGGCTATTTTGGAATCCTGACAGATGTGGTATGAAGATACCTAACACTCCTCCTTTCTCCTATTTTTTCCCATGGCAAAAACCCCGTGAGGTGGACTGAGAAAGAGAGACTGGCAAAAAGTCACCCAGCAAGGCTAGAGCTAGAACTCACCATCTCCTGCTTTTTAGCAGGTGATCAAACTGGCTCTGTTATTATTACAATAATATATGCTATATTATTATATAAAATATTATTATATACAATCAGTTGGGTCTTGGTGAGTGTGCATCTCTTCATTTTTCTAATCAAACACTGATTCTAAGAGATAGACCATATTTAATTGGCCAACTATGTGATAACTGCAAGGTTTTTTCCTATTTATCCATTATGATTTATACTTCTCTTAAGCTGTAGACATAATAATTCCCAATAGCTATAAAACATCTACTGATCTTAGATTATGCCCCTTGGCTATTAACTGCATAAACAATCCACATTCTTTGCAGACCAAACTCTTCTTCCATTTAAATCCCACCATTCAGATTTTGAGATCTTCTTTTTCGCTGCTCAGTTAAAGAAATGTCTGTTTAAGTACACCAGTTGAATTAAAATGTCCTTGTAGAGCTTCCCGTATAGACTTCACTGGATCAGTGATCACAAATTTATGGTCAGTCAAGCAGAAAAATGAAAAATATGATAGAACGGTCAGGGTTACTGGGATCAAACCAGAATAGTTCAAGGTGGGTTATTTTGCCTTCTCACATACACCATTAAACATCAAGGTGCAGTTGGAATAAAAGCCCTACCCTTATAGGTCTAGATGAATTAAAGTGGCATATAAGACATTAATATTGTGCATTCTTGGACACAAAGCACACAGAGATGCCATACACATGTAAACAGTCTATTTAAAGTGGTAACAAGCCAAGCTTACGCTAATATAAAACATATGAAGAACGGTTGCAGGAATCGGGTATGTCTAGTTTAATGAAAAGAAGGACTAGGAGAGACCTGATAGCAATGTTCCAATATCTGAGGGGCTGCCACAGAGAGGAGGGGGTCAAGCTATTCTTCAAAGCAACTGAGGGCAGGACACGAAGCAACGGATGGAAACTAATCAAGGAGAGAAGCAACTAGGAGAAATTTCCTGACAGTGAGAAGAATCAACCAGTGGAACAGCTTGCCACCAGAAGTTGTGGTTGCTCCAACACTGGAGGTTTTTAAAAAGAGACTGAACAGCCACTTGCATGAAATGGTATAGGGTTTCCTGCTTGAGCAGTGGGGCGGACTAGAACAATGGTCACCAACTGGTGGTCCATGAGAAAATTTTGGTGGCCCACGGGGCACCTGGGTGGAGGAGCTGCTCCGGGATGAGCAATGGCCAATCCTGTGACCAGAGCTCTGGAATATGGGACTGGCCAGGCAGCTCATGGTGGGGCTGGAAATCTCCGCTGTAGAAGGAGGTTCGTGCAACTTGCAACTTTGCAGGGCAGCACTCACCGGCCAGAATGAGGTAATGGTGCAAGGGGGGGGGGGTGGCGGCGGTGCAGGTGGGCTGAAGCAACGGGTGGTGGGAATCCCGGGCTGTTTCTTCCCCCTGCTGTAGTTTCCTCTTGGCTGAACCCACCAGTGGCTATCCCTGCCTCTCACCCTCCCTTCCCAGTCACTCCTTGTCTGGTCTGAGAAGGGAAGGGGGAGATGGAGATTTGCTCCATATTCCAGAGCAGGAGCAAAGCTTCGCTTCTTGCTGGATCTCACAACTGTTTCTTCTGGCCCTTGTTGGTCCTCCACGTACTTCGGTCTCTTGGGGAGATGCTTGGCTTCCTCTCAGCCCCAAGACACTGGCTGGCCCATGAGATGAGAGAGAGAAAGAGAGAGAGAGAGAGAGAGAGAGAGAGAGAGAGAGAGGGAGAGGGAGAATCAGAGAGAGAGAGAGAGAAAGAGACAGAAAGAATGAGAGAGAGAATGAAAGAGACAGAGAAAGAGAAAGAGTGGAAGAGAGAGATGAGAGAGAAAGAGGGGGAAGAGAGATGAGACAGACAGAAAGAAAGAGACAGAATGAAAGAGAGAGAATGAGAGAGAGAGAGAGACAGAAAGAAAGAGACAGGGAATCAGACAGAGAATGAGAGAGAGAGAGAGAGAGAGAGAGAGAGAGAGAGGGAGGGAGGGAGAGAGGGAGAGAGAGAGGAGGGAAAGTGCCTGAAGGACCCCATCCTGTCACTGGGAGTCAGTGGTGGGTTGCCCCCGGTTCGGATGGGAGGCCCCGCCCACTGCCCTGGATGTCGTCATCACCGATCTGCGCATGCGCAGAAGCAAGGCGCGTGTGCGAGCGAAGTAAGTGTGTGCACACGATCCCGTTGCGAACCGGTAGTAAAGTAAGTAGAACCCACCCCTGCTGGGAGTCCAGGCGCTTCAGCAAGCGGCGCACTGGATTCGTATTAGTGGTCCATGGGATTTAAAATTATGAACTTGGTGGTTCCTGAGGTCCAAAAGGCTGGGGACTAGAAGACCTCCAAGGCCCCTTCCAATGATGATGATGATGATGGTGGTGGTGGTTCATTGCCTAAATTATATCTACTCTATAAGCCTTGTTTTGCATTTCACTTATTTGGGTTGTTGCAGTCATCCTTAAATCAGATTCATTAATTCAGATTGGAAACTTAGATCAGAGTTCAACCAAAGGAGTTGTAGCACACACCCAAACTTTGGATTTTGCTCTGCATAAAGTCTGTCTTTTAATTTTATAAGACTTTTAAATCAGAATAGATTTTGACCAGCATGCATAGCAGTTTAGAATTTCATTGCAGGATTTATAATTTATGGGGCTGACATTCTTTATGTTTATCTTTGCTTAAAGCTTAATAGTGATTTTTTAAAGGTTTTAAAACCATGTACCATACTCAGTTATTCATAATCAGGTAACGATATACTGGAAAATTGTAAGCTCCATGACATCTGTAAACCTCTTGCTTATTAGTTTGTATTCTTCCCTTTTCCTCCTGTTTCTTTGTATTGATGTATTGTTTCTAAGACATCTAATAAAACATATATTTTGTAAAAGTATGTAAGAGTTTCAGGCAAATCCAGTGCTGGGCTTCAAATCTCATTGTCTGATTTTGAACGTGTCTGAATCATATCCTATGGCATTGAATGAAGGACAGACAGAGAATATCACGCTGAAAGCATCCTAAAGCAGAAAAAAAAAACGTGCAAGAAATCCAAAGTCCTATAAACTGAATTCCAGTTGTGGGCACAGAATACTAGTTTCCTTCCATCATGTGAAGATCTAACAAGTCAAAAAAATAGATTGACACACTCAGAAGAATTTTCACTTCCCAAACCAATAGGTCAATGGGTACATAATTTCTCTTCTCTGAACAATGTTATTAAATTATCCAACCAAACATGGTAAAATAACAGAAAGAAAGGGTATTTATTGACAAAACTGAACAAAATTGAACAGCACACAGTAGTATAGAAAACGGGCCTCCTCCTCCTCCTTCACCCACTAACTGGGTCATTCTAAGTGATTACTTTGATAATGTGCAGAAGTATCAATTTATAGTACAATTGTTGTGCTCTTTGCCTTGGTAATGAATAACTCATCATGCACTTCAATTCTTGAACATGATTTACAACTCATAGCAGTGAATTTTAAGATGTATGCTGCCCTACAAAATGGACCATCTTAAGAACTCCACCAAAGCAAATTACCTTTCCTAATATTGACTGTAGTAAAAAAAATCTGACTGTGCTTTATTTTATTTATTTATTTATTTATTTATTTATATACCGCCCTTCTCCCGAAGGACTCAGGGCGGTGTACAGCCTAATTAAAAACACAAAGACAGACAATATTTAAAAATAATTACACCTCATCTCTTTATCCCCCATTACTGCCTTCATTGGACTCGATATATTGGACAGAGTCATGGAGTTACAGGCTGAAGAGCTGTGAGTCCTGGTGGACTGCTGCTGCATCATGCTCCTCGGAACTGTTCCATGACTCCGCTGGTGGCTGCTCCCCACCTAACCACGGTGAGAGGGTGGTTGCGGCCGGTTCTGCTGGATTCATTCGCTGCAGCTTCTGGACTCCCCCACCGCTGTGAGAGAGTGGTGGACATGCCGGCCTGGTTTGCCGGCCTGGTTTACTCCTATTTTGTTATTCTTCCCCTTTGTTTACCATCTCGGTCCCCTGTTGCTGCCTTCCCACCCACTTCTCGTATTTATTCTGGCTTACACTTCGGTGACCCTCCTCGCTCTGCGAGATGCCCCCCTCTCACAGACATGGCCTTCGGATTTATCGAAGGCCTACCTCAAGGATGGTTTTGGAACCCCGAGTGGTGGCATGCTTCTAAGCGTGGTTTGAGGGGTTTTTTAATTAAGACTTTTAACCAAATTTTAAGGGGACCCAGGAGGTGGGTGGTGAGGGATGAGCCAGGGATGGCTCCTACGGTTCAGCAATTGAGCCCGTTGGATGGTTGTGTGGGGAGGGGGGAGGGGGAGGGAACAAAGAGGCTCGGTGGAGAGAGGGCCTTCCAATCCCTGTGATGGTTGGGAGAGGTGGAGGTCGGGAGAGGGGGGGGCTTGGAGAGCGCCCCCACTTTGTTCAAGCGGTGGCGCTCTCCTGCCCCCTCAGCTCATCCTGCTCCCCCGATGGCGACGGAGCGCGGAACCCTGGACTCTGGCTGGTCTATTTGAATGCCAGGTCCGTGGTGAACAAGGCCCTCCTCGTTCGAGATCTTATTGACGAGGAGGACGCGGACCTGGCTTGTATCACTGAGACTTGGCTGGGACCAGAGGGTGGTGTCCCTCTCGTGGATTTATGTCCCCCAGGTTTCTGGATACTTTACCAGCCACGACTCCAGGGGAGGGGCGGAGGAGTGGCGGTAATTATTAAGGAAAGTCTCAGTCCTAGGGAGGTCACCGTTCCTCAGATAGGCAGGTGTGAATCCCTTCTTTTGAAATGGGACCCTGGAGTTCAGTCAGGGCTATTGATCACGTACCTCTCCCCCAGCTGCATGGCCTCAGCCCTGCCCACACTACTAGATGTCTTAGCCGAATTGGCGGTGGAACTACTTAACCTTTTGGTTGTGGGAGATTTCAACCTGCTGTCGGCCGGTGAGACATCTGAGTTGGTGCAGGAGTTCATGACCTCCATGACGGCCATGGACCTAACTCAGATTGTACAGGGCCCAACTCACATTGGAGGACACACACTCGATCTGATTTTTCTCTCTGGACGGTGGAGAAATGATCGTGGGGAGGGGACTTTATCTATCAACCCTCTGTCATGGACCAATCATTCCCTCCTTAGGCTTGACTTTCCCACCACCATCCCCCATCGCAGGGGTGCGGAGCCGGTAAGATGGTTCCGCCCCAGGCGCCTGATGGAACCCGAAAGGTTCCTGATGGAGCTTGGGTCATTTCCCATCTCCTTAGCTCACGATTCATCTGAGGCCCTTGTCACAGCCTGTGGGGGCTGTGCGATGGGGGCCTTGGATCGAATCACGCCTTTGTGGCCTCTGATCCGACGCAGATCCCGTGCGGCTCCTGGTTCACCGCGGAGTTTAGGAAAATGAAGCGTCGGAAAAGACTCCTGGAGGGTGGTTGGGGATCCTCCCGATCCGAGTCCGACCGAACACAACTAAGAACCCATATTAGGTCTTATCTTGTGGCGATGGAAGTGGCAAAACGTAACTATTTCGCCACTCTCATTGCATCTGCAGAAAACAGCCCAGCAGCCCTGTTTAGAGTGACCCGCTCCCTCCTTAATCAGGGAGCGAGGGAGGATCCCTTACAGGGCCGTGCTGAGGATTTTACACAGTTTCTGCAAGATAAAATCACTCAGATTCGGACCGGGTTGGACTCCGACTGGACAAAGTCCATTGAGGTGACAGGGGCTAGTCTTGGTGGAAACATCTGGCTTGAGTTTGAGCCTGTTTCGCTGGATGACGTGGACAGGATTGTGGGTAGGCTGGGGTCCTCCACGTGTTTATTGGACCCTTGTCCCTCCTGGCTAGTTTCGGCAGCCAGAGAGGTGACTAGAGACTGGATCCAGGCTGTTGTCAACGCTTCATTAAGGGAGGGGGTCTTCCCCGTTGCACTCAAAGAGGCGGTGGTTCGACCCCTCCTTAAGAAGCCTAACCTGTACCCTGATGTTCTTAACAACTACCGTCCAGTCTCCAACCTTCGCTTTTTAGCGAAGGTTGTTGAGTCCGTGGTGGCGCAGCAATTCCCTCAATTCCTGGAGGAAACTGACTACCTCGATCCTTACCAATCTGATTTCAGGCATGGTCACAGCACGGAAACGGCATTGGTCACCCTAGTAAATGATCTCTGGTGGGCCAGGGATGGGGATTGTTCCTCCATCCTGGTCCTTCTTGACCTCTCAGCGGCTTTCGATACCGTTGACCATGGTATCCTGCTGCAGCGGCTCAGGGAGATGGGGTTAGGAGGCACTGTTTTACAGTGGTTCTCCTCCTATCTCTCTGGTCGTCTGCAGTTTGTTTGGCCGGGGGATCAGGGATCCTCCCATCAGGCCTCTCACTTGTGGGGTGCCTCAGGGATCAGTTCTCTCCCCTCTGCTCTTTAACATCTACATGAAACCGCTGGGTGAGATCATTCGTGGTTTTGGGGTGAGGTATCATCAATATGCTGATGAAACCCAGCTTTACATCTCCACCCCTGACCACCCTAGGGATGCCCTTTCCATGATGTCCCACTGCCTGGAAGCGGTGCGGGTTTGGATGGGGAGGAACAGACTTAGACTCAACCCTTCCAAGACTGAGTGGCTGTGGATGCCGGCATCCCGGGATCTGGAGGTTCCATCTCTAACGATTGGGGGAGAAACTCTTGCTCCCTCTGATAGGGTCCGCAACTTGGGTGTCCTCCTGGATTGTCGGCTGTCCTTAGAGGACCATCTGATGGCCGTAACCAGGGGGGCCTTCGCACAGGTGCATCTTGTGCGCCAGTTGCGCCCTTTTCTAGACCGGGATGCCCTCGCCACGGTCACTCATGCCCTTGTTACCTCTAGGTTGGACTACAGTAACACCCTCTACATGGGGCTGCCCTTGGGATGCGTCCGGAGTCCAGAACGCAGCCGTGCGGGTAGTTACGGGGGCGTCTAGATACTCCCGTGTAACACCTCTCCTGTGTGAGCTGCACTGGCTGCCGGTGGCGCTCCGGATACATTTCAAGGTGCTGGTGCTCACCTATAAAGCCCTTCATGGCTTAGGCCCGGGATACTTGCAGGACCATCTCCAGCCGCTCTCCCACCGTCCTGTGTGCTCTCACAGAGTCAGCCTCCTCAGGGTGCCGTCGGCCAAACAATGTCGGCTGACGGTCCCCAGGAGGAGGGCGTTCTCTGTGGGAGCCCCAACCCTCTGGAATGGATTGCCCACCAAGCTCAGGATAGCCCCCGACCTTCTTTCCTTCCATCGCGAGCTGAAGACGTGGCTCTTTCATCAACTCAACTGATCCGTTTGGGGATACACTATTATAATTTTAAACTGTTTTAATAGGGTTGTTGATTTTAATATATTTCATTGTGATTTGTATTGGAATTTGTCATTTTGTAAGCCGCCTTGAGTCCCTAGGGAGAAAGGCGGCATATAAATCGCAATAATAAATAATAAATAAATAAATTAAAATTATTAAATAATAGGCCCAATTTATAAAACCCCGAATTTAAAAACCCAATTTAATACCAATTAAAATCTTTATATTGATAGCCCACCCTGGTGGAACAACATGGTTTTGAGGGTTACCTCCTAGCACTGTTATGCGCCTGTGAATTAGTGAGTTGTCTGAATATTTTCATACATTTTCTGCAAAATTTGGACTTAAACCATTTTTTTTTTTGCTGTATTCTTTTGGCAATGGCTCTTGCCTATCCCTGCTAAGTTTATCCTTTTTTTAGCTTCTCTACCTTTGCCGAATTCTAAAATCTGCAACGGACCAACGTAAATGATCAAGGAATAAGAAGAAGAGACGTTATGCAAAAGGCTACAGCTATCTCAGACTCAAGGACAGATCAAAGCTGAGAGAAATAGGATTAATTCACTGATTTTCAATTGTGCGTGGGGGGGGAGGGGGTTGGGGGTTATGCTAATGCTGGGACGTCTTAAGTGAGAGCAAGCTTGTTTCTTCATTTATGCAGTTAGCAAAGAGAAAATGCTCAAAATACATTCAGGATGCTTTGAGGGAAAAAAGAAAAAAAGAAAAACAGCTTCAGAATGATAAAAGCAGAAAGTTGCTCAGTTAAAAGGATTAGCCAAGATAACAAGGCGAAGGAAAAGGAAAGATAGCAAGGGCTCCCTGTTAGTGGGGAAGGAGGAGATCAAAGTTGTGTAGACATTTTCAAGCTGCAGTTCTTGAAGACGGGTCAATTGGAGTTTAGAAGAAAATTAATGGGGGGGGGAATCAAGATTGTAGTTTTTAAAGGTTGCCATAGCTACGCGGGTGCCTGAGATCGCATTGCTGAAGATGGTGAAGTGCATCTAACATAATTTGCTACCGATCGCTCATCAAAGGAGGAGTTGCATCAATCCACTGACTTTGCAAACTAGCCGTTCACCAGCTTTTCATCCAAGAAATATGAGGGAGGGGCTGCTCTTCTAAGCCCCTTCGTGCTAGAGTCCTGCCTTCCTTAGCTCAAAGGCTCCACCGAGAAATGACAACCCAGCTTCATTACGTCTTGCCTTTCAACTACAACAGCAATCGAAACCTCTGTTTCTAGCAACTGGAAGAGCCTCAGAACATTCTGATGAATATAACACGGAGCAGTTAATAAAGCAGAGCCCAGAAAATGCTTCCCTGGGGACCAGTGCTCTGTTTCTGCAACAAATAGGATGTGCACACGTCAAAATGGTACATTTCTCACATACAAAAATGCCCACGATTGCAAAGCGCTTTCATAGGCTGCCCCGTTTTCTCATCCATAGTAATTAAAATAATAACAATAATAATTTGCAGAACCAGTAGTCTAAAATTCAAAATGCAAAGATATCAAGTAGCTTTCCTATAAATCGTGACTGAGGACTTCCAGGAATTTGGCTTTTATTTACAAATCGATCTGGTGTTCCTTGAAAATCCATGATGGAGTTTAGTGAAGAGATTTGTATGAAGAGATTTGGGACCTGATGAATTCCTGCAACGGCTTCAATGACCCAGGAATTGCCGGGTCTGGGAAAAACGACTTAGCTGCAGAAAGACTCTGAGAGGGCAGCAGTTCAGCAGAGAGAACAGCTCAACTCAGACAAGAACACAAAAAAGGCACCCTGGGCTCATTGAATATTGCAGACCGTCCTTGACTTATGAGCAGAACTGACCCCAAATTTTCCTTTGCTGAGCTGTTAAATGAGTTTTGCCTTTTTTATGACCTTTCTTCCAAAGTTGTTAAGTGAATCGCTGGTCCCAAGGGTGCTTTTTCAAGAGCCACTGGACTTTCTATTTTTTTCTTTGAAAACGTTTCACTTCTCATCCAAGAAGCTTCTTCAGCTCTGACTGGATGGTGGGGAATGGAAGGATTGATACTCTTTGCAGGCAGCTGGTCCTTTGCATCCTTTGAGAGGGTCTTTGAGGCCACTTGGAGGTTTACCTGTGTCCTCAGGGTCACCTGAGTGGTACAAATGGTTCCTGTAGTCTGCAATTTTTCAGGAAATCCGTTCATGCACACCATTCGAAGTGTGTTCATCCCCAACTGCATAGCTAAAAGTCTGTAGTGATTCTCAGTCCTCCGGGTCCTGGTTGTCCCAAAGGTGCTTTTTCAGGAGGCAACTGGACTTCCTTGGTTTTTTTCTTTTTTAAAAAACATTTTATTAGTTTTAAAAGTAAAACAATGGACATTGCTCAACGTCTCTGGTTTCTAACATTTGCGTCAAATTCAAGTTAATAAGTAATATATTCCTTAATCTATATACAAATTTACATATCTCCTATTTCATCATATATCAAGTCTACAGTATTCTTGTTTTTTCTTTGAAGATGTTTTGCTTCTCATCCAAGAAGCTTCTTCAGATCTGCTTCTTCTTCATGGTTGTCAGGACGACCGAGAATCTCTAGAGGCCAATTGCTGCAGTTGTTAAGTTAATAACACGGTTGTGAAATGAATGTGACTCCCCCACTGGTGATTGCATGACCCTGAGATACTGCAACTGTCATAAATATATGCTTCATTGTCCGAAGACGCTTCCATGGTCATGTGGCCAGCATGACTATATGCCAAGGTGCAGGGAACACTGTTATCTTCCCATCGAAGTGGTACCTATTTATCTACTCGCATTTGCATGCTTTCAAACTGCTAGACTGGCAGGAGCTGAGGCTAGCTCCTGGAGTTCACCCCATCACACAGCATTCAGGTCTTGAACTGCTGAACATTTGGTTGACAAGTCCAGTGTCTTAATCGCTAGGCCACCATGTCCTCCTCCTTCCTGCTTGGGCAAACCTAAATTTTGCAAAGTTTAGAGTGACACGCAGGGATCTAAATACGCTTCCAAACCTGAGCCATGATTTTAAGCCTTAGAATGGTTCAAAATGAGAGTTAGATTGGGACACGTTGAGATACAAAGAATTTTTTTTTTTTTTTGAGAATAAAAGACATGCATCTGGCAGATACCCAAGTCCTCCTGATGGGCAACTTGTACGCAATAGGCTTGTGAGAATGTAGCCATTTTCAAAGGTATATGATACTGTGATCTGGAAATATCCTCCTGGTTTATCAAGAACTCTCTGCATCTCAAGAGGAGCTTCATCATAAACAGGAAGTCAAATTAACAGCAACCTGTTAGCCTTGAGTTATGATGCTCTTTATTGCAATATATTTTTAATTAGCATGTACAAGACAAGCTTATGAGATGTAGTGAAGCATGGGGCACCAAGATAGGTGCTTATGGCATTCAGTTCTGTCCGTTTGTTAATTACAGTGATATATTGGGCACTAAGCAGCTTATTAGAAACATTCAGAGGGGATATTATCTTGCCTTTCCAGGAGGCATTTGGTTTTTGCACACAGTTTAAAAGAAACATGCAAGTGTATATTTTTATATTTAACCCGCTTGAAGAACAACCCACCACGCCCACAATATACTAATCTGACTCATATTGCATCCGTTCGACCGATCAGTTTAGTTCTGTCATATCTAAACTGCCTCAGCTTTGGAAGAACTATTTTTTTTCCTGATTTATCTTTTTATACTGAAGATGCTAAGGAACAAAAAGCCAGACTTGGCTTAGAAAAAACTCACCATCTCTATTCTGCCATCACTAAAGCTCTGAGCGTAACGATGTTCATAGAAGGAGAATCCTCCAGGATTACATTTTTTTAAAGTCTCTGCTCATTAATTAATTAATTAATTCATGCTTACCAAGGCTTTATAAAGTAGTAAGGCCACATCTGGAATACAAGCAATTAAATATTAGCCAGCAATGTGCGGTGGCAGCCAAAAAGGTGAATGCAATTCTTGATTGTATAAACAGAGGCATGGAATCAAAATCACATGAAGTATTAGTACCGCTTTATAAAACCTTAGTAAGGCCACACCTGGAATACTGAATCCAGTTTTGGTCACCACATTACAAAAAAGTTGTTGAGACACTGGAAAAAGTGCAGAGAAGAGGAACTAAGATAATCAAAGGCCTGGAGACTAAAACATATAAAGAACGGTTGCAGGATTTGAGTTTGGCCAATCTAGAGAAAGAAGGACTAAGGGGGACATGACAGCAATGTTCCAATATTTGAGAGGCTGCCACAAAGAAGAGAGGGTCAACTTATTTTCTAAAGCACCAGAAGGCAAGACAAGAAAGAACAGATGGAAAATAATCTAGGAGAGAAGCAACCTGGAATTAAGGAGAAACTTCCTAATGGCAAGGACAATTAACCGGTGGAACGTCTTGCCTTCAGAAGTTGTGGGTGCTTCATCACTGGAGGTTTTCAAGAAGAGATTGGACAGCCACTTGTCTGAAAGGGTATAGGGTCTCCTGCTTGAGCAGGGGGTTGGACTAAAAGACATCCAAGCTCCCTTCCAGCTCTATTTTGATTGATTGATTGCTTATCTGAATTACTGGAAGTTGGTCAGGATATACCGGTAAATGTAATCAATTATTGTTGGTTACAGTCAGCCAGATGTTTAGACTGTATTTGGCATTTTTGTCCAACCTATCGAGTCCTTCCCAAGGCACTGGATGAAGCAGACATTGTTGTTTAATAATAATTGTGATTATTAATTAGGAGGGCTGTTTTCTACAAGCGATAATTTTCCATTAGATTTATCTTTTTTAGGAAAAAAGTATAAAATATTCTTCCTTTATTAGTTAGGTTCTGTAAAGAGATCTGTAATTCACTATTCAATCACATTTTGAGATTGAAAGACTCGATCTTATCCTACTTTTCATCCAAACATGGGAAGAAATCTTGAAATCTCTCATTGCTAACATATATGAGAAGCACAAAGCGGAGACTGGAGAATTTTCAGTTGTCCTGTCCCTGTAGAGACTTCATTGCTGCAACTATCTCTTGATGATGAATTATTTCTTGAGTGGTTAAATAATCAAAGGCCTCGATAAGTTGATAACATCTAGGTTTCCATGGTAAATCATTGGAATTTGGAAAACAGCGGCAACCTAGGCTATCCAGGGCCCACTATTCTACGCACAATATGGGTGAGGCTATATCTAAAGGTAGAGACTTCAGCAATGTCACAGCACAGATTCGAAGGTCCATTAAAGAATAGTTACCAGAAATGTGTATTAGTGCCATGAGAACTTTTATTGCTTCAGGTAGCTTAGAAAGTGATAAGCAAAATCAGAACAAAATTTCATGCTTTATATGCAATGGAAATAATAATAATAATAATAATAATAATAATAATAATAATAATAATAATAATAATAATAATAATAATAATAATAATAATAATAATAATAATATCAAACATCCACATCTGCCTATCCCAGGTCCATGGGAAGGACTTTATAGGCAGATATAAATGCCAAGTCCATTCTTCAAAATAGAAGGGAAAGAACTGGAGAAGATCACAAAATACACAAAGACCTGCAAATAGAGATAGAACGACTGTGGCAAAAGAAAGCAAAGGTAGCACCAATAGTCATAGGTGCCTTGGGTGCAATCCCAAAACATCTGAAGCACCACTTGAACACCATTGGCATTGACAAATTCGCCATCAGTCATTTGCAAAAGGCAGCTTCATTCAGCTTACATCCTGCAACAATATCTGTAACTGTCAGGTCCCATATATTTCTATTGGGACACTGGCATTCTGGTGGGAGGGGGGAGGATGGGAGGGATCTCTATATGAAGTTTCTGTTTCCTGCATCGCTGTGCTGTGGGAGGGGTTTTGTTTGCACTGCTTTAAATTGCTGATTTTTAAGTGGGAAGATTTAGTTCCTGCCTAGACCTCTTGCCATCGCAAGCCTTTCAAGAAAAGCTCCTTTTGGGACAACTGCAGTTTCAAGAGTCCTGCTTTCTTGCGAAGATTGGAGAGGCGAGACCTTACAGTAACACTGTCAAACATCTAGATCTGCCTATCACAGGTCCTTGAGAAGGACTTGATAGGCGGATAAAAATGCCAAATCCAATCTGAACATCTGGCTAGTTGTGTGATCAACCACTAATAATAATAATAGAAAATGAAAAAGCTAAATTACCTGGGACTTTTCAATTCAAACAGAGAGGCACCTGTCACATAACACACCAGACCAGAGGTGGTTTCACATAATTTTACCACCAGTTCGCCGTGCACCAAAAATGTGAGTGCATGCCTTCTGCGCATCCGTGTGGCCTTCCGCACATGCGCTTTGCTCGCAGATGCACCTTGTACACATGCACATGGCTTAGAAAACGTGACTAAATAGAACAGCATAGCACCGGGGCGGGTGCAGTGGTGAAATCCTCCGAAGTCTGCTACTGGTTCACTGCGCGCACATGCGCAGTGCGTGCCAAACGTGCACTTCACATGCATGTACACCGCATGAGCTACCATGCAGCGCTGAAAAAGAAGGCTTAAGAATCCTTTTCCAAGGTAAGTAGAACAGCAGGGGGTGGGGAGGAACAGCTGTGCCATGTAATTTAGATTCGCTAGTGAATATAAATCATGTGGCACAGCTGATCATTGGAAATACCGATTCATCTGAACCGGTAGCATTTTTTTTTACTACCGGTTTGCCCAAACCAGTCCGAACCGGTAGCATTTCACCCCTGAGTGGGTGGGCGGGGCCAGGTGGGTGGGGCCAGGTGGGCGGGGGTACCCACCCGCAGGTCATCACTACCGGTTTGCCCAAACCAGTCTGAACCGGCTGAATACCACCACTGCCCTAGACTTAACAATTGTTGATAAGAAAGAAAAAAAAATGGGTGGTGGATATGGCAGTACCTGGAGACAGCAGAATAGAAGAGAAAGAACTGGAGAAGATCACAAAATACACAAAGACCTGCAAATAGAAATAGAATGACTATGGCAGAAGCAAGCAAGGGTAGTACCAATAGTCACAGGTGCCTTGGGTGCAACCCCAAAACAACTGGAGCATCACTTGAACCCCATCGCATTAACAAATTCGCCATCAGTCAATTGCAAAAGGCAGCTTCACTCAGCTTCCATCCTGCAACAATATCTGTAACACTATCAAACATCAACATATGTCTGTCCCAGGTCGTTGGGAATGACTTGATAAGTGTATAAAGATGCCAAATCCAATCTAAACAGCTGGTTGACTGTGTGACAAAGTATAATAATATTTTTTCTATGCGTGTTATACTTTTCTCTGGGTTTATTTTGCATTTTCCTCACAACATGGTTCAGGCAGAGGAACTTCTGTCAGTAGCTTCTAGGCACACAGGAGAGAGAATGCAAAGAGGCTTGAAATCTCAAAGTTAATGAGTAGATAACAGGATTTTTTTTTAAAGTTGAAGGATTTCTTAAGCAAAAACAGCCTGTGCAAATGTGTAGGAAATAGTCCTAGTGTTTCTGCCTCCAACGAGGCAGAAACACTGCAAGTATGAAGTATCTGTCCCTGCCATCATCATAATCAACAATGTTAACATCCTCCCAGGTTTGTGGCGCAACACGCTTATTTCTTATTTTAATCATGGGTACTGCATAGATATAGCTCTTCACCGGGAAACAGCATGCAGACTTTGACAATACAGAAATTACTGTTCGTGGAAAAAGTAACTCATTTCTGAGACCCCCCCCCATAGATTTATTTACCACTCACTATGCTTGCTAGGGCTAGTAAATGAATACAAAAATAAAATAAAATAAAATCTGGCTGATGCGTGGCTTTCCATAATTTGCTGGTTACCACAATATGGTTTCCAAATAAATCTCATCTCATTTTTCATTTAGGAAGAATTATATCTGGGTTCTGAAGATTGGGGGTCTACAACCTCCTCTCCGCACACATCCCCAGTCCACAGAAAAACTGCTCTCCGCGGAACCGGTCCCTGACAGCCAAAAGGTTGGGGTCTACTGATGCAGGTATTACATAACATCCATTTAAGTACTAGCCAGAAGTGAGATTCCTCGCTTAAATAATCTAAGTGTGCCTTTAAAGCACTAAGGTATTTTTACACACAAGAAAAAAAGAAAAAAAGTTTTCATTTTTTAAGTAGACTCCGCAGGCAAATCTTCCCAGAAATGTGTTTGAAAATACCCAAATTGTGTTAATGGTCTGTTCAAATTAAGGCTAAGAAAAAGCAAACAAGTTTAATTTGGTTTAGACAGCATGACCTTCAGATGATGATGATAATAACCTTGGGTTTGGAGCAGAAGCCACTAATTAAAAGTGGCAGAATCAGCAACATTAGAGAGCTGTAAACCAACCACAGATAGTGGACAAACAGTGTTGGAAATGGCATTTGTGTTTAAATCATGAACATCTTATGTGTGTGTGTGTGTGTGGGTGGGTGTTTAGACTGAATTATTAGAATAGGATTAGGATTGGGTAGGGTAGGGTAGGGTAGGGTAGAATAGAATAGAATAGAATAGAATAGAATAGAATAGAATAGAATAGAATAGAATAGAATAGAATAGAATAGAATAGAATAGAATAATAGAGTTGGAAGGGACCTTGGAGCTAAGTGGTTGGCTTATCAGTGGACAATAAGTATCTCCTTTAGAGGCTATAAAAACATGCAATAAAACAGACCTGAAATATGAGAAAGAGAAAAAAAAATCATTTTGTTTTGGGAGGAGGAAGGAGGGAGGAGAGGAAGGAAGGAAGGAAGGAAGGAAGGAAGGAAGGAAGGAAGGAAAGAGAAAGAAAGAAAGAAAGAAATTGGCTGTTGATTTATATTCTGTATCAACCAAGAAAACAAATGTTTTATAAAGGTGAAAGTCATTCACACAGGAGGAAATCTGGAGAGCTGCAAAGGGCATCATCGTAAACCTCACTTTTGAACCCAGTTTGAAGATATGAGAAACTTAATTGATGCTCTTGGCCGTTCTGTTGAAAGCAGGGCAACTTTCAAATGCCACTTTCTGTATCATATTTGCAGGGGGAAATTGCCTAAGCATCCATTCTGCCAAGATGCTCAGCATCTGCTCCCCTTAGTGCTCCTTCTTGCTAAGCAAAGGGAAACAGAACCTCCTCGTTGTGAAGCAATAACAATAACCTCAAATACCCTGTACAGCCCTTTAAGTGACAAGTAGCTGTGAATGAAAGCAACAAGAGGGATCAAAAGTCTTCCACTCGTATAAAACTCATTTAGGTTTGGTTCTGGTGTTAACTAAAGCCAATTAGAAAAACCAAGGAAACCTGTTTTCTTTTAATTCACTTCATACCCCTTCACACAGTTGGTTTAACTCCTTATCTTAAGACTAGAATTAACTATGCCAAATAGTGTTTGGGTCGGTTGGAATCAGGGGTGGGTTGCTCCTGGTTCTCCCCAGTTCAGGTGAACTGGTAGTGGTGGCAGCAGACGTCATCAAAAACGCTCTGCACATGTGCAAAAGCACCACTTCTCCTATGAAACTGTGTAGGCAGTTTCCTCCTACACTTATTAGAGATTGTTTTATAATAGATATGACAAGTTCAAACGATGAGACACGTAGATGCCAAGCTGGATGTTGACAAGATAACACAATAACAGAGTTGGAAGGGACCTCAGAGGTCTTCTAGTCCAACCCTTTGTTCAAGCAGGAGACCCTATACCAGTGATTGCGAACCTTTTTGCCATCACGTGCCAAAAGCGGGGGGAGTGCGGGGGGGGGGTTGCACGCATGCATGCCCACGCCCAGAATTCAATTCGCCATCCCCCCGCACATCTGCGTATGCGCTCCCTGCTTTCCCCCCACTTTTGGCATGTGATGGCCCAGTGGGCCTGGTAGGCCCATTTTTCTCCCTCCCCAGGCTTCAGAGGCTTTCTCTGGAGAAAGGAGGGCCTCCCCCCGACCCGAGGCCCTCCGAAGGCCGGAAACAGCCCATTTGCCAACTTCCAGTGGGACCGAAAGGCCCATTTTTTGCTCTCCCCAGGCTCCAGAGCCTTTCCCCTCCAGGGGGGTGGGGAAGGCCATTTTCACCCTCCCTGGGCTCCTAGAAAGGCTCTGGAGCCTGGAGAGGGTGAAAAATAGATCTTCCCCACACACCCCAGGGGCCCTCCGGAGGCCGGAAACAGCCTGTTTCCTGACTCCCGGTGGGCCCGGGAAGCCCGAAAATCAGGTGGAGCTGAACTAGAGCAACACTTGTGTGCCCACTGATATGGCTCCGCGTGCCACAGGTTTGCCATCACGGCCCTATACCATTTCCAAACAATGGCTGTCCAGTCTCTTCTTAAAACCCTACAGTGATGAAGCACCGACAACTTCTGGAGGCCAATTGTTCCACTGGTTATTTGTCCTCACTATTAGGAAGTTTCTCCTTAGTTCCAGGTTGCTTCCCCCCCGATTAGTTTCCATCCATTGTTTCTTGTCCTGCCTTCAGGTGCCTTGGAGAATAGGCTGATCCCTTTTTCCTTGTGGCAGCCCCTGAAATATTGGGAGACTGCTATCATGTCACCCCTCGTTCTTCTATTCATTAAACTAGACATACCCAATTCCTGTAACCATTATGTTTAAATTCCTCCAGAGCATCAAATAAAATCAAATAAAAGCTGTTATGTTTAAATTCCTCTAGTCTAGAGCATCAAATGTTCACCAAATTTAATACCGAGAAGATCCTGATAAAATGTTATGTTGACCTGTTTCCTTCATGGATGTATTTTATTCAAACAGAAACCTTACTTCCCCAGCCACTGAAGGACTGAGATTTCTCCTCTGATACTACCAGCTTTTCTAGGAACCAGTCTGAATGCAAAGATTTAACATGCCGAGAGCAGAGAGCTTCGCTTAGGTTCCTTTCCTAAGAAAAGGAAAGGATTTATATTTATGCTTCCTGTTTCTACCTCAGTAACTGATCTGGGAACGTAGGAATGGAAGGGCTGCAATGGTGCTGAGTCAGCTGCTTTTAATAACTCCTTGCGGAGAAAGGAAGAGGGGGCATTTTCTGCTGCAACAGGAAAAGCCGGAAAGGAAATGAGAAAACAACTCTGTCACTCCTTTTATTTTTTGAATTTCTCCAAGTCCACACTGACTGCAACCACAATAACTCTTTCAATTGAACCAGAGTTGAATCCTCATGGAGAGAGAGAGAGAGAGAGAGAGAGAGAGAGAGAGAGAGAGAGAGAGAGAGGGAGGGAGGGAGGGAGGGAGGGAGGGAGGGAGAGAGAGAGAGAGGGAGAGAGAGGGAGAGAGAGACGCATCTGGCAAGGCTGTTGTGCTTGCTTTGGAATTCAAATCCCAGGTAATAAAGAGAATGCTTAAATTCCTTTCTCTTTGCCACTCACCTTTGTTTGTTTGCTTGTTTATATAGCAAATGTCTTAACCATTTATCTCCCTCACAGAGTGGGCTCTTTGTATCCCACTGATCCCTTTGCAACACTTCTGTTGTCAAGGCCGTCACAGGACTTATCCCAGTTGTCGCAGACGTGCATTGAAAGGATGGTCCCCTTAACTTCAGCTCTGCCCTTGGGAGAAGCAAAGCCACAAAGGACTTTCTTACAAGTAAGTCCTTGACTTATGACCACAATTGAGCCCAAAGTTTCTGTTGCTGAGTGAGACATTTGTTGAGTGAATTTTGCTCTGTTTTACAACCTTTCTGGCCACAGTGGTTGAGTGAATCCCTGCGGTTTTTAAGTTAGTAACCCGGTTGTTAAGTGAACCTGGCTTTCCCCATTGACTTTGTTTGTCAGAAGGTCATAAAAGGGGATCACATGACCCCAGGACAATACAACCGTCATGAATATAAGTCAGTTTCCAAGCATCTCCATCTGCAATTATCTTAAGGGAGGGAAATGATCATACGTCACTTTTTTCACTGCCCTTGTAACGTCAAACCATCACTAAAGAAATGGTTGTAAATTGAGGACTATTTTTCCTGGCTTTAACTGATTGTGTTAACTGTTTTAACACAAAAGCAGAATGAATGCTGACCATGCAATTTTTCTTTTTCACTTGCTTCATATGAGAAGGCAAACCGTTTTTAAAAAGAACCTAAAACAATGGACCCAATTTATCTGCAGCAGATGGCCAGTGTGGGAGGACAATCCTTTGCCAGAAGGGTGAGATTTGTGTGTGTGTTTAAAAAAAGGCTCTGCAGCTGAGCATTTCCTTTGTGCCTCTGAAAGCATTCGGTCCATGACGGGTCTTAGAACAGGCAACATGGGATGCCACCGCGAAACAGGTTTTTCTCCAAAACTAGATTTTGGAAGAGAAATAAACTGATCTATGGTAAGTGACCGATGCACAGCACAACATAGGAGAACAAATCCATCAGGCACTCGATTCAGCAGCCCATCTGCATTTGAAAGACAAAGGCCACCCTTTTGAAGGCAGCAAAGGCCACATTTTGGACAGAGAAGACCACTGGTTTGAAAGAGGGGTCAAAGGGGCCATCCACATCCAAACTGAACAGCCCTCTCTCAACAGAGAGGGAGGGATATGACACCATCTGTCTCCCGTCTACAATACAGTCCTTTCAGCAGTTCCAAGAAGGCTCCACCCCCATTTGTACCACTCAGGTGACCCTGAGGACACAGATCAACCCCCAAGTGGCCTCAACGACTCTCTGAAAAGATGCCAATGACCAGCTGTCTGCAAGGAGTATAAATCCTTCTATTCCCCATCAACCAGTCAGAGCTGAAGAAGCTTCTTGGATGAGAAGCGAAATGCCTTCAAAGAAAAACAAGAAAGTCCAATTGAAGAAGCACCTTTGGAATAGATCCTAAAGTTTCTTCAACACTCACACGTATCAGTAGAGTTTGGTCCTATTGTGATTCTTGGGGTTTGATGTGTTGAGTAAAACCAGAGGTTGTGATTTATAATCCAGGATGAATGGTTTGGGATGTCTTGTGAATCTAGCGATGTAAGGCTTATTCAATCAATGTTAGTCCAAACTTAAAGCAGTGTTTCTCAACTTTGGCAGCTTGAAGATGTGTGGACTTCAACTCCCAGAATTCCCCAGCTGATTCAAGGAATTGAAATCCACATATCTTCAAACTGCAAAGGTTGAGAAACACCAACTTAAAGCAATGTATAAATATTAGCTATTTCCATAGCACCTGTCATTCATATATATATATATATAAAAGCAAAATACCACTCACACATCATCACAAAATCTCCTGAACCATAAAGCCTACAAACTTGAAATTTGCCACGTATGTTCCTCTTGGCTTCTGGGTGCTCACTAAGAAAGGATTTTTCAAAGTGACCATCAGAGCATTACTTCCTTGGGTTTTTTTTTTCCTTTGAAAACATTTCACTTCTCATCCAAGAAGTGGATTCTTCAGAACTGACAAAGCTTCTTGGTATGAGAAGCAAGATATTTTCAAAGGAAAAAAACCCCAAGGAAATCCGGTTGCCTTTTGGAAAAAGCACCTTTGGGACAACCGTGACCTGTATGACGGAGAATCTCCAGAGACATTATTCCCTCGGGTTGAGTCACGAGGAGCACATGTCCCTCGGGTTCCACATTTAGAGGCAGAGCCACAAGTCCATTTTTTAAAGTTTAACAGTACGGAATTGCACAAACAATTAAATGCAATTTGCATGCAAGATAGTTTTTTTTAAAAAAAAACAACAAGGAGCTAGCATAAGAATGGAACAGAATAGGTTTAAAAGGAAATGCCTGTACAACTTATAAATGAACTTATTTGTCCATGTAGAGAGTTTTGCTTCAAAATCAGGAGTTTAAAAAATTCACTAGCCTCTGTAGCAGCATAAGATTTTTTTTTTTTTTTTAAAGGCAGCATCCTCACCCGCCCATCCCTGGTCTTTCATTTTAAACACTTTGGAACAGTGTGTGTACAACTCCAAAAAACAAAAGTTAGCCATCATGTAATGGGAGTTCTCCTCCCTCCCCGCTTCCCCCATTAATTGCTTGCATTTAACTTCAATTCAGTAGCTAAATTAAATGTCATCCTTTCTATAGAGGTGATATTTAGTGCAGGAAATCAAGGCTACCATTTAAGCTCAGAATAAACAAGAGGTAGAATGCATAGTTTACTTTAATTGCTTTTCCATGGGAGCCTTCCAATTATTAGGCATAATCTATCATTATTATTTTAACCAAAAAAAAAATCAAAAAAAGAACCCTGGGGAGATGAATGCTCTCAGCCTTGAAAAGACAAAACAAAGCCCTTTCCCACTGATGCAATTTTCTAGTCACATGTCATCCACTCCTGCTGAAGGACTCTGGAAATGTAGTTTAAAGGGGTTTAAACAGTTTCCCAGAAAATTCCATTTCTTTCTTCCATTCATCTCTAGATGTAACTTCTAGATTTGTCCTATGTGTCAGGAAGGGGCCTTGGAGGTCTTCTAGTCCAACCCTCTGCTCAAGCAGGAGACCCTCTACCGTTTCAGACAAGGGGCTGTCCAGTCTCTTCTCAAAAGGCTCCAGTGGTGATTAATGCAGAAAAACATGCCTGATCACTTGCTAAACTTTGAGTTGACGGAGGAACATAGAACATAGAATAATAGAGTTGGAAGTAGGAGGAGAATTGTTAAGATTTATCTACAATATTACAATGAAGTTGCAGTCAAACTTTCACCAAAGATGGTTAGGCCACATAGAATAATTCTATCATTTGGGCTTTCTCTGAAGTTGTTGTATTCAGGGATGTCCCTAATGGAAGCATATTAGGAGAACAATAAGCTTCCTGATCAGCTGAGATCTTCCCATCTGATGCTTTCCACAATCAATATTATTTATTTATTTATTTATTGGTTCAATTTATATGCCACCTTTTTCCGGAGACTCAGGGCGGCTTACAATGCCCCGTTCTACTTTTCCACTAGTGATGGTGTTAGAAACCCCTCATCTCAGCAGTTCAAGAGCCCAAGAGAGCATATGGTTTGTTCACCATAACGATTTTGTAGATGGCAATCAATCAAATTTGTTAGGATACAAATCTTATTTATCTATTACCTCATTTAGGAAATTTATTTGCTGCTGATCTCGTATCCAACAATTCTGTACAGGTAAGCCCTCCACTTACGACTACAATTGAGCCCAAAATTTATGTTGCTGAGTGAGGCAGTTGTTAAGTGAGTTTTGCCCCATTTTATGACTTTTCTTGCCACAGTCATTAAGTGAATCACTGCAGTTCTTAAGTTAGTTCCCATCCCTTGGGAAACAGGCCTTCTCAGAATTTTTAAACTCTTAAATCTATTATCAACTTGTTGACCTGTCCTATATGTTATATTTAGTGAGAAAGTAATTAACAGGAAAAAGAATAATAGTACAAAAAGAATAATAGAACAAAATTAAAATTTCAAAACTCTCTGTCAACAAACTATTATTGTAACCCACTTGTAGAAAATTTACCATAGCATCTTAACTATTTTGGATCATCCAAAAAGTTATAAACAGATCATCCTGGGTCAAAAATCCATGTTTGCTTCTTAATATCCACTCCTGTCATTAGTTGTTTAATTAAATGTAGAAAATTCAGTATCCAGAATAGGTCTATCTTTGAGCCAGAATGCAAGCAGAAGTAATTACCAATTAACTGTAATAAATCTAGTCTGTCCAATCTGATGAAAAGAAGGAGTAGGGGTGACAAGATATCAGTCTTCCAAAATTTCAGGGGCTGCCACAAAGAAGAGGGAGTCAAGCTATTCTCCGAAGCACCTAAAGGCAGGACAAGAAGCAATGGATGGAAATTCATCAAGGAGAGTTGCAACCTAGAGCTAAGGAGGAATTTCCTGACAGTGAGAACAATTAATCAGTGGAACAACTTGCCTCCAGAAGTTGTAAATGCTCCAACACTGGAAATTTTTAAGAAGAGATTGGATATAACCATTTGTCTGAAGTGATGTAGGGTTTCCTGCCTAAGCAGGGGGTTGGACTAGAAGACCTCCAAGGTCCCTTCCAACTCTGTTATTCTATTCTATTCTATTCTATTCTATTCTATTCTATTCTATTCTATTCTATTCTATTCTATTCTATTCTATTCTATTCTATTCTATTCTAAATCCACCCACTCTCTCTCCATCTTCATAGTGGAAAGGAATTTGTCTCCCTCCCTTCTCGCTGAGGCTATAATGTTGGAGACTTAAATTTCGGAACAACAGATGAAATCCACTTCACTGGTTCTTTATCCTTAAGACTCAACTGGATCAAAAGTTGTGGATATACAAAGTTGTGTATCTTTATCCAAAGATAAAGCTTCAGATTCTACCCTTCTTTCAATAAATATTAAAGTTGGATCAAGTTTTTGTAGGATAAATTCAGCTAAAAGCTACATATTTCCCCATCCTTCTTTCTTAAATTTCAGATACTGTTCATCTGACCACCACTTTGAATGTTGCCCTGCTTTTCATATGGAAGAAACAAAGGTTATCCAGAACAACATATATCAAAGGGGTTGGTGGTGGAGGAAAAAAGCAATTAGAATCCAGCAAGGGGTGGAAATAAATCAGCATTAAACCACTGATCAACTTTTAAAGCAAAAAGCAAAATAAAACAATAAAGTCAAAAAGTGAAAGTTAAAATTCTTGTATGCTTAGAAAATGAATCTGCTTGACAGGAAGATGGACGCCCCAGTGACTTTTCAATTGCTTATAGCGGGAATTGGATCTTCAAGACCCATCCTTCCCCACTGGGTGCACGATCTTCCAAAAGTCATCTTGGGTCACTCCTAAGTGCTCCCATTCAAAACCAGGGAGCAGCACTCCCAAAGAACCAGCTTTAGCAGTGAAATCAGCAGATCACCAGTAAGAGAGAAAAGAAACTCTTACCCTGCAGCAGCCATCTTGAAAGAGGAGCAAGAGGGATCAAAAAGTGATTGGTCCCACTGTCAATGCCAAGAATTGTGGGATGGGACATTGAATGATCTTGCTTGCCTTTAACCTTGTTCCAACAGGTTGGAAATTAACAGTGATGAATTGCTTCACACCCCGGGTGATTAATCAAAAGAGAGTATAATAAGGTGATTTGCTGAGTGATCAAGATTCAGAAGAGCATCCCATAATCTGCACAGCGATCTTCTTCTTCGCCAGTTCATGGGACAATCATTAAAAAGAAACGGGCTAAACCCTAAGACATTTCAAGGAATAAATTAGTTCTAACTGAGTTGAAGTTGAAATGCATTTGAAGTTGCTGTTGAAATTCCTGTAGCTTTATTCGTTTTAGTTCAATCAATCTTGTTGGTGAGAGCTTTGCGATAATCCCTGTTAATATTCATGCTCTGTCTCATTCTTTCCCACAAACATTTTATGTTTGCATTTCTCTAACATGCAAATTTTATTTCGTGTGTGTATGCGTTCAAGCACACATGCCCATTCTGGTTGTCTATTTGACCCAAAATCTACATATCTGTCTAAAAAGTAAATACAATACATTCTGGCAGAGAGAAGTTCTCCAAGGATGGGCTCCAGCACAAATCCAAAAGCTCAAAAGACAAAACTTCTGGTCCCGGTGAATGACCCAGATTGGATTCTGAAACCCGTATATTCATCTTCATTCCTGTCTAAAAAGTATTTGTTCCAATGAAACCAGTTCCTTGCCTATTGGGATAATGGGGAAAATAAATCCATTATTGGCACCTTTTTATTCACTGATAGATTGATTTATATGTATAGGTGACTCTGAGCAGCTAATAAATAAAACTATCATACAAATTAAACCCCACAAGCAACCAATGTATGATATTAATGAAAATGGTTGAAAAGGACTTAAAGGGGGAAACTGGTCAAAGGGAAATAATCCTCAATAACACGTTGTGTATTTTATTCTCTATGTCTTTTTAAAGGTGAGTAAAAATATTTGGCAGAAATGTGAGAAACAAAACAATAGAGACAAAGACTGATATGGCAAGCTTTAAAAAATTAAGTGAAACATTTTACTAGAGGGTATATAAGTTACGTGGGAGAGGAATTGAAGTAGAGAGCATTGAGTTGTACAAAATAAAAAATGGGACAATCATCCTCATCCTCATCCTAGGAGTGGTGCAGTGGCCTAAAGGTGGAGCTCTCGCCTCACAATCAGGAGGCTGTGAGTTCAATCCTAGGTAGCAGCAGATATTTCTCTTTCTGGGCACAATGAGAAAATATCTGCTGAACAAAACTCCGCATTGGTGACAGGAAGGGCATCCGGCCAGTAAACATTCAGCTCCATTCAGTTGCCCCGACTCCACTCCTATGCAAGGGATTACGGAGTCATTAAAAGACCAAAAAAAAAAAAAAATCATCCTCATCCTGCCAGACCTGGCAGCATTTGCAAGAAACATAGAAAGTATATATACTATAATTTAATTTTCAAACACACAGTTTTTACTGATAGTTAAGAAGTATGATAGACAGAGTTAAGAAGAGAGGATGGGTATCATAAATAAATGCAGATTAGAATCCTCCTCCTCCCTCCCTCCCCAGTTCCAGGCATAAAGTGAGCTAACCTGCTGGATTGACATAACACCCTTACTTAGCCTGTCTTGCTTTCTGCATCTCAACTTCATCTACACATATGGCAAGATAATTTTCAAGTATTTAGAAACTTGCTGAAAAAAACTGAATGAGTTTTATAAAAAAATAATATCCTTCTCTATTTAAAAGGGACATTTTTTTTAAAAGGCTACCTTTTGTTATGGGTAAATAGAGACCATCTGCCTTATCACTGCTCGGATGACTGATTTTTTAAAAAAGCAAAACTTGGTCAGTCATTACTTTCCACAGTGTCCCATACTGTGAAAAATGAGCCAGAAACTTTGTTTTCCCTCTTCAGAATGTGTTTGGCATCATGAGTATTAATTTGTTGGCTCCAAACCTAGACAAAACAGTCAGTGGTCTTTGTTATAAAGAACCATATGAATCTTCTACCTCGGCTTCCAAGAAAGGCTCCTGAATTGATATTTCTTTAATATGAAATCTTTAATATGATATCTGGTATCATTCATCTGAAATAACAACTATTTCCTTGTCCTTCCTTAAAAATCTAGTGCTTGGCTTTCCATGTTCCAAATTCACATGGAGTATTTTCTTTCTGGTATTAAAATAAGAGTCACTAATTGCAGCCTTTTTTTTAATTTGATTTATATGCCGCCCTTCTCCGGAGACTCAGGGCGGCTTACAATGTGCTAAGCAATAGCCTTCATACTTTTGTATATTTATACAAAGTCAGCTTCTTTTCTTTTCTTTTCTTTTCTTTTCTTTTCTTTTCTTTTCTTTTCTTTTCTTTTCTTTTCTTTTCTTTTCTTTTCTTGTTCAGCTGTAACAGAAATTGATCAACCAGCTTGTCACCTCTTGTCAATCTTTGAAGTTCTCTTGGCAATGTTTTTCACAAATGGTTTGACATGGTCTCCTTCCTCGGGCTGAGAAACAGTGACTGTCTCAAAGTCACCCAGCCGGCTTTCATGCCTAAGGTGGGACTAGAACTCACAGTCACCTGGTATGATTGGTCAAAGTCACCCAGCTGGCTTTCATGTCTAACACGGGACTAGAACTCACCGTCACCTGGTGATGAGCCAAAAGTCACCCAGCTGCCTGTCATGAACTGTCATAAGAACTCACCATCTCCTGCTGTTTATATATTATGTTTCTGTTTGTTTTATAAAACCATACTGCCCATAATTGTAAAATCAGGCTATAAAAGAAGGAGTCCCAAGACTAGTTGGCCGTACACTTTCATGGTAAGAATGATTTGCCAGAAAGTATAATATCAATATTGTCCAGGACATGACCGAAGAAAGTTTTAAATGTACACAGACTTGGCCAGTTTCTAAAATGGCCAGCTGCGAGGCTGTACATTTAAAAAAATCACTGCTGTAGAGATATACAAATTAATAAAGCCTGCAGTATTATGGATTATTTGCAAAGGTTACAGCTGTTTTTGGAATATGTCTCCCGGATGGCATCAGTTGCAAATAATATGTTTAGCAGTTTGCCACTTTTGGAAAGAGCAAACTCAGATGTAAAAATGGCTGCTTAATTCCCTCCCTTACATATTTTAACATTAAAATCAAAAACACAAATTTTAAAAAATATTCTAACATCTTGATCTAAGTGTTTACCTTACTATTTTATCACCACAAATCTTAGTTCCCAAATATGTACAACTCTATTTTTATTTCAACTTATAAATCAAAATTTTATCTATATTCCTTAATCTTAAACCCATTTCATCAAATCTTTAAGTCTTAAACTTTAACAATTACACTTACTTTTTTAAAAATTTGTCATCTAATACACATTTCAATTTACACAGATTCATCTCATACCCATTTCGCTTCATTTTAGTTGTCTTCCAACATATTCTTTTTCACCCCATATTATTTTAGCTATTTTCCAACATATTTTCCTCTATATCTCCAACTATTTGTTTGGCTGACTATCAGCATATTTTATTTTATCTGATTCTCAGCATATTCTCCTCCATACCTCCAACTATTGTTTGGCTGATTTCCAGCATATTTTGTTTTGGCTGATTTCCAGCATATTCTCCTCCACCTCTCCAACTCTTGTTTGGCTGATATCCAACATATCTTATTTTAACTGTTTTCTTTTCAATATATTTGATTTGTTATTTAACTTTTTCCTAACATACTCTTCCAGGGTGACTCCCAACATATTTCTTAATATTAATCATTTCCAGCATACATTAAATTCAATCACAATTGTATATCTTGTTTTATCCTGCGTGAGCTGCACTGGCTCCCAGTGGTCTTCCGGGTGCGCTTCAAGGTGTTGGTTATCACCTTTAAAGTGCTCCATGGCATAGGGCCTAGCTATCTTCGAGACCGCCTGCTGCCACCGACGACCTCCCATCGACCCGTGCGCTCCCACAGAGAGGGCCTCCTCGGGGTGCCATCAGCCAAACAGTGCAGGCTGGTGACCCCCAGGGGGAGGGCCTTCTCTGTGGGGGCACCTACCCTCTGGAATCAATTGCCTCCAGAGATAAGGAGAATCCAAGACCTCAGTGCCTTCCGCCGTGTCCTTAAAACCTTCCTTTTCCAGCAAGCCGGGCTGGCCTAATTTTTTAAGTGTTTTTAAGTGTTTTGTTTATTGTTTTTATTTAATCGGGCCAAATTTATATATATATATATTTAACTGTATTTTAATATTTGTACTTGATGTTTTTACTTGGCTGTTCACCGCCCTGAGTCCTCAGGGAGAAGGGCGGTATACAAATTCAAAATAAAATAAAATAAATAAAAAATAAATCATCCAATAATACATTAATCATTCAAATTTAATCATATTTACCATTCTCAACTTTGTTTACAATTTAAAATTAAAACATATTATATCAGGGATATTCTCTTCTTATTCTCTCATAATCTAATAAATTTTCTTAAGTTTATCTCATAATAGTATATACTCTTGTATTTTTATAAAGATCATATTTTTAACCACCTTTGCATCAATTTTCTATTTTAATTACCTTCTTTGATTCTCCATCTTTATTATTCTATAAGCACCTCCTGTTTGTATTTAAGTCATTTAAACATTACATTTTAATTTTATCTATTTTATTTCTTCATTTCTCTATCTGTCCATAAGCATTCCACTTCAAAATCTGTGTTTCCATGTTTGAAACTCTATAAATCACTTTAATCCTTTTGTAACATCTGTTCCATATAAAATCCATCAGCTTCCCTTCTTTTGTTCCTGCACCAGTTAGTTTCGATTTTAATAGTTTCATTATATTTCTTCTTTCTTTATCAAATCACCCATAGACAGAATAGGAATCTCCAAAATCCAAAAATCCATAGTTGTTTTCAAAATAATCCAAACCAAGTAGCAAGTCAGAATATTTCTTTTTCAAGCAGAAGGCCAGTCTCTACAATCCACACTTTCGCTTAGTCACAGCAATCTCCATTTTGTATCCATTATGTAACCATCCGTTTGTCTCTCTTCTTTTAACTTTTAAAGGTGTTAAATCCATAGTTATCGCTTTTTACTTTTTTCTTTTTCCAAGGATCAAATACATTCCAATTTAAAGAAATAATAATCAATTCTACCAAATCAGTCTGCACAAAGACAAATTTCTTAATTGGTCTTTGTCTCCTCTTATTACTTTGTCAGATCTTCATGCCCCACAAATCTACAGCCGCTATTTAAAGCTGGGAGTCTTATTGATAAAAGTCTATACTCAAGTGTTGCTTCCCGCCAGGGTTAGTGTCACTCACCTGGCTTCGAAGTACCTTGTTCTTTTTTCTTTCCTCCTGCACAATTCTTTTCTCAGTTTGTCCCAGCTTTGTGGCAGCCACCATGGCTGCCGCCCCCCGCTTGCCTGTTGGCCGAGAGGAACTTGCCTGTTCCTCTCGGCCATCCCTCTTCTTCCCCCGTCCCTGCAAGACGGGTTCGGTCCAAAGACCAATCGGCAGTGCTTCGTCAGTCAGGGTTTTTGCGGGGCTCATCGGAGCCCGCTATTTCCCCAACTGCATCGTTGCGATGCCAAACCAGAAGTCCCTCTTATTCATTGTAATTTCTATATTGCTAGACTTCAATGAGTCCTGATGGTGTTCAACATACAAAAATCATAAAGCCATCCTCGGAAAATATATAAATTCAAAATAAAGTATGATTAATGCAAATCAGCAAACCGAGAGGTGTGCCTTTTGAAATGTCATTCGTACTAATCAAATTCACACAGATAAACTCAAAAATCAATGTGATTTTCTCCTAATATGGAATAGGCTGGCACTTAGTCTGCTTACATCAAATCAAATTTTCTAAATGCCGTGTCAGATGTTAGAGAGAAACAAACAAACAAACCAAAAAGAAATGCATCAAAATGAGACCCCCCCCGGAAGGGCATGGCCAGGGTCCACAGCAAAATGACACTTCCTTCAGGGGCTCCTGAAGGATCGTCAATATTGCAGCTATCTGGGAGTCTTTTTTGGCCGAAGCTGTCCTGTAGGGACAGTGAACGAGAGAGGCACAGACCGGCAAACACAGGGAAGTCACAAATTCCCTGCCTGGTCAGAAGAAGCCTCTCAACCAGATGGCTGAGAAAGCAGTCATTGAGAGCTGCTACAAAGCTGGGGCAGCCACAGCAGAAGCATAGAAGTAAAGGGAAGCGTGGATGTCTGGGTGAGATGCCTGCTTTTCTTAAAAATACAAGTTTCTTTTCATAACCTGGATATAGCTAAAGGAGGAGAAAGTGGCAAAAAGAGAGGAGGGGGAGGGGGCATGTGTCGGCTTCTTTATCTCCAACGATACAGTGGTGAGGAAAGCGGGTGAGCCCAAATGAAAGAAGAGAAAATTAAATGAATTAGCAGAATTGATTTGGACAATAAGAGATTTAGAGCAGAAAGCCTGATTGAGTATTTTTTAAACTTTTTAATCTTAACAAATGATTACAAATAACAAATAAATTTAAGTGATGGAATGAATTGTTTTTAAAAGGAAAAACTTTTTCTAATCCTGGGTGAAAATAAACTGCAGTGCCACCTAGAGGCACCACTGAAAGGATAATGAACTAAATAATAAAGTTAAATGAATAAGACAAGACAAGAATGACCTTGATCTTGCTGAACTGATTAGAAATTGTTTGGTCCAATAGACTGAGGTACACTGAAAGCCTTGTTTTTAAATTCAAGCTGGAACAGTATACCTTTTGAAGTTTGCAAAAGACGTAGTAACAGGAAAAAATATTGACAAGTCCCATTCAGTTTAGCTTTTGGGATATTTTTTTCCTTTTTCCTTTACTTGTGGATAACAGAGTGGAGATTCTACATGTTAATTTTTAGTTCCTTTTTCTTTTTTCTTCAGTTGCTTTTTCTTGGTGTGTTTAACAAATGGTTGGATTGTGTTTTTCTTTTTTTCTTCCTTTTATTTTTTGTACACTTTTTTTTTCTTTTTTTTTCTGGCTTGTTGGTCTAGTTAATTCCTCACCAGAGAAAACTTGGATTAAGATTAGAAAAACCTGAAGATTAAGATCATGAACATTGGATTTGGATTGTGATTCTCTACTTTTGTATTGTTTTGTTTTTTGTTATCTCTCTCTGTCTCTTTTTTATTTTTCTTTTTTCTTTTTGGTTGGTTGGCTTATTTGTGTATTTTTACTTTTTTATTTTAATTCACCCAATGGGTTGGATTAAATATTCAGATTATAAATTCTATTTGGATTATAACCTGGTGGATTATAATATCAAGACACTGCAAGATAACGAAAACAACAACACATCTGCCTTCAACAGCCTCGGCAACAACTTCTAGCCCTGCAGCTCAGAGAACATTGGACACTATGACTATGCATCTGGAATTAAAAAAATATGATACAGGCATTTCATGAGGACTTCAAAAAAGAATAGGCAAATTAGATGAAAGAATGGAAAAAGTAGAAGGGGAATTAAAAGATGTCAAGGGGATAATTGAAAAAAATGAACAAAAAATACAAAAGGTGGAAGAAAAAGTAAAATCGACAGAAAAAAGAGCGGGCAAGCTGGATGACAGACTTACAATAACAATAAAAACCAGGAAAAGACAATTATTTCTTCAGAAATGGATCATGCAGATTATTATCTAAGATTTCAAAACATAGAAGAAGAGAAAGGGGAAAATTTAGCTGAAATAATGGCAGAGTTAATGCAGAAGCAATGGAGGAAACTAAAGAAAAGATATTGAATGAGATCGATGAGATTTTTAGAATACATACTAGATATGCAATGAGAAACAAATTACCTAGGGAGGTGCATGTAAGATTCACCAGTAAAGCAATAAAAACAGAGATATTACAGACAGCAAGAAACAACCCAATAAAATATAAAGGCAGAGAGACAGTGGTGTTGAAACAAATACCTAGAAGAGTTAGAGATCTGAGAAAAGGGTACCAGTTCTTGACAAAATGTTTAATTAAAAAAGGAGTGAGCTTTAGGTGGTTAATACTGGAAGGAATATTGGTGAATTGGCAGGAGCAAAAACACAGATTAAACTTGCTAGAGAAGGCAGAAGTATTTTATGATTGATATTTGGGACTACAAGAAGAGGAGAGATTGAAAGAGGAATAAGATATTAGATACCTGGAAGAAACAGTAAAAGAAAAAGAAGATCAAATAAGAGAGATGGCAAAGGAACAAGAAGAAAGAGCAATAAGAGAAGGGGCAAGGCTAAAAGATGTTAAAGAACAAAGAGAGACAAGAATGACAAGATCAGCAAAGATTATTAATAAGTAAACTATGGAGGAAAAAATAAAAGCAATGTAGATAAATATAAATGGATTAAATTCAGCAATAAACGGGAAAATAACTCTTAATAAATTGGAAAAATTAAAAATGGACATAATATGTTTACAAGAAATTCACATTAGAAAACAACATAAAAAACCTTTGGAATACCAAAAATTGGGAGAAATTGGGTATTTATTGCACTGGCACATCAAAGTAAAAGAGATGTAGTATTATACATTAAAAAGACACTAGCACCTAAACAAATATTTGCTGATGAAGAAGGGAGGATTCTTATGGTGGAAGTAACAATGAACTATAAACAAATACTCTTAATGGCAATATACGCCCCAAATGACAATCAAGAAGATTTTTATGTAAAATTACACAGAAAAATAATTGAAGTCAAGAATGAAAATATTTGCATGATGGGTGATTTTAATGCAATAACAGTAGTTGAATTGGACTATAAAACCACAAAGATCAATAAGAAGCCCAGAAAAACTCTTCCAAAAGTCTTTTTTACAATGGTGGAGGAATTAAATATCCAAGATGTTTAGAGAAGGAGATATCCGAAAGAAGAACAATATACTTTTTATTCAAATAGACATATGTCATGGTCTAGAATAGATATGATGTGGATATCAACTGATTTATTAGTTAATATACAAGATATAAACATTTAAGCAAACACATGGGCAGATCACAATTATATGGAAGGGACAAAAAAGAGATCAGGATGGACATTAAATCAAACAATATTAAATGAAAAAGAGTTTCAAAATTTATGGAGAAAGAATTGACTTTCTTTTTCAGAGAAAATAAAAATGAAGATACTTTTTTTTTTTTTTTGCTTTAATTTATATGCCTCCCGTCTCTGGAGACTCAGGGCGGCTTACAATGTGTTAAGCAATAGCCTTCATACTTTTGTATATTTATACAAAGTCAGCTTATTGCCCCCACAATCTGGGTCCTCACTATTTTGTACTTCACTACAAAATGTGTGGGATCTAGTGAAAGCATACATTTGAGGATTGGCAATGACTTATTTGGGAAAAAGAAATAAAAAGAAAAGACAAAGTAAAAAAAACTGGAAGAGGAGTATAAGAAATTAGAAATGGAACTACAGAAAGATACACAAAATAAGAGGATTAAAAATCAAAAGGATCTTAAAAACATGAATTGAATCTAATTGAAAAAGAGGATTTGGTGCTCAAAATAAAAACTTCTAAGCAATTTTTTTTTTGAAAATGCAAACAAGCCAGGAAGATGGTTGGCATACAAAATGAAAAAGGAGAGACAAAAAAAGGTTAATCAATCAACTAATGGATAAGGAGGGAACTGTATGCTATTGAAATGATGAAAAGAAGAAAATAGTACAGGAGTATTACGAGAAACTCTATAAACAAGAGACAATATCAGAAGAAAGGATAAAACAATACCTAGAAATATCTGAATTACCCAAAATACCAGAAAATTAGAGGAAAGGCATTAGAGGAAAGAATAATGATGATAGAACTAAAAGAGGGGATTAAAAAACAAAAGAATGGCAAAACGCTAGGCCCAGACAGATTGCCAGCAGAGCTATATAAAACATTACAAGATGTAATAAGCAACACAATGCTGGAAGTATTTAATGAACTCCTGATAGAAGTGAAGATACCAAATTCATGGATGGAAGCATATATTACTCTTATACCAAAAGAAGATACAGACCTGCAACAAATAAAGAACTATAGACCGATTTCCCTGCTAAATGTGGATTATAAGATATTTGCATCAATAATGGCAGATAGATTAAAGAGATTGTTAAATGAATTTATACACATGGACCAAAATGGTTTCCTATCCAAGAGACAGATTAGAGACAATATGAGAATAATTCTGAATACTTTGGAATATTATGAAGCACATCCAGAAAAACAAATGGCATTGATGTTTCTTGATGCACAGAAGGTGTTCGACAATGTGAATTGGCAATTTATGATAAAACAACTACAGACTATGGATTTTGGGGGGAGATTTATAAATATAATTAAAACAATTTATTATAAGCACTCAGCAAAAGTGATGGTAAATGGAGATATGACTGATGGTTAACATTATGAAAGGCACAAGACAGGGTTTTATTGCCATTATTATTTGTGTTGACATTAGAGGTATTAAATAGAAATATAAGACAAAATGAAGTGATAAAAGGTATTAGAATTAAAAAAAAAAAGAATATAAACTCCAGGCATTTGCAGATGATTTAGTCTTTATTTTAGAAGAGCCGCAAGCAGTTGGGCCAAAATTAATAGAAATAGAAGAATATGAAGAAGTGGCAGGGTTGAAAATCAATAAAGGAAAAATGAAAATATTTGTGAAAAATATCACAGAGAAACAGAAAAAGGAGTTAATGGAGAAATTGGATATTCAGATTACTAAAAAGGTAAGATGCTTAGGAATTCAGCTAACAGCAAGGTGTAACATGATTAAGGAGGATAATTACTATAAATTGAAAAGACAAATTGAGACAGATTTGGAGAGATGGAAGAATCTACAATTACCATTAATGGGAAGAATAGCAACAATTAAGATGAATATATTACCAAGATTGTTGTTTTTATTTCAAACAATACTGATAAAAATAGAAAAAAAGTATTTTGAAAATCTTAATAAAATAATAATGAAATTTATATGGCAAGGGAAAAAAGCGAGAATTAATATAAAAATGTTACAAGACGCAAGACTCAGAGGAGGGTTTGGACTACCAAATTGGGAATTATATTATCAGGCATCAACATTATCATGGATGAAAGAATGGATTGAATTAAGAAACACAAGGGTATTGACGTTGGAGGGTCATGATCTGCAACTGGGTTGGCAGGCTTTTTTATGGTATGGGAAGAATAAGATACATAGTCATTTTCAAAGTTATTTTCAAAGTAAGAAATGCTTTATTATCAGCATGGGAGAAAATTAGAGAAAAACATTATTTGAAAATACCAATAGGATTTTCAACAATAGAAGCATTAGTACATCCAAATATTATTAACATGGGAAATATTATTAGATATAAATATATTTTATCAGAAAAGGGGGAATTGAAAACAAAACAAGAATTCAAAGAACAAGGGATTGATATGGAGTGGTACACACAATTGCAATTACAATAGAGATATGAAAAAGATGCAAAGTTATACAGTTTTTATTTGGAGATGACAGAATTGGATGAGATACTCACAGGAACAGATGAGAGAATGATTAAAAAATTGTATAGTTACATTCTATTAAATTAGAAGAAGAACAAGTAAAAGAAAGAATGATAGCATGGGCAAAAAAATTGGATACACAATAGATTTTTTTTTTTTTAAAAAAATGATTTATATGCCACCCTTCCCCGGAGACTCAGGGCGGCTTACAATGCGTTAAGCAATAGCCTTCATTCTTTTGTATATTTATACAAAGTCAGCTTATTGCCCCCACAAACTGGGTCCTCATTTAACCTACCTTAGAAAGGATGGAAGGCTGAGTCAACCTTGAGCCTGGTGAGATTTGAACTTACAGTAATTGCAGACAGCTGGTGTTAATCACAATGCTTTTAGTCTGCTGAGCTACCAGGCCCGTTAGTTAAATAAGTGGCAGCAATTATGGGAAAGAAACTATAAGTTAACAATGGCAACAACATACAAAGAGAATTTGTATTAAATGTTTTATAGATGACATATGTCACTGGAAAGATTGGCAAAAATGTTTAAAGCTAAATCAACTAAGTGTTGGAAATGTCACCAGACACTGGGATTATATTACCATATGTGGTGGAGATGTGCAGAAGCGAGAAATTATTGGGCAAAAATTAGAGAAAATAACTCAGCAACATATTGATTTAAAACCGGAGCTGTTTCTGTTGGGTATTTTACCTGAGAAAATTAGTAAAGAAAATGTATATTTGATTATTCATGTCATAACTGCAGCAAGAATTATATTTGCACAAAATTGGAAAGTGGAAAAAATCCCTACAGAGGGAGAGGTAATTAAGAAAATATTAGAATGTGCAGAAATGAATAGATTAACATTACTGATTAAAGGGAAGGAAGAATTGGAATATTACAACATATGGGGGCAATTTTATTATTAGATAGAAAATGAATATGGACAAAAAGCTCTGCAAAATTAAATAAATCCGGAAGAAAAATGTTTTAACAGGAGATATATTAAATTGAAATGTAAAAGCAAAGAAATATAAATATGATGACACAAAATTTGTACCCAGATGTCATACTGAATGATAAATGATGTAATGTTTGTTTTAAAAAAAAAATTAAAAACTTTTTATATATAAAAAAGAGACCCTCCCAAAATTATCCAGAGATGATAAATATATGCAGGAAAAGAAAAGAAAAACAACAGCAGTCCCCTCAGTTTCTAATAATCTTGCTTGTATCAGGCTAGTTGCAACGAAAACTTACAGTTCTTGATTTATCGCTGGTATAACATGTCCTTGGGTGGGTTTAGAGCAGTGACCTCAATAAATAAATAGCGAATCATCTGGTTTTCTTCTAGGATATTTTTGGGCAATATGATGGAAGCCTCTTTGAAAATACTCCATGAAAATCCTGGTGCAAGCCAGAATCAATTCCCCACAGAGGTATCCTTGTCTCGGAAGATGCTGGCCAGATTAAAAGCAGAGGCAGAAATACTAACAGGCTATTAGAGTCCTAGAAAGCTGTTCCCCCCCCCATTTCATTGCATTTTTTCTTATTCCAGAGGTTTGAGCAATTGAATTTTTACTCCATGTTCTTAAATCCCTCATTGAAGCTTTATTTTGAGAGGTAAGAATTAGAAATAAACTGTTACACACATCAAAATAGGAATAGTTATTTGTTACTTAGTGGTATGTGTTTCTTTGCATGCGTTTTAACGTTTGTGGTCATGCATAGGCAATCAAGCATTTTGAGAAGTTAAATAGGCATGTAATTGTTTGTTTGATCTTACATTTTCTACTTCCTAAAACACCTTAACAAGAGGCATTCATTTAGATTTGACATAAGAAACCTGAGGAAGAACATTTTCAAGGCAAGAGTTGTTTTGACGGTGTTATGAAATCTTTGCTTTAAAAATATTACTCTTTGCAACACTTTTTAATCCATCTCATAAAAGCTCATGGAAGTTTTGTATCACTAGGTTTTTCTGCCTCATCTAACAACTTCTGATTTCCTTGACCATCAATTATTACAGTTTTTCTGCGGTGGTACAGAGAACACAAGTCACCATTAATTAAGTGCATCAGAACAATCTGGAAAATTTGGATTGGTTTGATACATGTTCAAACCCTTTCCCCCTTAAATCAATGCACAAATGCACAAAATATGTTCTATTATTCTAATAATATTTGATTTTGAATCAATGATTTCAATCAATTGAATGTGTGCATCCATTATTTGAACTGGTTGCTTGAAAGCAAAAGGATTTGAGTTTTCTGAATCTATTCAATGTTCTAGATTGAAATCAGATTGGGGTGTGATTCACGCAACGTTCATGCAACTGGTTTATACAGTACATAGATTTTTTCTCTGTGTCTCCATGTGTGTGTCATTCATTCGATTGGCAAAGATGTTCCCGAACACCTCCCCGCTATGCTGGAAATGCAAACACCAAAAAGGAACCTATTACCACATGTGGTGGTCCTGTCAGAAAGCAAAACAATTTTGGCAATCAATTAGAATACAAAGAGAAGAAATTATAAACCAACAAATAGAAATGAGGCCAGAAATCTTCTTACTGGGAATAATTACCAGGCCATATGAAAAAGAAATAAGATATTTAATCATTCACATATTGATAGCAGCACGAATAGTTTTCGCTCAAAATTGGAAAAGCAATGATATACCATCAGAGGATAAGGTGATTAGTAAAATTATGGAATGTGTGGAAATGGACAAGCTCACAAAGGAGATACAAGAAAAAGATAAAACGAATTATTACTTAGTCTGGGAAAAATGGTATAAAGGAGGAAAAATGGTATAATGGAGGAGAAAAAGGAAAAAAAGATATGGAAATAAATGAGAAGATATAAATTGTGGATAGGAAATTAAGTACCAATTGATATAAATAGTAAATCAAATATGTAGATTAAGAGAACACATATAGATGATATATTAGGAATATTAGGGATAAGGAATATGTTAAAATAAGAAAGAGAAAATGTATAAATATGAATATAGAATACCGATGTGACATGTTGAAAAGAAGATGTAAATATGGATTTTTGTCTATTTGTCTGTGTGTTCTGTTGTTGTTTGTTTGTTCGTATTAATAAAAAATAAAATAAAATAAAAAAAATTCTCAATAGTTTGCATTGTAAAGACAAATAAAACATTTCCAGATGCTTGCAACAAAATGCTATCTCATAAATCCTATAAAACATGTTATCAAATAGAAAAAATTGATAACATGTTTTATCAAATGGTAAATTTGGTGTCCATATACCACCAAAACTCATTACACTTTGCTTAATTTTCTGATGTATGCCTAGACATTTCTGCACAAATAACGCTCATAATCTTTGCTAGACTTGTGGTTTAGAAATTAATGCCACAGTTAAGACTTTCGTTAAATATTAACAGATAAATTAACAGTTGGCGTCCTCGGTGCTCTCTGAGCTTGTTTGCTTTCTTGCAGATGTTTCATTACCCAACTAGGTAACCTCATCAGTGCTTAGAAAGGAGTCAGTGTGCTCTCTATTGATATACTAAACGGTTTGCTTTGCCCATGTTGGTGGGAATATTCTTGGTGGTGTCTTGATTAGGAATTTAACTTAACTTAACTTGATGGGGAAATTAATGGTTTTGTCTTCCGATATGCAATAGAAGGATGGATTATTTAAGGAAGATCTGACCCCCCCCCCCAAACCTCACTTCTACACTGAGAAGGAGAGTTTTTGCTTTCTTCTCAAGAATAACTGACAATTTGAAATTATCACGCAAGGATAACTGATTTTCCCTTTTCCTTTCTTTTTTGTGCGAAACAACACTGCAACATCAAAGGTCAACATCTTTATTATAACCAGAAACAAAATCACATGAACATGGTGGTTTCATGACTTCCACATAATTCTGAAAAAGGCAAGATTATACGGTTGCTACATTTGCTGGTTTCCAGAAATGGGCCCTGACTATTAAATGTCAGCTACTCTAAAAGGGCATGAACCTACCAAGGTATAATTGCTTCCTAGATCAATGAAGATTGTATCCTAGTTCACAATTAGATGGATTGCTTGTTGCTGAGATGTCAAGAGGCAGCTCCATAAACTGGGGAATACAGGTAATCCTCAACCTATGACCACGGTTGAGTCCAAAAGGTATGTTGCTAAGTGAGACATTTGTTCAGTGAATTTTGCCCTATTTTACGACCTTTCTTGCCACCGTTGTTAAGTGAATCGATGTAGTTGTTATGTTAGTAACCTGGTTGTTAAGTGAATCCAGTTTCCCCGTTGACTTTGCCTGTCAGGCAGTCACAAAAGGGGATGCGGACAATACGAGTGTCATAAATATGAGCCAGTTGCCAAGTGTCTGAATTTTGATCACGTGACCAAGGGGAGGCTGCAATGGTTGTAAGTGTGAAAATGATCATAAGTCACTTTTTTCGTGCCGTTGTAATGTTGAATAGTCACTGAACTGTTGTAAGTTGAGAACTACCTGTATTCACAGAAAAGATACTGACATCTTGGTTTTTAGCAATTGAGGGGTTCCAAAGCAGTGGTGGGTTCCAAACTTTTTACTACCGGTTCTGTGGGTGTGGCTTATTTGGTGGGCATGGCTTGGTGGTCACGTGACTGTGTGGGCGTGGCTTGGTGGTTATGTGACTGGGTGGGCGTAGCTGGGTGATCATGTGACTGGATAGGCGTGGCCAACTGGACGTCACTCACGTCAAGGGCTAGGGTGAGGGTTAGGGTGCCTGGCCTCTCCTCACTTCAAAGGCTTCAACGAGATACAATTTCCCTGTCTATTTATTTACTACTACTGAAGATCCAAAATATACGATTTAATCCTATGTATCTATGCCATATGTGCAGTGGTGGGATTCAAGTAATTTAACAACCGGTTCTCTGCCCTAATGATTTCTTCCAACAACCAGTTTGCCAGACTGCTCAGAAAGTTAACAACCGGTTCTCCCGAAGGGGTGCGAACCGGCTGAATCCCCACCACTGCATATGTGTACATACATATTACATAGTATAGTGTAAAGGCACACAAAAAGATACATTATTTACACACCTCTTCTAAAACTATTCATATTCAACCTCACTTATTCCATTTGGAAAAACACACCCAGAGTCCACTTTCTGCCACACATTTAACTATAACTTCCGTACATTTAGAACATTACACACCCTTCAGATGTTCTTCCCTAACTTGCACATGACTGTTAGAGCCAGGAGAGATCATGGATTGAGTAAAATGTGGTGAAACTCACTTAACACCCTCTTGCTTAGCAACCAAAATTTTGGGCTCAATTCTGGTCATAAATCAAGGACTATCTCTGCCTTCCTCTGTGTGGCAGCCTTGTCCTAGTAAACTCTTTCTCCTTTCTGGCAATTTTCCTCTCTATTAGCAGCCCCAAAATAATCCAGGTGATGTAAAGTTTCCTGCTGGAGCAGGGGGTTGGACTAAATGGCCTCTAAGGTCCCTTCCAGCCCTAGATTGCTGTCCTGTTTTAAAGCATTTTCTGAAGCCACGTCTAGTGCCAGGGTTTGTGTTCCTTCCTTGCTTCCACCTCTTTCTTTCTTTCTTTCTTTCTTTCTTTCTTTCTTTCTTTCTTTCTTTCTTTCTTTCTTTCTTTCTTTCTTTCTTCCTTCCTTCCTTCCTTCCTTCCTTCCTTCCTTCCTTCCTCCCTCCCTCCCTCCCTCCTTCCTTCCTTCCTTCCTTCCTTTCTCTCTCTCTCCCTCCCTCCCTTCCTCTCCCTTCTTTCTTGCTCTCTTTCTTGTCTCTCCCTTCCTCTCCCTTTCTTTCTCTTTCTTTTTTTGTCTCTTTTTCTTTCATTCTTTCTTTTCTCTCTCTCTCTTCCTTCCTCTTTCCTTCTTTCTTTCTCTCTTTTCTTTCTTTCTCTTTCTTTCTTTGTCTCTCCCTCCCTCCCTCCCTCCCTCCCTCCCTTCCTTCCTTCCTTCCTTCCTTTCTCTTTCTTTTTTTCTTTGTCTCTTTTTCTTTCATTCTTTCTTTTCTCTCTCTCTCCCTTCTTTTCCTTCTTTCTTTCTCTTTCTTTCTTTGTCTCTTTCTTTTTCTTTCTTGTCTCTCCCTTCCTCTTTCTTTTTTTCTCTTTCTCTCATTTTCTTTGTCTCTTTTTCTTTCTCTCCCTCTTTCTTTCTTTCTCTCTCTCTCTCCCCCTCCCTCCTTCACAGTCTAGGAGAGTGAGACTGGGAGGCCCGAGAGAAAATGTTTGGCTGTGGCGGCAGCAGCAGCAGTGTCACCCAAAATGGGAGCTTCAGGCTGTGGCAGGCGGGGGCAGGGGTCGAAACGGGAGCTTCAGGCGGCACTCCCTGAAACTTTTCCTGCATGGCTTTTGCCGCTGCAGGCATTGGCAGCAGCAGCGGCAGGGGCTCCCGGGACTCCCCAGGACTTTTCCTGTGTGGCTTTTGCGGTGGCTGCCTCCCTTCACATGCAGCGCACATGTGCAGCAGCCATGGGAAATCCGCTTGCCCTGCCCCAGCACCGCCGCTGCCGCCGCCCCTCTCAGCCCCATCACAACAGCTCCATTTCCCCAAAGGGCCACCCAGCCACCCACTGGCCAGGCCGGGCCGGAAGCGGCACAACTCCCGTCACAGGCCACATATGTGTCCCAACCTCGGAAGGCAAAGGCATGGGAGACCGCTGGGAAGGCCATGTGAAAGGCAGGCAAGCATGCAGGCTGCTAGCTCCCTTCCCTACGGCTGGGTGGCCCTGCCATGCTTGCCTGCCTTCCATGCACCCTTCCTGGTGGTCCCATGGCCAGGCCCACTTGCCTGCCTTCCTCCTCCACCACCGCCTCTTTGTTCGGCTGCTTACCTTCTGCGGAGGCTGGTCCACAGTCCGGAAGGCAAGCTGACTGGAATTTTCAGCAGCCTCCAGCCAACTGCCGCTGCTGGAAAGCTTTCTCTGAAGGCAAGCTGCTGCCATTGTTCTTTGCGTATGCACATCCCTTTGGAGTTGCAAGGCAATGGGATGCGCATGCGTGAAGAACATGGCGGCGACGAATATGGTGGCCGGGGCAAGCGAGAGCCAGCCATTGCTACTGGTTCTGCGAGCGACTAACTATTTTTACTACTGGTTCTCCCGAACCGGTGCGAACCAGTAGCAACCCATCACTGTTCCAAGGTCATGGCCACAATTAAGACACACACACAAACATTCAGTGATTCTCAAGAACATGTTTGATGCTGTATATATTGACTGTTTCCTAATATGATTTGATTGCTTATTTGTTCCCTATGACTATCATTAAGTGAGCCTGGATAGCTCAGCAGACTAAAACATTGTAATTTAACACCAGCTGTCTACAATTACTGTAAGTTCGAATCTCATCAGGCTTAAGGTTGACTCAGCCTTCCATCCTTTCTAAGGTAGGTAAATTGAGGACCCAGTTTGTGGGGGCAATAAGCTGACTTTGTATAAAATATACAAAAGTATGAAGGCTATTGCTTAACGCACTGTAAGCCGCCCTGGGTCTCTGGAGAAGGGCGGCATATAAATCAAATTAAAAAAAAAAGTGTTGTACCTTGATTCTTGATGAGTGTATCTTGTCTTTTTATGTACACTGAGAGCATATGCACCAAAGACAAATTCCTTGTGTGTCCAATCACACTTGGCGAATAAAGAATTCTATTCTATTCTATTCTATTCTATTCTATTCTATTCTATTCTATTCTATTCTATTCTATTCTATTCTATTCTATTCTATTCTATTCTATTCTATTCTATTCTATCCTATCCTATCCTATTCCATGCACATGTGCTGTATATATTGATTGTTTCCTGATATGAAACAGCAAATCTTGCAGAAGAAACTCTGAAAGGCCTTGGATTTAGATCCTTAGGAGTTAATTCCACCTTTGAAGGCAACATTCACTTATGAAACAGATGATGAAATAATTCCCGTCTCTTTCTCATTTTCTCTGTCTCTACCATCCACCTATTAGACAGCAATCCCTATAGCTGATTCTGGTTACAAACAAGACATATTGGTTGTGGCTGTTTTATGATTCTGCACTCAACAATCTGGATTATGTTGCATTTACCAGCAAGCAGGTATGAATTTAAGCATGATATGATTGCAAATACAATGTGAAATGTAATTTTCCACTTTTAAAGTCTGTTTTTGCTAAGAACAAGCCCGGGTGAGAAGTTCAACTGCCAGAGTGAATTACGTTTGCTTCAAACATACTTAGTTATGCTTTTAGTTGAATAACGTTAAGCATTAATCACGCAAGTAAAACGAAAAAGGATGGGATTTCTCATAGCCCCAGAAAGCTGAAGCCCCAATATTCTTTTCATTCTTTCATTCTTCTTTTCATTCAGTCCTTTTTCTCCTTTCCTGTTCAGCACATCTTGTAGAGTAATTGCAGATAACTCTGAATATATTTTTGTTTATTATTCTATTGTTGGAAGAAATCTGCGTTCAATTCCAAGTGGGGAGAAAGACACTGGAAACATGGAGGCTGTTGGGGAAGATGATTTAATGGTGGACAGGACCACATGGTTTGAGGTCCTGGGCAATTGAGCACCTGGGTGAGAAAGAGAAAGATTTATGCCCTCTCCTGGGCCCTACCTTGGAGTTTCCTGTTCCTGTGTAAGGGGAGATATCCTGATTGGTTGTCAGGCTCCCATGCGGCCATGCAGGTGTAACTTTGTAGGTTGTCTTGAGTCCCAGGCTTGGTTGAATCTTGATGATGTGATGAAGAGGGTTGTGTTTTGAAAGGGTGTTGGGCAATTCCTATTATGGCTTAATGGCTTTGTCCTGGTTTGGATCTTGAGTGGAGGGCTAATCTAAGGTGACCAGACGTCCCGCTTTTGGCGGGACAGTCCCGATTTTTAGCAATTTGTCCCGCGTCCCGCGGCGTTTCAAAAAAGTCCCGATTTTTCATTCTGCCTCCTGAGTCCCGCTGCCTCTTGACCCCAGCTGATGGCTAGAAGAAAAAAAAACTGTTTAAACTCTTGCCCTGGGCTTCAAAGGGCCGCCCTACAGGCAATCAGTGTAAAGAGTTCCTGAAGCAGTTTTTTTCCCCCCTAGCTAAGCTGCAGAAACGAAACCGAAACCAGGATCTTTGGTGCAAGACGACAAAATGAGGCAGAGAGAGATTTATTTTTATTTTTATTTTTCTTCCCCAAAAAAGGTAGGTGAAAAACTGCAAACAATGGGAAATTTAGGAGGAGAGTTCAAGATTTTAAAACACACACAAAAAAAGCTGTATTTAACTAGGGAATTGTAATAATTGAGATACTATTAATTGTATATTGTGTTGAAAGCAGAAATGGTTAAGTTGTGGTTCAGAGGAATATATGGGGGAAATTATTTGGTTTATTATTATTGGTAAATATAATTAATTGATTTGTAAGAAATTGGATTGCATGGAAATAATTGGAATATTCATGTTCATATTGATTAATATACAAAAAAGATAGTTTTATAACTAATTGATTTATATTAAAATGTTGAATTTGTATTAAACAACTGTATTACATAATTACATAATTAACCAATGTGAGGATGGATATAAAAATAGATGACAATGGAAAGGGGTATAATATAGAATAGAAGGGAAAAATTGAATTTGATTAAGATTAGAGATGAGGATGAAGGGTAATATTGGTTTTTTTAAAAAAATAGATGAGGAATAAATATGGCAAAAAGGAAATATAGAAATTGTAAATTTAATTGAAGTGACTAAACACTGTTTAAATTTGTGAACCAGCCAAATACTCTGTTCAAAGAAAATAAATTGTATGTTTGTATGTGTGTTTCTAATTACTGCTATTTATTCATATTTGTTCTCTTTTATTCTTTAAAGTTTAACCATTCATTCTTTATCTTAATATCTTTATATTTGTTTGGGGTTGGCTTTCTTCCCTTTAATCTTTTTTATTGTACAGCAATCTTTCTCCTCAAACCTACCACCTCTCTCTTTTCTTTCCTTCTTACTTTCTCTTCCCCCCCTCTTCTTCTCCTCCCTACTTCCTCTTCCTTTCTCCTCCTCCTCCTCTCTTCCTCCCCCTCTTACCCTCACTCCTACTCTAATTTCCCTTCCCTTCCTTCATCCCTCTCTATTGCTGTATCCTTTTATGCATATGGACTACTCAGAGGGCTGAAAAAGTTATTTTTGACCGGTCCTTGAACTTACGACTGTCTTCACATTTTACGTTTTTTGCCCTATCTTATCACCATGGTGAAGAGAAGCAGTTGTGAAATGAGCGACATGGTTGTTAAGGATGCTGCATGGGCATAAATGTGAGGATGGTCATAAGTGTGAGGACCAGTCAAAAGTGCGAGGACCTGTCAGAAATGACTTTTTTCAGCCCTCTGGTTAGTCCTTTTGTGCATATGGACTACTCAGAGGGCTGAAAAAGTTATTTTTGACTGGTCCTCACACTTTTGACCAGTCCTCGAACTTACGACTGTCCTCACATTTTACGTTTTTGCCCTATCTTGTCACCATGGTGAAGAGAAGCAGTTGTGAAATGAGTGACATGGTTGTTAAGAATGCTGCACGGGCATAAATGTGAGGATGGTCATAAGTGTGAGGACCAGTCAAAAGTGTGAGGACCTGTCAGAAATGACTTTTCAGCCCTCTGAGTAGTCCCTATACACATAGCCATGGCCACCCGGTCACATGACCAGCTAGCCACGCCCACCCAGTCACGTGACCAGCTAGCCACGCCCACCCAGTCACGTGACCAGCTAGCCATGCCCACAAAATAAGCCACGCCCACAATGTCCCTCTTTACCAATGTTAAAATCTGGTCACCTTAGGCTAATCTTATTACGTCCTGAGGGTGAAGGTCTTTTGTTTTGTAGGTAAGTGGGCCCAGCTTTTTGTCTTGTAGATAGGTTGGCACCAAAATATCTGCTAGGCACTAGGGAGCTGAGGCTCTGAGTTTATGTCCTTAGAAACATATTTCTCCTTAAGGGAAAATATAATATTCTGCCTTTTTAATATTTCCTAGAATATTTCATTTTTTTAAGGAGAGGGGTGGGTGTTAACTTTCTACACTACTATTCCTTTATTTTATGCAATTTTATTACCAGCATTCCTTTCTCCTTTGAAGCTGGTGATGTCTCCTTTAAATCTTCCCTAAATGTGTTTCAGATTGATATGCCAAGATTTGCTGAATCAAAGTAATAAATTCTCAGCATCAGAAATGGTTTTATTATTTTATCCTGCATTTCAAAGGCTCAGTAAATAAACAAAACAGAGAAGCATTCTTATTTTATTTCATTTATAATCTACTGAAAGAATATAAAGGTCCATAAAAACAGCATACATTAAGTGGATCCTGCAGATGTAAAAATGTGTTTAAAAGAGTGAGCTATCAGGCCTAAACAGATTCCTTGTTCTCCAACTCAAGAGTCTTGATCGGAAAGTTAATTTACTAATTGAGAATCAACTTTTATGTAATTAAAGGAAGTTTATCAGCCTGCATATAGCTAATTATCCATTGCCAAGGTAAAGGTTTATCAGCGCATACTGAAATTTCTTGTTATTCGATCAAAGGAAAAAGAGTAGCAACAATTTTCTTTAAAACCTTAACTTCTCTCTGTAGTTCTATAGGCAAGACAAGAAATGGTTTAAATTCTCAGAATTGAAGATGAAAAGAAGGACTAGGGGTGACATGATAGCAATGCTCCGATATCTCAGGGGCTGCCACAAAGAAGAGGGAGTCAACCTATTCTCCAAAGCCCCTGAGGGCAGAATAAGAAACAATGGATGGAAACTAATCAAGGAGAGAAGCAACCTAGAACTAAGGAGAAATTTCCTGACAGTTGGAACAATTAATCAGTGGAACAACTTGCTCCAGAAGTTGTAAATGCTCCAACACTTGGAGTCTTTAAGAAGAGATTGGACAACCATTTGTCTGAAACGGTATAGGGTTTCCTGCCTAAGCAGGGGGTTGGACAAGAAGACTTCCAAGGTCCCTTCCAACTCTATTATTCTGTTCTGTTCTGTTCTGTTCTGTTCTGTTCTGTTCTGTTCTGTTCTGTTCTCCTCTCCTCTCCTCTCCTCTCCTCTCCTCTCCTCTTAAGTTATTAACATTACAAAAAAACACTGTTTTCAGGACCTCAGTTTGAGATCTGAGATGTTTTCCTGAATTTCATGTTTCCTAGGAATTGAGGGTATAACAATGGGATCTCTGAGAATAAGAATGCTTATCTCAATCATGGTCCTTCTTACCCCCAGCAAAGGTGTCCCTACCTCTGAAGTGCCTCAATGAGGCCAAGAATACATGACATCTAATTCCACATACAAAAAAACTCCTAACAAATGATTCAAGCCTTTAAGAAAATAAATGTTGACACCTTTTTTTTTTTTTTAAATCACATTGAAAAGTTTGAAATTAGCATCGTAGGAAGAGTGTTCAAATCCAGAAGGCAAGGAGTGAGCTGTTGAGGTCAGGGTTTCTCAACTTTTGCAACTTTAAGAAGCGTGGACTTCAACTCCCAGAATTTCTTAGCCAGCATGAGTTGAAATCCACATATCATAGGGATGAGAAGAGAAGCAGTGGCCAAGGTGATCCAGAACATCAAATCCATACAGGTAATTCTTGACTTATGACCACAATTGAGCCCAAAATTTCTGTAGCTAAGTGAGACATTTGTTAAGTGAGTTTTATCCCATTGTATGACCTTTCTTGTCACATTTGTTAAGTGAATCCCTGCAGTGGATAAGTTAGTCACATGGTTGTTAAGCGAATCTGGCTTCCCCATGGACTTTGTTGTCAGATGGTCACAAAAGGAGATCACGTGACCCTGGGACATTGCAACTGTCGTAAATAGGAGTCAGCTGCCAAGTGTCTGAGTTTTGATCATGTGACCATGGAGATGCTGCAAGGACTGTAAGGGTGGAAAATAGTCATAAGTCATTTTGTTCCAGTGCTATTGTAACTTTGAATGGTTCCCTAAATGAACTCTTGTAAGTCAAGGATTACCTGTATAGGCTTCCACGCTGTTAGAGGGACATGTGGGTATCTGTGTAAGCCAGTGGCTCTCAACCTTCCTAATGCCGCAACCCTTTAATACAGTTCCTCATGTTGTGGTGACCCCCAACCATAAAATTATTCCTAAAACCATTGAAAATATGTGTTTTCCGATGGTCTTAGGCGACCCCTGTGAAAGGGTCATTCGACCCCCAAAGGGGTCACGACCCACAGGTTGAGAACCACTGGTAAGCAAACAGCCAGAGAGAGGTCCCAATTATGCAATGCCAAAATCTCGGTGTGCATAAAAAGAGTTTTCTTCTATTTTTACTTATTACAAAGCCTGCATTTATTATCCTGGAAGTCTTGCACAGATTTCTCTCTTCATTAGTTGGGAGAGTTGCTAGGATTCCTCGAGAATCCAGTGAGTTTGCCAATCTGCCATCCTGTCACATGGGGCCTTCAGGAATTTTTTTTTTTAAATGTCAATCCCAAAATAGCACCCTCTCATGCATTAGTAATGAAAAAGAAATGTTACACCTTTTCTGTGATTTCTCAAAAAACTGCCAGTTTCTGGCTCGAAATGGCTCTCTAACCCTTCGTGTTGTTTTTTCGCACCTTGGGTGGGTGACCATCACCTGAGAGGTTTCAACAGAAGGTAGGGAGGATAAATCTCCACCCCAGACCACCCCAACGATGCCCTTGAAGTGATGTCCCGGTGCCTGGAGGCGGTGCGGGTCTGGATGGGGAGGAACAGGCTCCGACTCAATCCCTCCAAGACTGAGTGGCTGTGGCTGCCGGCGTCCCGATATAGTCAGCTGGTGCCATCGCTGACTATTGGGGGCGAGACATTGGCCCCCACGGAGAGGGCGCGTAACTTGGGTGTCCTCCTGGACGCACGGCTGTCTTTAGAAGAGCATTTGACGGCCGTGGCCAGGGGGGCTTTCTATCAGGTTCGCCTGATACGCCAGTTGCGCCCCTTTCTGGATCGGGACTCCCTATGCACGGTCACTCATGCCCTTGTTACTTCCTGCCTCGACTACTGCAACGCTCTCTACATGGGGCTCCCCTTGAGGAGCACTCGGAGGCTCCAACTGGTGCAGAATGCGGCCGCGCGGGTACTTACAGGGGCGACATGGCGCTCCCACGTGACACCTCTCCTGCGCGAGCTGCATTGGCTTCCAGTGGTCTTCCGAGTGCGCTTCAAGGTGTTGGTTCTCATCTTCAAAGTGCTCCATGGCTTAGGACCCAGTTATTTACGAGACCACCTTCTGCCTCCGATAACCTTCCACCGGCCAACACGCTCCCACAGAGAGGGTCTCCTCAGGGTGCCGTCTGTCAGGCAATGTCGGCTGGTGACCCCCCGGGGAAGAGCCTTCTCTGTGGGGGCACCCGCCCTCTGGAATGAGCTACCCCCAGGGATACGACTAATCCCGGACCTCCGGACCTTCCGCCGGGCCCTGAAGACTTTTTTATTTCAGCAAGCCGGGCTGGGTTAAAAATTTTTTAATTGGGTGAATTTTATGGGTAATGGGGTTTTAAATTGGAGAAGCCTAAGATAATTTAATTTTGTTTTAATGTATTTTAATATTTGTATTGTGTGTTTTTAATTTTGGCTGTTCACCGCCCCGAGTCCTTCGGGAGAGGGGGCGGTATAAAAATTTAATAAATAAATAATAAATAAATAAATAAATAAATAAAATAAAGGATTTCGGTTTTAATGTCTTTCTTGTAGAAACTGAAAAACTGAACCATATGCAGACAGAAAACAAAAATGTTCTCTCATGTGTGTCCCAGATATTATTCAAAGCAAAAATAAGGACGTTTCTTAAGGCTACAAACCCGGAGCAGTAAAATCAATTTCAAGAACCCAACATTTCACCCTAGTCGCAAAGGAGGGAGTTCTGACCAGTTCCCACACTTACAACGGTTGTAGCACCCCCGCGGTCATGTGATCATAGTTCAGACCGCTTGACAACTGACTCATATTTATGACGGTTGCAGTGTCTCGGGGTCATGTCACCTGATCCTCTTTTACCATCTCCTGACAAGCAAAGTCAATGGGAAAGTCAGATTCACTTAACAACCGTGTTGCTAACTTAACAAATGCAATGATTCACTTAACAGCTGCAGCAAGAAAGTTCGTGAAATGGGGCAAACTCGCTTAACCAATGCTTCACTTAGCAACAGAAATGTTGGGCTCAGTTGTAGTCATAAGTTGAGGACTACCTCTAACTATAATTGTCAGGACTAGCAGATTAAACCATTTTCCAGTTTGTTGTGGTTCTGTTCTTGTGGGTCAGGGAAAATACAAACATGATTGCTGTGTGGGAAACACTTCAAGTTCTCTGTTTCAAACTTTCTAACGTTTAGAACAAGCCATTCTAATAATAATTATGACAGATTTGTTTATGTTGTCTACTTTCTCTTATAGTCATATCTTAGAGTAGATATTTTTTTTCTCTCAATGGAAAAGGAAAAGAAGAAAGGGGGAGAAACTTAGCTCCCTAAATCCTTTTTTAGATTGGGAAAACACAGCATTTCTCTTTAAGGAACATTTTTCTGCCATCTCGACAGCTGTGCGAGGTATTTTGAGATGAATAACAAGGCCCACATTCAGTCTCTCAAATATAGCGTATTGTAAATGAATATGGTGGAAATACAATATTTTTAATGCCATTTTATAAATACATTCCTTCAACTTTATGTAATTCCTTTTCTTTCTTCTTCTTCTTTTTTTTTAAAAAGAGGGAATATATGTATTTTTACACAAGTGGCAATATATGAATAGTACATCCTTCCTGAAGTACAGGCCATATGTGTCTACTGCAACATTTCAGAAATATACCAGCAGAAACCTTCACCCACTCAAGGTTGCAATGAAGAAAAAAAAATCAGCTTTATAAACAGGCACAGCATGCATGGATATCCTGTAAGCATTAAAGCATACTTCTAAAATTAGCCTGATACTAATATGATATTTTATGATGTTCTGGTGAACATTTCTAAGTTTTTCCCTGCTAGTTTGCATCCCTGAGCACCACTTTATTCTCAAAAGTGGAAGAAGAGCATCCTACTGAGAGGAACAGACAGCAAATCTGTAGAAGGCTCAATTCTTTTTGTCCATTGAATCCAACAGAAATGATTGGAAACTGACCTTGCCCCATCAGATGATCTTCCAAGTCTTGGTGGGACACCAGAACAGTATAAAATCCAGTGCTGTTAAGAGTTAACAGAGCTAACATCAAATTTTTATTTTATTTTTCCCAAGCAGATTTATTTATTGTTCCTCACCTATAGACAGAATCTTGCCAAACTGCCAGCCACATAAGGCATATATTCTGAGAGCTATTAGGGAGGAACTGTCTTCATACTCTTTCTCCTACACAAGTTACCTGAACTCTGGGGCATTCCTGATAATCATCTTGGACACTTCCTGGTCATCCACACTCTGGAGTTGGCTGGACTAATCTACATCTACTTCTTTCTTATGTGTGCTTAGTTTCTATTGGGTTTATGTTATATAATTCTTTGTTGCTTAGTACCTGTGGACTTATCTCCAAACATTAACAAACTATATTTCTGAATATTAGGTAACCAATAAATTAGGAATCTATGGGCACTCCTTGACTTATGATCACAATGGAGCCCAAAATATCTGTTGCTAAGTGAGACATTTGTTAAGTGAGTTTTGCCCCATTTTATGACCTTTCTTGCCACAGTTGTTAAGTGAATTGGTGTAGTGGATAAGTTAGTAACCCGGTTGTTAAGTGAATAAGATTTCCCCATTGACTTTGCTTGTCAGAATGTCGCAAAAGGTGATGACTTGACTCTAGGACACTGCAACCGTCATAATATGAGTCAGTTGCCAAGCATCCAGATTTTGATCATGTGACCATGGGGAGGCCATGATGGTTGCTTGAAAAATGGTCATAAGTCACTTTTTTTTCAGTGCCATTGTAACTTTGGATAGTCACCAAATGAACTTTTGTAAATTGAGGACTACCTGTATAAATAGGTGTAAGGATTGTAATGAACCAAAAAAGCTGCATTCCCATAACTTTTATTTATGTATTTCAGATTTATAGGCTGCCCCAATCTGTTACAACTCTGGGCAACTTATAAAATAAACAATAAAAATACAGAAGGGAGCCCAGAGGAAATCAACCATCAAATATTTCACAAGGGGTCTACTACTCTTTCTTACTCAAGGCCTGAGGACGGAGTCAGATATGAAGGATTCATTCAAACAGGGTCAGGTTGTGAAGTTGTATGAATCTTGGGCAACAGGATCCTCTGGAGAAGATCTCTTCTCCAGAGACTTCTCCTGCTTCTCTGGAGACCAACATGGTGCTCCAGAGAAGACCTGGAAGTTGCCTTCTTGCCTTTTTAGTTGATCATAAATGTCCTAAATAAAATGGTAACAAACTTTCCTTTCCTCCTGGAAAGTCAAAAGTTCCAGCCTCATCAAAAACAAGATGCCACACAAAAACTCGCAATGCTGTCACTCAGCAGAGCAATAATGGTTTCAGCAAAAGCTATACAGCTCAAATAAGCCTGGGTGAGGTCAGGACAAATGGCCACATTAATAAATAACAAGATAGCTTTCTGGGAAAACAGGTTCATGCTCCGACAGAATGAATGCCATGCTAAAAAAGATCTCACCGACATTCCCTATTGATTTTGTTTCTCAAGTAAACTGAATTATTAGCTAAGATGCTCATGAGATCGAGGATGGCTAATCAAGGTTTAATGATTTCTAGTCTTTGGAACGAGAGGTGGGAATTTCCACTTCAGATGCAGCTAAATTATCTTAAATTAAGTCTGAAACCAAGGAAAACAGGCATTGATCTGATTAAAAAGAAGGGTTAAGACTTCAAGTCTTTCTTGTTTCTAACATTCCTCAAATTCTGCAATCCTTCTGCTTTCTAAAATATGTTTGGTTTCCACTTTAAAGCCACTCCTAAGTAGCCGTTCCTCCATGGATCTGTTCAAATCCCTTTCCAAGCTGCTTGGGCTACCTTTTATGCTAGGAACTCCAAGGGGAAATTATGCCATGTGCCATATGAAAGGTTTATTATTATCTATTCTGAGCCTTTGCAATTCACTAGATGAGCCTCAAAGTGTCTGTTTTGTTCACCATGAATATTTTTAAAGGGCTCCGTCATTTTGGGGAAATGTCAGCTTTCTTCCAAGGTCCATTGGCCCTGAAAGGTACCTTGTCTTCAAAAGCAGTGGTCCCTCACCTTCCTGGCTTTGCAGATTGACGGTGATGGCAAGGGAGAGGAAGAAGAGATGGCTCTGCGTGAGCATCTGCACCTGCTGTGTGTGCTCACCTATTCACCTGTCGCTTGCATGGCCTGGTTCCCAATGGGCCACGGCCCAGTACAAGGCTGTGGCCCAGGGGTTGGGGACCTCTGCTCAAAGGGGAATTGTTAGGCATAGAAGTTCATTTTAACTGTCTTTCTCAACATCTGCTCTACCCATAGTTCCACTCATCCATCTTTTTGGTTATCATATTGGTAGCTATAGCACTTAGGCTATAGAGCTAGAGCTTACAGTCTCCTGGTTTCTAGCCAGGTGCCTTGATCACTAGACCAAGCTGATTTTTGCTGGTTATCTGTTAACTAAGCATAGTTACCTCTGCTCTGGTTGGTGTTCTGGTAATGACACTTTAGAATGGAAAGACCAGCTCTCCTATACTAAGGTGCAGAATTGTGTTTGTATGTGAAGGTCCATAAGGATCAGAAAACTACATGTGAAATTGATTGTCTCATCGGAGATTTGGACTCTCTGTACCAAGAAATACAAATTGTGGTGTGAATAGGAAAATGCTGGGTATACTTGGAAAGTAAAAAGAATGATGACCTTGAAAGAAAATGTTTATCCTAAGATAAACAGTTCTTCCCCAATTCTGATTTTAAAAGAAAGGATCTTATCCCAAGAAGGATTTCATCAAAACCTTATGCACTTCATCTCATTTGACAACATGGAAAGTGAGAGTTACATCTCCCTAAATAAAACAGCAATATAAATGAATGAGCAGATTCTTGGATAGAAAAAGCTCAGAAATGACATTTCCCCCACTTTTAAAAATAGCTGCAAGAAAGGTAGCTCCATTCGAATGTAAGTTCCTTGTCAAAATACATGGTCATTGGTGGATGTCAAGGAACAAATATATCTGTAGAGATGAAAAATTGGAATGGATAAAATGGTTCTCAATAATCCAATTGTAGGAGGAGGAGTGAAAAAAGCTGGGGATGGAGTTAAAAGAGGCATCAGCCTAGAATCTCTACATAGCCACAAGCAGACCAAATCCAACCTCCCTTAAATTCAGTTGAGCCTTATCTAATCCCAAGCAGCTGCTCAATGTTAGTTGAGGCTATTCCTATGCATAGGTGTAGCAGTGAATCAGTTTAATTGGGCCTTCACATGTGGACCTGATCTTTCACACCTTATACCAATTGTCTTAAAGCACAAGTGTGTATTTTTCCTTTGTATTTAGTGCAACAAGAAAATACTGTATTTCTGTGTTTCTGATATACGAAAATAGCTAGATTTCATTAACTCTGTAAATAGTGGTAATAAGACTACATTATAACAACGCAATTTGTTGTTGGAAAGATTACCCCCCCCCCCAATCGGCTTGGAATATTTTGATATTTTGAAAGTGGTCTCTAGGAATCAGAGATCATATTTACTACTTGCAATCAGTTAACCCAACACAACAGACCAATCAAGCTATTTCTTCTGTCACCAACTGAACAGAAATATTCCTATTTCTCGCTAAAGATTGTGGCAGAAATGATCCTAGAAATGATAAAACAACACACTGTAGGAAACACTCCGGAAACAAATATTGACTGTGCTGCAGCATTATACCACGTTAGCTTGCAAATGATATGCACATTCAATCCTCGGCTGTATTTCATAAGTGAATAGCCCACGATAAGGGATTCAAATTTCATGGCTAATAGGTTCGCTGATTACTAGGAATTGTCAGTATTTAATTTAAAAAAATTACTCAGCCAAGAAGGTCATTATTTCTCTAATAGAAGTTGGCACATTGTTCTTCACCCATTCAGTTGTCACCACATGCCTGGCATGTTAATTACCTGTCTCCATCCAAGACCAGGCACGCTGGAATTGGGCTGCTTTTTGTGGGCAGTTCTTAGGTTTGCATCCATCACATTCAGCAAAGAACCAGAATCCCGTGCAGGACATATTGAAGAGAAGAGAGTGGCTAATTAGTGGGACCCAAATCAATTTTTATCACTTCTCATTGAATTCTAAGAGGCAGAGCAAAGTGGCTGCCACTTCCAATAGGTATCAGTAAGGAGGGGGAGATGTAGGACTCACATTGATCAAGGATGTGGGGACATTAAGTACCCTCAAATCTCTACCCTTGACATAAGGGAAGAAAATTAGGTGAGACTCAGGGGAAAGAAAACCCTGAAGCTATGAATCTAGGGTTGTCATTAGGATAAATCTTTTTTTTTAAAAAAACAAAACTAAAAGCTAAACTAAAATCTACAGTTTTAGAGCCTGGTCTGGCAGCATGATTGGATAGTTAGACAGAACCTGGGATCAAGGTTGGATTAAGGTTTATTTTACCTTAGAGGAAGCCTGCACAAAGCTTCATAGTTTCATAGGACTGGATCCAATTCACAGCACACAAGACCCCTGTTATGACTTCCAACTAAAACATGTTTAGCCTACTCCAACCTGGCCTGTCAATAAGTAAATCTCCACCATCCTCTTCCATTCCTTTCTTCATCCCAGAAGTCCTTCTCAAGTCTAGAGATTTCTTCTCCTCCTTTTACTCGCAATGTAGTATATGCATCCTTTTATTGCCATGGGATAGTTATGAAAACGTTATGCTATCTTGCCTATGTTAGGGTCACTACTATCTTTAATAAATAACATATTTTGGCCAGGTGTCTATGTAGCTGGAATTTAGATGGGTATGGATAGCTGCAGGCTGTCACATGGCCAACTCAAAGGTTGCACATAAAATAAAGCTAACGTCAGGCGCAAGAAATCAGGAATCAGGGATATTCAACTGAGAACAAGTTTAACCTATGCAAGTTCACTACAAGAATCTGAACTATTAACAGTCAAAGCAAACTGGAGTTAGATAAGACTCAATTGAATTCAAGGAGGACTGGACTTAAAACTCTTGTGGGCATGTCAGCCGACATTGTCTGGCAGATGGCACCTGGAGGAGGGCAGTCCTATGTGAGCGCACTGGGCGGTGGGAGGCCGGTAGGAGGTGCTCCTGCAAGTACCCCGGGCCCATGCCATAAAGGGCTTTATAGGTAAGTACCAGCACCTTGAAGCAGACCTGAAGGACCACCGGCAACCAGTGCAGCTCGCGCAGGAGAGGTGTTACCCGGGAGTAATGGGAAGCTCCCGTAACAACCCGCGCAGCCACATTCTGGACCAGTTGGAGCCTCCGGATGCACCCCAAAGGCATCCCCATGTAGAGAGCATTGCAGTAGTCCAAACGAGAGATAACAAGAGCGTGAGTGACTGTACGGAGGGCATCTCTATCTAGGAAGGGTCGCAACTGGTGCATCAGGCGAACCTGTGCAAAAGCCCCCCTGGACACGGCCGTTAATTAAAAGTAAGTTAAAATATAGAATTATAGAGCCACTGATTAATATAAAGAAGATACAGCCAGGAAGCTGACATAAAAATGAGCAGAGAGCAAAGCTATTCCTTACTCCAAGAGGTTCAACAGCTCTTAATTAAATTCTTTGTCTAATTTTGTACAACACCGCACAAAACCTGGTAATCTTATATTTTATTTCAGGATTAATATCAGAAACTAAGAGTTGCTTGTACTGCTGGTCATTATATCCAGTTTTACTAACCAGAGGAGGCAGCCAGAGTGTTTCATGGTTCTTTATAGCATCCAGGATCACATGAGCACAATTTATAATTTTTTTACTCAAAACAAGCATTTGCTTCTGATTTCTGCAAAAAAATAAAAAAATAATAAAAAAATATGACCGTAAATTTACGACCATGGCATTTGTTTAACAAAAAAGGTAGTAAAAACAAGTCTGATCACATGGTGACCTGCTGTATAATCATCATGACTTATGACCACAATTGCTAGGCTCCATTATGGCCATAAGTCCAGGACTACCTATAAATGCAATACTATTTGGTTTCTTTGATGGGTAGAATGTCCATCATATCTTTTATCTTGGAAATCTGCCTCAGGTTATTTCTGATTCATCTTTTTTGATTAAAAAGGTTATTGACTGTGATTTGGACTCCCAGCATACATAATATATCATAATAATAAGACAACTGAATGAACTACTAAACCAGGGTTTTTCAAGCTACATTCCATTCCACAAGACACTAACGGGTTAAAAAAATGACTCTAACCAATTTTCTATTGTTAAAGCTTTGCTTTTTGATTACGGGTCTCAGGAATCATCCTTATCCTAATTACCCAATGACATCTGCAGTCTGCACTACGTCATAGCTCTATACAGCTGCTGCACAGCTGTCTATGTGGGCAATGCCATTCACAAAAACCATTGGTGTAAGAAGCTTTCTCACAATCTAACTTTAGCCTTTCAGAGATAGTTCCATGCTGCTTGGCATCCAAAATTTAATCATGCCATCAGCCCAAAGCAAGGCACCCAATATTTTCTCCAAAACATCCTGAATGCACATCTCATAGTTTACTGATTTGTGGATTTAATTTGTGAGATAAAATTACCCTTCCATTTATAAACATCTTAGCCGTTAACAGCATGATGTCTTCTCCTAGAGATCCTTTTCTATGATGTATCACTTCTTTTATTAACCATGAACAAAAATGCAGGCAAAGAGGCAGGAAAGGGCCATCAAACCAGGGAGGACTGGTATCCTACTGCATCGACTTGGGAGGTTGGGGATAGGAGGCCCTGTTCTGCAGTGGTTCTCCTCCTATCTCTCGGGCCGCTTGCAGTTTGTATCGGCAGAGGGTCAGAGATCCTCCCAGAGGCCCCTCATTCTCTGTCGGAGCGCCGACCCTCTGGAATGATTTGCCCACCAAGGTCAGGATAGCCCCAGACCTCCTCTCCTTTCACCGCGAACTGAAGATGTGGCTCTTCCGTCAAATAACTTGATCTGCTAGGGGTTGCACAAACTGTAATAATTTTAAATATGGTTTTTAAGGGGTTTTAAACTTATTTTGTTATTTTGTGATTTGTATTATTGATTGTTGTTGTAAGCCGCCCTGAGTCCGTCGGAAGAATGGCGGCATATAAATTGCAAAAATAAATAAATAAATAAATAAATAAATAAATAAATAAATAAATAAATAAGGACTCAAGGATTCAGGACCAACCAAAGTAAGTAGTAACTTTCTCTGTCATGCTGCTTGTTTCAGGGAACATTCTCCCAACTGAAGAGTGGGGTTGGTCCATCCCTCCTCATTTTCAGAAAGTCCTCAAGTCTTGGCTTGGTGATCAGGCCTGGAGGTCTGAGACCTTGAGGTGGCTCCATTGTTGATCAAATCTCTTGTGTGTATATGTGTTTTAATATGATTGGGTTTTCACATTTTTTTTTATATCCCAAAAGTCTTTTTTTCAAGAGGAAACTGGACTTTCTTGTTTTACTTTGAAGACGGTTCGTTTCTCATCCAAGAAGCTTCTTCAGCTCCACCATCCAGTCAGAGCTGAAGAAGCTTCTTGGATGAGAAGCAAAATGTCTTTAAAGAAAAAAAAAAAGTCCAGTTGCCTCTTGAAAAAAGCACCTCTGGGACAACCATGACCTGGATGACTGAGAATATTGTTTTTATTATTTTTCTCTTCTACGCTGCCCAGAATTACTTCTAGTGATGGGCAGCCACATACCTTTGATTAAACAGATAAATAAAGGCAGCACAACTTGATAAGATACATTTTTCTGCATTAATCGAATCCAAATATGGAACAAAAGCCCTCCTCTACAAGATGAGGCCAATTACAGAGCATTATTACCTCCACTTCTTTGTCTATATGTCCCTAATTACATACCTGAATGGCATTCTTTTGAGTGTTTTTAGCAGTTAGTGTCTGCTGCCTACAGCCACAGATGTAAAACGGCTCTCAAATATTAAATAAATTATGAAGTCAAATGGCAATGTTAAAGAAGTGATTTATTGGGCCATGCAAACTAGGTCCAATTCAATCTGAACCAATTTGGAAAATCAACCCAGTTTAGTTCCAGCATTGGTTTGGATCAAATCTCTGAATCAGCTATGTTTTAATTTGGACTAATTTTTGACCATTAAAATGCATATGTGTGCATGCAGGAAGCATCCCAATCAATCAGAATCAATACAAATCAGTTCAGATGCCTTTGATTTGATGGATTGAGTTGAATCAACACTCTAAACAAGTTCCAATAACTACAAATCATATTTCATAGCCAGCTTTTCCTTAGGATAGGTAGATATTTGTGTACCAGCAATCGGACTGTCAAAAACAACAGGTGTCCATTACATCGCCATCCTGAAATCACTCACTTCTAAATTAGAAGATGTATTTTCATACAGAAATCATAGAGAGTGCCAGCTCTGAATTCAAAACAAGTTTATCCTTTTACACTTTAATAGAGCTTTTGCTATTCATGCAAGAGAAAATCATGTCTGCAGTCTGTGTAAGAGAATGCAGTCCAAAATTTAACTTGGAGTGTGAAATAGAGAAAAATAAAATAAAAAAAATAATTTTGTTAAAAGTTGACTTTTTTTTTAGATTAATTTAAAATTTACACAACTGATTTTCTTCCATAGTTGTATTCATGCAAAAATAAGACTTGCAATCCCTCCCTCCACCAACAAGTATTTTGAAATCAAGAGATAATATATTACACGTTGGGTCAATTATAAAGTAAGGGATTGTACTTTGAGTTCAACCTAAAAGTTCAAAATACATTCATATTACCTTCCTTCACAGATAACGTCTTATAAACTATGGTTCCTCTTTAACTCTTAATCTTTACTATCATCATAGTTACTCCAACAGTTTTAAGTAAGCACCAGCTAGGAAAGGAGAAGTTAAATGAATTAATACATATAGTTTGCACATTAATAAATCTACAGCTAACAAGGTTATCCTATTGATGTATTTTGTGTTGTATTATTTTATTGTTCTATTATTTTACTTCTGTTTACATACCTTTCATTTTTCTTACTTTTTATTATTGTAAGCCACCTATAGTAACCCTATGTCAAGACAGGTGGCATTTTTTTTTCTTTTTACAGCAGGCATCAGAATTTCATTTTTTAATGTGTGCTAGTGTGTTCCCAGAAAAAAAGTGACAATAAAGGTTATCTCATCTCATCTCATCTCATCCTATCCTATCCTATCCTATCCTATCCTATCCTATCCTATCCTATCCTATCCTATCCTATCCTATCCTATCCTATCCTATCCTATCCTATCCTATCCATCTCTCACCTCACCTCACCTCACCTCATTTTATCTTAATAAATTAAACAAACAAAACAAACAAATAAATAAGATTCCTAGCAAAATGACACAAGGCCACTAGCGAGCAGGTGTCCATATCTTTTGTGAGAATAATTTTTTGATAAGACATTCAGCCCCGTGAAACAAAGGGCCTTCGCCCCCCCCCCCCCCCCCCCGATACATGAAAGGATCAATTGTCTCATTTCCCAAAACAAAAGCATAAGTTCTTTGGGCTTTGTTGGCATTTTTAATAACAAGAAGAAAACTCTACAAAAAGAAGGGAAGAGGAGCAGAGGTATTGCAATTATCATTTTTTAACCTTTGGAGAAATCCAATTAGGAAAAAGACAAAGTTGATCATTGTTAGAATATAATTAATCAAAAGTAATTGTTGAAGAAAAATAAATGTTATTCCCCACAATGCTGCTTGAGAGACTTACTGGATTATAAGAAAAGGCCATTCATTTTTTGGCCTTTTGTTAAGATTTAATTATGTCTTCCCAGAAAAATATAATAATAATAGAAAACCTTGATGGGATTCTCTAAGATAAGAGTATCAATTTTTAATCCTGAATACTAAAATGTAATATTAGCTCTAAGTCTTCATGGCCAATGATGAGTGGCTGACATCTCTTGTAAAAGAAATACTATTTTTAATTAACCTATTGATTTCTTTGAAGGGGTTTGCTGGAATCAATAAAAACAATCACATTGAGAAGGCGAGAGTGTTTCCCCCCCCCCTTCAAAAGCAATATAAATCATATTTACATTTTAAATATTAAAATTGAAATAGCAAACTATATAGATTGAACTGAAATGCAGCAATCTTTAGGGTACATCCACTGGAATCAATGTGAATTAAGTAGACGGGATGGTGAGAACTTTATTTCTTTTAGAAATAAACGATCGAAGCTATGATATGGCAATGAGGACCACAAAGAGGAATTAACCATGATGTTGAATCTATTATGTGCTCAACAAGCCATGCACCACGGCTGAAAAATCACCTCTATTAACAAACATTAATTTTGTTAATAGAGTCCACAGGATTGTCTGGGACGCTACACATCCTCTTCACAACCTGTTTTCCTTGTTTTCCTTCTGGGAGGGGGCTTTATGGTATCTGAACATCAATCATAGTTTTGTTCCATGTAGCAGCCACCTTGGGAATCCACAACCTTGATTCATATGTATAGGTGTATGTATGTGTGTGTGTGTATACACACAAACATATGTATACAGCATGTGTATATGTGGTTATGAATGTGTATGGGTAGATAGATACTTTCTCTTGAGAGCAGGCAACAGAATTTCATTTTTAATGAATTTTAATGAATTTCATTTTTAGGGCCGGTGTGTTCACAGTAAAAAAAATGACAATATGTTATCTATCTATCTATCTATCCATCCATCCATCCATCCATCATCTACTTGCTTGAATTTTGGCAGGAAAAAAATACTCTCTCATTTTTGAAGGGGACAAATGTGGACACAAATGTCAGGATGCCAGTTCTGTCAGATATTAAGCTACATACTGAGGACATGGACAAAATTATGGGGGCAAAAATGTTTTCTCTCATCTGTCTCATTCATTCATTCGTTCGTTCGTTCAGTTTCTATAACTGTCCATCTCAGTCAATGGCTTACAACAACAACAACAACAACAACAACAACAACAACAACAACAATTTTAAAGAAAGCAGCTGGATGACAGATTAAATAGCTGGAAAACCAAAGCTTTGCATGGACAGCACTGGAAAAACATTGAAGGAAAATGTGATGACACATTTTACATGGGCATGGCTTAAGATAAGAACCATCAAGAAAGAAACAGAAGGTTTAATACTCGCTGCTCAAGAACAAGCACTACAGACTAATGCCATGAAAGCAAAGATACAAAAATCCACCAACAATCCAAACTGTCGACTTTGTAACAACAAAGTTGAAACTGTTTCACATTTAATATGTGAATGCAGCAAAATCGCACAAACTGATTACAAAGCTAGACATGACCTAGTTGCTAAATTAGTTCACTGGTCATTATGTAAAAAATATGACTTACCGGTAACCAAAAAGTCATGGGAACATAAAGTGGAAAAAGTTATAGAAAATGAGAAGGTGAAGATCTTGTGGGACTTTCGAATACAGACGGATCATCACTTGGAACACAACATGCCAGATATCACAGTTGTCAAAAACCGAAACGTACAATTTACTGACATCGCGGTACCAGGAGACGCCAGAGTCGAAGAAAAAGAACTGGAAAAAATCCTGAAATATTGTGACCTGGCCATAAAAACTACATGGCTATGGATGAAACATGTCCCAGTGATACCCATTGTCATTGGGGCACTTGGTACCATGTCCAAGAATTTCACAAAACGCTTCAAGAAATTGCAGCTTCCTGAAATAACACCAGTGGAACTGCCAAAAACTGCAGTACTCGGAACATGATATGTTTTAAGAAGGTACTTGGTTGATACCTAGGACACTGGCAGCAACCCCTATCAACCATTAGCACCAGTCAATGGTGTTTGTGACACATTTTTAAATGTCCAGTTGACTGAGTTTCATTTTTAATGAATAAAAGAGAGTAATAATAATAACAATAATAACAATAATAGCACCAATCAATGGTATTTGTGATGCATTTTTGAATGTGCAGTTGACTGAGTTTCATGTTTAATGAATAAAGTAAATAGTAATAAACAATTAAAATACTAAAAACATTTTAAAGTAACAAAGCACAATGGAAACAACCAAAATAATGATACACAGCATCGAAGAAAGTTGATCAGTTAGCAACACAACCAGGGAACAGGTTCTTGGCACATTCAGCACCCAAGACTTGGGAGCATAGCCTGGTTTTTAGGGCCTTATGAAAGGCTAAGAGGGTTAGTCTTTCATAAGGCCTAACCTTATGAAAGGTTAGTTCTAATCTCTAATCTCATTCTAATCTCCAAAGGGGAAATGTTCCAATATTGATTTACTAAATTAACTGGGGGGAATATACAAAAGTATGAAGGCTATTGCTGAGCACATTGTAAGCCGCCCTGAGTCTCCAGAGAAGGGCGGCATATAAATCAAATTAAAAAAAAATAAATTCCTTTAAAAAGAAACTTCTGGAGATACCCTGGGCCAGAGTTTTATGATGAGCTCTGTTAGGAGTATCACTTTTTGAGGCCAGCTTTGTTAGAAGGTGACAATGGTTCAGTGTCAGACACTCTTAAAAAAACAAGGAGAATCTTGAAGCAGTTTTGAACCCTTTAACTACCGAGCCATGTACAGGCTATTAGTAGTGGCACCATGTAGAGAATGGAGATGATTTACCTTGATGGAAACATGCAGGAACCGGTACCTAGGCCAAAAGACCTGAAACCATTTTTAAGTCCAGAATAGTAAGATAATATTTTGGAACGGCTCAGGCTGACACCTCCTTGATTCATCAGAGTGTAAGAAATGGGGAGAATTATAGCACAATCAGACTTGTAATATTCTGTTATTGTAGCCAGTCAGGATAGTTTAAACTTTTTGGTGGAGTCGATTCCCACTCTGACCTTCCTACTGGGAATGACACAGATGACCAGAAATAGGTTATTTTTCTCAGTTCATATGACACACCTCAAGAATATCATTCAGCTTCCAAAGATCTGATGTTATCACTTACGACCTCAACTATTTGGTTCATGAGAAAGAATTTTCTCTGGTATGATAACCCAACTGGGAAAATACTTCAACCAAAAGAGTTACATCACTCACACTTTTACATGTGCTTTGAAAACAGCACCTTTCTAGCAGCCATAGTTACATCCTTACCATGTTACCAGTAACAAGAACAGCAAACTGCACACTTTCTGAAAACAGACTGTGAATAATCAACAGAATAACAAGAGCACAGCAATGAGAATTATCTTCTCTTTTTTTTAATCATCCTGCCAGTCGTTTAAAACAGTTTGAAGCAGTGATATCATTCAACAGCCACGTGGAGATCAGTCTCCAATTGTCTCCATGAATATTTCCAATTCAGTGAAAAATTATCCACAGTTTAAAACATTCATCACCCAGAGGATTTCACGGTGGGTTGCAACCCACAAAACGCAAGACGAAACAATAAAGTCAAGTAAAAGAAATAATAGATCCAGCACGCACCCTAATGAATATTGTAGCAGTTGTAATCAAGCAGCACTGAAGAACGAGAGGTTTGGGTCAGACCGTGGATAGTACTAACTCCTGAATATCAGCACAAATACCCGAATCATACGCTGGTGCTAAAAGACAGATAACGTTGATACTAATCTGGCCATTAGGGAAGGGGGCTTCAGATCTTGGAAATTCTTCGAGGGCCAGGGCTACAAATGCTCTGATGGATGATCTAAACAACATCTTTATTCCTCCCTTTTGCATTCTGAAGACTAACAAAGCATGAAACATTCTGGTCAGCCCGGACCTGATGAATGCATTCGAAACCAACAGCATGTTGCAGCCACCAAAAAAGCCAATGCAGTCCTAGGCTGCATCAACAGAGTTGCACTACACTAGTGAAGCCACGTTTGGAATATTGCATCCAGTTCTGCTGAGATCCTAGAAAGAGTGCAGAGAAGAGCAACCAAGATGATTAGGTTAAAACATATGAAGAACGGTTGCAGGAATTGAGTATATCTAGTCTAGTGAAAAGGAGGACTAGGGGTACATGTGATAGCAGTCTTCCAATATTTGAGGGGCTGCCACAAAGAAGAGGGGTCAACCTATTCTATGACCCATCCAGATGTATCCAAAACAAAATTTAGTGGCCAGTTGAATTTTTCTGAAGAGGAAAGACATCAGCCTTACAACCAAATGAAGATTAGTTAAAACAATATTTTTTCCAAAGAGTGCAGAGAAGAGCAACAAGAATGATTTAGGTGGCTGGAGGCTAAAATGTATGAAAATAGTTGCGGGAATTGGGCATGTCTAGTCTAGTGAAAAGAAGGACTGGGGGTACATGATAGCAGTCTTCCAGTATTTGAGGGGCTGCCACAAAGACGAGGGGGTCAAGCTATTCTCCAAAGCAAGACAAGAAGCAATGGATGGAAATTAATCAAGGAAAGAAGCAACCAAGAACTAAGGAGAAATTTCTTGACAGTAAGAACAATTAACATATTGTGTCCTTATCAAATTCATAAAATATTCTTTATCCTTCCCTCTCTGCAAATCATTTTACATAAGGCCAAAAATATTTACTAATGAAACATTTGTTAGCAAGAAGGCAGATAGTTCAGAAAACTGATGAAGGACTGCTTGCAAATAAATAACTTGCAAGTAAATTTTCCTAATTTAATTCAGAGATGTATATATGACATCATTACAAGTTGAGGTGGCTTTGCAGGGTATCCATTACCTTGAATTTACATAGCTTTTAGTATTTTTGTTTTGTTTTGTTACAGAAAAGAAAATCCATTTAATCCATCTCAGAGATCTAGTATACCAGTTAAATGGTAGTACAGTCAAAAAGAAGGGAGCATTTTAAATTTCCACCAGGACATTTAGTTTTCCTCTGTAATTATATCAGCAGGGCCTACACATTAAGCAGTAATGTCGACCAAATAATTATTGCCAGATCCTGATATGTTTTAAATAGAGGAGCCATAAGGCCATCAAATATTTGGTGTGGGGTAGCACTGTTAGTCAAAACACGCCTATGAAATTTCAGCACCTCGTTGGTTTTACTGTACGCCTGTCACAGGATTTATAGAAGTGACTATGAAATAAGAAGAGAGAAACATGATTTATAAGCATAGCCTTTTTCTTTAAAAAATGTATGGAAATGTATGCCTTTTGACACGAATGACCAGCAATCTATACGAGCCTACCAGTTTTTTTTTTTTTTTTTTTTTAAAAAAAGCTTTTTGGCCTTCGTTCCCACAAACGTCCTTGAGTTTCTTAGCCAAACAGCTTGGTGGGTTTTTTTTTTCCAGATTTATAGGTTACCATCCATTATCAGAGTTTCAATCTGCTGCAAGCTTTATAAGGAACTATCACCTATTTATTATCGCTACCATCACTAGACACTCACAAGCCATCGTGAGCAGATGACCTTGGAGAGAAGAAGAGAAACATTTGAAAGGCAGAAAGGAGACAGGACACACGATCTTCTGACATTGACAAATGCAGCGTTTTTAAGGCTCTCATTTTGAGACTCTTCCTTCAGGTTGTCCTGTAAACCTTTTCTGTGGCTTCAGACCATTTTAGGCCATTTTGTCTTGTTGCTAGACCCCTCTTTTCCAAAAGGCAACTGGACTTTCTTGGGTTGGGGTGGGGTGTTCCCTTGAAAACGTTCTACTTCTCATCCAGGAAACTTCTTCCGCTCATTTATTTATGCATGTGTGCTTAATAGTGGTCAAATGGTTGTGGCTTGCAGGAAGACCAAGATTCAGAGCTTTACTATTCATCCATGTATCTTTACTGGAATGTACCCTAGCCTAATGCAGGTCTAAAGATAGGTTGACTCCATCAGAATTTGCTGTTCCCTGATCATTTTTTTCCTTTGCCAGACTCCAAAAAAACCAAGAAAGACACACTGAGACTCTTCTAAGCACTTTACTTTATTGTTTTGCACCTATAGATAGAAATCTTGCCAAACTAAAGCAAACTATTTGCATAAAAAAAAAATATAGATTCTGAGAATGTCGCAAAGAAGAATGGATCTACTATTCTCCAAAGCACCTGAGGGCAAGACAAGAAACCATGGATGGAAACTAATCAAAGAGAGAAGCAACCTGGAACTTAGGAGAAATTTCCTGACAGGGAGAACAATTAACCAGTGGAATGGCTTGCAGGTGCTCCATCACTGGAGGTTTTGAAGAAGAGATTAGACAGCTATTTGTCCATAATGGTATGGGATCTCCTGCTTGTTCAGGGGGTTCAACTAGAAGACCTCCCAGGTCCATTCAAATATCTCAAACTTTTGTTAAATTGCTAGAGAGGAGCCATCTTAACTCTCTTCTTCCAAACCAAACTATCTAAACTTTACAAGATTGAATCTGGATCGGTCACCAGGACCAAAGCTCTTCTGAGCTTTCAGACTCATGCTGGAGCCCATCTTCAAGGAACTTCTCTCTACTGGAATATGTACTTTGGGCTACTTCTACTCTACGCTACGCTACTGTACTCTACACTATGCTCCACTACTCTACTTTACTCAAACTTTGCCATCTCTCGGGCATCTGGAATGCGTCCCCTCCCTTCTGGGAATCCAAACTACATTCCACACACACCTTCCATTACTTATTTTATAAGTTGGATTGCTGAAGTTGTTCCCTTGGAGCCACTGAATTCCCACCACATCACTTTAAGCAAATTTGAAATTGGAGTTAAATTAATATTGGAAAATCATCCTGGGCCCCATCAAGAAGATGCTGCCAGGTGGGATTTGAAGACATTTACAGAAGGAATTCCCCAAGGATGTTTGAGTAAAAGATGTCTCCTGTGCCTCTAACAGGGTCTAATAAACCCCTACATTCATTTACCATTCTTTATTTTCTTAAGGTCCCCTCTGTTAAAACAAAGTTTTACTTTGGCAGCTGAAAGAGTAAGAGTGGGACAGCCACTGTTTTGTCAAGTTTTTTGAAAAGTAACAAGGATCGGATGAGTGACATCAAGTCCTGACAGTGGCAAGCCATCTGGGCCCGCAGCTCGGCATGTATGCGTGGACAGCTCCATTTTCATGGGAAATGACATCAATCAAGGTCAGATGAAAAACCAAATTAGGACTACTTTTTCATAGATGACCAGCCAGCCATCAAATGTGGGTCAGTGTAATGAGCATCTACTGACGTTCCCTGAAAAACAGTGGCAGGTGGCTGGTAATATCACATCTGGAGAACCATGTGAACAGCTGGCAAGTCTCCTAGCATGAAGCTTTCAGTTATGCATTTTAGATTTTTTTTTTTTAAAAAAGCAAACTTTTGTGACAGATTTCACCTACAAGAGGGAATTTTGTTCCTTTGTACTTTATGTAGCTTTTAGCCTGGAGTTCCTGAGGAGTGGGGAGGACTGACCGAGACTTTTTGAAGAGTTGCTTTCATTTTTTTTAGGCTGCTTCTCTGATGCTTGCTAAGAAATTCTGTCTTAGTGGAAGCGTTTTAATGAAAAAGAAACCCAAAGAATGGGTATGTGTGTGTGAAATTCCATCAGTTTAGCTAGAATATTTCTAAGAGGGAAAGGAAGAGGAGAGGGAATCAGTGTTCACACAACCCCATTTGCTATGGATTATAATTCTATGGACTGATTTAATCATGCATCGATTGATGCATGTCGCTTCTCAGCTGATTTTGTCACCTTTATTTAGCTTGCTTCTTCTTTAGACAACTTTAACCTGAAACCCCTGTCTGCTTGGCATGTGTATATTTGTCATAACAAATCTATGGCCTTCACACAATAAGTAAAATGTCCCCCAATATCCAGGACATCTCTCAAATGCTAACAATGAACTAATCAGTGATTAAAAAGTCAGTAGAATTGAAATGTTAGGCATGAAGAATCAGGACCACCTGATAGGTTCCATGATTTATTGCTTATGCCTATACACAAGAATCTAGTCAACGAACAGCCAGCATTAATTTGGTGCTAGATAAGAGTCAAGGCAATTCAGGAGAAGTTGGACTTGAATCACTGGTGGGAACTGGTGGGAATGTAATGATTCTAGGCTGATTCCTCTCTTGACTCTACCCTCTGCCTTTCATTCTCCTACAAAGGAAGGTTTATATTGTGCCGAGAGATGACTTTGAAAACAATAGCCATTGTGGATTCTTTTGTTCCCAAATGGCCAAATCTAATAAAATATAGTAGCAATTGATTCATTATTGTTCTTTGGAAGGACAGATACCAAAGCTGAGGCTCAAATGCTTTGGCCACCAGATGAGAAAAGATCCCAATGTTGGGAAAGAGGGAAGGCAAAGGAGAAGATGGACAGCAGAGGATGAGATGACTAGATAGTGTCTTTGACTCAATGGACATGGATTTGAGCAAACTCCAGGGGGGGCTGGCATTCTGTGGTCTTCACGAAGAGTCGGACACAATTTAGTGACTGAACAACAAGCAGTTAATACCTGGCTATCACATAATATCTTTGCATGTGATAAAAATAACAAGAGGAAGTTCAGGCTAACCATGATGGCAGAACTGAACTTTCTCAAGGTCTATCTTCAGATATCTATCAATCAAGATTATATGTTAAATTCCTCCTATTTAGCAAGGACACCTTCTTCTCTGAAACCCAATCGGTCTTCTAAGAGCATTTCACCTTTCCTCCAGTTTGCAAAGGATCCAACATCAGTCACACAGATTTTGGCTTTACTTCTTGATGTGTAAAGAGGCACAGCCCATGGACCCAAATCCTTCCCTTGGCATTAGTTGACACCCCTGCTTCCCTGCTTTAAAATTATTTTCTTATTAAAGTATTAAGCCAAAAACTACCATAGGGACAGAGATAATTAAGAACTAGGAGTGAGCTTCAGCAAAATCAGTGAGATTGACTTCTGAAGATGCATGAATAATGCATTTGGAAGTGATTTCCGGAGATCACAAGGAGATAGAACATCAGATATGTAGCAACAGAAGAATCAGTTAGCAGATTTTTTAAAAAAAATATACTGTATAAATGATTATGAGCAGAAGCAGAAGCAGCACATCCACAAATGAAAATTCAACACTGAGTTTTGGCGGTCCAATAACTCTTAATTCACCCTGGCTTTGCTTTCCAGCTTCCATTCATGTTCTGCTCCTTCTACCTGTCAACATGAAACTGTTGTCAGCTCAAACATGTGAAAATATATCTATCTGGATTCATGCAGAGATGTTTAGATTTGCCAACTGATCCAGCAACAGAGGCTCAGGTAGATGGAATAGAATTCACTGCTTGCTTCACTATTATTGATTTGAAAGACAAGAGTAGAAACTGCCTCTGGAAGACATGGTAAGGTCTGCTAAGTAGATAAATATGAGATCTATTGAAGACAAGATAACTTTTCTTAAAGCTAGCAGAGTTTTGGAAGGAAAAAATAATAATTGCCAAGTTCCAATGCTAACAGACTGAGGCACTTATTACTTCAGTTAAATATCCCAAATATTCAGAAAAAATGCCGTATTATAGTTCACCAGCCATCTCACTTGGCTTCAAGGAGATGATTCTTACCTATCCAATGGGCAGAAACTGAGTATGTCACAATCCTTGTTCTAATGTTGGTCTGTTTAACAACCGGGGGGGAGGGGGGAGAAAGAGAATGTGAAATGGAATTTCTTTTCCCTCTATTCCCTACACACAGAAGGGTGGTTTGAACAATTGCACAAAATGTGTCTGCTTTGAAATTCATATCACATTTCACCTCATTGATATTGAGTAGTCAGAATGAAGCATGTGAAAACTCCATGAAATAATGCTAGCAGAATTCTTCATACAAGCTTTGCTCAATATTCTTAGTTCTGCCTCCCTTTGCTCAGTAAACACACACACACACACACACACACCTAGGTTCCAGGTGAAAAAAATAGGGCGTATTAGTGAATTTCTTCAGCAAAAAGGTAGCAGTTGGCAGTTGGCTACACCTTGCAATCCTCTAGATCAGTGGTCCCCAACCTTTTTATCGCCGCGGACCAATCAGCCTTTGATAATTTTACCGTGGCCCGCTGAGCGCGCGCAGGGGTGGGGGCTTTGGGCCACACGTGCGTACCTGCGCGGGGCTCTCTTCCCTGGAGCCTTTGCGCACGGCCCAGGAGCTTTTGCGCACGGCCCAGGAGCTTTTGCACACGGCCCAGGAGCTTTTGCGCACGGCCCAGGAGCCTTTGCGCTGCAGCGTTCATGTCCCCCGGCCGCTGCGCGGCCCGGTGCCAGGTACTCCACGGCCCGGGGGTTGGGGACCACTGCTCTAGATTATGTCCTGAATATAGTATTTTCAAGATAAACCAACCCGGCCACATCTCTAGAGTCTTGAAAGATTTGGGCTTCTTTTTATTTACTTACTTATTTTAACATGACATTGCATTTTGAGTAACGATGCCCATTTCCTGAAAAAAGTTGCTGAGATCTAACACAAACTTCAAGAGCTATTTCAAGAACTTCAGACTTCTGAGGATACCCTGAGATTCAAACTTCTGCAGCAAGAAATGCAGGAGAAGGCCTGTTAGAGAATGTAGCAGGAGGACCCAGCAAAACATTTCATTAAATGGTAAACATATCTTCGATGAAGGATAGGAACTTAGTTCAGCTGCTCATGAATCCTTACCGACATATTTTGATTATCAGTTTATAATACAAAATAGAAAAATATAAAAGAAAATGGGAGGGAAATAAAGGAGCAAGTGTAGGGCAAAAAGGGAAAAAGCAAAAAAAGGCGTTGATGTCTGTCTTCCTTTGGCGTAGTAGAATAAGATAATAGCATCAAACTTCAACTTTTTACTTTTACATAATAATATTTCTATAACAACAAACCTATCTAATCGGTAAACCCCAAAATCAAAGTTTAATTATTGTCCGCCTCAAGCACAAAGTCCAGAAGTGATTTCCAAGTAGAAACAAAAGTAATTATTTTTTTTTTTTAATCAAAGCAGTCAATTTGGCCATCTCTGCTAACTCCATCAACTTCTGCAACCATTATCCATTGCAGGAATCAAAGTGTCTTTCCATTTTTAGTTCTAAATTTTTTCCCAAGTTTTTTTTCATGAATCCTAACAGATGTTCATTATAACTGAAAATGTACTTTTATTCAGAAATACATGTGAATGGAAAATCCTCCCTTCTATTTAAGGTACTTCTTGAAGAGAAGAATAATTCAAGAAAAAGAACAACAAAATTTGTTATTCAGCTTTTCCCAAACTTTTCCAACTGGAAATAATTGATTATTACCATCAACTTCCAAGCTAGCATGATCCTGCTTATTGGTGGATAATAGAATATCATCTAATTTTCCTGGAAGCCGCTGTAGTAATTCTGATCTTATTGTTTTTATCCTCCCTAGAATCCCTGCAATATGATTTACTATGATTTACTGTCTGCTATTCCCTTTCACTCTCTCCATAGCTTTCCTTCACTATTGGGTAGAAGATGGAGGAACGATAGTTTTACTTTCCTGCATACCCTTGACATGGTTCTGTAAAATCCTATAACTTTCTCTAAATTATACATAGCTGCATGTTCTTAAGCGTTAAAAAAGAAAATCACATAATGAGTGATTTTGATCACTCGTTAAGAGCTCAAGGCAAAGTCTACCTTAACTATCAACATGGTATCTACAGCAAGAACCTCTGAAGTTTAATTGTTGTGTTTATCACACAAACAAGCTTTTTGACCAAGGTTCTGGCTGAAAGCAGAGTTTCAGAAATGTTTATATGTGTATGATTGTGTGTATAATATAGATGCAATGTTGCAATATTTTCAGGATCAGACTCAATAAATCATTTAAGAATTAAGAGTTCAAATATATCTCTCTTTATTTACATGAGGCATTCTATATTCACTGAATATTCACAGATAGAAGCAAGGAATGAGAGCGTGCAGCTCCTTATATATACAATGGGTGGAGCTAGATATGGGAGTGGTGAAATATGAATACATTAAGGAGTGAAGAATAAATTAACCCCTGATATCCCGTTCATATACTATTTACATATTGGAGAATAAGGCATTTACTTGTGACAAATCCCCCTCTAAATGCCGATTCGATATGCTACACCAATTACATTCAGATTCAGAACAATACAAAACATATAACTTAGAAGTCAGGTATTTATGTTGTTTAGATGGCAAAGGTTTTGTTAATATGTCAGCTAATTGTTCTGATGTCTCACAATGCACTGCTTTAATAAATCCATCCTGAGATAACTGTCTCACATGTTTAAATTTTATATCTATGTGTCTGGACCTTTGTCCAATGGCATCAGATCTAGATATTTCGATAGCCGCTTTATTATCTTCATGCATAATAAAAGGCAAGGTGGGTTTTTTCCAAATGTCAGAAATTAAGTCATTAAACCATACAAGGTTATTTGCTGCTTTAGATAGACAAACATATTCTGCTTCTGTTGTTGAAGTGGCCACTAAATCTTGTTTGCCAGTGTACCAGTAAACTGGACAACCGTTAAGGAGGAATATATAACCAGATGTACTTTTTCTGCATGAAGTGTCTCCAGCCCAATCCGCATCTGCGTAACATGTGAGGTTTGGCTCCTTGACATTATTAGGCTCTAATATCAAACAAAAATCTAAGGTATTCTTTAAATATCTTAATATCCTTTTGACAGCTTCCCAATGGTACATTGTTGGTTTGCTGACATGTCTGGACAATAAATTGAGGGGTAAAGCGATATCAGGTCTGGTCCAATTGGAAATGTAAAGAAGGGAACCTATGATTGATCTATAGAATGTGTTATCTTTGAACTCGGGGGATGATTCATCTGCATTCCTTAAAAAATCAGTCTGCATAGGAGTGTCACAGGGTTTAGCATCGCTTAGATTACATTTGTTCAAGAGCTCTATGATCTTATCTCTCTGTGAAAGCTTGAATCCTCTTCTAGTTTTACTAATTTGAACACCAAGATACTTATTTACCTTGCCCAAAGATTTCAGTGAAAAATGTTCATTTAGCTTTGTTACAAATGTTTCTCTTTTTTCTTTATGTTTACCTATGTACAAAATGTCATCCACATAGATCAATACAAATTCTATGGAATCATCACCCTTTTTAACAAAGAAACAGTTATCAGCAGTAGTAGCACTGAAATCCATAGTTTTAAGTACTTTTACTAAACAATCATACCATCGTTTACCAGATTGTTTTAACCCGTATAAACTTTTGTTTAATAACCAAGTCTCATTCTTGTTTGTGTATTGACTGTGGGGTGCTCTTACATATATTTCCTTATCTAATTTTGCGTGTAAATACGCAGTCTGTATGTCATATTGGAATACATCGAGATTGAGTGCTGATGCTACAACTAGAGCTGTTTTGACACTCTCAGTTCTTACTGTGGGGGAGTATGTGTCAGTATAATCCTCGGGATATTTCTGTGCATAACCTTGTGCAACTAATCTAGCCTTGTATAGAGTATTGCCTCCCTCTAAATTTTTAATTTTATATATCCACCTAGTGCCAATGATAGTTTTGTCCTTTGGTGCAATTGCAGGTGTAAATTATTTATTATTATTATTATTTATTAAATTTTTATACCGCCCCCTCTCCCGAAGGACTCGGGGCGGTGAACAGCCAAAATTAAAAACACACAATACAAATATTAAAATACATTAAAACAAAATTAAATTATCTTAGGCTTCTCCAATTTAAAACCCCGTTACCCATAAAATTCACCAATTAAAAATTTTTTTTAACCCAGCCCGGCTTGCTGAAATAAAAAAGTCTTCAGGGCCCGGCGGAAGGTCCGGAGGTCCGGGATTAGTCGTATCCCTGGGGGCAGCTCATTCCAGAGGGCGGGTGCCCCCACAGAGAAGGCTCTTCCCCGGGGGGTCGCCAGCCGACATTGCCTGACAGACGACACCCTGAGGAGACCCTCTCTGTGGGAGCGTGTTGGCCGGTGGGAGGTTATCGGAGGCAGAAGGTGGTCTCGTAAATAATTGGGTCCTAAGCCATGGAGCGCTTTGAAGATGAGAACCAACACCTTGAAGCGCACTCGGAAGACCACTGGAAGCCAATGCAGCTCACGCAGGAGAGGTGTCACGTGGGAGCGCCATGCCGCCCCCATAAGTACCCGCGCGGCCGCATTCTGCACCAGTTGGAGCCTCCGAGTGCTCCTCAAGGGGAGCCCCATGTAGAGAGCATTACAGTAGTCAAGGCGGGAAGTAACGAGGGCATGAGTGACCGTGCATAGGGAGTCCCGATCCAGAAAGGGGCGCAACTGGCGTATCAGGCGAACCTGATAGAAAGCCCCCCTGGCTTACTGTAAATACATCTAATCCTTGTAAACTTTCCATCTCTTTTGTCATTGCTGATTCCCATTTTTCTTTTTCTTTAGGAGGAAGTTTTAACACTTCATCATATGTATTAGGTGTCGTTGATTCTCCATTCATATGCATTATATAATCCTTGTACTTATTTGGCATTTGATTTCTGGTATTTCTAATTGTTTTTTCAGGTTTACTATTATTATCATGCAAATATCTTGCTTCCTTTTTTGTTAATGTATCTGTCTTTATTTTGTGTTGACTGTTTGTCCATGTTTTGGTTTTGTTTCTATGTTTGTTGTCATTTTGCTTTTCTATAGTTCTTTTCTCTTGGGGTTTTGTACCTGTGTTGTTGCTTGGGAATATTTCATTAAGATGTATTTTAGACCAGTTGGCCTGTTCATGGAACACAGCTGTTCTGGAAACTATAAATTTGTTATTATTATCAATGAATCTGTATCCTGTCTCATATCCCATAAATCTAAGTCTTCTAGACACATTTTCTCCTTTTCTTCTTAATTGTTTAGGTATGTGTACGTCTGCAGTGACTCCAAATATGTGCATGTGTGCTAATTTTGGTTTCCTATTATACATCACTTCATATGGTGTCTTATTTACAATGCTGGACCAAGTTCTATTTTGTGTGTAATTGGAATATTGTAGGGCTTCTGACCAGAATTGTTTGCTTAAGCCAGCATCTTCCAATGTGCATCTAATCATGGTTTGTAATGTTGAGTTCTTTCTCTCTACAACTCCGTTCTGGAATGCAGAAAATGGGCTAGATGTGTAATGTAACATTCCTTTGTCCTTCAGCCATTGGGAGAATTCCTTAGACATGAATTCACATCCCCTATCTGTCATGATTTGTTTTATTTTGATATTGTGTTGTGTTTCTACGCGTTTGTAAAATTCTTTAAATTTCTGAAAAGTTTCATCTTTATGTTTTAATGTGTAAACAAATCCATAACGACTATAATCGTCCACAATGGTTAAGAAGTAACGTTTTTTATAAGTGATTGATGGAGTTAGTGGACCAACCAGGTCCATGTGTACTAAATCAAAAATTTTGTTGGTTGACCTTGTTGATTTTCTAGGCCTGGGACTAGTTTTTAGTTTTGTAGACTTACATACTGAGCATTCCAAATAGTTTTCACAATTTTTTATTTTAACACCTTCTGCGTGTTCAGTCATCTTTTGTACTACAGGAAAACTGGCATGTCCTAACTTCCTATGTAAAACATGAGCACACTCATCATGAATTGGCTTACCTATTTTTGGTTTTTTCTCATTATGAGTATCCTTGTGATTATGAGCTACTTTACATTCATCATTGTCACTGTTACTAATGTTTCCATTATCTAGTTCAATACAATCTTCCATATTTGAATCAATGTTGTGTAACCATTTCTCCTTAGTTATTAAATAAGGTAGGCCTCCTTTAATCATTACTGTACCTATATCTATTTTATTTTTCTCCAAAGTCGCTTTTCCTTTTGAAAACACAATATTAATATCTGAATCTCTGCTTAGTTTTATGGCACTTAGTATGTTATGAGGTATTTCAGGTATTAGTAATACCCCCTCTATTTTTCCTAGGCCAGGTAAGGTTACATTCCCTCTACCTATTACTTGGACTTTTTCTTGGTTAGCTACCTTTATTACAAATTTATCTTCTACAAATGAAGATAATATACTTTTATTATTAGTGGTATGATTAGTTGCTCCAGAATCAATAAGCCAATTATTGTTCTCAGTTTGTTGTATGTTAGTGTTGTCTTGTTTGTTTAGTCCATTCAGTGAACCAGATTTTCTATCCTTTGAATTATCTCTGCCCCCTCTATGCTCTTTATAATTTGGTGGGCTTCTATATCTATGTCTATCAATGGAAGACTGTCTATAGTTGTATTTATTTCTGTGTTCTGACCTATGTCTTTCTTTTGAAATTTTAGGGCAATCTCTCCTATTGTGTTCCTTGGATCCACAGTTGTGGCATCTAAATGTTTCATGATATCTTTCTTGAAAAGCTACCTTTCTATATGGTTTGTGTTCTATGTGATTGTTAGAGCGACTCCTCCTTGAATTGTCTTCAGCTATTAACTTATTGGATAGACTTTCTATGGATAAGTATCCTAGATTGATTGTGTCTAAATGTGACATATAATTATCCCATGATGGGTCAAGTGAGTTGATGATAACACTTTTCATCGTTTGGTCTGAAATCACCTCCCCCCTTAAATGCAGTTCAGCTCTAATTTTGTTTAAAGATATTAAATGTTCACTTATGGAAACCCCTGGTTTTATCCTAGAAGAAAAGAAATCTTTAGACATTCTTGTGGTAGTAGCTACACTATCACTGTGAAACAAATTGAACATGCATTGAATAATTTCTGAGACAGTCAGATTTTGCTTAATGCTGTGATACATTGCTGGAGATACACTAGAAATTATTAAGAAAAATGCTCTATGGTGTAAGCAGTCTAGCTTTAGAGTCCAAGGTCTTTTTGGGGGATTAGTGATAAAAAAACAGTAAGTTTTCTTTCATAAAGACAACCTGGAGCTGCTGATACCATTCTTGTAAATTAATGCCATCTATTCTCAGCTTTGGGAAGTCACTGGGCAAGTTTCCGACATTATTGAGTCCATTACTTACAACCGGGGGTAGTCCGTGGTCTCGTAAATGCTGGAAATTACAAAATGGCGTGGGAATGCTCGCAACGAGTCTGCACGATCCTTTCAGCAACTCATGTCTTCCTGGGCCGTCTGCGTGGTCTTGCGCATGCGCGTTGCTCATTTCATTCCTGGAGTCGTCGTGAGAGGTTCTCGTCGTTGCGGCTCGCTCGCTTTGCTCCTCCTCGGATGAATCGGTCTCCGGCTCGATCTTGGGAGTCCTGACGATGGCGGTTGTTCTTTTTCTTCTTTTGAGAGCGTTGGTGCTTGCATCGATCTGCGGTGTGGGGCGGTATCTGCAGGGCTCTCTGGGTTCAGGCGTCGGTGCTCTCGTCGTCAGGATGGGAGCGGGTAGATTTTGAGGCGTTGGCTTGTTCGCTTGCCTTCTAGTTGATTTTTTGGTAATCTTTAGTTTCGGTCCAAATGCAGCAAAAAGCGTTTTCATTGCTGACTTTATTTGTGTGTCTGTTGAATCACCTTCACTTTCCGATTCTGATCCTTCTGAGGTGTTTGACTTTTCTTTTTCATTTTCATTATCTAGTAATGTCTTTCGCGCCAGAAATTTTGAATCAAGTTTTCTGATTGGCTCTGCTTCGCTCACCCTGGAGGTCTGTTGAAACCAAGATGGCTGCCATTCGAAATTTTGCGCGGGATCACCGTTCTTCTTCTTCACAGCGTTTTTGTCTGTAATCGTATCACTCACTATTTTTGAATCTTTTGGCTTTTCAGTAGCGATGTGCTTCTCTCTCGCTGCTCTGCTGTTTTTCAGCATATCTTGGAGGTTCGCGATGAGGCTTTCATCGTTCTTCTGGCTTTTTAACAGTTTTAATATCTCTGACCTGAGTTCGTTGTTTTCTATTTTGTTTTCCTCTCGGTCATCATTTTCATTTATTATTTCTTCGTCTTCAGTGGTGTATTCTTCAGATTCTCTCGAAATCGCATTTGCGGATTCATCGATTATTTCTTGATCCATTTCCATTTCTTTGCTGTATGCCCTGGTGTTGGGCCTATCTCTCTTAGACATATTTAAGTTTTTATTGAGTCAATTCAACCATCCTCTGCTACCAGCTTGTTGCAATATTTTCAGGATCAGACTCAATAAATCATTTAAGAATTAAGAGTTCAAATATATCTCTCTTTATTTACATGAGGCATTCTATATTCACTGAATATTCACAGATAGAAGCAAGGAATGAGAGCGTGCAGCTCCTTATATATACAATGGGTGGAGCTAGATATGGGAGTGGTGAAATATGAATACATTAAGGAGTGAAGAATAAATTAACCCCTGATATCCCGTTCATATACTATTTACATATTGGAGAATAAGGCATTTACTTGTGACATGCAAAGTGTCACCATTTGCAGACACAATGCATAAAACAATGTTTCTTAAGGCCACAGACCAACCTCCTAAGAGGACCCAATAGAATTGAGATGCACGCTGGCTATCTTAGCAACAAAGCAGGTGTAAACTTTGAAAAAAAAATGTGCTTCTGATACAAAATTTATTCTTTTTGGGGACCTGCTTATCACAGAGCCTTGATAGTACAGGCGTTTAGTGCACCCTGTTATTAACACAGCTGCCTGCAATTTCTGCTGGTTCGAATCTCTCCAAGGCTCAAGGTTGACTCAGCCTTCCATCCTTTCTAAGGTAGGTGAAATGAGGACCCAGTTTGTGGGGGCAATAAGCTGACTTTGTATAAAATATACAAAAGAATGAAGGCTATTGCTTAACGCATTGTAAGCCGCCCTGAGTCTCCGGAGAAGGGCGGCATATAAATCAAATAAAAAAAAACCTGCTTATCCCGGATCTGCGCACCTTCCGCCGCGCTGTGAAGACCTTTTTATTCCACCAGGCGGGCTTGGCCTAATCTTTTCCCTCTTTTTAATATGTAAATTTTAATCTGTTTTTAAATTATTGGGGTGTTTTAATTTGTCTGGGCCAAAAAGGTTTAATTCGATTTTATCTGGTTTTTTAAATTTTTTTGTATCTATGTATTTTATTGTTTGGCTGTTCACCACCTTGAGTCCTTCGGGAGTAGGGCGGTATACAAATCAACTAAACTAAACTAAACTAAACTAAACTAAACTAAACTAAACTAAACTAAACTAAACTAAACTAAACTAAACTAAACTAAACTAAACCACTACAAAAACAAAGAGGAAGAAAAAATGACTTTACTCCCTCCCCCTATTTTAGCAGAAAAGTGTCACATAACAAAGCTTCACACCTACTGTTTCATCAAATTTGAAATAAGAAAGATAGAAATATGATATATGATAAATAGATAGATGGATGGATGGATAGACGGATGGATGGATAGATAGATGATAGATGATAGATAGATTTTATTTTATTTACCCTACCATGGGAGATTTCAATAGAATTCCAAGCAATCGTATCTGACAGCATCAAGCTTTAAATCAGGATGTGTTTTTACATGGTTCATAATTTCTCTTCTATAGAACAAAGAATGAGAAAAGGACTGAACTGTCACCTTATAAGTCATGGCTTTCTTTACTGTAGCTTATCTAAGAAGGCACAGTTGACTAGGTTCCTGAATTAGGCAATGTGCCTGGATTGCCATAGTCTGCTGAACTACAACTGATTTAAAATCCAACAGGTATCTGATATAAACCATGATAATGTCAAGGATCTCATGACAAAATCATGTAGACAAACATAATGTATGTTCTGATAGAAGAGACTATTTGTAGCTCAGGGCTGAACTGATTTCTTACAGACTTTTCATTACCAAGCTAGGTACCATCATCGGTGCTAGCTAATATCTGAAAGAAAGCCACCAAGCTCAGAGAATGCCCAGGACCCCCATAATGTATGTAATTTGGATGTTGATGTCCATATAGCAGTAACTGTGAGAGGGATCGTGGAGTCCTAGGCAATCAATTAAATATGAGCCAGCAGTGTGTGGCAGCAGCCAAAAAAGCCAATGCCATCCTAAGTTGCATTAACAGAGGGGTTGAATCAAAATCACGTGAGATACTAGTACCACTCTATAAAGCCTTAGTAAGGCCACACCTAGAATACTGCATCCAGTTTTGGTCACCACACAATAAAAAAAATGTTGAAATTTTAGAAAGAGTGCAGAGAAGAGCAAGAAAGATGATTAGGGGACCGGAGGCTAAAACATATGAAGAACAGTTACAGGAACTGGGCATGGCTAGTCTAGTGAAGACAAGGAGCAGGGGAGATAGCAGTGTTCCAATATCTGGGGGCTGCCACAGAGAAAAGGGGGCAACCTATTTTCTAAAGCACCTGAAGGCCATACAAGGAACAATGGATGGAAACTGATCAAGGAGAGATTCAACCTAGAAATAAGGAGAAAGTGAAAACAATCAACCAATGTAACAGCTTGCCTTCAAAAGTTGTGGGTGCTTCATCACTGGAGGCTTTCAAGAAGAGACTGGACAGTCACTTGTCGGAAATGGTATTGGGTCTCCTGCTTGAGCAGGAGTTGGACTAGATGACCTACAAGGTCCCTTCCAACTCTGTTATTCTAAGTCTCTTTACAATATGTCAATTTTCCCCATCTGCCTCTCCTTACGGATGGTTTTACATAGGAGATATTATTCAAGAATGTGTATTATTCAGTAATGATATGAAGGGTCATTCTTAATCTCTCAAACTGCTGGTATAATCCAAAAGGATTCAATCCACCAGAAAACACATACCATGTACAAGAAAAATTTAAGTGCAACCACCAGTTTTGTAATTCCATGAAGTGTCCAGAACTTGTTATTACATAAAATAGAACTCCAGATAGTTGAAAATACAATTGTAAGAAATTAAAATACTCAATAAATAAACCTTTGGAAATTTTGAAACTCTCTTACTGGAGATGTCTACTGAGCCTCAGTTTGCATTTAGGGAAGACACAATAATAACATGACTTTTTTGAAAGTTTAGTTTTAGCCAACATCTAATCTACATAACTCAGCTGAGGCATAACATTGGCAAAATCACAAAACAAAAACAAAAACACTCTAGGTTCCTGTAGCTGTTGGGATTCAATCTGCACTGTTTCCTTACATGGCTAAATTGATGAAAGGAAGACACATTTCATGGTAAATGGGAAGAGACCAAAAATTACTTTTCACATCAAGCATTTCAAAATTGAGTATTGAAAATTTGGTTTCCTGCGATATAACTCCAAGATTTTGTAAGGTCTGTGAACAAGAAGAGTTGTTCCCTATTCTGGTAAATAATATCACACCTTGGAGATTCCATACAAATCCCATGTTAATTCCATTTTTGTATTGCTTTTTGTTTTTGTTTTTCCTCTAATTGCCATTTGGTTCTAATTTTTAAAACATACCAAGAAAATATTCTGCTGATTCAGATGTAGTTTTCCACTCTGGTACAATTCTGTAAATTACATTCCAATAAATAGAATTAGCTTTTCTATTTATACTGTATATACAGAAGAAAATACATCTGAAGAGAAGAAATAATAATTAAATCAATTTCGTGTAATTTAAACTGTTAGATTTCTGATCAGTTCAAAGCATTATAAAATAGCTTTTATTTTAGTCAGTAGAAAGATTTAAACGTAGTTTCATGATAATGGCTATAGAGCTTAGAAAAGCAGCATAAATGTTCCAAAATAAAGTAGACTGAAAGAATGTGGACTAAAATATTATGAAATACTAGGATACTTAATAGAACTAAAAAAAAAAAACAACCCTTAGCTAAAAAGGAGTCTTACATGACTGAATGTTAAGCTATTGAGAAACCAAAATGCTGATTAACAGCTAAAATGTTAAGATAATTGAGAACTAAGTCTAGATAACTATGATCAAAAGATTAGGATAGACCTAACAGTGGTTAAGTACAAAATGTGTGCAATACAATGATTATACCTGGCAAACTGCAACAATTGAACAAAAATCTATAACGCTCTTAGGAATATTACTAACCTTATCAGTAAATTCACAGAACGAAGTTTTTGTCCCTTAGATTTTCATGAAAAAATCTGATCAGTTCCTTTTCACTGTCTGTGGAGATTCTCAGTCATCCAGGTCGGGGTTGTCCCAAAGGTGCTTTTTCAAGAGACAAATAGATTTTCTTTGTTTTTCCTTGACGACATTTCTCTTCTCATCGAAGAAGCTTTTTCAGTTCTGACTGACGGGAGAGGAATGGAAGATGACTGCAAGGAATATAAATCCTTCCATTTCCCACCATTCAGTCATAACTGAAGAAGCTTTTTCGATGAGAAGCGAAATGTCTTCAAGGAAAAACAAAGAAAGTCCATTTGCCTCTTTAAAAAGCACCTTTGGTTCCTTTTCACTGCTATTCCATGCTCTTATTCCTATTTTGGGGAGAAGCAGACTTTTCTTTCTCATTTTTTTTTCTGGATGGGAGTATCACAGTTCACTGAAAAGGTTAAGCTATCAAGACTGAGACTGAGTGTCATAATCTAACAATTAACACCTACTTTACACGGGTATACTGTGGTATTTCTATCTTGATTTGCACCATGAAATGTAACTGAGCATCAAATAGGCAAACACATAAAATGTGTGCAGCATTTGTTAAGGAAATACATTATTCAGACATCGCCCATCTGTAATCTATATTTATGTTCCAAACAAATGAATCAGCCTTGTGTGATCAGCACCAGAAAACTGTCTAAAGCCAGAATCCTTGACAGTATCTTCAGAAAGAAAAGGTCAGTCATGGTTGTCACCAGAAGGTGTCGTAGGATGACAAATGAGGACATCAGAATGTATTCAGTTCTGGAGTTCAGAATGAGGGGAATTATTATTATTATTATTTTTTTGGTAAAAAATTGGCTTCAAGGACTATTTCCTAATACTATTATTTGAGAGGCTGTCTCGGTGAAGAGGGGTTCGACCTATTCTCCAAAGCACCTGAGGGTAGGACAAAAAGTAACAGACTTTTCAAGGAGAGAAGCAATCTAGAAATAAGGAGCATTTCCTGATAGTTAATTAATCCAATCAATCTATGGAACAGCTTGCCTTCAGAAGTTGTGGGAGCTCCATCACTGGAGGCTTCCAAGAAGAAACTGGATGGCCATTTGGCTGGAATGGTGGAGGGTCTCCTACTCGAGCAAGGGGATTGGCTAGAGGACCTCCAAGGTCCCTTCCAAGCCTGTTACTCTGTATTAGGAGAAAGGAAGCTCATTCTTTCTTTCTCCATTTAGTTCTCTTTTGAGCAGTGTGATCTCCAGATCAGGTTGATTTCACTCTCCATAATTCAAATCTTTGTTCATGTTGGTTGAGAATTATAGGAGTTAAAGCATCCAACTTGGGAATTTGAGCCATTTTTAAGCAAGAGGAAAAGCGGCACTTTCTTACTTGATTCTGAGCAACGTCACAATGCTGTAGAGTTTGAATAAGCAAAGAGACACGTGAAATTTGTCTTCTGCTCAAGACAACAGTTAAAATTAAAGCATTGCAGCTGACTGTTTGCTCTCTGTTGGAATACATCCAGTGCAAGGTAGCCCATCATCTCTCTGGTTCATTGGCTGCAAATGAATCTTTTCCCAGCCCCCAAACATGCAGGCAGATTTTGCCTTTCTCTAAAGCATTGCCATGATTTCAAGTTTTCATGACTCCTCAGAGAACAGTGGAAAAATATCATGGCAAGTACCCTCCCACACAAAACCTGGCACTGCAAACAAGAAGCACAACCCACACCTACGCCAACATCGGTGCTTTTTTTAAATAAGCAGCAGATCAAGCGCAGACAAATCAACCGCTCGCCCCAAGTAGACAGAGCTAAAATAAAGTTTTTAATTGTTCTGCTACTACAACTCGGGCCCAATCAAACCCGACATCCCCCACTCAATCCTGCTCATTGTGTTCCTCGGCGAGGCAGAAGCAGACACAGGAGTGCTGCTAAGCTGTGGAGACATGCACACGTATGTATAGTTTGATGGATCAGCAGTTTTTCAAAGCCTGGAGTAGAGCAGGTAAAAGCTGCCCATAAAACAATATGAAAGAGCAGCTCCAGCCTCGTGCATTCTGCTCCAAAGGACCAAACGGGAAGCAATATTAATTATGGGAACGTAGTAATGGGCTCACTCCTTTGTATGCAGCGGGCAGCCATACAGAATGCAAAGTAGGGTTCGAACAGTAAGGATGGGCTGTTAATGTTCTCTTGCAGGGTCTTCACAAAAACCGCTTGCTGGTAGCTGCATGCCAAATGAAGCTTTTCCTGCTCCGAAATGCAACTAATTGCTTGGGAGAAGTTATTTTCTCCTGCGGGAGAAGTATGGAGAAGGGGAGCGGAAGAAAGAGCCGCCTTTGCAAAGCTGGCTGTGACTGCCATTGCTAGGACTGAAGGCAACCTCCTGGGATTGGCACAAGCTGCCTTAGAGAGCCTCGGCCTTTAAGCCACAACGGAGGCAGAGAGCACAGAGGAGGGAGGAGGAAAGGAAGGGGGGGGGGGAGAACTAAAATCGGAAGAGAGCTGAGACCAATAAAATAAAATAAAATGATGGATAGATGGATGGATGGATGGATCAGGTTATTAAAAATACAATTTGGGGTTTGTAAAGGCCATGAAGAGAACCACACAAGAAAAGATCTGTTGGGAGGGGAGTAAGGAAAACCAATTGAAGATTACACATGAATATAGGGGGAAGGGAGGAAATGAATGTGCATGTGAGTAAAATAACGTTATTCGATAACAAAGCACTAATGTGCTACTGCTAAATCACGAAAACTTTTATTAGTAGCATTTTAGACTTTTTAGGCTGTACTGCTTAACAAAAATGGCAAGGCAGAGTATGGTGTGTCAGTGTGTGCATGTATGTACGAGTATCAGGGAAACAACAAACAAACTTGTAGTTCTCCTGGCCTCCCCTACAATTAGCATCCCATTCAAGGAGTTGAACCAGGGGAGTTACATTAAAAGATTTGATATACATTTTTATGCATATTTGCATAAAGGTGTGTTTATTTCTCTGCAAATTTTAGTTGGAGGGAGGGAGGGAGGGAGGGAGGCTTCTATGAAGAAACTGGACAGCCATTTGTCTGGAAGGGTGTAGGTGTCCTACCTGAACAAGGTATCACAGAACACAGCATAATAGAGTTTGAAGGGGCCATGGAGGTCTTCTAGTCCAACCCCCTACTTAACCCCCTATACCATTTCAGACCAATAGCTGTATTGGAATAACTTTTAGGGTTGTATGAAGACCTCCAACGTGCCTTCCAAATCTGTTTTTCTATTATTCTGTTATTCTGAAGGGCAGCTGACATGCCAGGTTTGATGGATTTCCTGAAGCCCATCAGGATCAGGGCCAAACCTGAAGAGATGGATGGTGTTCTGAAGAAAAGCGATGATGGTTGAAAAACAAATCTGCACTTGAAAGCTTCAGATGATAGCAGACCTGAAGTTAAAGCAGTCCTGAAGTTTTATGCAAGAGACCTGGATTTAAGGACCAAAATCCTGCTCTCTGTGTGGGTCTGTGGATGTCACAGGACTACAGTCTCCTTTGAGTTCAGCTCTGCTCCTGCTTTATCATCTTCCCAGTCTAACCTATATTTCTGAGATTTCTTCTCATCCTTCATCCATGCACTTTCTGGCCCTTCGCTTTTCTCACTTTGCTTCCAAGTAAGGTGTTGCTGCTACTGATATAGGTATAAATATAAATACGTTGCACTTCCTTTCACACAATCTTGGTTCTCACTCAAAAATGAGTTTAAAAAAACCCAAAATACGTAACATTTAATTACCATGCATGTTTATTGACTGATGGATTGGTAAATTTAGGTCTACCCAAGTTATTTATCTGCACATTTAAATGTTTTCCACCCCCCCACCCCCTCACCCCCCACACACACTTCAAGTACTTCAAGTACTCCTGGCTCCCAAAATATATTATTAAACAAAGAGCTTTATGCATGTAGAGACGAGATGATACTTATGAATTTTTAGCATGCACTGGAAAATCACTGCATCTAAACTCCTCCTTTACTTAAGACCATTTTGCAAAATAAGTTTATTTCTTTAAAAAAGCCTCTTAGGGTAGCTCACACCGCCTTGCCTTTCAATCCATCTCATAACTTAAAGAAGAAACAGGGTTGGAAAATATTCTTCCAGATATTTTGCAGAAATGCTTACAGTTGAAACAGACTTTGCAAGGTAAGATGGACTCAAAAACTAACCTGCATAGTTTGTTATCTAGGTCAACTCTCTATCTGTGCTGGCAATAGCTATGCTATTTTTGTAATAATTGTAAACACTCCCAGTGGAGCAGAGAAGAAAAACTTTATTAGTCAAGGGAAACTTAAAACTGGTTGCAGCCTATTTTACAACTATTAATAAACAGACAATGCCAAAGCAAACTGATTTATTCAAAAATGCCAAGTCAGAATTAGTAAACTGGATAATCAGGCAACATTTCTAAAACTCCCAATGCCAAGCACAGCAATGTCTCATAACATATTTGCTCAGACCAGAATCATCTGACTAAAATAAACAAAATGTTTTAAAAATATTTTTAAAAGGGGGTATGTGTCTCAATTTATGGTAGAACAGTTTTCCTTATTGCAATAAGCAAATACATCCTGTTAAATAGATAAAGAAATAATAATATCACACTAAACATATTTGTTCTCCTCCCTCATCCAGTCGGGTGGTGACAGGTGGGAAAGATCTAAAATACAGCCCTTACTTTGGTGGGTGTCTAAGAACTCGGTCATTCTCCCCTCCCAAAAGGAGGCCATGGGTGATCTGATGGTTTGGGATGATGGATCAGGTCACCAACATGCTGATGATACCCAGATTTATAACTCCACCCCAGGCCACTTGAGCAATGAGGTGGCTGTCCTGTCCCAGAGTCTGGAAGCTGTAGGGGGCCTGGTTTGGGCTCCACAGGCTTCAGCAAAACCCAGGAAAGACTGGGTACCTTCCAATGTTTGGACTCTCTGGACCATGACCTCAGACAAACCTGGTGCTGGATCTGGAGATCCCCCCTTGGGCTCACAGTTCATGCTGAAAGAGCGGTTGGCACTGTGGCCAGGATGACTTTTGTACACTTTGGGGTTGTGTGACAGTTGCACCCATTCCTGGGATGGGGAGGCCTTGTTCATGGTCTCTCATGTCCTCCTAACCTCACATCTGGACCACTACAATGTGCTATACATGAGGCTGGCCCTGAACAACATTCAGGCACTTCAGCTGGGGCAGAATGGGGCAGGACATGGCAGTAAGTGGTGCCAGTTTTTCAACGCATGTAACTCCTCTACTCCATGAACTGCATGGGTTGCCAGTGTACTTCCAAGTTCAATCCAAGGTGCTAGTTGTCACCATTAAAGCTCTTCATACCTTGGGATTGAGTTACCTGAGGGGACCATCTTACTTGCAGGACAGTCTCCATAGCAGTTTCTAACTGTCCAATCCAGTCAAAGGGCATGGGTATGATTCAGATCCTATTGGCTAATGAAGGTCAGTTGGTGGGACCTACAAGAGATGTCCTTTCTGCTCTATGGAACATTCTCCACGTGGAGATCAGGAGGTCCCCAACCCTGTTGACTTTTCATAACTCCTTAAAATACCTGGCTCTGTGCCCAAGCCAGGGACCTTGATGAGTGCAGTAACCTTATCTTAGTTATTTTACTATGTCCCAAAGGTGCTTTTTCAGGAGGCAACTGGACTTTCTTGTTTTTTTTCCTTTGAAGACATTTTGCTTCTCATCTAAGAAGCTTCTTCAGCTCTGACTGGATGGTGGGGAATAGAATCTACTCAGAGCTGAAGAAGCTTCTTGGATGAGAAGCAAAATGTCTTCAAAGGAAAAAAACCCAAGAAAGTCCAGTTGCCTCCTGAAAAAGCACCTTTGGGACAACCATGGCTTGGATGACTGAGAGTCTCTACAGACTTTTACTGACTATGGTTTATGATTCATTTTTGGCTGTTCTGTACTCTAATTTTTGCATTATTGCACTTGTTCTTATTTTCTTCATAACTTTATAACCCTGCTCAGAGTCTCTTGTTCAGAGGGCTGGCCGGGCCAATTGAATAAATAAATATCAACCACAACAAGAACAGTAATAGATCTGAATCCACCTGAAGAAACCAAATGTTGAAAACTATTATATTTAATATAACCCGTTAGTCTGATCTTCTCTTTTTTTCAGTTCAAAGTTTTAAAGAGACTTAGCAAACGGATTTAATAAATCATAATGAATCCTGCTGGCATTTTACCCCAATGCATGACAATTGATGCAAGATTATTTAAAATCTTTTAAAAGTGATTCAATTCCTTTTATTAACTCTCTTCAGTAGGTTTCCTACTGAAGAAAAAAGAAACCACTATGAAATTAAAGTACATCTTTCCTTGAATCAAAGGAGACTGAAAGTGGGAAATTGCTTTGGCTAAGAAACTGATATACGGAAGTGCTTCCCCAAAAGGCAACTAGACTTTCTTCTTTTTCCTTGCAGATGTTTTGCTTCTCATCTCAGTTCAGAACTGAAGAAGCTTCTTGGATGTGAAGCAAAACGTCTGCAAGGAAAAAGAAGAAAGTCCGGGTGCTTTTTGAAAAAGCCCCTTTGAGATAACCACGGCCTGGATGACTGAGATTCTCCAGAGACAAAAAGCTTTGAGAACTTCTAAAACGAAGGATGGCATTGATTTATTGGTGGGGTCCTTGGTGCTCTCTGAGCTTGGTGGTTTTCTTGCAGACATTACCAGACTAGGTAATGTCAGCAGGACACCTACCCGTATCAGTAACAGGTAGCACTGATGCTGTTACCTAATTGGGTCATGAAACGTCTGCAAGAAAAACACCAAGCTCAGAGAAAACCAAGGGCCCTTCAACCCTGAGTTATAAATATTCTCTTCTCTCGGTGTTTATTTACTTATTTATTACTGGTTTTATAAGGCTGCCCAATTCAACATTGTGACCTTCAAATTTATTCAAATCTGCTCTTCATTTCTTGATAAAAGTGACAAAGTTCCTCCTTACCAGGGGTGAAATACTACCAGTTCAGGCCGGTAGTAAAAAAATGCTACTGGTTCGCCAAACCGGTAGTAAAAAAAATGTAAAAAAAAAGTTCCGATGATTGGCTGAGCGACGCGCAATCATTGGATTTTTTTTTTTTTTTACCTTTTAAGCATCTTTTTACTAGCGGTTTGGGCGAATAAGTAGTAAAAAAATGCTTTAAAAAAGTAAAAAAAAAAGATTCTGACGATTGCGCAGCACAGCTGATTCCCCCCCTTGCTATCCTATTTACCTTCCCAAGCCTCCTTTTGGCATGTACTGCGCAGGCGTGCACAGTGCACGCGTGGTGAAAACTGTGCATGTGCACATGCAACACATACTTGGTGCGCAGCGCGCATAAGCGGCCAGCCAACCGGTAACAAACCGGTTCAGATTTCACCACGGTTCCTTATAGATTATCTTTATTTATACAGAAGTCATTCCGACCACATGATATTCTGACATTTAATTTTTTTTAAAAAAAACTAACTTTCAAATCACATCCCATTCAAAGGGCAATGGATAAAATTTTGGTTGGGGCTTCACACCCTAAGACCGAAGACCCTTGTTTCTTAAGGGATCTAGACATTAATCCCATCATTTGCATGCTTGGCATGTTCATCATTCACATCAACTTAAAACAAAAAAAATCCGTACCAAATGATTGAAAGTAGATAATCTGATTATGTAAATGAGATAAATTTATGCAAATAACATTAATTGTTTAAATTTGGGTTTAATGGGCTATTAGTTTTAATGGAACGTCTTATCCTAACAGATTGATAAATAGAAGCTTTACTGTATACAGATATCATTTATATGTATGTATGTATGCGAATTTAGAAATTTATATATACTGTATGTGTGCATAGTCCCAAATTCCTTTTTAATCCCAGTTGGTTGTGTTGGTTTATTTCCTCTTCCAATCCTGTGCTTTTTTAAAAGTTTGTCTTTTTGCAAACAAAATACCAAAAAGGAAGGAAGGAAGGAAGGAAGGAAGGAAGGAAGGAAGGAAAGAAAGAAAGAAAGAAAGAAAGAAAGAAAGAAAGAAAGAAAGAAAGAAAGAAAGAAAGAAAGAAAGAAAGAAAGAAAGAAAGAAGGAAAGAAGGAAGGAATCTGGCAAATGTCTTCCATGGCTGAACATACAGTTTCCTTTTCTTCACAGAAAAATAATAATAATAATAAATCCTCATTGTGTGATCATTCTGGAGGATTTTGACTCATCCTGTCACAGATTATCCTCATCCTAATATTGAGATAACCAGAACAGGAGGGAAAAGGGGGGGGTGGAAAACAGACACAGCACATCTTTAAACAGACAGAAGGGACCCAGCTTCAATTCCCAGTAGCTCCAGATAAAAGCATTTTTGGAATCTGGATTATGGAACACTACCAGATCTAGGAGAGTTGCTCTGGAAGAAGAAATAATAATGTCAATAAATAATTCTATCCTGCCCTTCCCTGCCCTACTGTATCCTATCCTATCCTATCCTATCCTATCCTATCCTATCCTATCCTATCCTATCCTATCCTATCCTATCCTATCCTATCCTATCCTATCCTATCCTATCCTATCCTATCCTATCCCATCCCATCCCATCCCATCCCATCCCATCCCATCCCATCCCATCCCATCCTGTCTATCCTGGCTTTCCTGCAGGAGCTCAAGTCAGTTTATATATCAAGGTTGACTCAGCCTTCCATCCTTCCGAGGTGGGTAAAATGAGGACGCAAATTGTTGGGGGAGGGGCAGTAGGCTGACTCTGTAAAACCGCTTAGAGAAGGCTGGGAAGCACTGTGTAGTGGTATATAAGTCTAAGGGCTATGGCTATTTATTTCTATTTATTTTGTCCTCGCAATGAATCTGTGTGATCAGCTGAAGAACACCTAGTGAATTTTAGGTCTGAGATTAGACTAACCTTTGGTTTTCCTCAGCCATCTTCAAACTCAACCACCTTAACCATGGGCACAGCATGACACTGGCGCTCCATTTTCTTGAGATAGTCCATCTAAGAGCTAACCAAGACTGAGCTTCCTTAGTGTCCCACACATGTTACACAGTGTGTATCCCATATCTATTATTCTGAGTTGTAAGGAGAACTTCTAACACCCTTTCCAGAGGTCCTGTTATAGAGGATGAATCTTCTATCTTAAAAGACAAAGAATCGAGACCATTTGTAAGACTGCAACCCAGAAGTTCTTTGTTTCAAGCAAGAATCTATTCAATTAAAGTCCAACACTAAATTGGCACTAAATCAGGGTCAATGGCATTCATAAAAGATTTGGCTTGGAGTGGTTGTGGAAATGCAACAACTCTAAACTGATGGTGCGTTTTACTCTGCTCCCCAGTTCTGCCTGCTCTTCTCTTACCTACACAGAGACCATCTTCAGTGGTGGCAACCTTGGTCTGAGGAAGGTCCTTCCCAGAAATACTGATAAAAAGTCTAGATTGCAGTCTTTTGGGAATCGCTAAAGACCATTTTTTCCTAGACAATTCAGAGACAGTTTCATATTTTCAAATGTTTGTACATTTTATGCTTGCCATTGATTTAACTGGTGATGTTGTTACTAAGCATAACCATTTTTAAAAAAATCTCTGCTGTGGGTCTTATCTACGGCTTTATTGCATTGTTTATTTTATATTTTGAGCTTCATTGTACATTAGCCAGAAAACTTGATTACAAAGCAGTATAAAACAAAAAGTAATAAAATAAGATAATAAAGAAGAAAACAAAGATAAATAAAATGCCCCCGGTGCCTCTTTCCATGCAATTCACTCTTTGGATAAATAAAACTTTCAACAAACTTTACACTAATTCTGTATATTTTTTTACTAGTGCCAAATGCCATATTTGGTCCATTGATCAACCTGTGCCGTTCTTGTCTCTGTTTAAAACAAACTGCAGACAGTCCTTCACTTACAATCAACATTGAGCCCAAAATTTCTGTTGTTAAGCGAGACAGTTCTAAGTGAATTTTTCCTCATTTTATGACCTTGGATCTTCTCAAGATTGTTAAGTGAATCCCTGCAGTTGTTAAGTTAGTAGCATGGTTGTTACTTCCCCATTGACTTTGCAGGTAAGAAATTTCACATGACCTTGGGACTCTGCGTAAATATGAGTCAATTGCCAAGTGTCTGAATTTTGAACATTTGAACACGTGGGGATGCTGCAGCAGTCGTAAGTGTGAAAAACGGGTTTTTTGTGTGCTGTTGTAACTTCTGATGGTCACTAAATGAAGGGTATGTCAAGAACTACCTGTAGTAAGGTAAGAATAAAACCTCTTCACAGGTTACATTTTAAACACAACCAAACATCTACTAAAGGTCCAGTATGAGTGAGAAAATTAATTTAAATATAAAATACTGTTTTTTGACATCATCCAAATATTGCATTAAATAAATCATTCGTGGTAGTGGTAGAGAATTTGCCAATAGAAATTGCATGGGTTTTTTTCCCCAAATTTATGTCATAGTAATTCTACATAATAATTCTAATAATCTATTTGTCTTCTTATGTCAAATCAAGTTATCTTTCCCCCTTTTCTTTTGTCACATTATCATTCTTTATCACATCAACTTTTTAATATTCATTTATGATTTTTTAAAAAATCTCTAAAAGGATTAGTCTATTTGAAAGCATTGTGAAAAAAGTTGCTATAAATATGGTGGGTTCCCACCCCCAAAAAATTATGTCCCTCAAAGTGGAAGGGAGGGAGGGAGGGAGGGAGGGAGGAAGGAAGGAAGGAAGGAAGGAAGGAAGGAAGGACAAAATGGACAACAATAAATGAAACAATACTTTTAAAAATAGGGAAAAGTGGGAAAAGAATTGGCATAATAATTTATCACGGATGGTTGTCTTATGAGAGGCAGCTAGGGGTTAAAGCATGTAATTGATGAATGAAAGGAGGCACATTTGCCTTACTGAAGTCTACTTGCTTCCTAGGTCAGCTACCAATCAGAAGACAGAAAGATCCATCCTCTTACAAGATACCCTCAGAAACAAGCAGGTTTCTTCCTTCTTAGAGTCCTAAAAGCGGCTATGCCCCAATTGTTCCTGTGAGTCCAACAGCCTCTACTACTTCAATTACTGTGTACTTTATTCCGTTTAACACTGATTATATCTACCAAGTAATTACTCAGAAGGAGAATTAAAGAAGAGCCCTTATCTGGTTGCTTAAAATGGATACAGTAATCCAAAGTGCAAAAGAGGCTTGAAAACATGTGGAAGTAAGGAAAACGGAAGAGGTGAAGGATTTTGATTATTGTTTAGAGGTTTTAAAGGAGACAAGATGAAACAGCATTTCTGCTGCTTCTATTCCCATGTGGTGCTGTTGCTAAGAAAGGCTTATGTGACGTATTTGCAAAAGGGGTCCCCCCCCAAAAAGACGATCCATTCAATCCATGTAAGAAGTAAAAGCAAAACAAAAACTATAGACAATCAATCTTCTTAGCTGTGTGCCTAAATGGCATTGAGAGATACTATGAGAAAGATTCTTTTGGCTCAAGATGAACTCCTGATTACATTCCAGATAATATGGAAGAAATTTCCTGCAGCCAATCTCCAAAGGATAGATCGAACAGATGATAGATAGATAGATAGATAGATAGATAGATAGATAGATAGATAGATGATAGATATTCAACCTTTATGTCAAAGAACAACACATTTTATTTATTTTTATTTATTTTATTATTTAAATTTTTATACCGCCCTTCTCCCGAGGGACTCAGGGCGGTGCACAGCCACAATAAAACATATATATCCATAAAATTTAAAAACAGTTTAAAACATATGAAATGTGTTAAATTCATTATTTAAGCCAGCCCAGCCTGTTGAAACAGTAAAGTCTTAAGGGCACAGCGAAAGGCGCATAGGTCAGGGATCATCCGTATCTCTGGGGGCAATTCATTCCAGAGTGCAGGTGCCCCCACAGAGAAGGCTCTCCCCCTGGGGGTCGTCAGCCGACATTGTTTGACTGACGGCACCCTGAGGAATCCCTCTCTGTGGGAGCGTATTGGCCGGTGGGAGGCTATCGGTGGCAGAAGGCGATCTCGTAAGTACCCAGGTCCTAAGCCATGGAGCGCTTTAAAGATGGTAACCAGCACCTTGAATTGCACCTGGAAGACCACTGGGAGCCAGTGCAGCTCGCGCAGGAGAGGTGTTACATGGATGCGCCATGTCGCTCCCATAATCACCCGCGTGGCCACATTCTGGACCAGCTGGAGCCTCTGAGTAATTTTCAAGGGGAGCCCCATGTAGAGAGCATTACAGTAGTCCAGACAGGAAGTGACGAGGGCATGAGTGACCATGCACAAGGCATCCAGGTCCAGAAAGGGACGCAACTGGTGAATCAGGCAAACCTGATAAAAAGACCCCCTGGCCACAGCCATCACATGATCTTCTAAAGACAGCCATACATCCAGGAGAACACCCAAGTTGCAAGCCCTCTCTGAGGGGGCCAAGATCTCACCCCCAATAGTCAGCGATGGAACCAGCTGGCTATATCGGGATGCCGGAAACCACTCAGTCTTGGAGGGGTTGAGTCTGAGTCTGTTTCTCCCCATCCAGATCCACATGGCCTCCAGGCACCGGGACATCACATCAAGGGCATCACTGGGGTGGTCCGGGGTGGAGATGTACAGCTGAGTATCATCAGTGTACTGATGGAACTTCACCCCAAAACCATGGATGATCTCACCCAGCGGCTTCATATAAATGTTGAACAGGAGGGGCGAGACATGTACTAGGCTTCCCTTTGTGCACCCCCTCCAGCATAAATACATATCAATAACTCACAGTGAAAGAAAGAAAATCCCTAACTCAATAAATCATACTAAAAACACACAGTCGTCTATACATATATGTGTGTAACATTGCATTATGATATATTGCACCAATATGAACATGTTGCATCGGCCCTGCAAATCTACATGCTTATGAAGTTATGTTGCATTCAGGAGTTATCTTACATTCTGACAGCCCACAGATAAAACCTGTTCTTCAGCCTGTTCGTCCGACTGGCTATGCTTCTATATCTCCTATCCGATGGTAGGAGAGTAAAGAAGTGCTGACCAGGGTGTGAGTCATTCCTGAGGATTCTCCTCACTTTTCTAAGGCAGTGAGTCCTAGCAATTTCATCTAGTGATTTCAGGGGACAGCCCATGATGTTTTGTGCCATGCTCATCACTCTCTGTAATGTCTTTCTATCCGCAGCTGTCAAGCCAGCAGATAAGACAGATAGATAGATAGATAGATAGATATCCAAACACACATACACTCAAACTTACCCACTCATTTACCATATAATTATTCCGAGCTACTACTAAGTAGTAGCTTATAAGTAGTGTCTTATATTTTTTTGAACCCTGAAATAAGCATTTGGCCTTATTGCCATGCGCTCAAAAGCCTGATTGGGCTTATTATCAGGGGAGGTCTTATTTTGAGGGAAACAGGGTACATATACATATACATACACCGTATGAGTGTAGGTGTATGTATGTAGGTGTATATATATAAATATGTGTGTGTGTATGTGTGTGTGTATCAAAGATCCTGGATTCCTTAAAAAAAAAAGGAAAAAAAATAGATTTAGGAAACTACAGACCTATCAGCCTGACCTCAATACCAGGAAAGATTCTGGAAAAGATAATCAAGCAACGAATCAGTGAACACCTAGAAGCAAACAAAGTAATAACCAAAAGCCAACATGGGTTTGTCAAAAACAGATCATGCCAGACTAATCTTATTGCATTCTTTGACAAAGTGACAAAATTAGTGGACCAGAGTCCACCAGGAATACTGTCAATATAATTTACTTGGACTTCAGTAAGGCATTTGATAAAGTAGACCATAACCTACTACTAGATAAAGTAGAAAAATGTGGGTTAGACAGCATCACTACCAGATGGATTCGTAACTGGCTGACCAACTGCACTCAACGTATAGTCCTCACTGGAACTGCATCTACATGGAGGGGAGTATGCAGTGGAGTACCACGAGTGTCTGTTTTAGGCTCAGTACTCTTCAACATCTTCATCAATGACTTGTACGAGGGGATAGATGGGGAACTCATCAAATTTGCAGATGACACCAAGCTGGCAGGAACATCCAACACTCCAGAAGATAGGCTCAAGATACAGAAGGATCTTGACAGACTTGAACATTGGGCGCTATCTAACAAAATGAAATTTAATGGTGAAAAAAGTAAGGTTCTACATTTAGGCAAGAAAAACAAAATGCACAGGTACAGTATATGTCAGTGGTGGGTTCCTCCTGGTTCGGCCCAGTTCGGCCGAGCCGGTAGCAGTGATGATATGATGTCATTGAACCGGTTCTCTTTTTTCGGGAGCTGGGCCCTCCAGCCCTCCCCCCGCGTTATTCTTACCTTTTATTTGGCCCTGCCCCCTATCTATTTGCTGCCTCCCAAGTCCCAGCTGATCGGCTAGAAGGAAAAAAACTGTTTAGACTTTTGCTGCGGGGCTTCAAAGGGCTGCCCTACAGCTAATCAGTGTTAAAAGGCAGTGTGGTGGTAGACCAGTGCGCTCCAAAAACAAATGAGCAGACCAGTACAGCTCTACAAGCAGCTGAAAGCCTGGTAGACCAGTACCTCTGCTAAATCCTAAAGAATTGTCACATGACCATCAAGCCACGCCCATAAAATAAGCCACACCCCCAGAACCGGTAGTAACAAATTTTAGAAACCACCCCTGGTATATGTGGTACCTTGCTCAATAGTAGTAATTGTGAGAGGGATCTTGGAGTCCTAGTGGACAACCATTTAGATATGAGCCGGCCGTGTGCAGCAGCTGCCCAAAAAGCCAACACAGTCCTGGGCTGCATAAACAGAGGGATAGAATCAAGATCACGTGAAGTGTTACTACCACTTTATAATGCCTTGGTAAGGCCACACTTGGAATATTGAATTCAGTTTTGGTCGCCACGATGTAAAAAAGATGTTGAGACTCTAGAAAGAGTGCAAAGAAGAGCAACAAAGAGGATTAGGGGACTGGAGCTGAAACATATGAAGAACAGTTGCAGGAATTGGGTATGTCTAGTTTAATGAAAAGAAGGACCAGGGGAGACATGATAGCAGTCTTCCAATATCTCAGGGACTGCCACAAGGAAGAGGGAGTCAAGCTATTCTCCAAAGCACCCAAAGGCAGGACAAGAAGCAGTTAGTTTCTCCTTGAAACTAACCAAGGAGAGAAGCAACTTAGAACTAAGGAGAAATTTCCTGACAGTTAGAACAATTAATCAGTGGAACAACTTGCCTCCAGAAGTTGTGAATGCTCCAACACTTGTAGTTTTTAAGAAGATGTTGGATAACTATTTGTCTGAAGTGGTGTAGGGTTTCGTGCCTAAGCAGGGGGTTGGACTAGAAGACCTCCGAGGTCCCTTCCAACTCTGTTATTCTATTCTATTCTATTCTATTCTATTCTATTCTATTCTATTCTATTCTATTCTATTCTATTCATGTAAAATAAATATTTTTAATATTTCAGGGGTTGCCCTGAAGTGTTTCACCCTGGATAATATCAGTACTGAAGAAAAGAATAATCGTATCATAGAGGAAAGTTGATGAATGGAATTAATTTATAACAAGGACAAATAATTATTCTATATTTTGCATATTATTGATACAGTTTGATTGAAGGTCACTAGGATGAAGATATCTTTCCCCAAATTTTGAAAATGGCAGTTTGCAACCACAGAAAACCCTACGAGAAAGTTTGTCCAGTCACTTGGAACCCCAAATAGTCTGCACAGCTTGTCCAAAAACGAACGGTAAGCTTCTTTAAAACTGCAGACAGTTCAAAGGTCTAAGAACTGTAACTGAAAGCAGTAACTATTAAAGATGTCTCCAGTTTGTACAGTACAGAGAGGCTGAGTTCTTATGACATGCAGTTAAAGATGTAGTAACTACCAGTAGTAAAGTAGTCAATTCATACCTGCTAGGCTGGGTCAGATTCAAAAATTACAAGTCTTTTTTATTATTTGGATGTTGCACACAGCAGTTTGATCCTGACTGGCTCAAGGTTGACTCAGCTTTCCATCCTTCTGAGGTCAGTAAAATGAGGACCCAAATTGTTGGGGGCAAGAGGCTGACTCTGTAAACTGCTTAGAGGGGGATGGAAAGCCCTGTGAAGTGGTATATAAGTCTAAGTGCTATAGTGCTATTCTATAGATCCTCCATTCAGAAGACTTTGAATGAAGCAGTTGATTTCTGCAAGCCAGCAACAGAATCAGTTGCAGGAACTGGGTATGTCTAGTCTAGTGAAAAGAAGGACAAGGGGTGATTTAATAGCAGTGTTCCAATATTTGAGGGGCTGCCACAAAGAAGAGGTGGTCCAACTATTCTCCAAAACACCAGAGGGTTACGGTTAGACATTTGTCTGAAATTGTACAAGGACTCCTTATCTATGTTCCAACAACATTTTAGTTCATCCCCAATAAAAAAAACTCCATTGTTTCCAAAGCAAATTGAACAACTTTCTTTGGGTCAATGTATGCCATTTGTGTAATTATTAATTGACACAATTGGTTTCATTTGCCATTATTTGTTTGTTTGTTTGTTTGTTTGTTTGTTCAGTTTCGATGGCTGCCCATCTCGGTCAATGACCTTACCTCATTTCTATAATTGCACCAATGGCATCAATTATCCAAGTGATATAAATTAACACAAATGAAACAAATAGCATCAGTTACATGGCTTTGATGGACACTTCAATGCCAGAGAAACAACTTTTCTCCCAATTAAACTTATAAAATTTGATTTATATTTATATGCCGCCCTTCTCCGGAGACTCAGGGCAGCTTGCAGTGCGTTAAGCAATAGCCTTCATACTTTTGTATTTTATACAAAGTCAGCTTATTGCCCCCACAAACTGGGTCCTCAATTTACCCACCTTAGAAAGGATGGAAGGCTGAGTCAACCTTGAGCCTGGCAAGATTCGAACTTACTTTAATTGCAGACAACTGGTGTTAAATTGCAGTGCCTTGTCTGCAGAACTATCCAGGCTCCTGGATAGGAGGGTTTTGCTGCATGAAGCAAATAAAGAATGTTTTAAAGACCATGCTGCCTGCATATTCAAATTTTCAAAGAGGCTTGTTGAAACAATTTGAAACTCCAAAGTTACAATATAAAAGAGAATTTTTAAATAAAATAATGTGCCATTGGCATATGACATGGGAAAAACTTTCTAGAATGTATAAAGGAACTGCAAAGGGTCATTTTATCATGCCTGGTGGAATGTTTCCTGAAGAAAAGAAAAAAAAATGAAGTTGTGATTTAGGAGTTTGATTATTAGAAAAAGTATAAAATATGGCAAGAAAGGAATCATGATGTACCCTCAGAGAGAGAGAAGGTAAAATATAAATGCATCCATAGCTGTTATAAAAAGAAGCAGAAACTGCTGCTTTACATTTTTATCTTTTCCTTTTCTTTCTTTTCTGTTTTATTTCTTATTTATTTAACTACCACTTTTCTTTATTTTTTCTTTCTATAAATTTGTATGATTTTTATTCTAAAAAATCTTCAATAAAAATATTATTATTAATAAGAATGTTAACCCCCAGGGAGGGTCACATGAGAAAAATCTAATCTTTTAACTATCTGGGCTTCAAATTATGTGATGTTTATACGGGTATTCATATGGGAATACTGCTGCTCTTCTTCTTTGTGACAGCCCCTCAAATACTGGAGCACACTTCTTCAACTACATCCAAAATTATATGAAATGAGTAAAGCAGAGCAATCTGCTTTACCTCAAGAAACAAGACTGCCTGCAATTTAGTCTCTCTTGCTTGTCAAAAGCAACTGCTCAAAAAAAATAACACATCCAGCTGATTGTTAATCCCTGTTTATCAGCAACAAGATTATCTATTTCTAAAGCAGTTGGCCAACTATCAATACTTACATCATGCAAAATGGTAAGCAGCCCAACAGTGAACAGGTGTTTTGGCAGTTTTGATAGGAGATTTATTTATCTATATCTATATCTATATCTATATCTATATCTATATCTATCTCTGTGTGTTTGTGTGTATGTGTGCGCGCTTAATTTAAACCAGCAAAGCATACCTATCTTACTGAAGTACAATGAAATGAAAAGTCCCAACTGATGAAGCTTCTTGGATGAGAAGCAAAATGTCTTCCTCTTCCTCCTCAAAAAACAGTCCAGTTGCCTTTTTAAATAAAGCACTTTTGAGACAACTGTTACCTGGATGACTGAGAATCTGTCCATAGACAATGAAATGAAAACTTTTCACCCCATTTTTCTCTTGAATAAGTTTCATTGAACTTAATGGAAGTTTTGCAGAAAACAGTTCTGTCAACTTATGCATGAATCTTCGGATGTTCGGAGTTATATCCCAGTAATATTGCCAAAATTTACATCTATAAGGTTACAAATTAATCTCCGGTTTTAAAATCTTCACTGACTTTTGCAGCAATAGATTTTAATGCAATGCATATGGAAGAACTCAAATTAAAATAGACTGATTTAGCCTGTTACACCCATAGGTATGTGCAGTAGCCATTGATGGGATTATGGGTTAGAAGGACATCTTTCCCAACCGAAGGATCATATGGCCATGTAAGAATTATGTTTATCTAACACACATTTAGACTTAGAATAACTTTATTGTCACTTTGAATGTACACTGATCGGCATACATAAAAATGAAATTTTGTTGCATGGAGCTCTCAAAGGGTCTCCACCTCCAATATACTCTATATAAACATGACAAAATACATACATACATACATACATACATACATACATACATACATACATACATATTTATGCATATATATTATAGGACACAGTCTAGTCACTTGTCAATCATGTGAAAGAATATACTGTAGATCTAGATATATTGTAGATGTAGAGTCTTCCATGTACATATTGTGGGAACTGTGTTCCAACCAGAAACCATGGTAGCTTTAAACTCACAAGGACAAAAAAATATATCTCTGACTCCTTTTTAGAATCTAATTTATCTTGCTCACAAAACCATGCACATCCTGAAGACTGCAATAGAGCCGCCCCAGAGAGAAATGTCACGACAATCTCCAAAACTCCTTCACAATGGAAAGGAGCCCCCATTTTCAAATGCAAAGTAAGGTGTGATCAGTGGGGAAGGAATGGAGATTGGAAGGTATACTTATTGTATCTATAAGTCTGTCATGTTTTATGTTCAATTTTATTTGAAGCAAAAGAACTGGTGGGTGTACACCTATAGGGAAAGCAAGATCCTGAATTCTGTAATAGTTACACATAGACACAAATCCCTGCAATTCAGTAGCATATCAAGAAAAATAGCTCTACTCTACCTTGTTGTGCTTAATCTTTGTTTACAGGGTCTTGTTCAGTGGTGGGACACTTTTTTTTTTAAAGGAGGTTTCCAAAGTATGTCATGAGGAATTCCACCCATGAAATCTGGTTATTATTTATTTAATCAAATTCATATAGCCACCCACCTCACAGGCAGCATACAATAGTAAAAATATAATGCATACATAAAAACAGTGATTTAAACATAGGTTATAATGATGTCAGTTTTAGAACAAACGGTGGAAAGCTTACAAAAAACTCATACTTCATGATTATGATTTCCCCAAATCTGCTAACAATGAAAAGACAATATATTTCACCCCAAAGTCTAAAAACAAATCGGGATACTTTTTAAAATCTTTCAATGGGATTTATGAAGAATGATATTCTTCTTTTTTAAATCCACCTTTGCATATATATTCAATACAAGAATGCTTTCCAAGGTTTGGTGGTCTCCAAACCTTCAAGAAGGCTAAGCAGTTGGTTACTGAAGTAATGTTTAGAGAGGCTTTCACGGGCAAAGGATCAGCCCCATAGTTACGTTGCAGTTCAAAGATTTAATGCTCAAAAGTCCACACACAAGTATCAGGTCAACTAAAGTTCAATACTAAATTGACGCCAGATAAGGGTCAACAGAATTCAAGAAGAGTTGAACTAGGACCATGATGGCAAACCAATGGCACATGTGGCAGAAGTGGCCTGCAGAGCCATCTCTCTGGGCACGCGAGCCATTGCCCGTTGCTCTACTGGGTTCCAGCACGCTGGCCAGCTGGTCTTCGCATGCGTGGGAGTACCGGAAACTGGAAGAGCAGCTGCCTGCTGAGCATGTGGCGTGCTGGGAAGCTGCTTTTCTGGTTTCTGGTGTGCACATGCACACCATCTACCTGGTCTTCTGGTTTCTGGTGCGCATGCACACATGAAGACCAGCTGGCCAGTGCGCATGCATGCGCCGGAAACCAAAAGATTATCTTCCTGGCACACGCATGCGCACTGGGTGGCTGCTCTTCCAGTTTCTCTCTCTCTCACACACACACACACGCTCCTGTTTCAGCACTTGGTGACAAAAAGGTTCGCCAACACTGAACTAGGACCATTTGTGGCAATGGAATGACTCTAAGCCGATGATGCCCTTAACTCCACCCTCCGGCTCTGTCTGCTCTTCTTCTACATTGGATTGTTCAGTACAGCAAAACTTTCCTGCTACTTTATATTGCTGTAATTGCATGAGTAGTGATTCAAAATATGCAATATGCACATAAAACGTGCTGTTGAAAGTCAATGTCCCCTCCTTCGTTATCGTGGTGACAATCCAGAGATAGGTAGCACTTCTCCTCACTTGCCCCATGAAGTGTTGGGCTAAGGCAAGAGGAGAGGGCATTTTGTACAAAATGTTTCATTTCAAACTTAGAACAAAGCAACCCCCATTGCAAGGCATGCTGTTAAAGTGGCTCAAGTTATCTCTGGCCCATTAAAGCAAACATTGCTAATCTGGGAACATTTAGTCCCAGCCTTGAAATGATGCTCTAAGGACCCACGTTGGTTTCAGTCACTGAACACTTAAAGCAACCTCTTTGGATGGCAGAATAGCCCGTTTTCCCCCCCTACACTCAGAACGTTCAAAACGGCCATAATACAGAGCACATCATTCATTCATTCTCCCAAGGTCAGAACAGAATAACAAAGATTATTCTGCCCTTGAAAGAAATCTCTTGAAATACAAGAGGTTTTCTTTGAATCAAGGAACAGAGACAATGGCTGCTTCAAAACATTTTGAGCTTGAAGTTCATAATGTACGCAAAATGTATGTTTCTCATATGCTGACAATAACCATAAGTGGACACCAATGCACAATAATCCATAAAATGTGTGTGTTTGCATCAGCAGTAATTACAGTAATCTTAATAGATGTAGAGAACAGAGTATCAAATAAAAGACAAGATTAATGCTCTAACATCAGTTTGGGAGTCAATTCTCATAAGAAGCATTGACAAGAATATTATTATAAGACTATAACAGTTCATTTATTACTTTGGTGGAATGATTATTAGCATCCTGACAACACTATAACTCGTTTACTACTTTAATACATTTATAATAGAAAAGCTAAACCCTGTTTCCCCCCAAAATAAGATATCCCCTGATAATTAATTAATTAATTAATTAATTAATTAATTAATTAATTAATTAATAATAAGCCCAATCAGGCTTTTGAGTGCATGGCAATAAGGCCAAGCGCTTATTTCAGGGTTCAAAAAAATATGAGAGTCTTATTTTTGGGGAAACACGATATATATCCTACCAAGAACACAAGGATCTTTAATATTCTGTTATCACTACAAGCTTGGATTACTCTTATGTCCCCAACTTCAGGATACCTTGGGGAACTATCTAGAAAAGGTTTGTGAGTTGTTATATATCTTAGTGTCCAGCTAACTGGCAAAGGAATAATTGCCTATCACATATTAACAATAGCCCTTAGACTTCTATACCGCTTCACAGTGCTTTACAGCCCTCTCTAAACAGTTTACAGAGTCAGCCTATTGCCCCCAACAATTTGGGTTCCTCATTTTACTGACTTCAGAAGGATGGAAGGCTGAGTCAACCTTGAGTCAGTCAGGATCGAACTCCTGGCAGTGGGCAGAATTAACCTGCAGTACTGCATTCTAACCACTGCACCACTACAGCTCTTAGTTTATATAAGTCTAAGTACTATTGCTATTTAGATATGTAGATAGATAGATAGATAGATAGATAGATAGATAGATAGATAGATAGATAGATGGATGGATGATGGATGGATGATTAATGGACAGATAGATCATAGATAGATCATAGTTAGATCATAGATAGCAATAGCAATGGCATTTAGACTTATATACCACTCCATGGTGCTTTACAGCCCTCTCTAAGTGGTTTACAGAGTCAGCCTACGGTCCCCAACAATTTTGGTTCTCGTTTTACTGACCTTGGAAGAATGGAAGGCTGAGTCAATCTTGAGCCAGTCAGAATTGAACTGCCGGCAGTTGGCAGAGTCAGCCTGCAATGCTGCATTCTGACCACTGCACCACCACAGCTCTTAGTTTATATAAGTCTAAGTACTATTGCTATTTAAACAAAGAGATTTTATTTGATCCTATTTCTGTTGGGATCTTAGACCTAGGCTTTGAGTCTTGAATTTCACCAAGCAATTCAAAATGCCTAGCTCAGCCTCCAAAACTTTATATGTCTTGCACTAAATATCTCAAGATCACCTCCTCCAAATAAAATTTATCCATGCAGGGAGTTTCTCAGAGAAGAGCTGTTTCTTATTCTGCTTGCACATCAGGTGAGGTCAAGAAGGTGAGGTCAAACCATAGTCTTTCTTTGTAAGAGGAGCCTCAATTTGGAAATTAGATTGGGGCTCCCAAGGAAATAGCTTTCCAAAAACTGGCCAAAGCAAAAACTGAGTTTTTTTCAGTCAGTATTCCGTGCATTTCTATAGAAATTGTGAGTTTATTACAATTTTACAACAATTTAGTGTTTTTGTATCTAGGATAATTTGCATTCTGTGATTAATTACCTATAGAAGTTTTAATCAATGATAAGTTTTGCTGTTTTAAACCATCTTGAGTCTGACTAAATTTGGACAGGGAACAAATGCAGTAATATAAATAAATAAACAATATCTATCTATCTATCATCATCATCTATCCATCCATCCATCCATCCATCCATCCATCCATCCATCCATCCATCCATTATATCTATCTATCTATCTATCTATCTATCTATCTATCTATCTATCTATCTATCTATCTATCTATCATCTATCTATCATCTATCTATCTATCTATCTATCTATCCATCCATCTCTATCTATCTGTCTGTTTGTCCATCTGTCTATCTATCTATCTATCTATCTATCTATTATCTATCTATCTATCTATCTATCTATCTATCTATCTATCTATCTATTTATCTATCTGTCTGTCTGTCTATCATCCATCCATCCATCCATCCATCCATCTAACATCTATCATTTTTCTCTCTCTCCATTTATCTATCTATCTATCTATCTATCTATCTATCTATCTATCTATCTATCTATCTATCTATCATCTAATGTATATGCCGCCCATCGTGCTATTGAAGCAATTTGTTAGACAATGCATGGAAAACGTCAATTCACTTCTCATGAAAGGGTAGCAAAGATGAAACAAAATATTATCTTTAAAGGAAAATCTTTCAAAACCTGGATTTATGAATCAAAAGTCCCCAATCTAATATACTACAGTGAAATCTCAGTGTTAATAACCACCATGTAACAGATGCTGGACATAACAATCAATATTTCCATTCAAATAACCCCCAACAATAGACCTCCGTCGAATATAAAGCAGTCCTAAGAAGTAATAACCTTATTATTATTATAAGCCTAAGAAAAAGTAACCTTATCTGCAATGGTCATTCCAAAATGATTCCAGTATACAAATTACATTTCAATCGATCAACAATATTTGCATAATGACATCTTGATCCAGATAAATGCAAAAATAATAATTCATATTTAGCAGACATTCAGAAATGAACATCTCCCCCTCCAAAATTATCCATTATATCAATGCTGTCTTACATGTTGCTTAATAACAGGGTTTTTGTTGGGAAAAAAACCCCTGAATGTTTGGATTTGCATAAACATGAGGACAAGTATTATTGCCAGACCATAGATAACAGTAGGAGTATTATCAATCCAATTTGTATTCCATTGCCTGAAAGACCAGACGATGTAGTAGCTGAATAACAGAATAACAGAGTTGGAAGGGAAGTCCAACCCCCTGCTCATTCAGGAGAGCCTATACCAGTGATGGTTAACCTTTTAGGCACCAAGTGCTGAACCTGGAGAGTGCATGCGTCGGAGCATTGGAACCTGGAAGAGAGCAGCTGGCAGGTGCGCATGTATGACGGAACCCAGAAGAGCAGCTGGTGATGGCTCTGCGTGCCACCTCTGGCACGTGTGGCTATAGGTTCGACATCACGGCCCTAGACCATTTCAGACAAATGGTTGTCCAGTCACTTCTTAAAAACCTTTATGTTGCAATATTTTCAGGATCAGACTCAATAAAGATAATAAGAATTAGAGATTTAAATATATTTCTCTTTAATAATAATAGGCATTCTATATTCGCTGAATATTCAAGTTAGAAGCAAAGAAAATGGTGAGGGTGGCTCCTTATATATACAAGGGGTGGAGCCAGGAATGGGAGTGGTAAATTATGAATACATTAAAATCCAAAGAATAAGTTAACCCCTGATGTCCCATATATACATTATTTACACAATAGAGAATAAGGCATTTACATCTGACAAATCCCCCTCTAAATGCCGGTTCGCTATACAACACCAATTACATTCAGATTCAGGACAATATAATACATACAATTTAGAAGTTAAATATTTGTGCTGTTTAGAAGGTAAAGGCTTCGTTAATATGTCAGCTAATTGTTCAGAAGTATCACAATGTATTGCTTTGATGAATCCATCTTGAGATAATTGTCTCACGTGCTTAAATTTTATATCAATATGCCTGGACCTTTGTCCAATGGCATCGGATCTGGATATTTCAATGGCTGCTTTATTATCTTCATGCACAACAAAAGGTAATGCAGGTTTTTTCCAAACATCTGAGATCAAGTCATTGAACCATACAAGGTTATTTGCAGCTTTGGATAAACAAACATATTCCGCTTCTGTGGTTGAAGTGGCTACCAGTTCTTGTTTACCAGTGTACCAGTAAACTGGACAATCATTCAATAGAAAAATATAACCAGAAGTACTCTTTCTGCATGATGTATCACCAGCCCAATCTGCATCCGCATAACAGGTAATTTTTGGTTCTTTGTCATTATTAGGTTCTAATACTAAACAAAAATCTAATGTACTTTTCAAATATCTTAGAATTCTTTTGACAGCTTCCCAATGATACATGGTTGGTTTGCTAACATATCTTGACAATAAATTGAGAGGTAATGCAATATCTGGTCTGGTCCAATTAGATATATAAAGGAGTGAGCCTATAACTGATCTGTAAAATGTATTATCTTTAAATTCAGGGGAAGACTCATCAGTGTTTCTAAGGAAATCAGTTTGCATAGGAGTGTCACAGGTTTTGGCATTGTTTAAATTACATTTGTTTAGAAGTTCAATGATCTTATCTTTCTGAGTAAGTTTGAATCCCCTTCTAGTTTTGTTAATTTGTACACCAAGATATTTATTCACTTTACCTAGAGATTTCAACGAGAAATGTTCGTTTAACTTATTTACAAAGATTTCTCTGCTCTCTTTGTGTTTTCCTATATATAAAATATCATCCACATAAATTAATACAAATTCAATGTGATCATCACTCTTTTTTACAAAGAAACAGTTATCAGCAGTGGTAGCGTTGAAATCCATGGTCTTTAGTACTTTTACCAAGCAATCGTACCATCTCTTGCCAGATTGCTTTAATCCGTATAGACTCTTGTTTAATAACCAAATTTCATTCTTATTAGTGTATTGACTATGTGGTGCTCTTACATATATTTCCTTATCTAGTTTTGCGTGTAAATACGCAGTCTGTATGTCATATTGAAATACGTCCAGATTGAGTGCAGATGCTACTACTAGAGCTGTTTTAACACTCTCTGTCCTCACCGTGGGGGAGTATGTGTCAGTATAATCTTCTGGATATTTTTGTGCATAACCTTGTGCAACTAGTCTAGCCTTGTATAAAGTATTGCCTCCTTCTAGGTTCTTAATTTTATAAATCCACCTGGTACCTATAATTGTTTTATCCTTAGGTGCGATCGTAGGAGTGAATACATTTAGTCCTTGCAAACTTTCCATCTCTTTTTTCATAGCTAGTTCCCATTTTTCTCTTTCTTCACGAGGGAGTTTTAATACTTCCTCATATGTATTAGGTGTTATTTGTTCTCCATTCATATGCATTATGTAATCTTTGTATTTACTTGGTATTTGATTTCTATTGTTTCTAATAGCTCTTTCAGGTTTGCTATGGTTGTCGTGCAAATATCTAGCTTCCTTTTTTGTTAATGTGTCTGTCTTTATTTTATGCTGACTATTTGTCCAAGTTTTGGTTTTGTTCTTATTTTTGTTAATGTTTTGATTTTCTATTGTCCCTTCCTCGCAAGATATCGCATCTTTGCGTTTATTTGGAAATATTTCATTAAGGTGCAGTTTAGACCAATTGGCCTGCTCATGAAACACAGCTGTTCTGGAGACTATAAATTTGTTATTATTATCAATGAATCTGTACCCTTTGGTTCCAGTTTCATATCCCATAAATCTTAATCTTCTGGATACGTTTTCTCCCTTTCTCCTCAACTGCTTAGGTATGTGCACATCTGCAGTGACTCCAAATATGTGCATGTGTGCTAATTTAGGTTTCCTATTGTACATCACCTCATACGGTGTCTTATTCACAATACTGGACCAGGTTCTATTTTGAGTGTAATTTGAATAATGTAGGGCTTCTGACCAGAATTGTTTGCCTAAACCAGCATCCTCTAATGTGCATCTAATCATGGTTTGTAGTGTGGAATTCTTTCTCTCTGCAATCCCGTTTTGAAACGCAGAAAATGGATTGGACGTGAAATGTAGCATTCCCCTATCCTTTAACCATTGGGAGAATTCTTTAGACATGAATTCACATCCCCTATCTGTCATAATTTGTTTTATTCTGATATTATGTTGTGTTTCTATGCGTTTGTAGAATTCCTTAAATTTCTGAAAGGTTTCATCCTTGTGCTTTAATGTGTAAACAAAACCATAGCGACTATAATCATCCACTATTGTTAGAAAGTAACGTTTTCTATAGGTAATTGATGGAGTTAATGGACCAACTAAATCCATATGTACTAAGTCAAAAATATTGTTAGTTGATCTGTTAGATTTTTTTGGTCTGGGACTGGTTTTTAGTTTGGTGGATTTACATACTGAGCATTCCAAATAATTTTCACAATTTTTTATTTTGACACCTTCTGCGTGTTCAGTCATTTTTTGAACTACAGGAAAGCTTGCATGTCCTAACTTCCTATGTAAGATGTGAGCACACTCATCATGAATTGGTTTACCTATTCTTGGTTTCTTCTCATTGTGTGTATTTTTGTGATCATGAGGTATTTTACATTCATCATTGTCACTGTTACTAACATTTTCATCATCTGCTTCAATACAATCTTCCATATTTGAATCAATGTTATGTAACCATTTTTCTTTCGTTATCAGATAGGGTAGACCTCCTTTTATCATCACAGTGCCTATATTTGTTTTGTCCTTCTCTAAAGTTGCTTTCCCCTTTGAGAAAACTATATTGATGTCAGAATCTCTGCTTAGTTTTATAGCACTTAGTATGTTATGAGGTATTTCTGGGATTAATAATACCCCCTCTATTTTACCTAAACCAGGCAAGGTCACATTTCCTCTGCCTAATACTTGAACCTTTTCTTGATTAGCTACCTTTATCACAAACTTATCTTCTGTAAATGAAGATAATATACTTTTGTTGTTAGTGGTGTGATTGGTTGCACCAGAATCAATAAGCCAATTATTGTTCTCATTTTGTTGTGTTTTGGTGTTTTCTTGTTTGTTTAGTCCATTTAGTGACCCAGATTTTCTCTCTTTTGAATTTTCTCTACCCCCTCTACTTTCTCTGTAATTTGGTGGGCTTCTATATTTGTGTCTATCTGTGGAAGACTGTCTATAATTGTATTTGCTCCTATATTCTGGCCTATGTCTCTCCCTTGAGACTTTGGGACAGTCTCTTCTACTGTGTTCCCTGGACCCACAATTGTGGCATCTAAAGGCTTCATTATATTTTTCTTGGAAAGCTACTTTCCTAAAAGATTTGTGTTCTGTTTGATTACTGGAACGATTTTTTCTTGAATTGTCTTCTGCTATCAATTTGTTAGATAGACTTTCTATGGTTAAATATCCTAAATTAATAGTATCTAAGTGTGACATAAATCTATCCCATGATGGATCAAGTGAATTGATAATAACACTTTTCATTGTTTGATCTGAAATCACTTCCCCCCTCAATTGCAGCTCAGCTCTTATTTTGTTTAGAGATATCAAATGCTCACTTATAGAAACCCCTGGTTTCACTCTAGAAGAAAAGAAATCCTTAGACATTCTTGTAGTTGTAGCTACGCTATCGCTGTGAAATAGATTAAACATGCATTGAATTATTTCTGACACAGTTAGGTTTGATTTGATGCTATGATACATTGCAGGAGATACGCTAGATATTATTATGAAAAATGCTCTATGATGTAAACAATCTATTTTTAAAGTCCAAGGTCTTCTTGGAGGACTAGTTATAAAGAATAGTAAATTTTCTTTCATAAAGACAACCTGAAGCTGTTGATACCACTCTTGTAAATTAATGCCATCAATTCTAAGTTTTGGGAAGTCACTGGGTAAGTTCCCCACATTATTTTGTCCATTACTTACAACCTGAGGCAGTCCGTGGTCTCGCAAGTGCAGGAAATTACAGAACGGCATGGGGATGCTCGCAACGAGTCTGCGCGGTTCTCTGGCCAGTTCAAGTCTTTCGGGGCCGTCTACGTAGCTTTGCACATGCGCGTTGCTCATTTCTTCCTTGGCGTCGTCGTGGAAGGTTCTCTCCATTTCAGCTCTCTCGTTCCGCTCCTCTTCAGATGAGTCGGTCTCTGGTTCGGTTTTAGGGGTTCTGGTGGTGGCGACAGCTCTTCTCTTTCTTTCGTGTGCGTTGGCACTTGATCCGGTCTGCGGTGTAGGACGGAATCGGCATGGCTCTCTGGGCTCAGGTGTCGTCGCCTTCGAAGTCAGGATGGGAGCGTGCAGGTCTCGAGTTGTCGGTTTGATCTCTTGCTTCTTCGTTGGTGCCTTGGAAATTTTCAATCTTGGCCCAAAAACAGCAAAAAGCGTTTTCATTGCTGACTTTACTTGAGACTTTGTTAAATCGTCTTCACTTTCTGAATCTGGTTCTTCTGAAGAGTTTGAGTCTTCTTTTTCACTTTCGTCGTCTGATAGCGTTTTTCGCGCCAGAAATTTTGAACTGAGCGTTTTGATTGGCTCTGCTCCATTCTCTTTTGAATTTCGTTGAAACCAAGATGGCTGCCATTCAAAATTTCGCGCGGGATCACATCTTTTCTTTTTTACAACGACTTTCTCAGTATTCATTTCACTCACAGTTTTTTGATCTTTGGGTTTTTCTTTAACGACGTTTTTCTCTCTCGCTGCTCCGTTGTTCTTCAGCATTTCTTGGAGGTTCGCGATGAGGCTTTCATCGTTCTTCTGGCTTTTTAGTATCTTCAATATCTCTGACCTGAGTTCGTTATTTTCTATTTCGATTTCTTCCTGGTCATTATTTTCATTTATCAGTTCTTCTTCTTCAGTGGTGTATTCTTCGGATTCTCTCGAAATCGCGTTAGTGGATTCGTTGATCATCTCTTGTTCAGTTTCTATTTCCTTGCTGTAGGCCCTGGTGTTGGGCCTATCTTTCTTAGACATTTTTAATTATTTATTGAGTCAATTAACCATCCTCTGCTACCAGCTTGTTGCAATATTTTCAGGATCAGACTCAATAAAGATAATAAGAATTAGAGATTTAAATATATTTCTCTTTAATAATAATAGGCATTCTATATTCGCTGAATATTCAAGTTAGAAGCAAAGAAAATGGTGAGGGTGGCTCCTTATATATACAAGGGGTGGAGCCAGGAATGGGAGTGGTAAATTATGAATACATTAAAATCCAAAGAATAAGTTAACCCCTGATGTCCCATATATACATTATTTACACAATAGAGAATAAGGCATTTACATCTGACACTTTACCTTTGAAGTAGGAAGAATGGATACAGATACAGATTAACAGAGTTGGAAGGTAGATCATCTAGTCCAGAAGCAGACCCTACACCATTTTTGACAGATGGCATTCCAGTCTCTTTCTGAAAGCTTCTGGGGATGAAGCTGCCACAACTTCTGAATGCAACTTCTATTCCATGGGTTGTTCTCACTGTCAGAAAATTTCTCCTTATTTCTGAATCTCTCCTTGATCAGTTTCCATCCATTATCCTTTGTCTGGCTTTCCGGTGCCTTGGAAAATAGCTTGACCCCCTTCCTCCTCTCTGTGGCAGCCCCTCAAATATTGGAAGACTGCTATCATGTCTCCCCTGCTCCTTCTCTTCACCAGACTAGCCCTGCCCAGTTCCTGCAACCGTTCATCATATGTTTTAGCCTCCAGTCCCCTCATCATCTTGGTTGCTCTTTGTCTCAACATCTTTTTTTATATCGTGGCGGCTAAAACTGAAAGCACCCTCATCTTAGCATGTCAATCACTTATTGGTCTATGAGAAGGAAACATTGTCCTTCTCTGTGAGTGTTGATTCTAAAGTCAGAATCTGTTTCTTTTTAATGTAGTCAACTTAATTATTGTCTCTATTCCACATCTCCTAATATCAAAAAGGAAACAAACAGCATATGATGTGTTCCTTCTAGTACAACTTTCCAGTACAACTTTCAAAGTAAATACAGAGATGTGGCGGAAATAAAGAGTTGCTAAGCTGTTCCTCCCTAGCAGAAGTTTTTTTTTAAAAAAAAATATATGCAAGGTTTGCACTTCTTCAGAGTGTTACATCATCATAAAAGCATGGCCAAATCAAACTTCAGCTTCCCATTGCTCATTTCCTCTCTTGTGTTTGGAAAGCTAAATGCACTTGTATTTCTAAGCAGCGGCATAATTGCTTATAGTAAAATACAACTTGGCAATAATTTACATCCTAAGATTGCAAACACTTACGTGCAGCCATAAACTTCCTGGCTTGGTCAGCTAATGCAAGCTTCCCCATTGCTCTGATCTGCATGGGAAATTGACGTTTGAAATCATAACATATTTGTTTAAAGTAGGCTAAAAGGAGCCGTATGTATATTCAGTGGAGTGGGATTTTTATTTTTATTTTAAATCAGCACAGTACATATTCCCACTGTCACTTTCCTGCTCACAAATGCTTTCGTGACAAACAAAACAAAATCCCCCTCCAGTTAATCTGGATGCAAAATTTTAATTTGTGATTTATTTGGAGAAAGGATTTTATTTTTGCCGAGCTTTGTAACCGGAGCTCAAGCTGGGACCACAGTCAGGTTTACAAAATGACAGAAGTATATCACAAGTTACAGATGAATTGTTACTTTCAGCAAAAAATATCCTTTGCATCAGCAGTCAGCAATGCCACGGTTTCATAAGATAAGTCTGGAGCCATCCAGAACAAGGCATCAAAAAAATTCATTAAGAAGAACCTCAGAGCAACTTTATCGAGAACATGATCTCAGAAACTAGAAGTTCAAAGAAGGGAATGACAGAGAATTGATTTAACACATATTCAGACAGGGTGTTGGACTTCTGGATATCTTTTCCTCTAGATCAGGGCTTCACAAACTTTCTGCATTGAATAAATGCTAGAAAACAGAGGGACCAACCAGGGGTGGGTTCTACTTATCTTTACTACCGGTTCGCCTCATGCCCACACGCACGCGCTCGATTCGCTCGCACACACGCTCTTCTGAGCATGCACAGATCACTTATGATGGCATCCGGGTCAGTGGGCGGAGCCTCCCACCGGTTTTACTACCGGTTCTATAGAACCGGTCTGAACCGGGGACATCCCACCACTGGGACCAACCAATTAAACAACATTCTGTCCTTACATTTCTCCACTTGGAGTCCATTATTTCCCCCCCTCCCTCCCAAAATCAAATCATCTTCCTTAATGGCATTTATGGCTTCTCATCTTCTCCTTTTAAAAAGATGGAATCCCAATTTAAGTCTTGTTTTACTATATGAGGGAAATGGCTGAAGTGAGGAATGAGATCTGGTCTGGCCAGAAAACCATGGGACTCTTCAAAGAAGGACCACATACTAATGGAGGAGACTGAAAATCGATAAAGGAGAATTTTTGTAGCTCAGGGTTGAAATGAAGAGTTCTCTGTGTTTTTTGAACTTGTTTGTTTGTTTGTTTGCAGATGTTTCATTACCCAATTAGGTATCATCAGTGCTAGTAGGGAGTGGGAGAGACTGATAATTGCACTGAGATATGTAATTGGTATGTTGAAAGCCCACCGACAGGAAGCACCATTTTGAAGGTGGACCTTCAAACTGAAAAAAATCACAGCTCCTTTTCTACTCAAGTTCTTGGGTTGAGGGAGGGGGATAAATTCCTGGATTTTAGGAAGCCCCCAAGATGCTTCCTAAAATCCAGAAATCATCTAGCTGAATGTAACAGTTATCAGAATCTGACCTATTCTTTATTGGCAATCAAAGAAATATATTGAAAAACAAATGGGTTAGATTCTGATAATCGTTGATAAATAATTGTTGATATGTTTTCGAGGATTTTCATATCAACCTTTGAAAGACTTTTGAAAACTCTTTAATTTCAGAACACATGCACAGACTTAACCAGTTTCAGCTGGGAAACCATGACCATCCTAGACCTAGCCAAGTCCAAAAATGCTAGGGAATTCCTGGAAGCAGTCTGGACACTCAGACAGATCAGCCATCAGCCATCAGTCAGGTAGAGATAAACAACGTCTACATCAGTGGTGGAATTCAAATTTTTTTACTACCAGTTCTGTGGGTGTGGCTTGGTGGATGTGGCAGGGGAAGGATACTGCAAAATCTCCATTCCCACCCTACTCCAGGGGAAGGATACTGCAAAATCTCCATTCCCACCCCACTCTGAGGCCAACCAGAGGTGGTATTTGCTGGTTTTCCAAACTACTCAAAATGTCCGCTACCAGTTCGCCAGAACCTGCTGAATAGCACCCCTGATCTACATACTGTGCAAAAGAGAAAATCAACAAGCCAAAAAGGGAACAAAAAGACCGAAACTCCTCCCCACCAGCAACTCAACACCCAGAGGAGCAGAGATTAATCAACAGGTAATCAATGTCCAGTCAAGGAACTGCCAAAGAAGCCAACAGCAAAAATCCCAACCAAGGGACCTCCAAGACCAACCCCACCAACACCGACAGGGCAAGCCACTAGAATATAAACTGAGAGCAAACCCCACTCCTTACTAGCACTGATGATATTACCTAGTTGGGTTATGAAATGTCTGAAAGAAAACAACCAAGCTCAGAGAGCCTCGAGGATCCCTCAAAGGTCTGAACGTTTGGACCAACAGCCTGTTTGAGCATTTGGCTTTGAATAAGAACAATTCTCTGATCATTCGGCCCCAATCCTGGTTCCCCTCCTTTTACTTATAAGGACTGCACCACCTACAGCAAGAGGACACATGTTTAAGAGCACCAGAATTGGACAGGATTTATTACCTACAACATACTTGCACTTGGCTATCTAGGCAATGCAGGTGAATTTCACACCCATGGTCTATTTGTGACTGTGACAAAACAATTACAATGATCCGTCACAAAGCAGTCCATTCACAGCTTGAATTGTCAATTATTGCAGTATAAAAGATTGGATTGATAGACAATACACTTTAATACAACATGGCGTAAACCCTGTGCTGGTGTGTCAAGAAAAAAACTACCTTCAAATATTTTTAGAAGAATCTATCACATCAGAAGGCATCTGACTTTGGTGACCTCAAAAAATAAACAAATATTGTAGTCTGGAACTCAACTCAGAAAGATTTTATTTTTAGATTATATTATAATCTAACTATAGATTAGATTTAATCTAATCTATTAAATCTATTACCTCTAGATTATAATCATCTCTATTAGGACTAGAGTAGCCGTATGGTGAAATAGGCAATAAATAAATTTAATAATCATAATTTAATTACTACTGTTCTGATCTCACAGCAGTTTAAAAAAATAAGCAAAAAAGATTGTTCTCAATTTTTAAAATCTGGTCTGTTAAGCCCTAGAGCGAATCAAATGCACTAATATTGCAAATATATTTGTAATAGAAAACAGAGAGACTCTTTGTATTAATAACTGGAAAACAAGCCCTTTTAACCATAAGAAACTTAATTGGATTAAAATAAGTAGGTTCAAAGAGTCATTTAGCCTAACTTTCTGTATCATTGGGGATACAGGTACCTGCTCACTAGAGGTACCCAAATTCTTGTTAGATATTTTAGTAACAAAAATAAATTAAGATGCCATTTAATTATATTTTTCCAGGTTATTAAGAAGAAGCCAGCATGCTGCCAACAAGTATGCTTCAATTATACATAACACAATAGGAGTTTAAATTTAAACAAGAATTGTTCCATACACAACACACAGCATAGTAAATATAACCCCACATGCAGCCTGGTTTTTAAGGGCCCAACATGTCCTTAATGTCCTTAAATATTGTTAATAGCAAATGTAAAATTCTTTTTATTATTATTTTGCCTTTGGCTTCTTTCTTTTAACTTTTTAGGCATTTTAACCTCTGTTAAATTTGCCTCATTTTCACTTTTCATTTCATCAATACACCCACGCAACATGGCAATAGGAACAGCACTTAGACTTATATGCCACTTCACAGTGCTTTACAGCTCTCTCTAAGTGGTTTACAGAGTCAGCCTATTGCCCCCAACAATCTGGGTCCTCACTTTATGACCTTGGAAGGATGGAAGGTTGAGTCAATCTTGAGCCGGTTAGGATCGAACTGCTGGCAGTCAGCAGTCAGCAGAATTTGCCTGCAATATTGCATTCTAACCACTGCGCCACCAAGGCTCACATGCATTATCATACAGCCAATATATTGATGTCAGTTACAGAGATTCTATTAAACTTTTGATAGAAAAAACCAAATAATTTTATGCTTGTAATATTGGCATCCTAAATTGTAATTAATATAGATAGAACGCTTTATTGTTCTTTCTATTTTCTGTACTTTAATCTAAAGTACATAATTTTGTATGACAAAATCGCTCAGATTCGGGAACATCTGGACTCTGACTGGGTAGATTCAGGGGGGAGGACAGAGGCAGGTCTTGTGAGTATTATCTGGGAAGAGTTTGATTCTGTGACGCCCGAAGACGTGGACAGGATACTGGGTAGACTGAGCGCAGCCACATGTTTACTGGACCCGTGTCCCTCCTGGTTGGTGCTGGCCTCTCGGGAGGTTACACGAGGCTGGCTCCAGGGGATTATAAATGCTTCCTTGAGTGAGGGTGTCTTCCCTGCCGCCTTGAAAGAGGCGGTGGTGAGGCCTCTCCTCAAGAAACCTTCCTTGGACCCGGCAGTGTTGGCAAATTATCGTCCAGTCTCCAACCTTCGCTTCGTTGTGAAGGTTGTTGAGAGTGTGGTAGCGCGACAGCTCCCCCAGTACCTGGATGAATCGTCGTATCTGGATCCGTTCCAGTCGGGCTTCAGGCCTGGGTACAGCACGGAAATGGCATTGGTCGCGTTGGTTGATGATCTCTGGAGGGCTCGGGACAGGGGTTGTTCCTCTGTCCTGGTCCTATTAGACCTCTCAGCGGCTTTTGATACCATCGACCATGGTATCATGCTGCACCGGCTAGAGGAGTTAGGGGTGGGGGGCACCGTCCTATGGTGGTTCTCCTCCTTTCTCTCTGACCGGTCGCAGTCTGTGTTGACAGGGGGGCAGAGGTCAACCCCGAGGCTCCTTGTATGTGGGGTGCCATAAGGGTCGGTCCTCTCGCCCCTTCTGTTCAACATTTATGTGAAACCGCTGGGTGAGATCATCCGTGGTTTCGGGGTGAAGTACCACCAGTACGCTGATGATACTCAGCTGTACATCTCCACCCCGGACCACCCCAATGATGCCCTTGAAGTGATGTCCCGGTGCCTGGAGGCCGTGCGGATCTGGATGGGGAGAAACAGACTCAGGCTCAACCCATCCAAGACCGAGTGGCTGTGGTTTCCAACATCCCGATATAGTCAGTTGGTGCCATCACTGACTATTGGGGGCGAGTCACTGGCCCCCACAGAGAGGGTTCGCAACTTGGGTGTCCTCCTGGACTCACGGCTGTCTTTAGAAGAGCACATGACGGCCGTGGCCAGGGGGACTTTTTATCAGGTCCGCCTGATTCGCCAGTTGCGTCCCTTTCTGGATCGGGACTCGTTAAATACGGTCACTCATGCTCTCGTTACTTCCCGCTTGGACTACTGCAATGCTCTCTACATGGGGCTCCCCTTGAGGAGCACCCAGAGGCTCCAGCTGGTCCAGAATGCGGCCGCGCGGGTGGTTATGGGAGCGACGTGGCGCTCCCATGTGACCCCCCTCCTGCGCGAGCTGCACTGGCTCCCGGTGGTCTTCCGGGTGCGCTTCAAGGTTTTGGTTACCACCTTTAGAGCGCTCCATGGCATCGGACCGGGGTATCTACGAGACCGCCTTCTGCTACCAATAGCCTCTCACCGACCAGTACGCTCCCATAGAGAGGGGCTCCTCAGGGTGCCGTCGGCCAAACAGTGTCGACTGGCGGCCCCCAGGGGGAGAGCCTTCTCTGTGGGGGCACCTACCATCTGGAACGAGCTCCCCCCAGAGATACGGAAGATCCCGGACCTGCGCACGTTTCGCCGTGCTCTCAAAACTTTTCTATTTCAGCAAGCTGGCCTGGCCTAACTCCCATCTTTTAAATTTTTAAATTTTTAATTTGTGATTTTACAAATTGGGTGTTTTAATCTGTGTTTCGGCCGAAAATATTTAATAATTTTAAGGGATTTTTTAATATTTGTATTATCTGTATTTTATCTTGGCTGTTCACCGCCCTGAGTCCTTCGGGAGTAGGGCGGTATAGAAATTTGATTAATAAATAATAAATAATAATAAATAATGGAATATTAGTAATTTCTAGTCATATTATATAAATATCACTTTACTGGTACAATGCAATCTATATAACAATATAATTAAAAAAAAGGGGGGGGAACCAAGCCAACAAATGAGGATGGGAAGATATTTGGGCAGGGCAGTGGTATCCTAACCTTCATAATGCTTGAAACTCTGCAAAACTATTTCCAGCTAAGAATACCTATTTTATGAGAAGATGTATTTAAGATTGAATGTATTTGAAGAAATGATTTGCAAAAAAATATACATGTTCAGTAAAGGACCAACAAGCATCACTTTCCTGTGCAATCTTTCCTTACTGTAAACATACAAGAAAAATGTTTTCAGAGCTTGGTTGTTTACTTGCAGACATTTCATTACCCATCTAGGTAACATTATCAGTGCTACCTAACTGTGCTAGTATGTGTAGAATGATGATGTTACCTAGTTTGGTAATGCAACAAGTAAACAACCAAGTTCAGAGAGCCCGAAGGATCCCACAGTTCAACCCTGAGCTACAAATATTGTCTTCTTTATAGCTTGCAATGATATTCACACAAAACGGATGCTTCCTAGTATGCTTTTTTCTTTTTGCATCCCAGCCATTTTAAAGACTTTTGGCACAGCAACAGCCTCGCCAGCCTCCTGCCCGCCTTGCTTTCTCCTTCCATTCATGTTCTTGCAGCCCGCTTTCTCCCTGGCGGCCAGCCAAGAGAAGAAATAAAGATGGGGCAAAGATATTTCTTTGACGAATTGGCAGGTGGCAGAGAAACAGCAGAAAGCCAAAGGAAGGAAGCAGAGGAGCCAGCAATCTGCAAGACACGTGGATGAGTGTGCTTTGACCTTGAGTGTATGAATGGAGATGATCAATCCACCCACAATATAAATAATAAATGCTAATGCTAACTTTCCATAAATACCATCGTTCCTGATTTGCACGTTGGATGGAAGGGAGGAGAAAAAAGGCCGAGTAAAGCGAATAAGACTTAAAACAGAAGGACTCTTTCAGTGATGCGTTTGAATGCTGGGCTCGAATAGGAGCAATTCCAGCCTAAGGAAGACCTTTCGGATGTTGCTTTGCCTCCCAGAGTTTTAAGCTAGTCCAATGGCCTGAAGTTTCTGGAAACTCAAGTTCAACGCACAGGAAGAGTGCAAGGTTGGAGAAAACTCTTCCTAGACAAAGAGGCAGCAGTTTGCAACTCCTTTATTTGCTTATCCCACGCTTCTCTTCTTGAGGAGGGAGACCACCTACCTATATCTGGTGCACACAAAAAGTACCAGCAGAAGCCTTCACAAGACCAGATTCTCTGGTCCAGAAGAGCTGTGGATTGTTCTACTTGCATTCAAGAGCAAGGAGGGGTGTCAGCCTCCGCTTTTGCTGCTTTGGCTGCCATAGGAACCGGGTGGGGGGAGAGCTAGGGAGCTTGGGGGGGGGGGAAGCATGCTGGAGGAGGGGCGTGGCTTCAGAAGAAACGAAACTGATTCCTTGGAGTGGCTATCGGGTAACCGCCGTGGCATTCCTGATTGATGACGCTGCCAGACGTGCTTCCACCTGACCCTGGAAGACCTTTGGATTGGATGATTTACAATGGAGGGGATGCTTTCTATATGCACTTTTCATGCCTATTGCTTTAATTTCAGCTTAGCCGTGGTTGCGTTCATTTCATTTCTAGTAAAAGTACCTGTCTCTATAAATCATGGAGTCTGGGTCTTTCTTTCCTGGATTTTGAAGGAAGCACACCTGACATTAAGCTGAAATTCATCGCCAGCCATTCCGGATAACCACCGAGGGGGCTGACAACAAATTATGTCGGACCAGGAGAGTGAAGAAGATCAGATGGGAGCATCTGGTTCTACGATAACTACACTTCAAGCAGAGAAAGAGGCTGCAGAATGAATGGAAAAACTCCGACTGAGGGAGGAGCCTGAGGAAGCTAGATGGTCGAGAGGAGTAGGAAGATTGCCAGACCTGGGGAGGACACCCCAGGGAGTAACCAGCTCCAGACCCCACAAGAGAGAGGCAGTGTGGCTGCAAGAGCAAAAGGAAAGCCTCATGATGGCACAGGCGTTACAACTCCTCCGTGATGTTGAAGAAAGCCAGAAAAGCCGTGAGTCTTATGGGTTCCCTGAGAAGAAGGGAGGAGACTGCCCCAGGGGGGATCCAGAAGAGACAGCCTGTGGGGGAGAAGAAGAGGAAGCTGGGGAAGGAATATCTCAGGCTTCAGGAGCTCAAGTGGGGGATGCAGCAGCCCAGGGACCCCCAGCCTTGCAGGCCCACCCCGCAGGCATAGAAAACCAAAAATTCCCCCCTAACTGGAAAATATGATGGGAATCCAAAGACACTGGGGCTTTTTATGACCCAAGTGTGGAACCACATGCAGGACTGGGGGAAGGGCTACTTATCAGATGCGGCTCGAGTGAGATGCGTGACGAACGTCCTAGAGGGAGTAGCCGCTGAATGGATGGTGGTCCTCCACAATAATAACTCCCCCTTGCTGAGGAACTACCACCAGTTCATGGGGGCTCTTAGGAGGCGGTTTGAAGACCACCTAGCTGAACAGAAGGTGAGACTCAGAATGAAGGGCATCCAGCAGGGCCGAAGATCAGTGGCAGAATACACACAAGAGTTTCATGAGCTGGCACCTTACATGACAGGGTGGTCAGAAGCGGCCCTACTGGAGAGTTTCAAAGATGGGCTGAATGAAGAAATATACAAGGACTGTAGAGGGCGGGGGATCCCCGAAGACTTGCAGAGTTGGTACGTAGTAGCTGAGGATGTGGAGATCGAACTGGCCCGAAGCCGACTCTGAGGGGGCTGTGCAGGAGACCCATCATCCTCCTTCTACCACAAAGGAGCACCAAAGGCGGCTGCGGGGAGAGCGGAATTCAAACCCAAATCGAAGCCTTTCACCTGCTACAAATGTGGAAAGGAAGGCCATTGGGCTGCAGAATGTTTCTCCACACCAGTGCCAAAATCTACCGGCTCGGGCCCCCAAAAGGCTGACAAAGCGCCAGCAAAAGGCTGCGACACCGCCCTGAAAGGAGAAGTCATTGAGTTCGCTCCCTGAAACCAGGGTGAGTTGGGAACTCTGACCACCGCAGATGACAGCGGGATGGACTCCGACTCCGACTCCGATGATCTGGTGAGTCAAACAGAGGACCCCATGCTTGTCCCCATAGAAATAAGGGTGCCATCCACAGGGAACCATGCGCAGATGTTAGCCCTATTAGACTCTGGGTGCACCAGGTGCATAGTCAGCCCGAAAGTGGTGGAGAAATTGGGTCTGAGGCTAAAAACGTTAAAAAGGCCCATTGCGTTCTGTCAGTTGGACGGATCAATTGCAGGAGGGGGCCCGGCCAGCTTTGTGACCGAACCTATTGAAATGCAATTGGGAGATCACATAGAAAGCCTCAGATTTATTGTGGCCCCTGGCATGGAACGACCCCTAATACTTGGACTGCCCTGGCTCCGTAGATGGAACGCACGGGTTAACTGGAGAACTGGGGTCCTGCGTATTCGTACCAGAAAACTGAGGCTAGAAAGGGAAGAAGCCCCCCTTGAGGAAGGTATAGAACCTGAAAGAGTGGAAGTGGCAGTAGGCCACATTGAAGGAGAGGAGAAGATTCCAAAAGAGTATTGGGATCTCCGTGAAGTTTTTAATGAAAGGGATGTGCTGCCTCCCCACAGAGCTACGGACTGCACCATTGAAATACTCCCTGGGGTGAAGCTCCCTAAGCCAAAAATCTACCCCATGACCCCTTGTGAACTAGGGGAATTGCGAAACTTTATTGATAAAAATCTAGAACGGGGGTTTATCCAACCAGCCAGACCAAAGGTGGCGGCACCGGTATTGTTCCGAGAAAAGAAGGATGGCTCCTTTTGCTTGGTAGTTGATTATAGAAATCTGAATGTGATTAGCGTGGAAAACATTTACCCCCTACCACTCATGAAGGACATGCTATCTCACCTAGGAAAGGGGAAAATCTTCACCAAACTTGACTTACGGGAGGCATGCTACCGAGTGAGAATTAAAGAGGGGGATGAATGGAAGACAGCATTTAGTTGCCCACTTGGATGTTTCCAGTTTAGAGTGCTCCCGTTTGGACTACAGGGAGCCCCTGCTGTGTTCATGCAATTGATTAACAAAGTACTGCATGAGCACCTGTATAAGGGGGTCCTGGTCTACTTGGACGACATTCTTATCTACTCAGAGAACATGGACGACCATGTGAAGTTAGTGCGAACGGTCCTGAAAAAACTCAGGGCTGCTGAACTATATGCCAAACTTTCTAAGTGCGAATTCCATCAAAGCAAAATTGACTATCTTGGATATCGCATATCACATGAGGGGACAGAGATGGACCCTGGAAAGGTTCGGGCCGTATTGGAATGGGCTGCCCCATGCACCCGCAAACAACTACAGAGTTTCCTGGGATTTGCGAACTTCTATAGACAGTTTATACCCTCGTTTGCAAAAATTGCACTGCCAATAACAAATCTTCTGAAAACTAAAGGCGAGGCAAAACCAAGGCCCTCCCGACCTCTTGAATGGACTATGGACTGTCAAGCGGCCTTCGAAAAGTTGAAATGATCGTTTGCTGCTGAACCAGTCCTCAAACATCCGGACATGGAAGAATCTTTTGTATTACAGGCTGACACGAGCGACGTGGCCGTGGGAGCAGTACTTCTGCAGAAGAACGGAAAAGGGGAATTACAACCCTGTGCTTACACATCCCGTAAATTATCAGAAATTGAGAGAAGATGGGCCATATGGGAAAAGGAAACTTTTGCAGTGCGATGGGTGTTGTTAATGTGGAGACAGTTTCTAGAAGGAGCAAAGCACCCTTTTGAAGTTTGGACTGACCATAAAAACCTGGAGGCATTGAAAACACCGCGTAAGCTGTCGCCAAAGCAAGCCTGTTGGGCCCAGCACTTCAACCATTTTAATTTCACTCTACGATGCCTTCCTGGTGGAAAGAACTTCATGGCAGATGCACTTTCCATATTGCCTCAATACAACAGCACCAAGGAGAAAGTGGTTTGTCCTATCATCCCTTCGACAAAACTAGCAGCACCAATGACTACCACGGCACAGGCGAAGGCCGATCCAGCCCTCTCGGGCGAGTTACTTCAGAAACTGAAAGATGCTTTGAGAACCGACGAATGGTTTAAAACCCACTCAAATGAATGTACACTCTGTGATGGTCTATCTTGGATTGGGGCGAAATTGTATGTTCCTGCCAGTTTAAGAGTAACAATGTTGCAGTACGCTCATGACGCCAAGGCGGCAGGCCACTTTGGATTTGTTAAAACTCTACATCTTGTTAAAAGACAATTTTGGTAGCCTGCACTCAAAAAGGACATAGAGGCATATGTGGCTAGTTGTCCGGTGTGTGCCTCGGCTAAGAGACCTCCGGGGAAACCGCCCGGTTTGCTTCAGAGTGTGTGGCAAGGCCAAATGCCCCTTGGAAAGAAATATCTATGGATTTTATTGTGGACCTACCAGAAAGCTAAGGCTGTACTGTCATTTGGGTGGTAACGGACCTGTTTTCCAAACAAGTGCATTTCATCCCCTGTTCTAAAATCCCTTCAGCTAAAACCCTTGCAAAATTGTTTATTCGTCATGTTTACCGATTACATGGGGCTCCAAAACGTATAATTTCGGACAGTAGTGTACAATTTACTTCCCACTTTTGGAAGGAGTTTTTAAAGTTGATAGGCTCCGCCCAGGGGTTAAGCTCCACCCCCCCCCAAACTAATGGGGCTTGTGAGAGAACCAATGCCGTGTTAGAATAGTACTTGAGATGTTACGTAAATTACCAGCAAAATAATTGGGTGGACCTATTACCATTTGCAGAGGTGACGTACAATAACTCCATACATAGCAGTACCGGATTCACTCCATTTAAGGTAGCATCTCATCAGGAGTTTGTGCCGATCCCCGAGCTACCACAGGATGACCCACAGAACCCCTCTTTGATTGAGTGGATAGAACAGCTACGGGGTACTTGGGCAGTAACTCGAAAAGCTTTAGATGACGCACATCGAGCACATAAAACCCAGGCTGACAAAAAAAGGTCCCCGGCACAAGTGTACCAAATGGGTGACAGGGTTTATCTTTCTACCAAATATTTACAGACTTCCCAGAAATCAAAAAAGCTTGGACCCAAGTATGTGGGTCCTTTCCGAATCACTAGACTCATAAACCCAGTAACAGTTGAATTGGAATTACCAAAAATTCTGAGACGAATACACCCTGTATTTCATGTCAGCTTGTTGAAACCAGAACACTCGTCCACTTTGCGCCCAGACCAAAGTTCTCCCCCAGTCCCTATACTGATAGAGGGGGAACAACATTTTGAAGTTAAGGAAAGAGCCTTGGTACTACAGTGGTTTAAAGCACCCTGTTATTAACACAGCTGCCTGCAATTTACTGCTGGTTCGAATCTCTCCAAGGCTCAAGGTTGACTCAGCCTTCCATCCTTTCTAAGGTAGGTTAAATGAGGACCCAGTTTGTGGGGGCAATAAGCTGACTTTGTATAAAATATACAAAAGTATGAAGGCTATTGCTGAGCACATTGTAAGCCGCCCTGAGTCTCCGGAGAAGGGCGGCATATAAATCAAATTAAAAAAAAAAAAAAAAAAAAAATTCTAGACTCTAGGAAATACCATGGTAAAGTGCAATATCTGGTGGCTTGGAAACATTTTCCTTTATCTCAAGCTGAATGGGTGAATAAACGTGATGTCCGGGCACCCAGGAAAATACAATTGTTTCATACCAAATACCCCGATAAACCGTAATTTCTGTGTTGCATTTTTTCTCTTCCCTGTTTAGGACTAACATCTCTTCTGCAGAGGGGCCGAATGTCAGCCTCCGCTTTTGCTGCTTTGGCTGCCATAGGAACTGGGAGGGGGGAGAGCTAGGGAGCTTGGGGGGAAAGCGTGCTGGAGGAGGGGTGTGGCTTCGGAAGAAACGAAACTGAATCCTTGGAGTGGCTATCGGGTAACCGTCGTGGCATTCCTGATTGATGACGCTGTCAGACGTGCTTCCACCTGACCCTGGAAGACCTTTGGATTGGATGATTTACAATGGAGGGGATGCTTTCTATATGCACTTTTCGCGCCTATTGCTTTAATTTCAGCTTAGCCGTGGTTGCGTTCATTTCATTTCTAGTAAAAGTACCTGTCTCTATAAATCATGGAGTCTGGGTCTTTCTTTCCTGGATTTTGAAGGAAGCACACCTGACAAGGGGACTGAAAGCGGGATAAAAAAATATCCCATATTAATTGCACTTTCAGAATTGCACTTCCATGGAGTGACTTTCTGGCTGTAATAAAGTGATTTATCATTGCCTTCTTGCAAGTTTCCCCCCCCCCCACTTCCATGAGCGGCATGGTGGCCCCCCATTAAACAGGCCCAACATTATTTTCCTTCCTTCCTTCCTTCCTTCCTTCCTTCCTTCCTTCCTTCCTTCCTTCCTTCTTTCCTTCCTTTCCCTTTCCATTCCCCTTCCCCTTCCTTCTTTCCTTCCCTCCCTCCCTCCCTCCCTCAGACAAGGTCAACTAGATGCTATCAATTATTTCCTTTATTATTAAATACACTCTGAAGACTCAGTACTTATTCCCATAAATGTTAAAAGATTTATTTTAAAGGAAAAAGTAAGATTGATCATTCTGTAGTATTGTCACAATTCCGATTTTCAGAGAAATCCTCATTTCTCACCCATATCACACAAACACTAACCATTTTTGAAAGTTGAAGGGTAATGGAGAATAAAAAGTTCAATTTAATGGATCATGCCGGGGAAAGGAGTATCCATTACATCTGAATGTGTGTAATCTGTCATGTGTGTAACTGTGTAATTGACATTTTTACAACATTTGCATCCATTTGCATCCCTACAAAAGTGACCTAAAAGGCATAAAAATGTAAATTAAGCAATTAAACAAAGGATGTAAATTACATCAATTGTCTGAAATGCCTGAATAAGAGTGGACTTCTCCATTATTTGGGAGTCCAAAACATCCAAAAAGAAGATTTTTTTTTTTTTTGGTTGTGTCTGAAGTCTGCTAAATGGTGTATTGGATACTGTGATTTTTTTCTGGCACCTTTTAATATTACTTCATGCCCTTTAGGGAAAAAATGCAAGATAGATGTGCAATTTGTTTTATTATAATTACTGCTGAGTATCAAAGCACCAGAGCAAGAAAAAGGCTGCATCAAAAAGGTGATAGGAAAATAATAGACAAATTAATAATAAACCCAATAATTAGGTCAGTGTTGGCTTGGAAACCTGGGAAATCTTGTTTGTGATCTAGAATCCCTCAAACTTATAATAACTTGGATTTTTTGGAACAATCTCAAACTATCTATGGATTCCAAAAGACTTAAAAAAAAAACTTTTTAAAAATTTTACCACAGAAAGTAGTCTCACAACAAACCTGACAACATTATTGTGAGCATTGCCCTTATAGTTTTTCCAGCTATCTTAATTTGAATTATCTGACTCAAATGAGCCTTGCTGGTACAGTGGTCTAAGCACCCTGTTATTAACACAGCTGCCTGCAATTTACTGCTGGTTTGAATCTCTCCAAGGCTCAAAGTTGACTCAGCCTTCCATCCTTTCTAAGGTAGGTGAAATGAGGACCCAGTCTGTGGGGGCAATAAGTCGACTTTGTATAAATATACAAAAGTATGAAGGCTATTGCTTAACGCATTGTAAGCCGCCCTGAGTCTCCGGAGAAGGGCGGCATATAAATCAAATGAAAAAAATAAAAATAAAAAAAATGAAATATTAGAATATAGAATAAAAGGATTGGAAGGGACCTTAGAGATCTTCTATCCAACCCTCTGCTCAAGCATTACATCATCCCAGCAAATGGCTGTCAAATCTCTTTGATTTGTCCTTGATCTCAAAATGTTGTTCCCCTTCAATGAGTATGGGGACAGGAGGAGGTTCTTGGTCTGGACGCAAAGGGGACGTACGCTTGGGTTTCAGCAAACTAACATGAAACACCGGATGAATCCTCCGCAAGGTTTTAGGCAGCTCTAATTGCACCGTAACTGGGTTAATGTATTTGGGCCCAAATTTTTTCGACTGTTGGGTAATTTGCAAGTACTTGGTGGAAAGGAAAACCCTATCTCCTACCTTATAATCCCTACCCTGAATTCTATTCTTATCAGCTTGGTTTTTATGAGCTTGATGAGCCTCATCCAGGGCCTTACGTGTTACAGACCAGATACCACGTAGCTGTTCAATCCATTCAGCCAAAGAAGGTATCTTTGGGTGGGTTTTCAAGAGGCAACTCTGGGATGGGCACAAAGTCTTGGCCGGAGGCTCCCTTAAGTGAGGTAAACCCAGTACTGCTGTGTATAGAGTTATTATAGGCGACCTCTGCAAACAGCAACAAGTCCGCCCAGTTATCTTGCTGATAATTTATGTAACATCTAAGGTATTGTTCCAACACCGAGTTAGTTCTTTCACAAGCCCCATTGGTCTGAGGGTGGTGGGTGCTTAACCCCTGGGCAGAGCCTAACAACCCCAGGAACTTTTTCCAAAAGTGGGAGGTGAATTGGACCCCTCTGTCTGAGATTATTCACTCTGGAGCCCCATGTAATCTATACATGTTGGACAAACAATTTAGCCAGAGTTTTAGCCAAAGGGATCTTGGGACATGGGACAAAATGCACTTGTTTAGAAAACAAATCAGTAACCACCCAAATGACTGTATTTCCCCCACTTTCGGGCAACCCAACAATAAAATCCATGGAGATCTCATTCCATGGGGCTCCTGGCCTGGCTATACTCTGAAATAACCCAGGAGTTTTCCCAGGAGGTTTCTTTGATGAAGCACATATGGGGCAGCTCGCCATGTAGATGTCAGCGTTGCAACACTGGCATAGAGGGAGCAGAGGAGAGCGAAAGATAAACTCTGAGACTTTTGCCTGCTAAATCCCTTTGAAGCAAGGTTGTCGTGGAAATGAGGGGAGGGGGCACATTCCTGGGACATGATAAGGAAAAGAAGTCTGAAGAATGACTTGGAAGACAGCCAATGAGAAGCAGAGATTTGGGGATCGGAAAGGGAGGGATTGGGAGGCAAAAGGTCAGTCTTGTCCGCGCGGAGTCATGATCCGGTGGCTGAGCTCAATTAAAGAAAGATTTCCTTAAAGATTGGCAGTTTGGAAATTCATTTAATTTTGAGATAGCACCGCAGTCTGACAGTAGGCTTCTATGTCTTTCTTCAGCACCGGCCACCAGAATTGTCATTTAACTAAATGTAATGTCTTCACGAAACCAAAATGCTCAGTGATTTTAGCATCATGGGCGTATTGTAATACTGCCCCCCTCAGGCTGGCCGGGACATACAGTTTCGCTCCCACCCAGGTGAGACCCTCCCGAATTGTACACTCATTGGAGTGGGCTAAAAACCATTTGTCAGTTTTCAGTGCTTCTTTTAACTGCTTGCTCAAGTCGCAGGACAAGGTTAGGTCCCCTTTCGCCTGGGCTCTGGTAACCACAGGTGCTGCCAGCTATTTTGAGGGGATAACTGGACGAATCACTTCCTCTCGAACACTATTGTATTGAGGCAGTCTCGAGAGGGCATCTGCCATAAAGTTCTTCCCTCCAGGAAGGTAGCGCAGGGAGAAATTAAATCGATTAAAGTGTTGGGCCCAGTGGACTTGCTTAGGCAATAGTTTTCGTGGTGTTTTTAAGGCCTCTAAGTTTTTGTGATCAGTCCACACCTCAAAGAGGTGTTTCGCCCCTTCCAGGAAATGCCTCCATGTTAACAGCACCCAACGAACAGCAAAAGCCTCCTTCTCCCAGATGGCCCATCTCCTCTCGGTCTCAGATAATTTCCAAGAGGTATAGGCACAGGGTTGCAAATTCCCTTCAGCATTGGCTTGGAGTAACACAGCCCCAACAGCCGCATCGCTGAACAACAAACAGGGCCTCCATGTCAGGATGTTTAAGGACCGGATCGGCAGCAAACAGTCGTTTCAGTTTTTCAAAAGCTGACTGACATTCCATAGTCCACTCAAGAGGCCGGGAGAGTTTTGGCCTCTCCTCTCCTTTTGTTTTCAGAAGGTTAGTAATCGGTAAAGCAATTTTTGCGAACGAGGGGATGAACTGTCGATAGAAGTTAGCAAAACCCAGGAAGTTTTGTAGTTGTTTGCAGGTACATGGGGGAGCCCATTCCAACACAGCCCAGACCTTTTCTGGATCCATTTCTATCGCCTCATGCAAAATGTGGTACCCCAGATAATCAATTTTAGTCTGGTGGAATTCGCTTTTTTACAGCTTAGCATACAGCTCAGCACCTCTAAGTTTTTTCAGAATGGCTCTCACCAGTTTTACATGGTCGTACATGGTCTCAGTGTAAATAAGGATGTCATCAAGGTAGACCAGAACCCCCTTGTAAAGGTGTTTGTGCAGTACTTCATTGATCAGTTGCATGAACACTGTAGGGGCTCCTTGTAGTCCGAAAGGGAGCACCCAGCAGGCAGTTGAAAGCAGTTTTCCATTCATCACCTTCCTTAATCCAAACTCTATAATACACCTCCCGCAAGTCCAGTTTAGTAAAAAAATCTTTCCTTTAGCCAGGTGGGCTAGCATGTCCTTCATGAGGGGTAGTGGGTAGACATTTTCTATGCAAATAGCATTTAAATTCTTATAGTCAACCACCAGGTGGTAAGACCCATCCTTCTTCTCCCGGAATAGCATCGGGGTGGCTACACGCGGCCTAGCCAGTTGGATGAAGCTGTGTTTTAGGTTTTTAGCAATAAAGTCTCATAGTTCCCCCAACTCCTGGGGGGTCATGGGGTGGATCTTTGGTTTAGGGAACCCAGGAAGGATTTCTATACTACAGTCTGTAGGCTGGTGGGTTGGGGGGCAGCACATCTGACACCTTCTCACTAAACACCTCCTGGAGATCCCGGTACTCTTTTGGGATCTTTTCCTCCCCCACAATATGTTCCGTTGCAGTTGCTGCCCCCTTACTTGCCACTTTGGCCACACAATAGGGATTCTCTCCTCTCTTCCCTTGCTGGTTGGAGCGGATGTGCAACACACCCGTCTCCCAATTTATGCGCAGGTTCCATTTTCGGAGCCAGGGCAGCCCAAGTAGGAGGGGTTGTTCCATGCCAGGGGCCACAATAAAGCTCAGAGTTTCTAGGTATGCCTCCTTTCAACACTCAAGAAAGAAAAAAACCCAACTCCATTTTCATAGAGAAAGGTACTTTTACTGAGTATGAACTGAATGCAACCAAAGAAAAGCAAGTTCTGAGGTAATAGGTGCAAAAATAACATATAGAAAGCATCCTTAAACCCTCCCCCCAATCGTCTGGTCAGGATTATCCAATCCACATCCCCCCAAGGGGTCATGTGGTGTGCAGCTTCCGATGGCTCCATGCTCCTGGTATGCCACGACAGTTGACCTTGAGTGATTATCAGCGCTCTTCCCAGCTGCAGAGAAACGTGAGGAAAACTTTCTCCCATTTACTCCACCAGCTCACTTCCCGCCCCCCAAGACATCCAGACAGCTCCCCCTCCCCCCGTTACAATGGCAGCTGAGCAAGCAAGCAATATAAAGGCAGAGGCTGACATTTTCTTTAAAACCTCCAGGGATGGAGCACTCACAATTAACCACATATAAAAAAATAACTTTCTCCTTTGGAGTTCAAATGTTGTCATCAGAAAAGACCTTCTCTTGAAGGAACACACCATAAAGAGGCTTCTTGACCAATTGAAAGAGCTGTTGCTTGCTCTACAAGAAGTAGTTTCCTAAATTACACTTAAAAAGTATCCCATCCACAACACAGGTTCCAAACACTCAAGCAAATCATCATCATCATCATCATCATCATCTTCAACATCATCATCATCATCATCATCATCATCATCATCATCATCATCTCAAAATGATTTCAACCCCTGGTTGATGTCAAGGTAAAACACAACAAAATCTCTCGGTTAAAAAGAAAAAGAAAGAAACTAAGTCCACAAAATAGTACCAGAGCCCCCAAACAGCTCATAAAATCCAACCATACGGTAACTTCCAAAAGGCCACTATTAAGCCTTCATGCACTATTAAGCAAAATATGAAAATGGAGCTACATTATTATGAAGCAATTTAAATAGCAAATATTGGAGGGGTGGGGGAAATCCTGTGATTCACCTATATTTTTTCAATTAAACACCCGGAAGAGAGGCTGTTTAAGAAAAGCCGGTTCTTCCTATTTACTCTTGCACGTTGTGAGAAAACACAGGTTTGCTTTAACCCCAACTGGTTCTTTTCCTAGCAGATGACCAATGCCTACTGGACACTTAATCCTCATTATTTGCTTTCCTTTGCTGATGCTTGAGATGATCAACTCTATGTATGGAGGAAGAGAAACATGTTTCAAGGCTTATAAAACCTGCTCAATAAAAACAGTCTCTTCGTACGATGAATTCCAGAGACTTTCTCACCACTCAGGCTCACAATAGCAGATGGAGGAAGGGCTCCTGGTCTGTTAGTAGAACATACCGACCATATAAAATAACAGAGTCAGAAAGGACTTCAGAGGTCTTCTAGTCCAACCCCCTGCTTAAGCAGGAAACTCTAGACCATTTCAGACAAATGGCTGTCCAGTCTCTTCTGAAAAGCCTCCAGTGATGGGGCACCACTCAACTTCTGGAGGCAACTTCTGTTCCACTGTTTGATTGTTCTCACTGTCAGGAAATTTCTCCTTAGTTCTAGTTTCTCCCCTTGATTAGTTTCCACCCATTACTTCCTCTCCATTTTCTTTCAGTCCTCACACCTCTTTTGATGTCCTCCTACTTCGATATCCATCCTGCAAATTCTAAATTAACTGGCAATACAAGAATTTGAGAAAACAATTGGTGCTGTGAGCAGGATGCCGATAAGAAGAGCACCATGAAGGAAAAGGGAGAAAAATATACTCAAAGCCAAAAACTGGGATGGATACCTACAATGTGGCTCATCAACCAGCGAGACCCCCATGGAAATGGTTGGAACTGGAAGCTTTCCTAACTGGTCTGAAGGAGCTCTTGATCCACCTGAATCTGGATAGCCTTCACATAATGAGAACAGTAGATTGGCACCTACTTATAGTCATAAGGAAACTGAGTACATAATTGTCCAAAGGAGCATGGGAAGTGATGATCATATTACAATGGTTTTCTTTTTCGTCCAGCATGGACTATGGATTCCTTAGAAGAACAAGATTAAGAAATGGGACGTCAAACATTTTTGGATGGTGTACAAAGTCTAGCTCCCATTTCATTTTTAGTGACTGATCAAAGCCCTTTTAGATGTAGGGGTTGACCAGGCTGAGCCCGAGGGAGGGGTCAAACATGTCATCAGTCTCGAGTCCCTTTCTACCCAAAAAAGATCTAAGTCCAGCCCACCTTGAATTCCATTGATTCTTATCTACCGCCAATTAGGTTTGATCATTAGTTGTTCAGATTCTCCTAGAGAGCTTGCAATAAACCCAAATTCATTTGAACTGCCTGTATTTTCTGATTTTTCTGACATCAATGGTCTTTCTCAACTAGGGTAAAGAAACAGAAAGAGCAGAAAACACAGCACAACAAAATATTAGATAAAACAGTGGCCTTAGTCACATAACCAGTTACACTGTGCTTGGGGGAAGCCCTGGTAGGTTCTTACAATCAGAAACTGGGCTATTTCTTCCTCCTATCTCTGCCCTGCTTGGTGTTCTCCATGTCAGATGTAAATGCCTTATTCTCTATTGTGTAAATAATGTATATATGGGACATCAGGGGTTAACTTATTCTTTGGATTTTAATGTATTCATAATTTACCACTCCCATTCCTGGCTCCACCCCTTGTATATATAAGGAGCCACCCTCACCATTTTCTTTGCTTCTATCTTGAATATTCAGCGAATATAGAATGCCTATTATTATTAAAGAGAAATATATTTAAATCTCTAATTCTTATTATCTTTATTGAGTCTGATCCTGAAAATATTGCAACAAGCTGGTAGCAGAGGATGGTTAATTGACTCAATAAATAATTAAAAATGTCTAAGAAAGATAGGCCCAACACCAGGGCCTACAGCAAGGAAATAGAAACTGAACAAGAGATGATCAACGAATCCACTAACGCGATTTCGAGAGAATCCGAAGAATACACCACTGAAGAAGAAGAACTGATAAATGTAAATAATGACCAGGAAGAAATCGAAATAGAAAATAACGAACTCAGGTCAGAGATATTGAAGATACTAAAAAGCCAGAAGAACGATGAAAGCCTCATCGCGAACCTCCAAGAAATGCTGAAGAACAACGGAGCAGCGAGAGAGAAAAACGTCGTTAAAGAAAAACCCAAAGATCAAAAAACTGTGAGTGAAATGAATACTGAGAAAGTCGTTGTAAAAAAGAAAAGATGTGATCCCGCGCGAAATTTTGAATGGCAGCCATCTTGGTTTCAACGAACTTCAAAAGAGAATGGAGCAGAGCCAATCAAAACGCTCAGTTCAAAATTTCTGGCGCGAAAAACGCTATCAGACGACGAAAGTGAAAAAGAAGACTCAAACTCTTCAGAAGAACCAGAATCAGAAAGTGAAGACGATTTAACAAAGTCTCAAGTAAAGTCAGCAATGAAAACGCTTTTTGCTGCTTTTGGGCCAAGATTGAAAATTTCCAAGGCACCAACGAAGAAGCAAGAGATCAAACCGACAACTCGAGACCTGCACGCTCCCATCCTGACTTCGAAGGCGACGACACCTGAGCCCAGAGAGCCATGCCGATTCCGTCCTACACCGCAGACCGGATCAAGTGCCAACGCACACGAAAGAAAGAGAAGAGCTGTCGCCACCACCAGAACCCCTAAAACCGAACCAGAGACCGACTCATCTGAAGAGGAGCGGAACGAGAGAGCTGAAATGGAGAGAACCTTCCACGACGACGCCAAGGAAGAAATGAGCAACGCGCATGTGCAAAGCTACGTAGACGGCCCCGAAAGACTTGAACTGGCCAGAGAACCGCGCAGACTCGTTGCGAGCATCCCCATGCCGTTCTGTAATTTCCTGCACTTGCGAGACCACGGACTGCCTCAGGTTGTAAGTAATGGACAAAATAATGTGGGGAACTTACCCAGTGACTTCCCAAAACTTAGAATTGATGGCATTAATTTACAAGAGTGGTATCAACAGCTTCAGGTTGTCTTTATGAAAGAAAATTTACTATTCTTTATAACTAGTCCTCCAAGAAGACCTTGGACTTTAAAAATAGATTGTTTACATCATAGAGCATTTTTCATAATAATATCTAGCGTATCTCCTGCAATGTATCATAGCATCAAATCAAACCTAACTGTGTCAGAAATAATTCAATGCATGTTTAATCTATTTCACAGCGATAGCGTAGCTACAACTACAAGAATGTCTAAGGATTTCTTTTCTTCTAGAGTGAAACCAGGGGTTTCTATAAGTGAGCATTTGATATCTCTAAACAAAATAAGAGCTGAGCTGCAATTGAGGGGGGAAGTGATTTCAGATCAAACAATGAAAAGTGTTATTATCAATTCACTTGATCCATCATGGGATAGATTTATGTCACACTTAGATACTATTAATTTAGGATATTTAACCATAGAAAGTCTATCTAACAAATTGATAGCAGAAGACAATTCAAGAAAAAATCGTTCCAGTAATCAAACAGAACACAAATCTTTTAGGAAAGTAGCTTTCCAAGAAAAATATAATGAAGCCTTTAGATGCCACAATTGTGGGTCCAGGGAACACAGTAGAAGAGACTGTCCCAAAGTCTCAAGGGAGAGACATAGGCCAGAATATAGGAGCAAATACAATTATAGACAGTCTTCCACAGATAGACACAAATATAGAAGCCCACCAAATTACAGAGAAAGTAGAGGGGGTAGAGAAAATTCAAAAGAGAGAAAATCTGGGTCACTAAATGGACTAAACAAACAAGAAAACACCAAAACACAACAAAATGAGAACAATAATTGGCTTATTGATTCTGGTGCAACCAATCACACCACTAACAACAAAAGTATATTATCTTCATTTACAGAAGATAAGTTTGTGATAAAGGTAGCTAATCAAGAAAAGGTTCAAGTATTAGGCAGAGGAAATGTGACCTTGCCTGGTTTAGGTAAAATAGAGGGGGTATTATTAATCCCAGAAATACCTCATAACATACTAAGTGCTATAAAACTAAGCAGAGATTCTGACATCAATATAGTTTTCTCAAAGGGGAAAGCAACTTTAGAGAAGGACAAAACAAATATAGGCACTGTGATGATAAAAGGAGGTCTACCCTATCTGATAACGAAAGAAAGATGGTTACATAACATTGATTCAAATATGGAAGATTGTATTGAAGCAGATGATGAAAATGTTAGTAACAGTGACAATGATGAATGTAAAATACCTCATGATCACAAAAATACACACAATGAGAAGAAACCAAAAATAGGTAAACCAATTCATGATGAGTGTGCTCACATCTTACATAGGAAGTTAGGACATGCAAGCTTTCCTGTAGTTCAAAAAATGACTGAACACGCAGAAGGTGTCAAAATAAAAAATTGTGAAAATTATTTGGAATGCTCAGTATGTAAATCCACCAAACTAAAAACCAGTCCCAGACCAAAAAAATCTAACAGATCAACTAACAATATTTTTGACTTAGTACATATGGATTTAGTTGGTCCATTAACTCCATCAATTACCTATAGAAAACGTTACTTTCTAACAATAGTGGATGATTATAGTCGCTATGGTTTTGTTTACACATTAAAGCACAAGGATGAAACCTTTCAGAAATTTAAGGAATTCTACAAACGCATAGAAACACAACATAATATCAGAATAAAACAAATTATGACAGATAGGGGATGTGAATTCATGTCTAAAGAATTCTCCCAATGGTTAAAGGATAGGGGAATGCTACATTTCACGTCCAATCCATTTTCTGCGTTTCAAAACGGGATTGCAGAGAGAAAGAATTCCACACTACAAACCATGATTAGATGCACATTAGAGGATGCTGGTTTAGGCAAACAATTCTGGTCAGAAGCCCTACATTATTCAAATTACACTCAAAATAGAACCTGGTCCAGTATTGTGAATAAGACACCGTATGAGGTGATGTACAATAGGAAACCTAAATTAGCACACATGCACATATTTGGAGTCACTGCAGATGTGCACATACCTAAGCAGTTGAGGAGAAAGGGAGAAAACGTATCCAGAAGATTAAGATTTATGGGATATGAAACTGGAACCAAAGGGTACAGATTCATTGATAATAATAACAAATTTATAGTCTCCAGAACAGCTGTGTTTCATGAGCAGGCCAATTGGTCTAAACTGCACCTTAATGAAATATTTCCAAATAAATGCAAAGATGCGATATCTTGCGAGGAAGGGACAATAGAAAATCAAAACATTAACAAAAATAAGAACAAAACCAAAACTTGGACAAATAGTCAGCATAAAATAAAGACAGACACATTAACAAAAAAGGAAGCTAGATATTTGCACGACAACCATAGCAAACCTGAAAGAGCTATTAGAAACAATAGAAATCAAATACCAAGTAAATACAAAGATTACATAATGCATATGAATGGAGAACAAATAACACCTAATACATATGAGGAAGTATTAAAACTCCCTCGTGAAGAAAGAGAAAAATGGGAACTAGCTATGAAAAAAGAGATGGAAAGTTTGCAAGGATTAAATGTATTCACTCCTGCGATCGCACCTAAGGATAAAACAATTATAGGTACCAGGTGGATTTATAAAATTAAGAACCTAGAAGGAGGCAATACTTTATACAAGGCTAGACTAGTTGCACAAGGTTATGCACAAAAATATCCAGAAGATTATACTGACACATACTCCCCCACGGTGAGGACAGAGAGTGTTAAAACAGCTCTAGTAGTAGCATCTGCACTCAATCTGGACGTATTTCAATATGACATACAGACTGCGTATTTACACGCAAAACTAGATAAGGAAATATATGTAAGAGCACCACATAGTCAATACACTAATAAGAATGAAATTTGGTTATTAAACAAGAGTCTATACGGATTAAAGCAATCTGGCAAGAGATGGTACGATTGCTTGGTAAAAGTACTAAAGACCATGGATTTCAACGCTACCACTGCTGATAACTGTTTCTTTGTAAAAAAGAGTGATGATCACATTGAATTTGTATTAATTTATGTGGATGATATTTTATATATAGGAAAACACAAAGAGAGCAGAGAAATCTTTGTAAATAAGTTAAACGAACATTTCTCGTTGAAATCTCTAGGTAAAGTGAATAAATACCTTGGTGTACAAATTAACAAAACTAGAAGGGGATTCAAACTTACTCAGAAAGATAAGATCATTGAACTTCTAAACAAATGTAATTTAAACAATGCCAAAACCTGTGACACTCCTATGCAAACTGATTTCCTTAGAAACACTGATGAGTCTTCCCCTGAATTTAAAGATAATACATTTTACAGATCAGTTATAGGCTCACTCCTTTATATATCTAATTGGACCAGACCAGATATTGCATTACCTCTCAATTTATTGTCAAGATATGTTAGCAAACCAACCATGTGTCATTGGGAAGCTGTCAAAAGAATTCTAAGATATTTGAAAAGTACATTAGATTTTTGTTTAGTATTAGAACCTAATAATGACAAAGAACCAAAAATTACCTGTTATGCGGATGCAGATTGGGCTGGTGATACATCATGCAGAAAGAGTACTTCTGGTTATATTTTTCTATTGAATGATTGTCCAGTTTACTGGTACACTGGTAAACAAGAACTGGTAGCCACTTCAACCACAGAAGCGGAATATGTTTGTTTATCCAAAACTGCAAATAACCTTGTATGGTTCAATGACTTGATCTCAGATGTTTGGAAAAAACCTGCATTACCTTTTGTTGTGCATGAAGATAATAAAGCAGCCATTGAAATATCCAGATCCGATGCCATTGGACAAAGGTCCAGGCATATTGATATAAAATTTAAGCACGTGAGACAATTATCTCAAGATGGATTCATCAAAGCAATACATTGTGATACTTCTGAACAATTAGCTGACATATTAACGAAGCCTTTACCTTCTAAACAGCACAAATATTTAACTTCTAAATTGTATGTATTATATTGTCCTGAATCTGAATGTAATTGGTGTTGTATAGCGAACCGGCATTTAGAGGGGGATTTGTCAGATGTAAATGCCTTATTCTCTATTGTGTAAATAATGTATATATGGGACATCAGGGGTTAACTTATTCTTTGGATTTTAATGTATTCATAATTTACCACTCCCATTCCTGGCTCCACCCCTTGTATATATAAGGAGCCACCCTCACCATTTTCTTTGCTTCTATCTTGAATATTCAGCGAATATAGAATGCCTATTATTATTAAAGAGAAATATATTTAAATCTCTAATTCTTATTATCTTTATTGAGTCTGATCCTGAAAATATTGCAACACTCCATGTATAGAAAAATAAACACAAATTAGGTCAAGTTTCAACTGTGGTTTCTTTGGAGGGATTTCTACTTAGAGTCTCCAAGTCTCAACAGCAATCTAAGGTGGCCCACTTCCACACGTTCATGAATAAATCCCTATCGTAAATTTTAAATTAAGTACACATTTGCTAGAACAATTACGTCTAAAAGCTTCCACTGCTTTTAAAACAATAGGTTAACTCGGGTGCCATATCTATCTGAGATGCTTTTATTCTGGCGGGCAAAGAAGGAGCAAACTATCATCTTTAATGTTTTCTAAAATGCAGTACACGATAGCTATTCTTTCCTTCTGTATTTAAAGACAAATATGTTAAAATGGCAGTTCACTAGCTGTTTGTTTCAGTTAACTTTACTGGAAGAAATCAAAATATTTGGAATAGAGAATGTTGATTTTCAGTGTTCATTAGGATGGAATTATTTCTTATATACAGTAATTATGGGTCAAAATCCTGGAGAATTGGTGGATGTACAGATTTCAATAAAATTAAGATAGCAACTTTCTATTAAGTTTTCTGTGGTTGTTCTTTGATGGAGAAAAATATAATGATGAAAAAATGTAACTGTTCTTTTCATCTATGGCTATTTCTTACCATTTACTTATTCTTTTTAAGTTTTGATTGTTGAATGGAGATAATTAAATACAAATTCTGATCATTTTTCTGCCAGTTCTATGATATTCATAGCAGCAACCAAAGTAATGTTATAGGTTGTTTCTGTTTAAAAAATTCTCTGTACTGACATTATAAAGTTTTAGTTTTTTATTGCCAGATCAAAATGTCCTCTACAATTAGAACATAAAAACAGCTGAATGATTATTGGGGTTTTTTTTAGGAGAAATGAAATATAAGTTGAAGCTAGTCATGGTTATCATTTATTTTCATGAACAACATGTGAATGAGCAAACCACTATTAAATATGCATATTATACTAAACTATGGTTTAGCAATAGGATGGTTTACAGAAAATACTATCTTGCTCTCTGTAAACCATCAACCTATCCTGCTTGTCTCAAAAATAAGACACCACAACTTTTGTCAGATTCAATTCACTAAGTCAATGAAGTCGGCGTCTTTCAACAAATAGCCCAATTCAATTGGTTCAACAAACCACAGCAAAAATTAAATACGTCATTTAAATGGCATCAATTATGGCTAACCAAATATGGAAGTCAGAGCTTCTGAACTCTTCCTTACAGTTTTCGACATTATTTATCATTGTACTGGGAAGATTAAGTGCATTTTATGTGGTTGTAGTAAATGCTGAACAGAAGCAGCATTAATACATTTGCGGGGGGTGGGAGCAGAACCAAAAAAGGACAGGCATGTTCTCTTAAGTGTCAAGAATTTGGTAAACTTAATCAGAGTCAAAAGATTTATGCATCCAGTCAATCTGACATTTGCTCTATTCGCTTGGTAAAACATTAACCATCAAAAGAGTTAATTTTTTACAGTTGCCAGTTACTCTGAATAAAATCACTTTTCATATTAGTGCCACTGAAAGCTCCATCAACAGTGAAGTTTAATACAAACAGGGCTTTCTGTTTTACTACCAGCTCTACCTTCTCAATCATCCTTGCTTCGCTTACTGCCCTAAAGCTCGAAGATTACATCTACCGCCTGAGATTTAGAATAGAGAATGTGGTAAATGTTTCAAAATTAAAGTGAACTCGTGAATCATCCCAAGCCAGGGCCAAGAGTCTAGGAATATCTACAGTGAGTTTTCCTTGTAGTGGAAGCAGGCAGTCCATTATATGAACATTAGGGTCAAGATAATGTGTAGAGTAGGAGAATGAGTAGAGTAGTAGAAGAATGAACCTGCCTCTTAATTATGCTCATTCCATCCAGTGATGAGGGCATAGTTCTAGCCATAACTAAAAAAATCTACTTTTTTTTTTTACTTGGTGTCGGTTGTAGTTTATTTTATTTATTTATTAAATTTATTGGCTGTCCATCTTATGACAGGGTAACTCTGTTGCATTGGTTCAAAGACTCAACACAATTTATGCAGAAGAGCTCAAATGATTTATCTCCAGAGGCCTTTGCTTACTCAGATTTTTAGAAAGAGTAATTCAGAAGTTCTTCTCAGTCTACAAACAGAAAGAAACATGACTTTCAAATGTTAAGCTCTAAAATGTTGGACCTGATGCCATAGAAACATCTGTGTTTCTTTTAAGGTTATGGATTTATAAACATTTGCTTACCTTGATTACCAAGGTGTCTTCTGATCTTTGAGCTGGCTCTCTGTAGAATAGGAAGACTGATGAATATCGTATGCAATCGGGGTTTAAAGATAGGTTTAAAAATTAAGCTTGGATAATTTCCTATATATAAGATCTCTCTCCCTCTCTCCCCCCTCTCTCTCCCTCCCTCCCTCCCCCCTCTCTCCCCAGGAAACATTTAAATTAATCAAAATACAAAGCATGCATTGCAGACTTCTCTGACAGTTCCAATAGCCAGAAGGGACTTCAATGCATGGGAAACTGTTTCCAGCTCTTTGATCAAAATTACTTTTAGGAGGCGTCTCCTGGTGTGGGGCTTCAAAGGGGCACTCCCAGAGGCCTTTGTCAAAGCAAAGCATCTCTTTGAAACTTTGCACAGTCCTAATAATTTTACTTCATCTTATTACAGAGTCCAGGTACAACTGAACAGAACAGAACAGAAGCAGAACCTACCATCTGAAAGGAGGAAAAGCGGACGAAAGAAATGGTTGTGAAAACAAAAGCAGAGGTCGAGAGAAGGAAATTTAGACTGAACTAGAGGAACAATGAAATGGGAAGTGGCCACTGATGTCCTACACAAGATCTTTTCATGTACATATTCCAGTTACATTTGCCAGGAAGTGGGCCTCTGCCCTGCAACAAAGTCCCAAGTACATCATTCACCCCCAAACATGAAATAATCCTACAATGGTCAAACCAGTGGTGGGTTTCTACCGGTTCGCCCTACTATTGAGCAAACGGGTAGAGGTGGTGGTGGGAGGCTCTGCCCACCCGACTGGACGTCATCACAGACGCTCTGCGCCTGCGCCTGCTCACAGCTCTGAACCGGTAGCGAAGGTAAGTGGAACCCACCCCTGGGTCAAACCAAGCTTTCCAACTCACATGTCTTCACAGAAAGAGAACAAAACACATCTGACGCCCATGTACAAAACAGGTCTGAAATGAAACCAAGGACAAAACTTTGACAGATCAATTTAAGCATCGGATTTTAGATTATTTAGTGGATTCAAGTTGCCTTGACATGCAATTCTCTCTCTGCACTTAGAAAGAAAACCTATTAGACTTTCCTCTATGTAAGTAAGCATGAGAGCTAGACTCTGTATTAAAGATAAATTATTTGCTGAATAGCTAGATAATTAATTGATTAGTCTTATGGCCATATTATGCTGAATACATAAAACCCCACGAATGGTATAATACGCTGAAAATTTGCTTGTAAGAGCTGCTTCCAGACGAATAAAAATCAAGAAACTGTAAAGAATATCCAGCTTCCATTTTCTTTTAGCAGCAAGAGTTGCCATGGGCGAATAGGCGGCAATATAACTCTAATAAATAAAAAATAATAATTAAAAAAGTAAAATAAAGAGAGCCACATCTTTACCAGTTGATAGGAATTCTCTGAGAAAGAAAATCAGAGAGACAATATTATATTGGTTCCAAAGTGAAAATTGTTTGGACCCTGACAAAATGGATGGAACAGGTTGTTGTATTTGTTATAAGAAGGTGGCTTGAGGTGCAGGGGTGGGTTTCAAAACCCGTTGCTACCGGTTCGTTCGTGGGGGCTTCTGCACATGCACAGAAGCATCTGGGCGGGTGGGCGGAGCCTCCTGCCACCGCCACCCAATCCAGGGCGAACCGGTAGCAACCCCCTCTCCTGTTTAGGTGGGACCATAAGTAAAAAAGATGGCAATCCAACTTCGTTCCACAGGTGATGTCCCAAAGGTGCTTTTTCAAGAGGTGACTGGACTTCGTGTTTTTTCTTTGAAGATGTTTCGCTTCTCATCCAAGAAGCTTCTTCAGCCCATGAGCAAACCGGTAGCGACGGGTTTTGAAAGTCGCCCCTGGCAGAAACGTTCAGAAGTAGAGAAGCTTAATCTTACTTTAAAAGCTAGTTTTTATATCATTTTAAAAACACCCTAAATGCTGAGAAAGCTATTTCATTAACATTGTGGAATACTGTACTTTTTCCTACCACAATTCATCTTCCACAAGAAATCCGAAAAAATCTACACAAGAGTCTGGCAAGAGTTCTTGCTTGCCTTTAAGGACAACTAGTAATGGGGTTGCTTTGTTGGTTGCCACGAAGGGCACGTTATTTTATCTTTGTTTTATCTTGTGCAAAGCTAAAGCAACTTTTGATTATGTTAGGCATCTACTTTCTAAGGAAACACTTCAGCATCATCAACAGGGATCTTTGGTGCTCTCCGAGTTTGATAGTTTTCTTGCAGACCTTTCATTACCAAACTAGGTAACATCATCAGTGCAAGAACAGCACCAAGCTTGGAGAGCATTGAGAACAGTTCAACCCTGAACTACAAATACTGTATTCTCTTCGATAAGTAACACCAATAGGAGCATACAAAATCCAATTCGTAAACCAATGCAACTTTGCCATGTTATATTGATGAAGATCAGTGTGGGAAATTTGGTAACATTTCATGTAAAGTCTTTTTTTTTCTTGGATCACTAATGTACAATATTACTAATGTTTTAATCCTAAAGTCCATGAATAATTTATTAAGAAAATAGCTGATGAAATTACTGGCAACAATAATAAGAAGATAAAGAATCAGGACTCTAGTTCGTAACTTTAAACTAGAAAACAGCAAAAGGATTAAAACTCCTGTGTTGACTCTTTCCATCCATATCCTCAATTCATCCCAAGGATCTTAGGAGAGGCACTTTATCTTTGAATAGGAAACCTTTCTTTTTCCATCATGGTACTTTTTTAGACACTTTCTTAAAAGGAGAAAATACAGTCTCCACAGGTGAATGCATTATGTTCCCAGTAGATTTTTGGTTACGTTTCTCTAAGGGCATTTCATAAAAAGTACGAAAAGTTATCTTTAATCAGTTTGGTGGTGTACAGAGTGCTTAAAACATTCAGCTGAGCTAATGAGATGTCTAATGGTTTGTGTATTATAAATGACAGATTATAACAAACTGCATGGAATTTGACAGGTGTTTCCCCCCCCCTCCACCAGTCTATAGGGGGAAAGTACTATATTCTAAAACATTTGGGAGTAATTTATGGTTGATAAAGACCCTACCCAAACCACCAACTCATGTCTCTAGTTCCTACAATTATATTTCCAGTAATATTGTATGTTAAATGAGAGCCAGGGTGTTGTTGTTTTTTTTTTTTTTCCGAAGTCGTGTCTGACCCATCGCGACCCCATGGACAACGTTCCTCCAGGCCTTCCTGTCCTCTACCATCCTCTGGAGCAGGGGTGAAATGCTCCCAGTTCGGACCGGATCGCTGGATCCGGTAGCAATGGAGGCGGGTGGTTCGGAGAACTGGTAGCAAAAATCCCTGCCCCCCCCCATTGCCCAGCTGAGCCGCACAATCATCAGAGGCTTTTTTAAAATTATTTTTTAAAACATTTTTTCTACAACCTCTTTGGCCGAAAAAATGCTTTTTTGGCCAAAGTAAAAAAAAAAAAAAAAAAAAGACTTTGATGATCGCGTGGCTCAGCTAGGATCATCAGAGGCTTTTAAAGCATTTTTTCTACAACCTCTTCGGCCGAAGAGGTTATAGAAAAAATGTTTTTAAAAGGAAAAAAAGCCTCTGCCGATCAGGCAAGTCAGCTGGGATCGTCAGAGGCTTAAAAAAAAAAGAAAGCCATATTAACCCCCACACACCAAGCCACGCCCACAGAACTGGTAGTAACAAATTTTACATTTCACCACTGCTCTGGAGTCCATTTAAGTTCACACCTACTGCTTCAGTGACCAGTTTTGGTAGTGGTTAAAATCATTGGATTAGAGATGGCAGACTAAAAATTCAAGTCCAGTTTTGGCAAAAAAACTAGTTGGGGGACTTTGAGCCAGTCATTTTCTCCCAGTCCTGAGAAGAAGAGAATGGCACTATTTCTAAAATGGTTGCTGAGAAAACGCTAAGGATTTATCCAGGCAGTTGCCAGGAATTTTTTTTTTATTTTTTTTTTTAATTTGATTTATATGCCGCCCTTCTCTGGAGACTCAGGGCGGCTTACAATGCGTTAAGCAATAGCCTTCATTCTTTTGTATATTTTATACAAAGTCAGCTTATTGCCCCCACAAACTGGGTCCTCATTAAGGATTAAGATTGACTTGAAAGCACTTCAAAAGAAATAAACATTGTATTAAGTAAACAGATTGTACAAGACACTATGCAAATATGTATGTATGTATGTATGTATGTATGTATGTATGTATGTATGCATGTATCTATTGTCAGGGTTCCAAGGAACACCCCCAACAAAATAACGTTCTGAGGCCTGAAGTTCCTCAGAGTTCCAATTTATTAGAGATGTCATGTTGGCACATCTGGGAAAACCCGAATCTGAAAGTTTCCAGGTTTTCCACACCCAGCTAAGTGTCCAACAACAACCCCCTCCCAACTTCCCCAGCTAAAATATGTGGCAGTTTAGAAGCAAAAAGAAAATTATCTTCCAAAACTGACATCTGTATCTGTATTTGTATCTGTATCTGTATCAGGGGTGAAATGCTCCCGGTTCGGATCGGCTCGGGCGAGTAGGTAGCGATGGTGGTGGGCAGTTCGGAGAGCCGGTAGCAAAAATCCCTGCCCCCTCCCCCCATGCCCAGCTGAGCCGCGTGATCATCAAGGCTTGCCAAGCTCAAGGTTGACTCAGCCTTCCATCCTTTCAAAGGTAGGTGAAATGAGGACCCAGTTTGTGGGGGCAATAAGCTGACTTTGTATAAATATACAAAAGTATGAAGGCTATTGCTTAACGCATTATAAGCCGCCCTGAGTCTCCGGAGAAGGGCGGCATATAAATCAATTTTTTTAAAAAAAATCAGAAGCTTTTTTTCTTTTAAATGCCTCTGACAAGCCAAGCTCTGACGATCCAAGCTCTGACGATCCCAGCTGAGTTGCCTGATCGGCAGAGGGTTTTTTAAAAACCCTCTGACAATTAGGCAACTCAGCTGGGATCGCCAGAGCCTTTTGAAAGCATTTTTACATGGTTTTACATGTAAAAAAATGATTTTAAAAGTAAAAAAAAAAAATTGGCCACGCCCACCCAGTCACATTACCCCCCCACCAAGCCACGCCCACAGAACCGGTAGTAACAAATTTAAGATTTTACCACTGATCTGTGTGTGTGTGTGTGTGTGTGTGTGTGTGTGTGTGTGTGTGTGTGTATCATAGGCCACCATGGAAAATTGCTATTCATCTTAACATCATCTACCCAGTTTAACCCTCAGAGTGCCTGGCCATTAGTCATCCCTCAAACCACCTGCACTTAACCTGCCTCGCTGTGTCTGGATGAAACTGAACGGAATGAGATGTGGTATTGGAAGAAGTGCCTCTGCCCTGCATTGGTGGGGATGGAAAGATTCCTTTTGTTGTGATTGTGCCACTGATATGCAAACTTTTAAACATATTGTGCAAGATTGCTTGCTCATGATGTGCATTATGTGGTTCCTTAAAAAATCTGCACGAAGCAATGCTTAAAAACCAAGAAAGACATTTTATATTTATTTCTTGGGACAACAAAGTATACCACAAAGCCTTAATCTTCAGAAGAATGCTTAAAAAGAAAAAAAGAAAAGAAAAACGCTCTGAAATCTTGGCTACTGTAATCACTCCTAGGCTAGAGGAACTTCAAGACTCAATTCTTCACCCAGGCCCTCAGCTGTGGAGGATGGGTATGACTGCAGATGGTGTGCCAGCTGTATCAGCCATTATTTAAAACTTTGTTCTTCACATCCATTGTTCTTATTTATACTGCATTTCACTTTTACATGTGATATTCTGAATGGCTCAGAGTCCTTCTGGAATCAGGCGGTATCTACATCAAATAAATAAGCTATTCTTTCTTCTAAAAGTCCATTTACACGTTGCCCTACAAATTTAAAACATTCTTTGCCTTCTCATTCTCTTTCTTGATTTTAATCAGTTATTCAGCACATTTACAGAATCAGCTTCTTACTGTAGGAACAATGAAGACGTCCAGAGGTCAAAATCCAATCTATATAAATAAAAATGTAAATGTCCATTTGTACATAACCACACATCTCCAAAAGTTCTTCACCGATTGCTTTTAAATTTTGACACAACGTTGCATTCGACTATGGGCGTGTTTTTCTATACCTATATTATATACATGTCACACCTGTGACAGGTAAAAACATGAAAAACACTGGAAAACATTGAAAGACATTGACACACCTTGAAAAACATTGAAAAACAGCGCCATCTATTGGACGTAAAACCAACATGGCAGCCTCCCAGCCCTGATTACGCTCAACAGATTTCTGCTCCTTATATTTAGACTCTTCCTATTGCTTCCAAGAAACTGCGCATTTGAAAGGCAGAGACGCCCGAGGGCCATATCCTGCCACCAGGCTCAGCAGGTAGGCAGCCGGCTCCCCACCGGGAAGCCCTCGCAGCCAGCGCTTCTAGGGCTGGGCAGGGCCCGCCCGAGCCTGGCTCTGACCTCACCCTCCCCCAGCCACCCCACGAACTAGCCTCACCCGCGAGATTGCCTGGATCCGCCGAGCGGGAACCCTCTGTTCCTCGCCTGGCCCAGCGCTACCATGGGCTCCGAGGTCAGAAAGACCAGCCGCTAACCGGCGCTATGCAAATCCAGTCAGTGAGCGGGAGATGGAGGCAACTGGAGCCTCGGGGTCGCCTTTGACCAGCGCCGCCTTTGATTCCCAGGTGGGCGCTCTGGCAGTTCATGGCGTCTACACGAAAATTTCGGCCTCTGGCAGAAAAGGGGCTCCGGAGAGGCTTCGGGGGGTGGAAACAGCCAGGAGAGAGGATGGCCGGCCCTCCTTCATTTCGCTTGGAAGAGCGGGGGATTTAATCATTCCCCTGCCCTTGGCAGGTGGGGGAAGAGAACTGCACAGCAGGGGTCCAATGGGGTGTGCGTGGCTCCTGGCTTTGCCGCTTTCTTCCTTCGGGCGGGAAGCCCCAAACCAGCCTCGAACCCCCGCCACATCCCCTCCCTCCCTCCCTTCCCTTCCTGCTATGAATCTCCCCATCAAGCCCCCAGAGAACATCTGTGTAGGGAGGACAGAGGGGGCCCCCGAGTTTCTGCTGTGGTGCGGAGAGCTGTGAAGGCTTGGCCTGAAAAGGTAAGGGTGATGGCAGGGGATGCAGAAGAGGCCGGGCCAGAGACAGAGATAAACAGAGAGAGAGGGAGAGGGAGAGAGAGACATAGAGAAATACAGAGAGCCGGGTGGGGGGGGAGAGAGAGACACACATACAGAGATACAGAGAGAGAGGGTGGGAGAGAGAGAGACATAGAGAGATACAGAGAGAGGGGGAGAGAGACACACATAGAGAGATACAGAGGGGGGAGAGAGAGAGACAGAGAGAGATACACTGGGGAGAGAGAGAGACAGAGAGAGATACAGAGAGAGGGGGAGAGAGAGACACATAGATACAGAGGGAGGGGAGAGAGAGAGACAGCAGCTGGGTAGGCGTGGCTCAGGGGTTGTCATGTGACTGATGAAAGTGAGTGATGTCGAGTTGGCCACGCCCACCAAATGTTCGTGGAGAGTTTGGAACTTCAGCCTCGCTCTTTTAGCCCAGCAGAAGCACCAGACTGGGCCACAGCAACGCGTGGCCGGGTACAGTAGTTCAAAATAAATTCAAACAACCCCAATTTTTTACCACCATAGAACAATTGTTGAGGAAGAGGAAGCTCAAAGCTGTCTTTCCCTTTTTCAGTACTACTATATTAATTTAGGACTGACCAATGAGGTTCGCCAATGCAACTTTCTGCAATAAGCAAAAATTTAGAGGTCAAGAGTAAATCTGGAATTGTAAAAAAACAGCTTCAGCAAGTTATCACATCTAAACCTCGACCTGCCTTTTAAAACTGTACATATTTCAGCAAGTTGGAACACAACAGGAAATGAGATTTAAAGATTTGCTTGAAAAATAATCTCCCGCATAGTAATCCCAATGTAATATAATTTTAATTATCAAGATGTAATCTCACTGTATCATTTTATACAATTGTCATTAAGGAGAAAAAACACAGATAAAGCTCTGTGATAAATCTGCAGCTGCTTTTGAATTGTGTATGGGACGCACCCCATGGAGGCTGGCTATTGCACAGAATTCTTCTTTTTCCTACAATGTTGGTTTTTTTTTTTTTAAGAACCCTGTTTTCCAAAGCTTTTGCAGCACCGCTTCCCCCTCTGCTTATATGCATCAGGAAAACTGACACAGGATGGATTTGTGCAATCGGCCTGCCAAAATTATTGCTCACATTAGCATAAACACATCATGCTGATCAGAATGGGACATCTGTTGCATTTCATCTTTCATGTTCCAATAAAGCCAAAGTTCAGAAACTTTAAGCGAGTCCTCACCAACAAGAGTTAACAGCAATTTAGGTAAGACGCAGAATAAATTTCAGACAATTTCAAATCAAATCTTTAAAATTTTACTTAAAACATAATGCCTATGAACAGACAAGATTGGTTTTCTCAGGCTGGGATACCCGTGACTGATAAAGCATAAGATATGGAATACTGAGAATGACTAGCTGAAATGATACAGTTCTGGAAACAGGATTCTTTATTGGAAAAAAAAAAAAAGGAAACTAAGACAAAAGATGTGCATTTGTCAACAAGGGGGAAGAGTCTGAACCATGCCTTAAGGAGTTACAGGATTTTGGAAGCCAGATCAGAGAGGGAAATTTTGAAGCCCTACAATTCTTGAGAATCCCTATTTGAAGATCTATGTTGAGTAACAGAATCACAGAGTTGGAAGGGACCTTGGAGGTCTTCTAGTCCAACCCCCTGCTGCAGCAGGAGACTCTATACCATTTCAGACAAATAGCTGTCCAGTCGCTTCTTAAAAACCTCCATTGATGGAGCACCCACAACTTCTGAAGGCAACTTCTGTTCCACTGGTTGATTGTCCTCACTCTTAGGAAGTTTCTCCAGGTTCCTTCTCTCCTTGATTAGTTTCCATCCATGGTTTCTTGTTCTGCCTTGTGATGCTTTGGAGAATTTGAGCCCCTCTTCTTTGTGGCAGCCCCTCAAACTGGAACACTGCTATCGTGTCACCCCTAATTCTTCTTTTCTTTATACTAGCCAAACCCAAATCCTGCAACCGTTCTTCATATGTTTTAGTTTCCAGGCCTTTGATCATCTTAGTTGCTCTTCTTTGAATGTTTTCCAAAGTCTCAACATCTTTTTTGTAGTATGGTGACCAAAATTCATACAGAGTAGCATTAAACAAAAGAAAAATTCAATATTTTGTTTAGGGGGTGGGAGGAATGTTGCAAGGAAAAATAGCATTGATAGCCTGATGCAAATTCACATTTTCTATTGGAACCAAGACCAACATAAAAACCCAGTAGCATTTCTACTTTTCTCCTCATCTTGCCAGGATTCTCACCACCAAACAGCCTTTCTGTTCTGGGAAAAGTCCAGATTTCTCTCCTTACAGAAACTAAAGATCAGTCACCCATCAGGGAAGCCCTCTTGCTATTATGAAAACGATTGGCTCTAATGCCAATAATTTCCTCTCTCTCTCTCCCCCACACACACACTGGAGGAAAACTTTAGCTTGGCCATAGAAATGTTGCCTTCCACTGTGGTCATAAGTTGAGGACTGCCTATCCTGTATGGCTCCCCGTGGTTGTCTTATCACAAAGCAGAAGTGGCAGTTTGCTCACAGATAATGGGAAGCAGGCAGAGCTCTCGTCCACCAATCGTGCCAGAAATGTTGCTAAGGAATGGATAGTGTAAATGCAACTATGCCAATAAAGCAAATGTGGGCAGAAACCCTTCTGGCTGCATTAAGCCTTGGTTAACTATGGGACAAAAAAGAAAAGCGGGGGGGGGGGGGGGACCCAAATGTTCCAATTAGACCACCAGGAAAATGCCTCCTAAATGCAGTAATTATCAACCACCTTCGACCTGTCCTTTCTGCACGGAAATTTTATATGGATAATCCACTTTCTTGGCCACTGAAGCTAGCACCTTCACTTTCAATATTATTAAATGAAGGGAAAATGATCATACCAATTCAGTGCAGTTTTCTCTCAGCAAGATTGAAACAAAAATCTCATTTCTTTCTAACAAAACCACTCACTGATCTGGAAAGGGCATTAATTCTCCCTTCCTACCTTGAAAAAAAAAAAATAGGAGAGGGAACATATCAAAGTAAATGACTCTATATACACACACGCATTATGTTACATTTAGGAAATCCATTAGCCGTTGTTATTCCTGGAAGGATTCAATGAACAACGCTTGGAATAATTTCCTGTTGTACAAATGGCAATTCCCATGCCCATATATACTGTACACCCATGAAGGCGAACCTATGGCACACGTGCCACGGTGGCACGCAGACCCCTACCAGCCATCGCCAGCCCAGTACGCCAGGGCTGGGGTACTGGGTACGCCAGCCATCGCCCTAGCCCGGCTCCACTAGTCAGCTGGTCTTCGTGTCTCTGCAGCACATGTGGGGGGGTGGGGGACATGTGGGGGACACATGCGTGGGGGGCAGGGGAGGTATGCGTGGAGTGGTACAGGAGGCTTTTCAGGCCCAAAATGGGGTGTGGGGGGCCTCGTGCTGTGCTCGTCCGCCCCATTTTGGGCCTGAAAACCTTCTGCACCAACATGGAAGCCAAAACGGGGTGCAGGGGGGCACATGTGCAGGGGGGGCGGGGTGCATGAATGGGGCAGGGCGCATGTGTGAGGGAGCACTGCCATTGCATTTTGGGGATTCAGGCACGCGCGCATGCATTCATGTACATGTGCACGTGCTTTGGGCACTCGGCACCAAAAGGATTAACCATCACTGCTGTACACCAACCAATTCGATGAGGAAGGAACTGCTAAAGTAGTTTTCAAGTATGTCCACCTTCTTACTTTAACTTACATTCAAGTTAGAAGCCAAATATAAATAACTTCTAAGTACGGTGTGCATCAACTTCCAAACACAGTATGTGACTGAAAAACAAAAAAAAAAAAGATGCTCACATTGTTTTAGTAACCAGAAGGATACCACCCGAGAATGAGATTGAATAATTTATTCAGACTGAAGGTAGCCAAACTGACGCTGTCCAGTTGGTGCAGTGCTTTGTTCCAAGCATCCAGTCTGCAGGGATGATTCGGTCCTTAAAGCGCCCTGAAGGAAATCTTGAAACTGAATATTCATACAGCCTTCACATTAACCCAGCTGACACCAAGCCACGTGTTTGTGAAGACGGAACATAATTGCATCCTGTAAATACAATGAAACATGGCAAAGATTTGACCCAACACACACAAGTCTTCTTGTACTTGCCGCGTCTTACACAGCTAAAATGCAAATGCGATGGTGCTTGCAGCCACCAAACAGGGGATCCAGAAATAAAATTGGGTCATTTTCTCCAGCCGTTCTTTTTCTGCAAACTGGGCTGGCCCAGTGCAGCAAAGGGATTCTAGATTAAAGGCGGTGGAATAGTGTAGGAAGTACTTGCATTTTAAGGAAAGGAATAATACACCCTGTGTGGTTTGACTGTGCGAAGAGAAGGAAAATACTGAAGCTGCCGAATGCAAGGTCATTCGGAAATGTTACAAGCCAAGCCAAGATAAATCATTCCAAATTGATTTCATTAAGACCCCTGATTGTATCGTAGAAAACAGCCACCCTGCATGTGTTTAAATCACCTCCAAATGAAATAATGAGAAATAATCTTTGCTGTGCCTATAAAGAGACCACAGCAGACTGCAAGAAAACTGGTCTGCCTTTGTTCAGGCACTTTCCTTTATGAGTCCTAAGGAGGATCCAATCTAGCTAATTTGATGGTTTGCAATTCTGCAGTGTTACAGCCCCTCTAACTGGTAATAGCCAGCAATCAAATCTCAGCTACTAATGAGCCAGACTTCTGGAGTTGCTAGCAAAGGAAGGGGACTCCCAAACTGTTGTGCATATATAAAAACACACAATCACACTACCAAGATGTCAGAAGGACAAATACATTATGTTCACTTGTATGTTGTTAGAATACAAAGAAATGACAACTCTTACAGCGTTTGAAAAGATTTGTGTCCGGCACTGGAACAGCAGGATGCTTTTAGTAGAAGCCCAAATTTTAATTAAAAATAAAAGGTGGGTTTTGATTTGAAGATTGCAAATTTGTGGTTGCATGTTTGCATATTTATTCATGTATTCAATGTCTATAGCAGATGTGTCCAACCTTGGCAACTTTAAGGCTTGTGGACTTCAACTCCCAGAATTCTCCAGCCACTTATGTTGGCTGAGGATTTCTGGGAGTTGAAGTCCATAGGTCTTATAGTTGCCAAGGCTGGACATTTGTGTAATCCATTCAAAAAGACTGGGCCAGGCAGAGACTCCAGATAAGCAACAAACAAAAGGTTGACCAGATTAGCTCAGAGAAACACCTAGGATTTGCATTTCCTCTTTTGCCTATAGAGCCAGCTATGACCCCTACATAACCCTTACATGACCCCCATAGGAATTTGACAACAGCCAATAGAATAGAAAGATAGAAAGGACATGTTCTTGCACAGGAACAGGAAACTCAAATACAAAGCCCAAAGAAGGTATAAAAACCTACCCACTCTCAATTCCATTTTGTCAGCTGCCCAGAATCACATCTGATTCTGCTTCATCCATAAACCTTGCTTTCCAGTCAGCCTCCATGTTGTTTCCAGCATTTTTCTCCCCGCTTGGAACTGAACCAGATGGATATTTCTTCCAACAATATGAGTCAAAAAACATTTTTGATGTAATGTAAGAAATTGTGATGAAGTATCTAACAGACCCAGCTATAATGTAGGAGGAAGTATGATAGTTATAGGAAGACACAGGGCCAGTCATTCAGAGGAGTGACTTGGATTCACTTGACCTTAATTATATCAGATATAAACTTCGCTGGAGGACTGTTCTGTGCCCCAAGATTCTGATACAATGTCCTACAAGCAATAAATATTTTTTTAAAAAAGTCCAGATGATTTTGTTTCTTAAGCATTCCTATTAGAAAGGGCTTAGCAGAAATCTAATAACGTCCATCTCTCTGGATTCCAAACTCTACTCCAGGACCTGATGTATTTTATGGGTGGCCAAAATCGCTTTTGAATTTGCTGTGTGATTTGGATCTGAAAAACATGGAAGGAACTGTCCATCCAATATTCAAATCAACCCAGAAGTACTTGACTAAATCCAAGCTGCTGAACTGATTTGGTTAGTCACTTCAAAGGGGAGTGGACTGGAAGACCTCCAAGGTCCTGTCCAACTCTGTTATTCTGTCATTCTGTAAAGGGTGATTTCCCCTTCAGAAGGAATCATCACCTAGCCCTTAAATGCAATGATGATGGTCAAAGCAGGGAAGCTTAAGCCTCCCATTGGAAATGATAACACAGAATTGGTAGTGTTTAGGCACCCAGTGTCACATGGTTGAAATGAGCAACCATCAAATAATTATGACGTGGCACATCTTGTTCAAAGGGTTGGGTTTGATAATCACCCAAACCCCTTTCCAGGATATTCCATTCCCTCCTCTTCTTCTTTCACAGTGTCCTGATGATACCCAGTTCTCATTAGTCTCTTTTGAATTATTCACAATTGTGCCTTAAACCACTGATGCATCTTCATATAAAATGATATGTTTCCTTTGAGCTGAACCTCAACTCCTGATGATTTCATGTACACTTCCTTGTAATTTTCCTGGCCAACACTACACGTATGGTTTGATGGATTTTAGCTGATCTCAAATGGCCAATCAGGATTAGATCTGAGTTAATGCTTTGGTGGAAAATGGCAAGAAATCTCAAAGTGGACTGAGAATTGAAAAAGGACTCTAGAAGGCTACAGAAGCATTCTGTCTATAAAGAAAACTTATATGGACATTTTTGGGAGCCAGTACAGATGTTTTATCACCTCTGCTCTGCAAGCATACTCTGTTTTGTTTTATGACTGAGAGAGACAACGTCTTGGCTACCCAAATAGCAATAATAATAACACCCCATATTTAACACAGGTCGATAAAAAGAACAAAAACATCTGGATAGTGGACATGGTCAGCACCTGGAGAACAGAAGAGAAAGAACTGGAGAAAATCCCAAAATATAAAGAACTGCAGATAGGAGTTGAAAAACTGTAGCAACAGAAAGCAAAGATGGAACCAATAGTAATAGGCGCCTTGGGTGCAATCCCAAAACATCTGGAGCACCACTTGAACACCATTGGCACTGACAAAATCCCCATCAGTCAATTGCAAGAGGCAGTTTTATATGGGAGAGCTTCCATCACGCGATGATAAAAGCCTCAAGCAACATCTGTCTATCCCAGGTCCTTAGGAAGGACTCGATAGGTGGATAAAAATTCTAGATCCAGTCTGAACATAAACAAAAGTTGAAGCATGGATCTCTCTTTCTCTCTCAGTATACAATTTAAAATGTTTAAAGAGAGCTGGGGAAAAAAATCAACAAAACACAACTTTAAACATCTGGAACCTTTGCTAACTTGGAAAGGGGAGATCTTGCTGGATGCTGAACTTAAGCACGTGAAGACCACAATATTGTCTTTCTTGTTTGGTTGTTTTCCTGCAGATTCTTTTGTTGCTGGGCTAGCAAAAGAGGGAAAGAAGCAAGCTCAGAAAATACCAAACACCGGACACCTTTATTGCATCAGGGAATATCAGAAATTGTATCCAGGTCTCCTGTTCATACCAGCCCAAACTGCTTAATTCTACAAGGAGGCAACAATATTCTTGGACGAAGGCTTAAAACATACATATGATCCAATACCAGCGAATAATAATACATCTTTAATAGATTAATGTTCCCACAACCATCTCCAGAAGAAGTGGAAATTTTCTGCCATTTTGGAAATCCTGGAAACCATTAAAAGTGGAAAATCCCCAAGCCTTGCTAAAACATCAGGTGAGTTTTGCAAAGAATTTAAAGAAGTCTTAATATTTTTAAAGATTTTTTTATTTTTGTTCAAGACACTTCTCCAGGATTTGGAAACTGTCTAAGAAAAAATCTAAATCTAATCCTTAAACTAGGTAAAAATGTTCAGGAACTGAGCTATTCTAGTCTATCTCACTACTTAATGTGGCCTATCAACTCAATACTAAATTATTAGCCAACCATTTCAAGTGATTAAAAATAAAATTATCCATATACAGTAGATCAAATCTGATTTTATTCAAAAATGAAATAGATCCACCCCATCGGGAAACCATTAAATATTATATTATATTACACAAATTAGCAAATTAATAAGCTTTCACTAGCGATACGTTTCAAAATGCTTTTGATTGTCTGATACTAGAATTCTTAAAGCAAATATTAAAGAAATTTAAATACAGGGCTGCTTTTTCAAGATGACTCAGCATATTTATGAAACAAGTAGAGCACAGCAAAATCTTAACAGTTATGATTCTGTTATTATTTTTAGGCATACTAAGTAGAGCTACTCATTTCTGTTATTCAGCCTAGCTATATAGAAGCATTGGGAATAGTAGAGGGAAAATGTCCTTTTAAGATGTTGTAAAATCAATAAATTATTGTCCAAAATAATTTATGTGCAGAATTCTAATATTGATTATAATTATTTGCTTTCCACTGATTTCAATCTCTGTGTGGTCAAGATTGAAGAAGTCTTTCAAGATATTATTAAAGGAGGGCACCAACAAATTAGTTGGCATTTTTCAGCAACGGTGAAGAGAGTTTGACTAAATCACCAAGAATTTCAGTTTGTTATTTATTTCAGTCCAGTGTTACAGAGAGCCAGTTGGTCTAATGGTTGAGGCATCAGAGTTAGAAAACAGGAGACCCTGCGTTCATCCCATCTTAGCCATGAAAGTCAACTGAGTGACTTTGGGCCAATCACCAGGAGACAATGAGTTCTAGTCCCACCTTAGGCACAAAAGCTGGCTGGATGACTTTGGGCCACTCACTAGGATACAGTGAGTTCTAGTTCCACCTTATCCATGAAAGGTGGCTGAGCGACTGGGTGAATCACCAGGAGACCGTGAGTTCTAGTTCCATCTTAACCACGAAACCAGTCACTCGCTCTCTCAGCCCAACCCACCACATAGGGTTGATGGAAAATAGGAGGAGGAAGGTGTGTTAGATACATTTGCTGCCTTGGGTTATTTATAAAAATAACAAAGGTGGAATACAAATAACTATTTTAAAATACCTCTCGCACTAAAGAAAGTGCCTAAAACACAAAATATTTCAAACCCATGCTTTGGACTTGTCATTCCAAGAAAGCAACAACAATGCCATTGAGATATAATATTTGTATTTCGACTATTCTGCTATGCTTTTCAAAGCTCAGCAATTTCTTTTGAGATTCCTTCATACTTTGGTGCATCACTCTGAGATGCAAGCCATTGTGAAAATTCACACCTAAAGGATGGAGAAACAAAGATGGCCAGGGGTTCAAATCTTAGAGGCTCTCAAGACATTCAGCAGGGAAGCAAATAAACTTGGATAAAAAGCAAGCAGATTTTCATCCCTGGATAGTCCAGGCTGGAGAGCATCCTTAGCTCAGTTTCATTTCAATGCTTTCTTAAGTGCGCCATTATACCTTATACATCACTAAATCATTTTTATCATTATTTTTATTATTCCTTGAATGAGGGTTGAGAAGTAAACTTCTTTTGGACTACCCAATCATCAATTTCAAAACCCCACTAAGATCCACTTTTGTGTAATAAGGGTTCTTGTACACACATATGCACATATGATGATAGTTGTTTGGTGCCATGTCAAAGATCTGGAGAAGCCTCTGGGTGCATTAGGAATGGACAGAAGTTCAGCTCATCAGTTGTACTTGTATTATTTGAAAAAAACATTGATTTTATGACAGTATCTTTAACATCCTAATCCTTAGGAAAGTTCCAATAATCAGAAGTACCAAATCCAGTCAAAACCATCTAATAGACTGTGTGTATATTGTTATCATTTTGTTGTTGGGGTGCACTAGCAAAGGTCAACTTTCTATTTTTGCATAAAATGACAGCAAATGACAGCAAATCTCAAAATGTTCTTTATATTTCCTAAACAAATATTAAATTTAATTTCTCTATTTTGGCACTTCTGCATTATATGATTCAGCAGGGCTGCTTCTCCTGTAAGCCATAAATTTTGCAGGGGTAACCATTCTCACCCTGTTGATGAATTCTTGCAAGAGAACTAATATAAAGATAATATTTCAGCTTTGTGTACCAACAAAATCAACAGAGCACCAAACATATTGACGGAAAATGTATCTCCAGCAGTTAATTTCCCAAGTAAATAAACTATTTTATTTGTGCTTGCTTCATAATAATGTAGTAACTTTATATGGCACCCAACTCTGAGGGACTTCCAGAATCGCTATCAGTTTAAGTAATATTTTATACCAACTGTAATAATGTTCAGGGGAAAGAAGAACAAATTATAGCTTCTCTCGTCTAAATAATGCAGAAAAATATTTGGAAAATCAGATGAGAAGATGCAGAAATATGTATTGCATTCAGTGGCAGCAGCATGGAACACAAGAGATGTTTCTAATTAAAATCCAATAATCAATTCTTAATCAACAATGAAATGACCTGGCAATTAATCTATGGAACTGAATGATGCTTCCTTCAGGACGTAGTTTTTGAAAATTGCTGTAGAATCAAGACAAAGGCCTGAATATCCTCTTTTTGCATCCATGTTTCAAATCCCATCATTTGAGTTTCTCTGCTGATACAAAGGCGTGTGGATTCCTACTACTGTCCCCTGCAGTGGTGGGTTTCAAATTTTTTTACTACTGGTTCTGTGGGTGTGGCTTGGTGGGCGTGGCATGGTTTGGTGGGCGGGGCTTGATGGGCGTGGCAGGGGAAGGATACTATAAAATCTCCATTTCCTCCTGATCAGCTGGGACTTGGGAGGCAGAGAATAGATGGGGGTGGGGCCGGTCAGAATTTTTACTACCAGTTCTCAGAACTACTCAAAATTTCTGCTACTGGTTCTCCAGAACTGATCAGAACCTGCTGAAACCCACCTCTGGTCCCCTGACCTAACCTTAACCCTAACCCTGTCCCATGTCTCCTCTAAGCGGTAAACTGGATTTAAAACACCAAAATTGGCACTGCTCAAAAGGATGGTTGTGCCCGGAAAGCACTTACAGCAAACATCCTGCTTTTCATTTCCATTCAAGGTCATTAGGTCTGCTAGATTTGCACTGCAATGGTAAAAGCTGAATGTGGTTTTCTGTGTGAGGCTGCAAGATTAGGTCCAGTGGGAAGGAGTTGGCTGCCTTTTGCCACACCCGCCCATGATGCTGACCTGATGAAGCCAACAGATTTGGCTTTGATGAACAGTTGGCCTTGGATCCCCTTCAGCCTTACTATGCATGCATCTGTTGTTTGTTTGTTTGTTTGTTTGTTTGTTTGTTTATGTTTGTTTGTTTGTTTGTTTGTTTGTTTGTTTGTTTGTTTTTTATCCAGGCCTATTTGCCCCTGCAATCACACAGAGCAGGCTGCAGATCTCACACAGAAATAAGGTCAAAGCAAGGCACAAAATACTGAAACCAAACTGTCGAAATATATTCCTACTGCAGAAGGAATCAAAATCAAACACCTCAAATCCCAAAGACTCACTGAAAAAGCCAACCCTTTCTTGCTTTTTGGAAGCTCAAGACTATTGGGAATGAACAGGGGAATTTTATTCCAGAAAAATGGAGCAGCAAACACCTAATTGGTGTTTTATGCAAATAATGTTCCCCAAAGATAAGAATCCATAGGGATGCTTCCCTTCTGGATCTTTATAAACAGGCAGAAATCTTTGGGAGCTGTTGAACTATTCCATTGATCACTGTCTAGTTCCATAAAACTGTTGTTGCCAAAATTTTCCACATCATGCAGAGAACCATTAAACCATCACCAGAATTTCTTCAAAAAATGACAAAAGGAAAACATTGTTAACACAGGGAGAATAACCACATTCACCATATGGATGGAATGCAATTTTGACTGCATTTAAATTACAGTAAATCAAATTCAGTGTTTCCCTATTTAGACCCCCTTGCACATGGGACGTTTCCTTCTGCGTTATTCAAAAGGCCAATGGTATCCTTCAAAAGTTTCAAACGGACAGTGCGTCCTTGCACCATGAAATTATCTGACCTAGACTGAGAGATTCTGCTGTGGAAGAACATAAGAAGATAAGCCTGAACTTTCTCTAAGGACTACGAGTGGATGGAGTTATTCACTGTCCAAAGTAGTCAGAGAAAAAGCAACGAGGAAACTCAATAAAGAACCATCTTCCTCCTTCAAAACACTTCACAAGGTTACGTGGGATAGAAACCAGCCTTTCTCAGTTAAACACCACTTTGAAGGTCCATAACTTGTCTTAGAGACTCTTGATCCATTAGAATGTTGATAAGTTAGATATATATCCTGATCACTACATCACCTGAGTTTTCTACAAGTCTGTGGATCAAAGCAGGATAGTACATCTTTCTTTTAATAAGCAACTGAATCTCTCTCAGAAAACACACTTCCTTCTCTCTTTCCTTGTGCCTATCCTTGAATACAAAAGTCCTTTAAATGTGTCAAAATGTGGAATGAAAGATGCATTCTGTTAAGGCAACTGTCTACAAAGGAATCACTGAACCATTAGTTAGCCTGCTAATCTGAGAAAACTATTACCTGATAGCACAATTAAAAAATATTATCCTTAATAATATAAATTGGCTGGTGCCAGAAGATTGCACAGGTTGATTACAAACAATGACATGACAAAGTAGCAACAAGGCTCCATTGGAATCTCTACAAAAAGGGCCATTTGCCTGCAAGCAAGAACTGGTGGCCCCCCCAAAATAGACAAGTAATGGAAAATAAAGAAGAACTTTGGGACCTTAGAATTCAAAGAGACAGGCACCTGTCACCTAATACCCCAAGGCCTAACTATTTTTGATATGAACAACAGAAAAAGTCTGGATAGTGGACACTGCAGTACCTGGAGACAGCAGAAGAGAAGAAAAAGAACTGGAGAAAATCGCAGAATATAAAGACCTGCAACTAGAAATAGAATGACAGTGGCAAAAGAAAACAAAGACAGTCCCATTAGTCACAGGAGCCTTGAGTACTGCAACCCCAAGGTTGCTGGAGCATCCCTTGAACATCATCGGCATTTGACAAAATCCCCCACCTGTCAACTACAAAAGGCAGCTTTACCTGGAACAGCTGACATCCTGCAACAATACCTGTGACAACATCAAATACCCGCATCTGCCTATCACAGGCCCTTGGGAAGGACTTGGGATGTGGATAAAAATGCCAAATCCAATCTAAACATCTGGCTGACTGTTTGAATAATAATAATAATAATAATAATAATAATAATAATAATAATAATAATAATAATAATAATAGTAGTAGTAGTAGTAGTAGTAGTAGTAGTAGTAGTAGTAGTAAACAATCACCTTTGGAAGAGAAAGGGAAGAAAATCCATGTGCCCTAAATATTTCTTTCTTTCTTTCTTTCTTTCTTTCTTTCTTTCTTTCTTTCTTTCTTTCTTTCTTTCTTTCTTTCTTTCTTTCTTTCCTTCATTCCTTCCTTCCTTCCTCCCTCTCTCTCTCTCCCTTTCTTTCTTTCTCTTTCTCCCTCCCTCTCCCTCCCTCCCTCCCTCCCTCCCCCCTCTCTCATTGAATCTCATATTCTATTTAATCTCCTGTTAATGATAATGCAGAAACTGTTCTATGTTTAAAGGCCACTTTCTGACGAGTTTGCAGTTCTTTGTATTTCCTTCCTTGCTAAAGCTGTGGTAGGGGTGGGGTGGGGAAGCAGAGAAGGGGAGGAAATCTTGAGATCCAATCTACAATTGAGAGAGTGGCATTCGCAAAGCTGGAACAAAGAGTTACTTGCAGATCTGAAGAGTCCTTCATCACCTAGGTATGATGATGATCTTGGCGTGCATCTTTCTGTGGGAAACAGGAGGGGTGCAATGGGTTCCTGGCAACTGACATTCATATTTCGAGCAGGACTCCCTGGCCGGCTGAGGTTACAAAACCCCCAGGGGTCTGCCAGTCATAGAGATGTTTCTTTGTCTTTAAGGAGAACCTGAACGGGCAGTGATTCTCACACCCAGTCTATTCTTTGAACATTGTCCCACCTGCTGTCCTGTGGCTCAAAGCGTCATAAAAATTAGGGCACTGGGGAGGTTTCTCCACTGAAAGGGTTTTGCACACGGGAAAGGGAGAAGGAAAGGTGGGCCAGAGGAGGGAAAGAGTTAGCAAATACTAGCCAGGGTTTCATCCTCTAAAGAAACAGCATCTCCAGCTGCTCCCTCTTCCCCCTCCCCTTCCTCAGTCAGATAAAAGGAGCCCCTCTCAAAGAGAGCCTGGAGCATCTTCTCTGAAACAGAATAGGGATACATTCTCTGGACACCCACTCAGTGACCACTAACACACTGCCTGCCCTCTCCTTCTCCGGCTGAATCCTCTGGAGGAAACATCTCTCCAACCCAGTTACTGCTTTTACCTCTTTTCTCACACCACAGCATCTTGTGAGGATGGCTTTCCATCCCAGGTTATGAAGAACCAGCTTTAAGCTGTGGAGGAGAGAAAGAAAAGCCTGCCAGCTGAAATAAACGAACCCAGCAGCTCACCCCACAAAAGGGAAAGGACCGGGTGGGGAGGAAATAACCTTGGATGAGAGTGTTCCATTAGATTTACCTTTTGGAAAGTGAGAAGAACCACAGTGGCGATGGAGAAACCCAGCTTCTCACTAACGTATCTCACTAAGGAAAGGATGGTGAGATGGTGAGAAATATGGGGGATAAATATGGAATTTCACCATCCCCCCTCCTTTCTCCAACTCTCATTGAAATAGTGGCATCCAGGAGCTGCTTTGTGTCCTGGATAACCTTCACAAGATTTTGAAGCTTCAGTTCCAATTTTTTTTCAAATAAAAGAGGGAGTAAGAATGAACTGTTTAAATGGAAATTTGCAGCACTGATGAGGGATGCAAATATATCAGATCCTTCATCCTTTAGGGGGTGAAAAAAACCCCTCTCCATCTATTTACTTTCACTCCTGTATAATAAGATTCCATTTACATCCCAGCAAGAAGAGAAAATGGGACCACCCAGAACTGTTCCATATATAGACGGTGTGTATGGCGCATGTTTGCATGTGCAAGTGCAGAACTAGCACTCATGAATCTAAAACAGTAGAGCTTACAAGGAGAAGAGGAAAGGCTTTTGGAAGGAAGGGAGGGAGGGAGGGAGGGAGGGAGGGAGGGAGGGAGGGAGGGAGAAAGGAAGGAAGGAAGGAAGGAAGGAAGGAAGGAAGGAAGGAAGGAAGGAAGGAAGGAAGGAAGGATGGAAGGAAGGAAGGAAGGAAAACCTTTTGGGAAAGCTAAGAAGAACATGCATGCCTTTTGTCCAAGACTGAATCAGCACAACTCTGATTCAAAAGCACTTCTTCGTCATTTCTCTTAACTTTTTCCTGTCCTTCTCCAGAGTCACCAAAGCACTAAGGCCAGACTTCCACATTCTCCCATCCTAACAAACCAGTCCAAGGCTTAACCCTAAGATCAGAACTGCCCACATCACTGGCAGCTCTTCTCTGGCTTCAATCTGGGGTTTCATCCCCTTGTACCAACACAGAAAAAAGGACACAGTCCCTGTCTGGATCTCGCCCTGTGAAGGAACAGATGATCCCCATGAAGGTTTCCTCTCCATCTCCACTACAGCCACGGAAATGGCCAGCCCCAGAGGAACTTCCAAAGATCCCCTCGGCCTCCTTGCTTTGAAATGCAACCCTCCCAACTCCAACCCCCCCCCCACCTCCCGTGCAGTGCTGGCAACCAGGTCCACCCGAGAAGGACCCTTTCAGTCCAAGCCAAAGCAACAGAGAAGCCACCCAAGAAGAAGAAGAGGAGAAAGAGGACCGGAAGATTAGGCAAAAGTTCCCTCTCACTTACGGGATTTGGGGCTGGAGCTGGTCTCCGGCGTGGTGGTGGTGGTGGTGGTGGTGGTGCTGGCCTCTTGGAAGGGGGATAAGGTCCAGGAAGGAGCCGAGTCCTGAAGATAAGTCTTGTACGACGAGGTAGTGTACGCCGCAGTGGGCCAGAGCGGCACAGGGGGGCTCCGAGGGGCGCCGGGCGCCGGGCGGGCCACGTGGAGCGTGGTGCTGAAAGGGACAGCGACAGCCGCCGTGGTGCTGGCCAGGACGGTCGGGGGCGCCAGCGTGTGGCGCGCCGTGGTGGACCGCGGCGGGACGGCCCGGACGGGGCCCCGGGTGGCCGGGAAGCGGGTGGGCGCCTTGGTCATGGTGGTGAGCCGGGTACTGATCCGGTTGGGCGTCCTAGAAGCGGCGGCGGCGGCGGCGGCGGCGGCGTCCGTGCCGGGCGAGGCGGTGGGCTCCCCGCTCTTGGGCGGGGCGGTGGGCTGCTTGGAGAGGAAGAAGGGGTCCTGCTCGATCCCTTTGGAATCCATCAGCTCGGTGGGCAGATACTCCTGGACGGATCCCACCACGATCCACTTGAGCAGCATCAGGCTGAGCCCCAGGCCCACGAAGCCGATGAAGAGCGGCACCACGCAGAGCCACGTCTGCTGCCGGTTCCACACCAGGCAGTCGCCGCAGCGCACCTCCCGGGCCGCCGCCTCGGGCCCTCCATCGCCCGCCGCAGGGCCCCCGCCCGCCGCCGCCGCCCCCTCCTCGGCAGCGGCTGCGGCACCCGGCGGCGAGGCGACCCCTTCGCTCATCCTCCTCGGCGCCTTTCTAGCCCTCCCCCGGGGGGAAGCAGTGGCATCGAGGGCGGGGAGGGCGCAGCATGCGGAGCGGCGGGGAAGCGAGAAACGGGGGTGGGGGTGGGGGGGAGGAGAGGAGCGGGAAGATCCGACGGCAGAGGGGTGGGGGAGGCAGCCGCAGCCGGCAGGTACCCGAAAGAGCTCTTCTCCCTTCGATCCGGAGAGCGCGACACCCCTCCCGCCCTGTCAGCTACATCTCCGCGCATTCACACGACCGCTGCTGAATCAGCTGGAACGCGCGAGCTCTCCCCACCTTCCGCCAGCCGCCGCCGAGCTCTCCTCCTTTTCCCTGCGATTTCCCGCCCCCTCCCGCTTTCCTGGATTCCGGACCCACCCCCGCCCGAGAAATAATAATAATAATAATAAAAATATGAAAAAGCCCCTAAGATCCTGGGCGGTCTTCGCCAAAACGGGTCCCGAGAAGCCGCGGCTTTCAGACGGTAAAGATCCGGGTCGAGGAGGTCTCGACCAAGCCAGCTTCTCCCCTTCTTTCAAAAGCAAGATCCGCAATCAGCAGCCATCCGGCGCCCGTTTCCCCAAGGAAGAAGACGGGCGCCGGGGAGAAAACGCCTCTCTTGCAGCCGCTCCTGCTTCGGGGCGACGCTTCTCCGGTCCCCGGCGGCGGTTGGCGGCCGCGGTAGCCACATTCCCTGGCTGCCGCCGTTCCTGCCTTCCTCGGTCCCTCTTCCCGAAGCGACGGCGCTCTTGCTATTCGGCAGCCCTGCCGCCAGTCCTCGGACAGCGCTTGCAAAAAGGCGAGACCCAGCCGAAGGCGGCAGCCTGCAGGGGAAGCCCGGCCGCCAGCCCCGGGGCTGCTGGAAAGCCGGCCGCCCCCGGCATTCTCTCAAAAGCCGAGCCCGAAGCCAAAAGGGACTCGGATTTGGCCTCCTGACAAACCAGGCACAGGCGCCGGCGTGCCAAAGCAAGCTCGGAGCAGCGGCGCGGGGAGGGGGGAGGGAGGGGAGCAGGTTAAAAAAAATCCCAGCCAAAAAGAAATCACACAGGCGCGCTGAAAGGGGAGGGGGCGGACTCGCGCCCGCGCCTTCCCACGCGCGCACACACACCCGGGATTCAAAAGCGTTTCAGGAACGGGCTGCCCAGATTTTCCTCCCCAGCCCCTTCCCCTGGAGTCTTTCTCTTTTGTATTCCTGCCGCGTGAAGGAAGGAAGGAAGGAAGGAAGGAGGGGCGGGGGGGGAGGGAGGGAGAGGAAGGGGACTTTGCTGCTTGGCCAAAGGAAGCGCCCCCACCCTCCCACTTGGCTCCAAGGAGGAGCGTTGCGGGACTGCGCCCACCCCCCCAAGCCAGGAGTCGCTTTCTGGGAGGAGGTCCGGAGAGGGGCCGGTGCCGCTTCCCAGCCCCGGAGCCCGGGCGGCACTCCTGCGTCGGCAGGACAGAAGCAGCGCGCGCGCCCACCCGCCCGGGAATGCGCGGCTCTCTGTGCGCGGGACCGCGCTTGGGCAGGCGCGCCCGCGTGCATGGGGAGGGATGCATGGAAAGAGGGGGAGTGGGGAGAGTGGGTGGGCCGGCAGCTGGTCTTTCGGCGTGGAATTCCTTCTGCAGCCTGGCGGCTTCTCCAGAGCCGGCCTATTCAATTGTGGCCGGCCGGTGCTGAGCTTGCCAAAAACCAACAAAGGAGAGAAAGAAAGCTGAGGTTTCTCTTTTCGGGCGCGGGGTCCCGGGGAGGGGGCTCCGGCGAGCCGTGGGGAACCTTTTCTCCGCCGCTCCCGACTTTGGTGCCGTCTTCTGGCAAAGCGCTGCCCGCGGGACTATCCGCCTCTTTTCCTCCTCCTCCTCTCGCTCCTGTTGGCAATCGCGTCTCTGCGGAGTAAGTGGGACCAAAGCGCCGTGCGGAATGTGCACCCTGCTCGGGATGGTGTCAGAAGGAGAAGGCTATTTGAATAGACTTTAGCCCGGCTCGCTCTTGGGCTGGAGGCAGGATGAAGACCTACATCGTGGGCTGTGACAGAAAGAAGACGTCGCCCTATCTGTGCCTAGTTTGGGGTGCAAGCCGAGATATGGTCTATTTTTTTCCACTCTCCGCGCTGCAATGGGAATCTAATCGTCCTAAGTATTCGTGATGGGTCCACCGAGGCGAGCTATCCGTTGACCTTTCCTGAAAGTTCTTTCAATGCATAAGGAATTAGATCATCGATTACATAATTAATTCCCTGGCTGTTCTGTTTGAACCTCTGGCAAAGCAACGGAAAACACAAAACAAAAAGAGAGACAAAATGATGAATGGACGGTTCACTTTTCTCCTCCTCCGTGGGAGCAGGAGGTGAAGGAGCATTCAATAACAGGCGAGGAAAAAGGAAGGCAGTCTAAACAAGGGCCACTGGAAATGAGAGGCAGAGCCAGAGGCGATGGGCAATGCACAGTTATTTGGGAGTAATAGGATTCCCCATCTAGCCTTGGGAACCCAGCCTGCCTGATGGCTGGAGGGAGAAAGAACTAAAGCTCAGCTTTTGGGGAAAGGAGAGGTCTTGGTTGGCTAAAACTTTGGAGGGACAAAGCAACGTCTGCAACCTTGATGTGGTGGGGAAGGAAAGACTGTTTCACATGGAGACCTTAACAACTGTCTAGCCATCATTGCCTTCCTGAGATAAACCCTGCGGGGCAGGTCTCTCCATCCCTAAGCATAGGGAAGGAAGGCCAGGACAGGGGGAGGTTATGAAGATAAAACAAGGCACAATTCACTCCAGTGCACATTTACACAGAAAAGAGGCTTATTTGCCCCCAAAATGAGGCCTTTAAGAAAAAATCAAGATGAGATGAGAGATGGTTTTATTAAAAAAAAAAATAGAACCAAACACAAAGCAGCCTTTGCAAATCCCATTGTAGACACATTAATTAATTTATCTACCAACCTCTTAGGTAAATGGTGGATATTGCCATGATGAAGGAGCTGGACTTGAACCAAGAGAGGCTTAAAATGTATAGGTACTTCTTGAATTACAACAGCTCATTAAGTGACCATTCGAGGTTACAATGGGACTTACGACCATTTTTCACACTTACCACCATTGCAGCCTCCCCATGGTCACATGATCAAAAGACGCTTGGCAACTGGATCCTATTTACGATGGTTGCAGCATCCCGGAGTCACGTGATCCCCTTTGCAACTTTCTGATCAGCAAAGTCAACAGGAAGCCGGATTCGCTTAACAACCGTGTTGCTAATTTAACAAATGCAGTGATTCACTTAACAATTGTATCACTTAGCAACAGAAATTTGGGCTCAATAATGGTCATAACTCAAGACTACCTGCATTTATTTATGTACTAAAACAAATGTATACAGCTGCCTGACTCACTCATAGGTGATTCTGGGTAGCTTACAAAATTAAAAAAATCCTCCCTTTCATAAAAACCCATTAAAAAAATTCAAATTCCCACTCAGCCATATATCTCAAAGCCATATATGACTTTGAGCCACATAGAGCTGCTCCTGGAATAAAACAAAGAGGCATCCTCATTTTTGCTCCTTGGAGCTCCCAAGCAGGGGGGAAAAAATCAATGCAACCAAGTCAACAACAGATGGATGGGATTATCGGAATACATTCTGATCTGGGAAATTGTAAATGAATAAAGGCAATTTTTTCTGGTTTCAACCCATTGGTGGATGGCTTCAAGCAAACCCTTGGCTATGTGGACTAGAAGACCTCCAAGGTCCCTTCCAAGTCCGTTCTTCTGTTGTTCCAGAACTCTTCTGTTGTTCAACAGTTCTGCTCTTGATCTAAATCTTTCCAGGATTCTGCTGATACTTAGTTTTGCTTGTTGAGAAAACCGTCCACTTAATTCCTCCCTTTGACTTGCTGGGCTATGTGTTTTCAACTTTCATTGTGTGTGTGTGGCAATGACCTGGGTCAGTACTGTATTTTTTGGACTATAAGACACATTTTTTTGTCTCCCAAAAGGGGGTGAAAATATCTCTGTGTTTTATAGACTGAATATTGCTGAAGCCCCACCCACCCACCGGCCATTTTTTGGCCTCCGCACACCCCGTTTTCAGGCCTTTTTTTAGCCTTGTTCAGGCCTTTTTGTGGCCTGTTTTTGAGGCTTTTTTTAGCCCATTTTGGGGGCTTTTTTCAGCCTGTTTTTGAGGCTTTTTTGGCCCATATTCGAGACTTTTTTCAGCCCATTTTTGAGGCTTTTCTTGGCCTGTTTTCCAGGCTTTTTGGCCTGTATTTGAGGCTTTTTTTGGCCCATATTTGAGGCTTTTTTCAGCCTGTTATTGAGGCTTTTTTTGGCCTGTTTTCAAGACTTTTTGGCCCTTTTTTTTTTTTTTTGGCTTTTTCTGATCCTTTTTTGAGGTTTCTTTTCTGAAAAAATGGGCCGAAAAAGCCTCAGAAACAGGCCAAAAAGACCTCAAAATTAGGCCAAAAAAGCCTAAAAAATGGGCTGAAAAAAATCTCAAAAATGGGCTGAAGAAAGCTTCGAAAAAGGGCTGAAAAAAGCTTCAGAAATGGGCCAAAAAAGCTTCAAAATGGGCCAAAAAGCCTGAAAAAACAGGCCAAAAAAGCCTCAAAAATGGGCCAAAAAAAAAAAAAAGGCTGGAAATGGCCCAAAAAAAGGTCCCAAAAGAGGCCTGAAAATGGAGCTTGAGGATGCCAAAAACTTTTTTTTGTTGTTTTCCTTCTTCTAAATTTAGGTGCATCTTATAGTCCAAAAAATACAGTACTCTCAATATTTCTGCATGATACCTCTGAGGGATTGAAAGAGAAATATTATGAACCCTTATGAGTCAAAAGACTTATCCTGAAGACTAATATATCCTCTATTACTATTAATTGCTATCGCTGTGAAAGTCTGGTATACAAAGGGATCAAAGGACGATACACCAGAGACAAGTTGATTAAAAAATTGATCTACAAAACCATGTTGCCCCGGTATAAATATGTACCTTTAAACTATTTCTCAAGGGCAGGATCAAAGCTGACACTGGCCAGATAGAATAACTCAAAGATGTAGTGTGAGATGGGAAGACATGGAGAGACCTGGCCCATAGAGTAGGACTTGAGTGAACCATCATCATCATCATCATCATCATCATCATCATCTCACAAGGACATTCTACTTTTGCTCCCTGTTTTATTTGCCTTTTCCCACTCTGCTCCAAAAATGGTACTTTCTAACTTGTGCTGATTCAAGCAAGGCTGCCCAGTTCACCTGATGCTCTTCATTCCACTGCTGTCATTTGACCCCTCTGCACTGGGGCAGGGACACCTTCATCCCTCCTGGCCACGGTCTGTCCATGGCAATATTTGCCCTGGGTTTCAGAACTGTCTGCTCAGGAAGAGACTTGCTTAATTAAATTAACTTTATTTATTTTTGCTTCATGTCACTAGCAGACCAGCAAAAAGGTGTTCCTTGTTTGAATGTTTTACAAAGCCACCAAAACAAGGATGGACCTTTCTTTCCTTCTTTTGTTTTACACTTATCCAGGTGAAATTGACAAAAGTTCTGTCACTTCCTTATTCCAGCCCAAGCAAAGAGGAAGTGGTGTTATCTCATTTAAGTGGCTCACCAGTGGATGCCTGGATGTGTCCGACTGACAGTTGTCAAGGATGAGGGAGACAGATACCTAAACATCTAACCATAAAACTCCATGTCTCAGAAGAGCCAACCATGGAAAGGAAAGGAAAGCTTTTTCTCCTGATGTGAGGAGAGGAGGGAAAAAAGAATGAGAGTTTGAACCAGACAAAAATCAGGCTGTCTATATGGCTAAGAAGAGAAAAGGCTGAATTTTGAAAAGTGATTAGTAAACCGACTTCATCTCCAACTGGTTTACACATAGAAGTCAAGCAACTTAAATTTGTAATGCTAAGACATCCCAGATCATTACAGCAACATGCATCATATTTGTACAATGGGTTGTGTTGTGAATCAGGAGGAGGAGGCGTGGGAGTCAGGATCAGCATCAGGGCAACCTGAGAGCTCCGAGGGAATGGAGTTGGCAGAGAGAGACAGAGAGACAGAGGTGGAGCCTGGGCCATCCATCAGCCCTTAGATGGAGAGTCAACAGCTCCCAAGTCTAGAGGTGGATGATGAGGAAGAGGAGGAACAGCTGGTCCCAGTGCCTGATGCATGGATGCGCAGAAGGCAGAGGAAAGGAGAGCAGTGGAAATCTATGGGCCGATCCTTGGGAAGGAAGAGCTGCTGCTGCTAGCGAAGCCCCACCCTAGTGCTGGGGATAAAAGGCAGGGGGCGGAGATGAATATTCATCTTCACAACTATTGATCTTCCGGATGGACTGACTCGTTAGCCTGCAGTGAGAGATAAACTTTTTGGCAGGGCTGCCGACACTCCTAATGAAAGGAATCTTTGAGTTCACTTCAGAGGGTTTGTCGTGTTTGGGGAGCTGGGTCAGAACAGGTTGGTACAATGGGAAATTAATATATCTTCTGGACACCAAGACTGGCCTTCCAAATGTAGGCTAGTCTGCTTTATTGTGTTCTCCGTGGCTACCTATGGTTGTGAAATTTGGACCTTAAAAAAGCAAGACAGGGAGAAAATCAATTCGTTTGAGCTGTGATGCTGGAGGAGACTCCTGCATGTTCCTTGGACAGCAAAGGTAACTAACAAGCAAATACTGGAGTGGATAAGACCAGACATGTCACTGGAAAGCAAAATCATGAAACTGTGCCTCACTTACTTTGGCCATGTCAGGCAGGGAAATTCACTGGAGAAAGCAATTATGTTGGGAAGAGTTAGTGATAAAAGGAAACCAGACAGTCAAAGAACATGGTGCCTGGACACCATCAAAGCTGACACCAGCCAGAGAATGGAACAACTCAAAGTCCTGCAAGATTGGAAGATATGGAGAGAGCTGGCCCACAGAATCAGCAAGAGTCAGACCTGACTGAATGGATAACATCATCATCATCATCATCATCATCATCATCATCATCATCATCATCATCATTATCTGGACCAAGAAAAGTAGAGAATGTGTCTATTATAGGTAACAATGTATAATATGGTCTGACATTGATTCTGCCTTGATTCTTTGTTAAGGATATACAGTTGAATCTACTTTCCCATTTTTTAAAGGTTTAGCTCATTCTACTTTTGAGTCTTGTTGGAGGGCTTTAATTCAATAATTTTACTTTTCCATCCTCTGGCAATTCTGATATTACTTTCAGATAACTTCCAAAAAGATTCAGATCTTTTTCATTGTCCATCCTTTTCCACAAGAAGCAACACTGTTGAGTATTTGACCCTTTTCTTTATTGTTATCTAAAAGATTTTAGATTTAGATTTTATTGAACGTCTATACCACCCTTCTCCCAAAGGACTCAGGGCGATGTACAGCCATATTAAAACACATATAAACTTACAAAATTTAAAAAACAATTTAAAAACGAATATATAAAAATTTGGCCCACAAAATTAAAAACTAACATACACCCATTTTAAAATTCATATTAGACCAGCCCAGCTTGTTGGAACAAAAGGGTCTTCAGGGCGTGGTGAAAGGTACGCAGGTCAGAGATCATACAAACCTCTAGGGGCAGCTCATTCCAGAGGGCGGATGCCCCCACAGAGAAGGCTCTCCCCCTGGGTGTCGCCAGTCGGCATTGTTTGGCCGACGGCACCCTGAGGAGCCCCTCTCTGTGGGAGTGTATTGGCCAGTGGGAGGCTATCGGTGGCAGAAGGCGGTCTCATATATACACTGGTCCTAAGCCATGGAGCGCTTTAAAGGTGGTCACCAACACCTTGAATCGCACCTGGAAGACCACCGGGAGCCAGTGCAGCTTGCGCAGGAGAGGTGTTACATGGGTGCACTGTGTCGCCCCCATAATCACCTGCGCGGCTGCATTCTGGACCAGTTGGATCCTCCGAGTGCTCTTCAAGGGGAGCCCCATGTAGAGAGCATTACAGTAGTCCAGACGTGACGTGACGAGGGCATGAATGACCATGCGCAGGGCATCCCAGTCCAGAAAGGGACACAACTGGCATATCAGGCGAACCTGATAAAAAGCTCCCCTGGCTACGGCCATCATATGATCTTCCAAGGACAGCCGTGCATCCAGGAAAACACCCAAGTTGCCAGCCCTCTCTGAGGGGGCCAAGATCTTGCCCCCAATAGTCAGCGATGGAACCAGCTGACTATACCGGGACACCGGGAACCACAGCCACCCTCAGTCTTGGAAGGGTTGAGTCTGAGTCTGTTTCTCCCCATCCAGATCCACATGGCCTCCAGGCACTGGGACATCATGTCAAGGGCATCATTGGGATGGTCCAGGGTGGAGATGTACAGCTGAGTGTCGTCAGCGTACTGGTGGAACTTCACCCCGAAACCATGGATGATCTCACCCAGCGGCTTCACATAAACGTTGAACAGAAGGGGTGAGAGGACTGACCCTTGAAGCACCCCACAAACAAGGCACCTCGAGGTCGACCTCTGTCCCCCTGCCAACACAAACTGCGTACGGTTGGAGAGGAAGGAGGAGAACCACCGCAACACGGTGCCCCCCACTCCCAACCCCTCCAATCGTTTCAGCATGATACCATGGCTGATGGTATCAAAAGCCGCTAAGAGGTCTAATAGGACCAGGACAGAGGAACAACCCTTGTCCCAAGCCCTCCAGAGATCATCAACCAATGCGACCAATGCCGTTTCCGTGCTGTACCCTGGCCTGAAGCCCGACTGGAATGGATCTAGATAGACAGCTTCATCCAGGTACCAGGGAAGTTGTCACGCCACCACACTCTCAACAACCTTTGCAACAAAGCGAAGGTTGGAGACTGGACGATAGTTTGCTAATACAGCTGGGTCCAGGGAAGGCTTCTTGAGGAGGGGCTTCATCACTGCCTCTTTCAAAGAGGGAGGGAAGAAACCCTCACTCAAAGAAGCATTAATAATCCCCTGGAGCCAGCACCAATCCCCGGGAGGCCAGCACCAACCAGGAGGGACACAGGTCCAATAAACATGTGGCAGCGCTAAGCCTACCCAGAATCCTGTCCATGTCCTTGGGAGTCACAAGGTCAAACCCCTCCCAGATAACATTCTCAAGATCCACCTCTGTCACCCCATCCGAATCTACCCAATCTGAATCCAGGCCTTCCCAAATCTGAGTGACTTTGTCATGCAGGAATTGCACAAAACCCTCAGCCCTGCCCTGCAAGGGGTCTTCCCTCGCCCCCAGATGAAGGAGGGAGCGGGTCACCCTAAACAGGGCTGCTGGGCGGTTCTCTGCAGACCCGATAAGAGCGGAAAAATAATTAGTTTTTGCCGCTCTTATTGCCACTAGGTAGGTCTTAACATGAGACCTCACCAGTGTTCTGTCAGATTTGGAGCGGCTGGCCCTCCAATCGCTCTCCAGGCGTCTTTTCTGGCTCTTCATCTCTCTCAGGGATGAAAACCAGGGAGCCAATTGGGATCGGCACCGGGACAGAGGCTGCAAAGGCACGACGTGGTCCAAAGCTCCAGTGGCCGCCCTATCCCAGGCGGCCACCAGTTCTTCAGTCAATCCATGAGCTAGAGCCTCAGGGAATGGCCCAAGCTCCGTCAGGAATCTATCAGGATCCATCAGGCTCCTGGGACGGAACCATCTAGTCGGTTCTGTCTCCCTGCGGCGAGGTGTAGCGGTTCGAAAGTCCATGTGAAGGAGAGAGTGATCAGACCATGACAAGGGTTTGGCGACTAAATCCCCTATTTCTAGATCACTCTGCCACTGACCAGAGACAAAAATCAAGTCCAGAGTGTGTCCCCCCATGTGGGTAGGGCCTTGAACTAACTGGGTCAGGTCCAAGGCCGTCATGGAAGCCATGAACTCCCGAGCTGCCATTGACATTTCACCGACAGATGGCAGGTTGAAATCCCCCATAACCATAAGCCTGGGGGCTATCACGTCAGGCAGTTCAGGCAGGGCCGCTGCCACGCAGCAGGGAGCCAAGTATGTAATCAGCAGGCCCATCTGCACCCCACGACCCCACAACCCCACTTCACAAGGAGGGACTCACATCCGGCTATCTGAGGTACAGTGGCTTCCCTCGGACATAGACTTTCTTTAATAATAACCAGCATCCCCCTGCCTCTACTCTGGGCCCTTGGCTGATGGAATGCCCAAAAACCTGGTGAGCACATTTCAACAAGGGGCACCCCCCACTTCCGGGCCCAGCCAGGTCTCTGTAATACCTGCCAGGTCTGCTTCCCCCTCCTGAATAAGGTCGTAAATGAGGGGGGCCTTATTTACCACGGACCTGGCGTTGCACAACATCAGCCGATGGCCCAGGCCCTGAGGATCTGTGCTACCAGGGGAACGAGAAAAGCATTGGGGACCGGAGTGCGCAATCGCTCGGCGATAGTGAGTACGCACTCCCGAAACATGATATGGCCCCCTGCTTCCACCATACCTGCCCCTCCCACCCACGGTCCTTCTGTGTCCAATATATTGTCCTGCTTGTGGTGTTTTTTTTATTATTATTAGCCTGCAAAACTGCATTCTAACCACTGAGCTGTGGTGGCACAATGGTTAGAATGCAGTATTGCAGGCTAATTCTGCTGACTGCAGACTGCCTGCAGTTTGGCAGTTTGATCTTGACCGGCTCAAGGTTGACTCAACTTTCCATCCTTCTGAGGGGGATATTGTTGGGGGCAAGAGACTGACTTTGTAAACTACTTAGAGAGGGCTGTAAAAGCACTGTGAAGTGGTATATAAGCCTAAGTGCTATTGCTATTATTTAATTAATGACGTATTTGTGTTTGAGTTCAGTAACTTGATCCTCAAAGATCAGATGGTTTGCTTTGCAATCAATATGTATATATTTGGCATGCTTTGCTTAATTTTATTTTCTCCCATTTTGAGGGAAAAGTTGACATATTGAAAGGAAAGAACTTTTCTTGTTTTAGTTGACAGTACAATTTAAAAATACAAGCAAAACCTGAAATTGCTCCTGGTCAAATTTCTAGTCAGCTAGTCATGTTCTTTCCAGGAGCTTTGATTCAATTTCTTTACTCCATTTTCTCATTCCCTTAATATTCTCTAGCTATTGAAAATATTAGGTCTAAGATTACTGTGTATTATTGATATGATTAATTGCAGTCCAAAATCAAGCCGCTACAGATTGAAAGTTTATTTCCTGAAGATTATGGACTATAATCCATCAGACTGGGCCAGTGTGGCTTGGTAAATAGATTTTTTTTTAAAAAAATTCACTGTCTAGTTCCAAGAATCACTGGTCAAAAGTCGCTCAACTATCTTCTGTAGGTAAAGGAGGACTAAAACCTGCTATTTCTTCTGCTAATCTTTCTAATCCGTGATTTATGACTTGTTGCCCAATGATCACTCAAAGTTACAACAGACTTCTCCAGAGCTAATTTATGATCTGTTTTCAGAGTTGTGATGGCTGCATCCCTCTTGAAGTCACATGATTGCATTTTGGGCAGTTGGCAATCAGTTCAACTTTAGGTTTGCAATGTTCCAGGACACAGGTGACCATGACTGGATGGTTTTTTTGATGGTGTCTAGTCTATACTTCCAGTTTTGGCCAAGGAAACCAATTGGGGAAAATGGGTTTGCTTAATGATCACCATATTTGCTTAAAAGCTGCAGCATTCACTTAATGACTGCATTTACTGACTGCTGCAAAAATTGACAAAAAAAAATCGGATATGGTCCCATGATGCCTTTACTTGCAACTGCACTGACTTATGATTCTAATTCCAGGCTCAATTATGGTCGTAAGTTGAGATCTACCTGTGCTGCTTGCATACTTAAAATGGCATTTTCCTGGAGAGGTTTGTAGGCTTTTAAATCTGTAATAGGTACATTTTCTTTTGTGAATCTTTCTTAGGATGCTTTCAAAATAACAGATTCCTGATAGGCCCATCTTCCTGCCTCTCTCTTCAGTTCCTTAACCAATGGCTTATATATTAAGAAATGTTCTTTTCTAAAATACCACATTGGATTGTGAAGGCTGTTTCAAACAGTTATCCAGTCATCTACTGTGCATTTCAATTGTCTCTAAATTATTCCGCAACTCTTATTGTTAAATTATTTTTTTTAAAAAAAATAAAGACTTCTTCGCTCTTCTCCGTGACCAACCTTTCCAAGCCAGAATTATGTTATCTATCTAAAACACTGTTTCCGTCCTTATTCAGACAATATGATGAGAACCAAGGCTGCCCATTATCACATTTTTTTTAGTCCCACCCCTTCCTCCTTATTTCTTTCTGTTTCACTAAAGGAAAAAAAAACAACGTTTTCCTCCATAGATTTGGCAGAGCAGTAGAATGAACTGAATAGCTAGATGGGGAAGCAAAAGTCCTTTGCTTTGTTCAAAATACTGCATTCTTTCTTTTTTTTGTCATTCAAAATGTGATCCCCCCCCGTTTAAACCAGGGTACAGAAAAGGGGGGGTGGGATGCACATTCCTACTGGAGATACCTCATTTATGTTTTAGATTTCCAGACCAACCAATGATTAGTCCAGAAACACAGAAGGACAATGCCACTTACAAAAGTAAACAAACTGCCCAAAAGTTATTGGATTGTAGTAGTTGGGTAACGATAGGCAAGGTCAGTTCTGAAACCAAGCTTGAAATTATTCCAAAAAGCAACAATTTAGAGCAAGGCTTTCAAAAGCATAGCAAGGTTAGTCATTAGTAAGAAGATGTTTCCTGGGTTCCGAAACCAAAATTTAAGCTTTGTTCTAACCATGGCCCACTGAATAAATCTAACATAAAACACAGAACATAGAATAATAGAGGTGGAAGAGGTCTTCTAGTCCAACCCCTGCTCACACAGGAGAGTTTGTACCATTCTAGACAAATGACTGTCCAGTCTTTTCTTGAAAATCTCCAGTGACGGAGGAGCCACAACTTTGGAAGGCCAGCTGTTCTCACTGTCAGGAAATACCCAGGGCACACAGGACCCTCCTGCTACAATATATAATATTGCCAATTTTTGCTCAGCAAAGCTTAAATGCCATCAGAAGATCTGTGATATAAACTAGTCTTAATGAGTATTTAGTGTGCTATTGAAGAATGTTTGGTATTACGATAAGAGTTAGTTTGCTACATATTAACTTTCATCTTCCCTGAGATCCATCTAATGTTCACACACATACACACACACACTTTAAAAGGAAAAAAAAAACTTATAAGACAGTTAAATTTAAATTTTAAAAATTGAAAGTGAGCACTCAAATCAAGCCACATCTTTATTATGGTCATAAACCAGTGTAAGGAAGGTGGGATTTTAAAAAGCTAATAGATATATCATTTTTATACATACTTATTATGTATTCCATCTTTTTTAAATTACTAATTCTTTGTATCCTACCTGCCTTATGCTGGTCTGTGACCATAATAGGGGTTTGGTTTGATTTGATATGAGTGCTCTGTTCCAATACTAATGGCTCAAAATGAGGGCACAACAACCTAGAGCTCTAGAGAGTAAACTCATGGAATCCATGGGAAGCGTGGCCTGTCTGATGAATCCTCCAGAGGAGTTAGGAAGTCTCACGCCACAAAGCATCATCTTAAGCTACAGAAAGCCACAAATGCAAAGCGTGCTTTCAGCCTGAGAAACAGAAAGAACGCTTCTACCAAATTCACAGGCATAGAGGAGGAGGAGGAGGAGGAGGAGGAGGAGGAGGAGGAGGAGGAGGAGGAGGAGGAGGAGGGAAAACAAGGCAGGCTTTCAAGATTTGGTTACTATAAATATTGTTCCAATCCAGCTTGGGGACTCTTGTTTCCTGACCTGGTCTACCTCAAAGGACTTGCATAAGCCCCATGGGACTCATTTTGGAAAGGTATCACTCAAGTTATGTCTGCAGCAACAGGCTCCAATCCAAGACCAACCCCAGTGATTTTTATGGATGCATCTCTGCAGCCTCCTTGGCCATAGTGTGGAAGTCATTTATTGTTGCCCTCTTCCAGGTTATTTTTTTCAACTTCCTGGACCAGCCCTTTGAAGGCATCCATAGAAGTCCTAACTAGGCGCATCCTGGGTTAGTTTCTATATCCAGGGAAGGACCAACACAGGTCATAGCAAATACCAGGAGAAAGGTAAAGGCTGAGCAGGGAAGTTCTTCCATCCTTCCACCAGAGTAGGGCCTAAATATTTTGTCACTTAAAGGAAAAGAACACAATAACCAAGGCCTGCTTGGTCTAGTGGCGAAGGAAGCAGGCTAGAACACCAAGACATTGTGAGTTCTAGTCCCACCTTGAGCATGAAGGCCACGGGTGACTTTGGTCCAATCACCAGGTAACTGGGAGTTCTAGTTCTAGTCCCTAACTTTGGCCAGATACTCCCAGGTCACCTCAAAGGATTGTTGCTGTAGGAAAAATAGGAGGAGGAAGTTTTATTAGGTATGTTCACCTCCTCATTTCATTTATAAAAAATAATAAAGATGGGATTTTTTTTTTAAAAAAAAAACATGCACTGTATATTCTTTCTCTGTGGTACAGCCTTTTCTTCCAACTCCTATTTTTAAGGGAGCTGAAAATAAGAAATAATTTATTTTATTTTATTTTTATTTTATTTCAAATTTATATACTGCACCTTCTCCCAAGGGACTCAGGGCGGTGTACAGCCAGATAAAAACATACAATACAAACATTAAGAACAATTAAAAGAATATATATTAATTTGGCCTCAGTTTAAAATGACAAACCAATTAAAAATTTAAAATTTAAAAATATGTTAAGCCAGCCCGGCTTGATGAAAAAAGAAAGTTTTAAGGGCACGGAGGAAGGCACCGAGGTCTTGGATTCTCCTTATCTCTGGGGGCAGCTGGTTCCATAGGGTAGGTGCCCCCACAGAGAAGGCCCTCCCCCTGGGGGTCACCAGCCTACATTGTTTGGCTGATGGCACCCCGAGGAGGCCCTCTCTGTGGGAGCGCACGGGTCGATGGGAGGTTGTCAGTAGCAGCAGGCGGTCTCAAAGATAACTAGGTCCTATGCCATGGAGTGCTTTAAAGGTGGTAACCAACACCTTGAAGCGCACCCGGAAGACCACTGGGAGCCAGTGCAGCTCGCACAGGAGTGGTGTTATATGGGAGCGCCATGCAGCTCCCATAATTACCTGCGCAGCCGCATTCTGGACCAGTTGGAGCCTCTGGGTGCTCTTCAAGGGGAGCCCCATGTAGAGAGCGTTGCAGTAGTCCAGGCGAGAGGTGATGAGGGCATGAGTGACTGTGCACATGGAATCCTGATCAAAAAAGGGTCACAACTGGCGAATCAGGTGAACCTGACAAAAGATCCCCCTGGCAACAGCCGTCAGATGTTCCTCCAAGGACAGCTGCGTATCCAGGAGGACTCCCAGATTGCGCGCCCTCTCCGAGGGGGCCAAAGACTCGCCCCCAATAGTCAGTGATGGAGTCAGCTGACTATATCCGGATGCCGGGAACCACAGCCACTCAGTCTTGGAAGGGTTGAGCTTGAGCCTGTTCCTCCCCATCCAGATCTGCACAGCCTCCAGGCACTGAGACATCACTTCAAGGGCATCGTTGGGGTGGCCTGGGGTGGAATTGTACAGCTGGGTGTCATCAGCGTACTGGTGATACTTCACCCCAAAGCCACGGATGATCTCACCCAGTGGCTTCACATAAATGTTGAACAAAAGGGGCGAGAGGACCGACCCCTGAGGCACTCCACAGATGAGAGGCCTCGAGGTCGACCTCTGCCCCCCTGTCAACACAAACTGTGACCGGTCAGAGAGAAAGGAGGAGAACCACCGTAACACGGTGCCCCCCATCCCCAACTCTTCCAGCCGGTGCAGCATGATACCATGGTCGATGGTATCAAAAGCCGCTGAGAGATCTAATAGGACCAGAACAGAGGAACAACCCCTGTCCCGAGCCCTCCAGAGATCATCTACCAACACGACCAATGCTGTTTCCGTGCTGTGCCCAGGCCTGAAACCCGACTGGAACGGATCTAGATAAGACATTTCCTCCAGGAATTGTGGAAACTGTCATGCGACCACACTCTCAACAACCTTTGCCACGAAGCGAATAATAAGAAATAAGGGAGTTTCCTTTAACTTTGTCCTCTTTTTCTCAATAATAATAATAATAATAATAATAATAATAATAATAATAATAATAATAATAATAATAATAATAATAATAATTTTATTTCTATACCACCCTTCTCCCGAAGGACTCAGGGCGGTGTACAGCCTATTTAAAAACACAGACAAAACAACAATATAAAATTTAAAATAATTAAATAAAGTGGCTCAGATTTAAAACCCCAATAAATTTAAATACCCCAATTTAAAACTATTGTGTTGATAGTCCGGCCTGGCGGAACAGCAGAGTCTTCAATGCTCAGCGAAACGCCCGGAGGTCGGAGATCTTACGAATTTCCGGGGGCAGTTCGTTCCACAGGGCTGGGGCTCCCACAGAGAAGGTCCTCCCCCTGGGCGTCGCCAGCCTACATAACTTGGCTGACGGCACCCGGAGGAGACCCTCTCTGTGGGAACGGACTGGTCGGTGGGAGGCTATTGGTGGCAGATAATGGTCTCGGAGGTACCCGGGTCCTATGCCATGGAGCGCTTTAAAAGTGGTAACCAACACCTTGAATCGCACCCGGAAGACCACTGGAATCCAGTGCAGCTTGCGCAGGAGGGGTGTCACATGGGCACAACGAGTTGCGCCCATAACCAACCGTGCGGGCGCATTCTGGACCAGTTGGAGCCTCCGAGTGCTCTTCAAGGGGAGCCCCATGTAGAGAGCATTACAATAGTCCAACCGGGCATGAGTGACCATGCGCAGGGCGTCCCGATCCAGAAAGGGCTGCAACTGGCGAATCAGGCGAACCTGATAAAAGGCTCCCCTGGCCACGGCCGTCATATGCTCTTCTAAAGACAGCCGTGCATCCAGGAGGACACCCAGATTGCGAGCCCTCTCTGTGGGGGGCAAAGATTCACCCCCAATAGTCAGCGATGGCACCTGCTGACTATATCGGGGCGCCGGAAGCCACAGCCACTCGGTCTTGGAGGGGTTGAGTCTGAGCCTGTTCCTCCCCATCCAGACCCGCACGGCCTCCAGGCAGCGAGACATCACCTTCTTGCTCAACCCACCTTCCTTCCTTCCTGCCCAGAGGACAACCTGATTTTGAAGGAGCAGCCCTTCAAATAAACAGCCAATTGTGATTTTTTGAAAGAAACTCTTGCAAGCTTTTCCTTTTTTGAAACCATTCCCTTCTCCTAGTTGGTGTTTCCGGCAGCTCCCCACACAATCATAAATCCTAGCTTGTTTTCCAAAGCATCCCTGCCTGGTATTGTCAAGGCCGCTGCAAGCAGCAGGTGCGAAACAGAAGTTGATTCCAAGTGAGACTTCCGGTGCCATGTTCAAGAGGGGTGGGGGGCAATTTGGCCATTTAGCAAGCTGCCAGTTAACATTATGTCAGGCTGGTACAGGTGGCAAAATGAGTGACAGTTCATTTCAGACCCAGGAGGGACGCCTGCTATCGAAGCCCACCAAATAAAGACAGAATATCAATTTGGCAGCCGTTCAAATGGAGGTTAGAAAAATAGAAGAGGAGAAGCAAATGCTCTCTTTCTGGAACCAGCTATGGTTTCAACCCTCGCTTCACCCCTCCCTCCCTCCCTTCCTCTCTTCTTTCCCCCTCCCGGCCTTAGCAAAGCTCTTTCTTGGTCTCTCTCAAAAGGCCTGCAGAATATTTCAGTTTGTTTGCTGAAGCCGTGCCAGGAACACAGTGCATCTGTATGGGTGAGAGGGGAAGCTTTACTTGCCAGAAATAATAACAGCAGCAAGGAAGGGATAATGAAGAAGCAACAATCAAAAATTCAGACTTGGATGTGCTGGAATGCTCTTTTGAAGGGTAAATTACTCTGCTGACAGTGGAACAAAGAAGCAAATCTCCCCATCACAGCTGGGAACTGGGAACTGGATATCTGTCTCTTCTTCTCCTTCTTCTCCCTCTTCTCCTTCTCCTTCTTTCCTTCCCCACAGAATTCAGAAGTTGGAAAAACAGACATAGCCTTTATCTGAGGCAATGATCTCCAGAAAGGAGGACCACGAGAATTATCGTAGAAGAAAAGATGAAGATCAAGACAGAATCAGGAGTTTCTCTTCTTCTGTATGGCCCAGCCATTATGTCCAACGTAACATTATCTATTTGTGTAATAAAAAGGAAGATGTGTGGTTTGTGGGCTTCAAAACCCATCACATTTCAATTTTATCCCTTCAAAGTCTACATCTCTGAAACGGAACAAGAGTTCTACCTAGCATATTAAAATCAATCAATTTACAAAATAAATGTACAGAGGAAAGTTATATCCTGCTTTAGACAACTAGTCTTAAGATGATGCTAAAAGTAAGCTTGATAAAAATGATTGCTGTCTTGTCCATATAATAGGCTTCCTCTAAGAGTGGAATTTTATTTTTCTTTGGAGAATAGACTGGATCATACAAAATACCTAATCCTGAAGAAAAATGCAAGAGAGGATTCCAATTCCTACAAGGGCACCATAATGGGATGGTGGATTTATTTTTTTAATGTCATTTATTTTAGTGGAATTTCGACTTGGCTTAATACCTCTGCAACAGGGTGTAACAAAGGAATTACAAGAGTCTCTCTGGAGACATCTACTTTCTGCAAAAGCTTTATGATGAATGACAGCCTTTCTCTTTTGTATAAGCATACAACACTGGCATTTGCGTTTGCTGTTTAATGGCAAAAGCTAAGTTTGTTTGTTATAACCTGATAATGTTGTGGTACTGTACGTTTTTGTATGAGGTAGACTCCAATCTCACCAGTCCAAAATAAATACAGTTTTAACTAGTTTTTGCATCATGTTGAGTGTGATTAGAAAACTGATCTATTTTTTTATTTATTTATTTATATGCCGCCCTTCTCCGGAGACTCAGGGCGGCTTATAATGCGTTAAGCAATAGCCTTCATACTTTGTATATTTTATACAAAGTCAGCTTATTGCCCCCACAATCTGGGTCCTCATTTTACCTACCTTAGAAAGGATTTGGGGCTTGTAAACTGTGGAAATACTTCATACCAGGTGCTTACATGACACAAGCAAATACTACGCTCCTAAGATTTGGGTCAAATATTGAGACTTGAGTTGCTTTTAATGTTCTCTTAGGTCTAATAAGGGATAGCATCCTTCTCTAGACTTACAAACTTAAGCTGGGGCAGGGGATATTTTAAATTTCTCTTGGCTAGTCCCTTTTTCCCAGAGGTCTATTGTAAAAGGTGCTTATTTTGGGGTCCTTGATGCTCTCTGAGCTTGGCTGTTTTCTTGCAGACATTTCGTTTGCCAACTAAGTAGCATCATCAGTGCTAGAAAGGAGTGAGGTTTCCTCTCTGTTTATATAGCAGGTGGCTTGAGGGCAGGCATCAGCAGGCACATAGAGGTAAACTACATCTACATACCACTCAAAAGAGACAGTCAAAAAGCTAAAACCACAACATCTCCTGACCAGCAATCACCACCCAGATAAAACAGAGTTTAACACCAAGCAGTAAACAATACCCCAATCAAGGAACTACCAATTCAATAAACAAACAGCCTAATGAAAAAACTACCAAGAGTGACAGGACAAGATAAACAGAGAGCAAACCCTACTCCGAGCATTGATGATGTTACCTAGTTGGGTAATGAAACATCTGCAAAGAGCACCAAGGAGCCCACAGCTGAAACCTGAGCTACAAATATTCTCTTATATTGCAACACTTCTTATTATGATAGTCTATTTGGACTGCAACAATTGGAGTGACTGATAGGGGGCAGCAAAGAAATGCAATGCCATGGTCTTTGCTGCCATCTAGTGACTCTCTTGATCTTTATAGCAGCTCTTTCCTCCCAGAGTTGCATCCTGGTTATCTGTGTAATACATAAGTGTTGCTATCATATACCGTAGTTCTAATGACAACGAATCATTGAAAGTTGCCCGGAGCTAGTTAATAGACAGCAAAACAGCGTGCGGCAGGGGTTCTAAGTTTTTAGTGTCTATGAGACTTTTATTTTGACCAATGTGTCAATAGCAACATTACGGTATGTTATCTTCCCTATGGATCAGAGGAAATGCCACAATGGAAAAAAATACATAATTAATATCAACAGAAGTTACTATTAGGTTTATTTCTCTTTGTTATAGCAGCCAACCTATTTTGCCCCTAATTATATGCTCTGGCCTGATGAGAGGTAGAGAAAATATAAGAAACAGAGTTATAACAAAATCAACTACAGTAATAATAATATAATATAATAATATGATGTGATGTGTTATGATTATGATCTATGATTTATCACTTTATTGAGAGTTTAAGTGCCAGAGACAAATTCCTTGTGTGTTCAATCACACTTGGCCCATAAATTCTATTCTAATTCTATTCTATAGATACATACATATATATATACTTAGGAGGTACTTAGTACTTAGGAGGCACAAGGGCGAGGGGTGGGCAGCACAAGGAAACAACAGCCAACGATTTAATAGCCAGCCATCAACCCCCGTAATATCACACAGAGAACAGCCCAAAGCACACCTTCTGCTAGAGAAAAGTTCCCTGAGGGTGGAATCCAAAAGTTGGAAGACTAAACTTCTGGTCCTGGTGACTGACCCAGATTGGATCCTGCAACAAAAGCTTCCCGATGACTTTGTAAAAGTTGTAAAAATAATGAAGGCAGGAATGAATGAATGAATGAATGAATGAATGAATGAATGAATGAATGAATGTGTCAGCACTTCAACCTGCATTTATGGGGCCCCATTTGTCTAGCCAAGAGAGTCCCAGTATGACTGGATCTGTCATTTTGGGACTATTATGAAGTGAATCGTTTCCCAGTGATCTGCTAGCTCCAGGTTCACTGGTTTGGTCAGGTGTGTGGCGTAAGTTCCCCCTACTAGAGACCCATCAACTTGTTCAAATCGAATTGGGTGGTTGAGCTTTTTGACTCGGATCCCCAATTTTAGGACTGTGGGTAGGTTAATCAGGCACCTCGTGCAGCCCGAATCTATTAGGGCTTGGAAAGTCCCTTGGGTCCCTGTTTTTGGGGCCGTTAGGCATATAGGGAAGAGAAAAGGGTGGATGGGTCGACTCACCATTGGGTCGTCTTCACCCTCGTCCCCACTGTCATACGATTTGGGGGATTGATTTCCATCATCTGGGATCCCCCTTGTTTTGGTTAGGTGGGCGAAGACCTCTGAACCCTGGGGGTTTTCCATGGCGCGTTGGTGGCACGCTTGGGCCCTCGTTCCGGTCGTGCCTGGGGCAGTGGGTCTGACCTCGGCCTCGGGGTTCCACATGCTGCTGCCAGGTGATCAATTCCCCACACCTGTAGCACCTCAGCGGGCTCCGTGGGACGACAGGCCTCTGGGTAGGCTGTGGTGCTGTGGTTTCTTGTCTACTGGGTGGTCCCTGGTCCGGTTGGCCTCTCTGCTTGCCATCTGGTTGCTTTGACATGTCGTTGGCTCGCAACCCTGTCGACTTTTATCGCTACTCGGAACCATTCAGAGAGTCGGTTCAGGATGTCCTGATAAGCGGTCACTTGGGCGATTCACTTGTCTAGGCTTGTTCTAAAGAAATACACCAGTAGTCGCTCAGGTAAGGGAGGTAAGGTCCCAATGACTCTCCTGAATTCACCGATATGCTCTCTGATGGGCCTCCCCTTCTGCATTAGGTTCCTGAGCTCATCTTCCACATAGGGGTCCCCCTCTGCCTCCTCGAAACGACCTCGAAACTTGACAGAATGAATGAATGAATGAATGAATGAATGAATGAATGAATGAATGAATGAATAAATAAATAAATAAATGAAACAAACATGCATTAACTAGTTTAGTATACATTAAGCAAGTCAGATTTTCTCATTGCCATTTTACTGTGTATTCATATGTGTATTTCCTGAAACTGAGACATGCTTCCACAACACGCATGCACATTTTCTTGCACTGCATCAAAGAGACCCAGCCTCTCCTTTCGAGTTAGAATCAGGTGGTGGGGGGAAATTAAGCATTTTCAAGATGTGGGCTGCAAACATCTGGAAAACCGCTAGCTGGTAGCAAAGATTTAGAACTGTCCCATATTTTTTTGCAGAGAAGTAACAGCTCTTTAGCAGAGCACGGCTGCTGGTATTGATCACGGAGCTAAAATATCTCCCTCCTTTCTTTGAGAATGTAACAGAACTAACAGAAGAGGACCTGCGAAAGAGGAAGGTGGAAACCAAAGTGAGCTCTGATCACCAGCATTTCCCTTCTTTATTCCAGAAATGATCAGCTCAACCCTCACAGGATGGCTAGCGAGAGAAACAGGAAAGCTCTGCCCAGCAACTCAGAGATAAATTGGGTTCTCTCTCGCCGCCGAGACTTCTGTTACCTAATCTCTTTTCTCTTTCAATAAATCTGATTAGAGAGAGATCTCTGTGAGAAATTTGTTTCCTGCAATGAAAGCTTGACATCTTGTCAGAAGGATCATCAGACAGATCTGTGACATGTAGCTTAGCGGGAGAATCTCCATGGAAATAGCACAGCAGCACCCTCACGTTGTCCAAATGTAGGCTGAGCCACAATGCTCAACAACTTTGCCATCTCAAGTTTCATAATTACATACATCAATGTGTGCATTTCTATTCCTGATAAAACCATTTTACCCCCTTCCCATACTTTAAAAACACTAAGGTTAAACTTAGCTTGTCCTTAAGAACCCATCAGTGATCAAAATTTGAGGGCAAATTGTGAGTCAGAGCATGTGGGCTCCTACATAGCACCTCTCCAAAACACTACGTACACTTTAAAACCAAACCTGTTTTTTCTCCAAGTTCACACATCAGCTGTGGAGGTAGGTATGCAAGCCCAGGGGGGGAAAATTGCTGAAGCAGGGACTGCCAGAATAAAATGAAGATTCCAAAATTATTTATATAGTAAAAAAGCATCACAATTTCTATCAATTTTCAATCATTAGGTAGAAATCAATTTGGTATTAATGCTTGGCAATAACGTAGACAGACCTTGTCCTTCAGGTCTTCCTATGATGTATCCATCACTGCTATAAGCAAGTTCATCCACTGGTCCTTCTTTTCTTTGCTCCCCTTCCAACTTTCCCAACTCAGCTGCTAAAAGAGGACTTTGCACCATGTATCCAAAGTATAACCATGAGCATTTGTGTCTTGAATGAAAACTCTGCATTAATTTGTACCCCTGCAAGCCTCAACATATTTTCTCCTCCTTTTCTTTGTCCTAAGGGTGTGAGCCAACACAGGTAGCTGGCAATTCAAACCACCCTTTTATTGCTCCAAATTGTCCCAAACTCTCCCATGTTTCTGGCAAGTCCCAGAGCAAAGTGATCCCACCCACCACACACCCCTCTGTAGTCCAGCCCAATGTTGTGAGCCCAGCAGGGCAAGTCAATGAGTCCAGGAAGCAAAGGAGCAAGGAAGCCAGGAAGAAAGCAGGAAATCCAGCAAACTTCAAACATTGGCAATGGCACTCAACACTCCAGGAATTCACTGTTTGTTCCTGACAAATGCCCCTCCCCACAGGGACTTCTTAAGTCTCAGTCCCCAGGTGTGCTTTGTGAAGAGGGGTGGGGCGTTCTCCTCCCAAGTAGTTGGGTCAGCCTGCGCTGTTCCCGCCTTCTCTCCACTCTCTGTGCTCGAGGATCAGGAGGGGGTGGTCCTTGCTCATGGCCTGAGCTCTGTCTCTCATGTTCACTGCGTAGCCTCTGTTGGTCATCCTGCCCCCCCCCCTTCCTCCCTGCCTACAAGCCATCCCAATCCTGAAAGGCCCTGGCCTGCCTGGCCCTGCTCCTCCCCATATTCCTCTGAAGCCAGCAAAGCCACCCCCTCCATCCAGATTCAGGCTTCAATGGGGGCACGACACACGGGAACTTGGAAGGGTCAGGTCTAAGCCAGTATCTCTAACTGACCCAGCACACATTTCTGTTACCTAACTATTGTTTTTATAGTAACTCTTCCTTCTGTTCCTCAAGAGTTTTCCTTCTACCCATTATAATGACTTGGTGGGAGAGGTCCAGAATGGATATTAGGACCTAGATGTCACACAAATCAAAGGATCTCAGAGCAAAAAGTATTCGGTGAAGCAGAGAATCATGGTCACAGAGTAACACAGCAAAAGTCTGGATGCCATTAGGAACTCATCTACCAAAAAAGGCTGCAATCAAGTAAACTGGGATATAACATGAAATCAGTAATGGAAAGCTAAACTAACTTTATTACAAGAAATACTGCCTGGAAAAGCCAGGAATTTTGAATCGCATCTAGGTCTTCTTCAGGGCTGCAATGAAATTTAACTTTGGCATAAAGAAACCACCAAAGCACAAAGAACAGCAACATATTTTCACCAATACACACGGTTCATGATTTAGCCCCCAATGCAAGTGTATGTAGAACCACTATCTGTTATGAAATTGAATGGTATCTTCGATCTTATGGAGCTCTTGTTCTACATTTGTTGAGTTATATATGTCACCAGGGTAGAGGCGACACCCAGGTAATACGATATGCATTGTAATATATATATATTTTTAATTTGATTTATATGCCGCCCTTCTCCGGAGACTCAGGGCGGCTTACAATGCGTTAAGCAATAGCCTTCATACTTTTGTATATTTATAGAAAGTCAGCTTATTGCTCCCACAAACTGGGTCCTCATTTCACCTACCTTAGAAAGGATGGAAGGCTGAGTCAACTTGAGCCTTGGAGAGATTCGAACCAGCAGTAATTGCAGGCAGCTGTGTTAATAACAGGGTGCTTAGACCACTGTACTATCAAGGCTCCTATATTGCAACACACACTCTTCCCTTTATGTATCTGAGTGTGATTTCATGATGTAGGTGACGGCAGGATATGCATCGTGACCTCACAGTGCACCTTTTTTGTCCTTTTGGTCTCATCATGGTGAGCTGAAAATGTCTACGATAACAGTATAATTGCTGATCCAGTTATAAGGACTGATAGGTCACTTGGAATTTAGTAGGTTTTAATACCGTGTTTCCCTGAAAATAAGACCCTGTCTCATATTTTTTTGAACCTCGAAATAAGGGCTTGGCCTTATTTTTGGGGAGATCTTATTATTTTGGGGCACATGGAGGAAACCAGAGGAAATGGCGGGGACAAGCTACACATGTGTTTAAATATTTTTGGGGAGGGCTTATTTTCAGGAGGCACTTATTTTAGTGCATGCGCTCAAAAGCCTGATTGGGCTTATTATCAAGTGATGCCTTATTTTAGGGGAAACAGGGTAGATATTTGCAATAATGGCTGTAAAAATCTGTACAGGTCTTGTCCTTCAAGACAGCAAAGAGGAACTACAATGAAAGGGATTCATATGGACAAGGAAGCAATTCAAACTAAAATGGAACAAGGAAAAATATCAGACAATGTTTGAATCCTTGTGTTCTTTACTGAATCTATTATCCATTCATTCATCCATCTGTCTACCTAGGAAACATTTCCGTATTATTATTTTTGAATCATCAGAATTCAAATTATCTTCTAGCCTTTCTGGAATATAAATAGCATCCCTTGAAATTATTATTTTATGTAAGAGTAGGAATGTCTGTGTGTAAATGAATCTTACACTAATGCATACCTGTCAAATTTTGAAGATGGAGACAGGAATAGTCTTAACGCTAAACTCCTGTCCTTTCCCAGTAATGTAAGTTGTGATACTGTATACTCCTTTTGATGTTTTTACTGTATTCATTTCCTCTTTATCCTGCATGAATAGAAAACAAATGTACAAAGATATAGTTGTCCAATAATGTGTCAGCCATTGTCAGCTGTAGCATTATGAAATGATGTTTTAATATTCATGTGCATGGGCTTATCTGCTGGAATTTGCAAGATGTTCCATAAACTGAACGAGATTCTGGAATTTGGGAAATCTGCAGCTCATCCAAAGGGATGTGAACAAACTAAGAATTTTACCACAATATTCCTATTATCTCAGTTTGAAAAAAAAAAGTTGACCTAGATACGCTGGAATGAAATGGATGCAGAAAGACTATTGATAATAGATGTCATCGCAAATCATCCAAATGTTTGGTACTAAGAGGAAACAGAGGTCAGCTCTACAACAGAACAAATTGAACGTATGTCTGGGTTTTTTCATCTGAAAATGTAACCAGCAGTACCTGCAAGAAATTGTAATGATGTCAAAATAATGACATCCCCAGGTGATGTTATCACACATGAGACCTTTGCATGCCAATAGCCAATGCAAGTACTTAAGTTGTGACACTTGGCTAACAATGTTGTCGATCATGTCTCATTCTTTGTCTTCCTTCCTAGCATCATAAGGCCAGAAAGGGCTTTGGAAACTTCTTATTCAACCTCCATCTTGAGCAAGAGACCTCATACCATTCTGGACAAATGGTCGTCCAGTATCTTCTTGAAAACCTCCAGTGATGGAGCACCAAAAACTTCAAACTCTTGCACTGACTAATGGTTCTCACTGTCAGGAAAAGTCTCCTTAGTTCTTACTTCCCTTTCGACAGGAGTTGCCTCCTGCTGAAATAACCTGACACAAATCTTGGCCTGTGTATCAACATAGGAACATGGCTTTGAAAGAAAAGGCCTCTAACCTGGGCCAGCTATATGGGCCATTTGTGTTCTTAAACTGACCCTGTTTTTCCAAGATCAGATAGACCGTTCTCTTGGGTTGAAAGTGAAAGCAAACAGTACTTTGAGCATATATCCCAAAGGGATTTGTATTTATTTGTAAGTGTGTCCCTGGGGATCACCGTTCTGGAGGTGAAACTCTTGGGAGTTTGGGAGTTATTAAAGGATGGATTCACTGGTGCACCGATATGGCCTTTCTAGGCTTTCTGCTCTTGGGGCTTAATGGAAGCAGGATCAGGTCAGAGAAGCAATGGCTGCTACCGTAGGTTCAGAAGATCTCTTTCCTAGGGGACAACAGTCTGCTTGGACTCCTGTATCTCTGGAGGAGTCTGATGAACAGATTAGCCACTCAGATTAAGCACGATGGAGGTGTGAGAAGCAAGGAGAAATGGTGGTAGTAACAGTAATGTCGCTGCTAGTAATAGTCTTTCTCTTCCGTTGTAAATAGCCATGTGATAAATAGCCCAAGCCTAAATTGGGCTTTCCCCTTTGGCAGAAAGTCTAAGTTACCGGTACTTTCTCCCAAAGGGAGAAACATGGTACAGTTCCAGTTCTTGGATCTGGCAGACCTTTAGTCCTTGAGGTCTCACCTTTCCAAACCTTTGTCATGCCTGCCTTTAGGCCTTTCCCAATATTTAAAACTGCAATAATTAAGCAAACAAATAGATTAGACTCACAGCAGATTAAACAAATGGTTTAATCTATCGCAAGGACTCGACCCAAGCTTTGTGAATTGAACAGTTAGTAGTGTTTTTTTTTTTAATACCCTAGTTTGCCTTTCTGCTAGGACATCATTTATATTTTGTTTCTCACTTTTATTCCCATATCCAGAAGCAATAGGACAGAAAATTAATTTTATGACAAATGCACTGCAATTAGGATGCTAATTAGAAGAAAAGGCTTGCTGGGTGAGCATTTTCCTAATTCCATTGTGCAGTGATAGTCTCTGAACAACAAGACAAAACACCCACCTTATTACACCATTTCTCTTCCAAGAAACGCCTAGGAAAGAGCTATTTCACATGTGCCTCATTAGGCTCATGGAGAAAATTTACCCATGTTCTAACTGGTTGTAACTGGTAGGCCCAACTAGCCCCTCTTTCTCCCTAACCCCCTACTCACCCTTTCAGATGTGCTCAAATAGGACTTTGCATCTTGTGTCCAAAATACCACAATTGGACCGTGGGCATTGTGCCTTGAATGACAACTTTGGATTAATTTGTACCCCTGAAAGCCTCAATATAGTCTCCCTTCCTTTCTCTTTGTGAGGGTCAGGTTTGAGACAGTATCTAAAATTACGGATTTCTTTTATCTAACTATGGGCTTCAATGCAGCTCTTTCTTCTGTTTCTTCCACAAAGGTATTCCTTCTGCCCATTATAATAACTTGGTGGGAGAATAAGATTTCTTGGTACAGGATAGGTATCAGGATCTAGACATCAAATTATCCCAGAAATATTAGAACAAGCAGAGAATCATGATCACAGAGATCTTTCAGATTTGTCAAAAGCACAATCCCACCCCCCAGGATTGCAGCATCACAACGCAGGTTCCACCCTTTCCATATATGTACCCAACATTTCATTGTGTGTACCAAAGGAGCAGAGCTTTATCTCTGATTCAGTTCACAAGAATATTGAAGCTTTTCAGGGAGGGGAGAAAACTCCCTTCCATCAATTAACCGCAGGCCCAAATGAAAGTCTTGATAATGGAGGCCAAGTTGTGCTCCTTGGGATATGTAACTCCCCATCTTCCTTTTTTAGTGTCCTTCATCATTACAAAATATCTTGGTGCACTGGACAATAATCCTAAATGAAAATCTGTCTGTGAAGGGTGAGCAGCTGATGTGAAAAGGGAATTTGTTCACAGAGATGCCCATCGTGGTGAGATGGGTGAGATGGAACCTGTGAATTAATCTGCTGGTTTTAGTTAGAGACATTTTCAGGCCAGAGACTTCATACTTCGGGATGGCTTGGACTCCGATTGGATGAGTCCAGGGGAGGAGACGAGGGCAGGTCTTGAGAATGTTATCTGGGAGGAGTTTGATCCTGTGACTCCCGAGGATGTGGACAGGGTTCTGGGTAAGATTAGTGCCGCCATGTGTTTATTGGACCCGTGTCCCTCCTGGTCGGTACTGGCCTCCTGGGAGGTTACACGAGGCTGGCTCCAGGGGATTATAGGTGCTTCTCTGAGTGAGGGTGCCTTTCCTGCTGCCTTGAAAGAGGCGATGGTGAGGCCACTCCTCAAGAAGCCTTCCCTGGACCCAGCTGAATTAGCCAACTATCATCCAGTCTCCAACCTTCGTTTTGTGGCGAAGGTTGTTGAGAGCGTGGTGGCACAACAGCTTCCCCGGCACCTGGATGAAGCTATCTATCTGGACCCGTACCAGTTGGGCTTCAGGCAGGGGTACAGCACAGAAACGGCATTGGTCGCGTTGGTGGATGATCTCTGGAGGGCTCGGGACAGGGGTTGCTCCTCTGTCCTAGTCCTATTAGATCTCTCAGCGGCTTTTGATACCATCGACCATGGTATCATGCTGCAGCGGTTGAGGGGGTTAGGAATAGGGGGCACCGTTTTGCGGTGGTTCTCCTCCTTCCTCTCCAACCGCTCACAGTTTGTGTTGGCAGGGGGACAGAGGTCGACCTCGAGGTGTCTCACATGGGGAGTGCTGCAAGGGTTGGTCCTCTCGCCCCTTCTGTTCAACATTTATGTGAAGCCGCTGGGTGAGATCATCCGTGGTTTTGGGGTGAAGTGTCATCTGTACGCTGATGATACTCAGCTGTACATCTCCACCCCAGACCACCCCAACGATGCCCTTGATGTGATGTCTTGCTGCCTGGAGGCCGTGCGGGTCTGGATGGGGAGGAACAGGCTCAGACTCAACCCCTCCAAGTCCGAGTGGCTGTGGCTTCCGGCGCCCCGATATAGTCAGCAGGTGCCGTCGCTGACTATTGGGGGTGAATCTTTGCCCCCCACGGAGAGGGCTCGCAATCTGGGTGTCCTCCTGGACGCGCGGCTGTCTTTAGAAGAGCACATGACGGCCGTGGCCAGGGGGGCCTTTTATCAGGTTCGCCTGATTCACCAGTTGCAGCCCTTTCTGGACCGGGATGCCCTGCGGACAGTCACTCATGCCCTTGTTACTTCCCGGTTGGACTATTGTAATGCTCTCTACATGGGGCTCCCCTTGAAGAGCACTCGGAGGCTCCAACTGGTCCAGAATGCGGCCGGGCGGGTGGTTATGGGCGCAATTCGTTGTGCCCACGTGACACCCCTCCTGCGCGAGCTGCACTGGCTCCCAGTGGTCTTCCGGGTGCGCTTCAAGGTGTTGGTTACCACCTTTAAAGTGCTCCATGGCATAGGACCCGGGTACCTCCGAGACCGTCTTCTGCCACCAATAGCCTCCCACCGACCAGTTCGCTCCCACAGAGAGGGTCTCCTCCGGGTGCCATCGGCCAAGTTATGTCGGCTGGCAACACCCAGGGGGAGGGCCTTCTCTGTGGGAGCCCCAGCCCTGTGGAACGAACTGCCCCCTGAAATACGTAAGATCTCCGACCTCCGGGTGTTTCGCTGTGCACTGAAGACCCTGTTGTTCCGCCAGGCCAGACTATCAACATAATAGTTTTAAATTGGGGTATTTAAATTTTTTGGGGTTTTAACTCTGAGCCAAATTTATTTAATTATTTTAAATTTTAATTGTTGTTTTGTCTTGTGTTTTTAAATAGGCTGTACACTGCCCTGAGTCCTTCGGGAGAAGGGCAGTATAGAAATAAAATTATTATTATTATTATTATTATTATTATTATTATTATTATTATTATTATTATTATTATTATTATTATTATTATTATTATTATTTTCCACCAGGGAATAAAACGGTAATTCTCTAGTAGGGCATGTTACATGGTGAAGCTAACAGCAAACACCACTATAATCTTTTCAAGTCAAAAAAAGAAGGAAAGAATAGCAATAGCACTTAGATTTATATACTGCTTCATAGTTTCATAGAGTCAGCATATTGCCCCCAACAATCTGGGTCCTCATTTTACCCACCTTGGAAGGACGGAAGGCTGAGTCAACCTTGAGCCGTTGAGATTTAAACTGCCGAACTGCAGCTAGCAGTCAACTGAAGTAGCCTGCAGTACTGCACTCTAACCACTGCACCATCTTGCCAAAATATAGAATGGAATGGAATGGAATGGAATGGAATAGAATAGAATAGAATAGAATAGAATAGAATAGAATAGAATAGAATAGAATAGAATAGAATAGAATAGAATAGAATAGAATAGAATAGAATAGAATATTTCCTACAAACTTATGTAGGAAACACACTACAATAGCTCCCCTCTGATACAGGAGGGAGCGGGATACCCTAAACAGGGCAGCCGGGCGATTATCTGCAGATGCGATGAGGGCAGAGAAGTATGTACGCTTCGCCACCGCCATCGCCTCCAGGTAAGACCGTGTAAATGATCTTAGCTGGGCTCGGTCAGATTCGGAACGACTAGTCCTCCAACGGCTCTCTAGGCCTCTTCTCCTGAGCTTCATCCCCCGGAGCTCCTCAGTATACCAAGAGGCAAGCCAGGGTCTGCACCAGGTCAGAGGCCTCAAAGGCATGACACAGTCGAGAGCCCCAGCGGCTGCCCTATTCCAGGCCTCCACCAGGGTCTCGACCGGGGCATGGGAGAGAGAGAGAGGGATTATCCCAAGCTCCGTCTGGAACCTTTCCGGGTCCATCAGGCACCTGGGGCGGAACCAGATGGTCAGTTCCACATCCCAGCAAGGTGGGGTGGCATTCTGGAAGTCCAACCAGCAGAGATGATGGTTGGTCCATGACAGGGGGGAAACGACAAATACCCCCCCCACTGAGCATAACACGCCACTGCTCCGAGATGAAAACAAGATCGGGTGTGTGCCCTCCCTCATGAGTCGGTCCCTGAATGATCTGAGTCAGGTCCATGGCCGCCATGGATGCCATGAACTCCCGAGCCACCCCAACCCCCTGCCCAGGGAGACAAGAAAGGAAATAAATAAGTGAATCTCCCTTCCAGGGTGACCCCCATTTGTTTAATCGGTTGGGTTCTTAGCTCAACTGCCTTAATGATAAACTTAGCATTTCTGCTTACAATAGATACATTAGAGGCTGGGAGGCCAACTGTCATTCGATTTCCATTGAGTTCTTCTTTCCAGTAAGGACAGTTAGTACCCAAGCCTAATTGTGTGTGTGTGTGTGTATAATTGTCAGTCGAACAACACGTAAGTGATATGTTCAACATCTGGGGTAGAGCCTGTGCAAGTCCTCTTACGAGTCATTTGACCATGGAACCCAACAACTCAGACCTCGCTCTAGAGCAGGCCCTTCTTAACAATTGCGAGAAAATCATTGATGGGTATTTTTGGGTTTGGAAAACTTTGATTTAGCTCCTAGACAAACCAATTTAAAGATTTGTTTTTAGCCCCTGACCCGGGTCACTTTGAGCACTGAAAGGGGTCCCCAACTGTTCTGGCTTTGGCAGCGGTGGCGGGGAGGGAGAGGGGACGATTTCATGGGTGCACTGCTTGCAGAAATATAGCTTTGTCTGCTCGTGCACTTGCCTGCTGCTTGCACAGACTGGTTCCCAATGGGCCCTGGCCACAGACTGGGGGTTCCGGACCCCTCATCTAGGACTCTCTGTTTATATATATATATATATCAGCCTATATAGGATGCTTTTTTAAAAAGAACTTTATCTTTAAAAATCACACATAACATGTGATATGAATTGGGGTATTCGGGGAGAAGGGAGGGCAAATAAGTGAAAACTCCCCTCCCTCTTTTCTGCATTGCAAAAATAAAATGTAGGCATTTGGTTATATGTTAGGAGGTATCATCTTGATTTTTTTTGAGACCCTCCCCTGCAGAGACGCCTGCCTGCATGTATTAGAAAACTCTTATTAAAATACTTGGGGGTTTTTTGGGTTGTTTTTTTTTCCCTCTGGAAAAGGAGAAAGACTTTATATTTATCATCCCAGTACTATTTTAAGGGTTTATCTCCATACTGACATTCAGCCTGGCCACTTTGAGGTGGCGGCATCAGCCCCCTTAATGTGAACGCTTTCTGTAACTGTGAAATTCACCACTAAGTCATGAACTATTATCTATTTATAATGTTTAAAATAAACATGATGTCTGTTCTACATGAGTTTATGCTTTCAGTAAATGACAAGCATTTGCCAAATGTTTCTCTTTTTCTCTTTTTCTCTTTCTTTTTTCTTTCTTTCTTGCTTGTTTGCTTGTTTGCTTGCTTTCTTGCTTTATTTTCTTCTTTTTTCCTTCCTTCCTTCCTTCCTTCCTTCCTTCCTTCCTTCCTTCCTTCCCTCCCTCCCTCCCTCTTTCTTTCTTTCTTTCTTTCTTTCTTTCTTTCTTTCTTTCTTTCTTTCTTTCTTTCTTTCTTTTTTTTCTACCTTCCTACCTTCCTACAGCTTCTATCTCTCTGCCATTTCTATTGGTCTCTCTCTCTCTCTCTCTCCCTCCCTCCCTCCCTCCCTCCTCTCTCTCTCTCTCTCTCTCTCTCTCTCTCTCTCATGTATGTGTGTATGAATACTGAAGTTGGAACTGATTGTGGTCAGCTGCAAATTCAACCAATCAATGTGTGAAATGTAGAGTTTTGTCAAAGCTGGAGGAAAGTAATTGGTCAGGATTTGTTTTACTCTGAGTCAACAGAGTCAAGTACTTGGTGACACAAGATTGCCAAGGGTGAAAACACGTGCAGGTCATTTTAAACAGATTTGTTCAGAGGTGTGGAAAAAATGGTGATTTTGTGTAAATATCCACACAAACAAACATACCTATATGTTTATCTTTACATGAGCACATCTTCTCCTTCTCCTTCTCCCTCCCCCTCTCTCCATCTACCTACTTACCTACCTACCTACTTATATTTTAGCTGAGCCAAAGTCCAAGTTCTCAGTCTCACGTTCATAGCAAACATTCCTGTTTCAACAGTAGCCAGGCAAAAAATGTTTCCACGCATGGCTACAGCAAGAACCCGAAGCGCGAACGCAAGATAGAGTGACATTTCAATCAGACAGGCCTCTTCAGAGTCCTTGCAGCTGTCACAAGCGCCAATGTGCACTCACACACATACTCAAATGCAAGAGGAATGCGAAATGTTTACAGTGAAGTGCATCTCTTCGTGTAGGAGTGTCATTATGCTTGGCTGCTATATGGCGTGATTTGACAGCAATCAAAAAGATTCTCCTGCCGATTTTACAGCAAGTCAGACCCATTTTCAGCAGAGGGATGTCAAAGACTAGTCTTTGTGAAAGCCAAGGTGGTTTTCTTTCTATTTAATGCTACAAAGAGAAAGTTAAAACAATCCCTCTGACTAGGAACAATACCCGTTTTGTGCATGAGGGGTTTTTGTTTTACTCCTTGCTTGCAGGACTTGCCTGCAAGAAGAATTTCTGAGCTCTGTTTCTTTTTGAGAAAAGTGCTAAGCCTACTTCTTATGCAACCTGGGACGTTTTGAGGTCCTTCCCTGTAGCCTGCATTCATCCATGGTTACAGCTTTGCATTGTTCCTCTTAACCAGCAATCGCTTTTATGATTGCCATCTTTTTCTCTCCATTCCAATTTCCTAGGCCTTCTAGTCACCCCATGGCACTTTCACTGCTTCACTCTCCCCATTCCCATTTGTGTCACATGTGCGCCTGTAGGTCATCACCAGCACCTTGAATCTCACCTGGAGAGCAACCGGCAACCAATGCAAGTCACACAGGAGAGGTGTAACATGGGCGTATTGGGAACCACCCATCACGACCCACGTGGCTGCATTCTGTACCAGCTGAAGCCTCCGGATGGTCCTCAAGGGCAGCCCTAGGTAGAGAGTGTTACAGTAGTTAATGCGGGAGGTGACTAGTGCATGAGTAACTGTGCGTAGAGCATCCCGGTCCAAATAAGGGTGCAACTGGTGCACCAGGTGAACCTGGACAAACGCCCCCCTGGTCACAGCTGTTATATGATCTTCTAAACTCAACCGTGAATCCAGGAGGACACCAAAGTTGCGTGCCCTGTCTACCGGGGGTAACACCTCATCCCCTATAGACAAAGATGGAACCTCTAGATCGGACTGGGATGCCGGTACCCACAGCCACTTGGACTTGGCAGGGTTGAGCCGAAGCCTGTTCCTCCCCATCCAGACCCGTACCACCTCCAGGCACCGGGACATCACGTTGAGGACATCACTGGGCTGGTTTGGGGTGGATATAAAAAGCTGGGTATCATTGGCGGGTAGCTTCGCTGCCGCCATCTCCACTAGGTAAGATCATGTAAATGACCTTAGCTGTACACGGTCAGATTCGGAACGGCTGGCTGTCCAACAGCTCTCTAGGCCTCTCCTGCAGCACTTCATCTCCCGAAGCTTCCCCGTAAACCATGGAGCTAACCGGGATCTGTGTCGAGTCAGAGGCTGCAAAGGCACGACCTGGTCAAGAGCCCGGCAGCCGCCTTATCCCAGGCATCCACCAGGGTCACAGCCGGGGCATGGGAGAGAGAGAGAGGTATCGTCCCCAGCTCCACCTGGAACCTCTCTGGGTCCATCAGGCACCTGGGGCGGAACCAGGTGGTTGGTCCCACATCCCAGCGAGGGTGGGGTGGCATACTGGAAGCCTAGCTGAAGGAGATAGTGATCGGTCCATGACGGGGTAAATAGCAGATTCTCCCTCACCAAACTCAACCTGCCACTGTTCCGAGATAAAAACAAGATCGGGCATGTGGCCCCCCCTCATGAGTCAGGCCCTGAATAATCTGAGTCAGGTCCATGGCTGCCATGGAAGCCATGAACTCCTGAGCCACCCCCGACACCCCGCCCAGGGAAGGCAGGTTGAAATCCCCCAGTACAATAAGTCTGGGGAACTCCACCACCAACCCCGACAGGGCATTGAGCAGCCTGGGCAGGGCTGTTGTTACACAGCTGGGAGACAGGTATGCAATCAACAGGCCCAACTGCCCCTGCAGACCCCATCTCACGAGGAGGGTCTCACACCCGTCTATCTGGGGAACAGTGACCTCCCGCGGACTAAAGGTTTCCCTAATAACAGCCGCCACCCCCTCTCCCTTACCCTGGGCCTTTGGCTGGTGTAGCACCCGGAAGCCTGGTGGGCAAAGTTCTGTCAGAGGGAGACCCCCCTCTGCGCCCAAACAGGTTTCCGTAATGCAAGCCAGATCTGTGTTTTCCTCCTCAATCAAATCACGAATGAGGGGAGTTTTGTTAACCACAGACCTGGCATTAAAATAGACCAGCCTGAGCCCAGGGGCCCCCTCTCTCAACCCCCCCAGGAAGTCGGGTGGAACCAGGAGGGTTGGAGCACGCCACCGCTTGGAGATAGTGGGGGCGAGCTCCCAGATTTCGATATGGCTCTCAGTTCATCCATCTGCCTCCATTCCCCATCACAACTGGGATCAAAGCTCCCACCCTCTCCCCCGGGATGCCCGGGGGTCCCAACCTCGCTCCAACCCCACTGCTACCAATCCATGGCCTGGACTGCCGTTGGTCTGGAAGAGCCCTCCCAGCAACCTGCTGGACATAACCCTCCCCCCTCTCCAGTCCCCTTAAAAACCTAAGTAAAAAACAATATAGAGTCCCCTTATTAAAACCCTTAAAACCCCTATGCTATAATATATCTTATTTAAGATATATTTAATATATTCAACATACGTTTGCTGCCTTGAGTTATTTATAAAAATGATAAGGGTGGGATAAAATATAATCTAAATAAAAATCTGCTCTGAAGAGGGATATTTACATAAAATAAATTTAATGGATCAAAGTGAATTGTCTCTAATCTTGGTTCAGACGGGGAAACCTAGATATACTGGATAATATCATGATGATTGGAAAAAGATGGGATAAAATATTTCAACTGTGTTTAATTCTATTTTAGTCACTCCCGGGTCAGTGAAATATTTTTCTTAACTCTTACATCTTTCATTATTGTTACTGATTAGCCCATAGGCCATATCAAAATACAAGATAAAACATTCCAAATAAAATATGATAAAATAGAACCATGCGTAAAAGCGAAGCATAAGAACAAATAAAAGGGATAAATAAGGAATGCAATATCATGTTTCTGAGTCACCCCTTCAATTTAGCCCCATCAGGCCCACATATGTAAATCTCAGCTGAACTGTTTTATTCAAACAAAAGGTCTGTGCTTTATATGATTTTGGGGTTTTGATCTCAAATCCTCTCTGAGGGATTTACAGAGTCAGCCTGTTGCCCCCAACAATCTGGGTCCTCATTTTACCTACCTCAGAAGGTTGGAAGGCTGAGTCCACCTTGAGCCTGGGGAGATTCAAACTGCCAAATTGCAGGCAGTTTATTGGTCATAAACTTTCCAACTGAACGTTAGGGAAAAAAATGCTAATGATAGGAGAGATTCAAAGGAGACTGTGGTTTCTTTGGGATGTAGGCTCCTATTTGGGCAGAAGAAAGAAAGAAAGGCATGGGTGTTCTGTGAATGGACCTGAGAACAGAGCTTTCCTTTCAAATGATCTGTTTGGTGCAGGTGAAGATGTTTCAATAAAGGAGAATGGCACAGGGCTGAAATGAGAGATCCTTGGTACTTTCTGAACTTAATTGTTTTCTTGCAGACATTTCATTACCCAAACTAGGTAATGTCATCAGTGGAGCACTGATGGTGTTACCTAGTTTGAGTAATGAAATGCCTGCAAGAAAGCAACCAAGCTCAGAGAGTACCAAAGACCCCTCTAAGGAAGATGCCTCTTCCATCACTTTTTCCATCTCACCAAATATCTGAATTTGATGTGAGCAGTTTGACGTCCTGAACAGTTCCAATAAACCTCCCCTGGCATAACCTTGGATAGGTTTCCTCCAGAAAAGATTTTAAGGCCAGTCATTTGCAAGCAACGATAGCATCAAAGTGCAAGGCAACTGTGAAAGCAACAAAATGACTCAGCTCTCAAGAGGAAGACCGGAAGAAAAGAGAGGAATAGAGAACAGGAATGTGCCAAGTTCCCAAAACTGCAATCACACTTCCCGGAACATTATTCCCATGAATGGGCAAATCATTAAGATGAAAATACAGCCTTTGATAAAATGAACACTTTGTATCAGCTCAGAAATTGAATTATCACTTGTGACAAAAATGTAAAAGAGGAATGGGATGCTAGCATAACAGCTCAGCCACAGCTTTTGCAGGCTGAAAAGTCAGCGGCAGCCCAGGATTGATAGGGGAGTGTGGAAAGGAAGAGTTAAAAAGAGAAAATTTACACGAATAATGGCAAGTTAACTCGCATTTATAGAGTGGTGGGTCTTTTATCAGGGACCAAGACAAACATCAATGATGATTAGCAATTATAATACAATAATAATAACCCAGCACTAAAAGGGTCTATCAATTACACCATCTGGAATGGATTCTCACAATAACTTCTACTGCAATGTGATGGTCACTCGAAAGGACTTCTTTCAAGAAAGGAGGAAGGCAGATTAATTGGCAATCAGCCTATTAATGATGGTGACTTTGCAGGAAGAGCCAAAAGAGAGTCGAGTCTCCTAGGCAACCAGCTTCTCAAAACAAGGTCACACAAGATGAAACACACCATTCAAACGCATTTAAAAGGATGTTCTTTCCCCAAGAAAGTTAGCAAGATCAACAGGAGGAGGACATTGAAGAATTTATTCACCTACAATTCTACAAGATCATTTCAGGACAGAACGTATAGCAAAATTGGCTCTATTTGGGCAGGCAGGGGTTAATTTCTTCTAAGTTTATTTTGGGAATGCATGAATAGGCTTCGAATTGCACTGCTGCAACCCTCTTTACAGTTGTAAAGGTAGAAATCACACAGTGGCCTGCCTTCTTTAGGGTTCTTCTTCTTTTAGGTGTGGGACAGGGGATTATCCATAGGCCTGTGCAGATTTGAAAGTCAGGAAATCATGTTTTGTCATGTGGCTCAAGGATATGTTGGTTAAGGAAGCCCAATATTTTTCTGATATTATGCTAGTCTGGGGAAGGAAGGAAGGAAGGAAGGAAGGAAGGAAGGAAGGAAGGAAGGAAGGAAGGAAGGAAGGAAGGAAGGAAGGTGGATCTTTGTCTTATAGTTGCATTAAGGAGCGGATAACTCAAAGCTTTTGCAATTTTCAGCTATTATGAATTACCCAACATGTGAAGATACTGAAGCTTTATAATGAAGTGAGCAGATCAAAGTTGTGATAAGGCATAATTATAACAAGCTCCATAAGGTCTGCCTAGAAATGTCCATATAGTTTATTAAACCATTGTATAACTTATAAATTTGTAAATTCCCAGGAGGGAGGGGCTACATTCCAGGGGATCAAGAGTCAGTGAAGTTTAGACAGTCTGGTTGGGAGAAAAAGAGTTAAGAGGTCCCTGGAGTTTCTCAGATATATGTCTAACGATTCAAGTAGTTGCTTTAGTTGGCTCGGATTCCTATCTATGAATGAAGAATAATAAAGGAAACTGCTTAGAAGTCATTTATATGGGTCTTTCTTGAGCTTAGGGGCCTGCTAGTGTCATACCAGTGTCTTAATTGTTTGAAGGATCAAATTCGATACTTGAAAAATTATCCAAAATGTTTCAAAGTGTTGGATGTTTACATGTACAAAACAAATTTTCTAAAATGAATTGACTCTTCAAACTGATTCAGGGTGATCATTTGATTTTAATGACTCAAATATTAGATGTGAGTCAACCATTCAAAGGACATTTGGAATGATTTATACCCTCAAAGAATTAGATTTCTTCCACAAAACCCCCTGCTCTGTAGTTGATTGAACCTATTTCTCAAAATATCTAAACCTGCAAACGTTTCACAGAAATCTATTCATTCTAATTAATAACACAACCACCGATATATATTTTAATGGTAAGACTTGCTGGCATTCTTTAAGTATTAGACATTATTAATTTATTATCCTCCCTCCCTCCCTCCCTCTCTTCTTTCCCTCCCCTTTCCACAATATTTATAAACTGACTACTGTCCAATCTAGGCAACTTTCCAATATTATATATCAAATATATTTTACTGATAAAGAAATAAAGGGAGACTGGTATAGATCTATTTCTCTCCCACATGTTGGAGTAGACCAGGTGTCTCGGTAAAACATTTTATATACATACATACATACATACATACATACATACATACATACATACATACATATGTGTGTGTGTGTGTGTGTGTGTGCGCCACGTAAAATTTGAAGTGTCTTGGCGACGTTTCGACGAAGTCTCATTCATCATCTTCAGGCTGGTGTTCTCGGCTTCGTGCTTCCAGGAGCAATGTGAGATCGCAGCTGTCTCTTCCTTTTAACTGCTAGTGGGGGTGTGAGCTGATTGGGTGGGAACTTGGCTGTGTTCTGATTGGGTGGAGGTGTGTTCTGATTGGTTAGGGGCTTGGCTGTGCTCTAATTGGATGGGGGGTTGGTTGTGCTCTGATTGGCTGGGGGTGTGTTCTGTTTGGGTGGGGGCTTGGTTGTGCTCAGCTTAGTCTGAGGAGCCCCCACCCAAACAGAACACACCCCCATCCAATCAGAACACAGCCAAGTTCCCACCCAATCAGCTCACACCCCCACTAGCAGTTAAAAGGAAGAGACAGCTGCGATCTCACATTGCTCCTGGAAGCATGAAGCCGAGAACACCAGCCTGAAGATGACGAATGAGACTTTGTCGAAGCGTCGCCAAGACACTTCCAATTTTACGTGGGAGAAGACCCGAATAACCAAAGACCTACATACAAACACCCGCGAAAACCTGAGAATATATATATATATATATATATATATCTATATCTATATATATGTGTGTGTGTATGTGTATGTGTATGTGTATGTGTATGTGTATATGTGTATATGTGTATATGTGTATATGTATATGTATATGTATATGTATATGTATATATACACAAATAAAACTATGATGAACTATAACTAAACCCATAACTGCCAAACAATTCCAAAGGTGATTTAATCAGGACTGTTTCTGTCTTTGTCCCAAACATCACCAGTGTAGTGGTCCAGATAACCATGGAGAAACTGTTGTTCTAGAGAGAAAGGACAATGACTGAATAAATTAATCTCCGGGTCTCTGATTTCTTTTTGATTGGTATATATCTAATCTATCTGGTTTTGCATTTTGCAATTTACAAATAAATAGCAATGCTATTTTCTTACTTTCCTCTTGAATTACTAAAACTTCTGCTTCCAGTTTAGATAATCATTGAATTTTAACTCAGATTCTTATTCACTACCAATTACATCCATAGCCTTGTCTTTTCACAAACTTTTTCAACTCTGTTTCCATTCAAATTCAGGAAGCATCCTTCTCCATACATTCTGTCACACTCTCTGTTGATATCCTGTCAAACCTCCGAGCTAGAGAGATACCCTTCAAACTCCAAATCAGATTAACCCTCTGTCAGTTTCTCTTCACCTTACTTGGCCTTTTCTTCCTGGTTACATTTTACACTTATTCTTCTCCAATCTGCCACTTAGCAAGGTGTAATGTCATCCCAATCTACCTCACACACACTATTTGCCAACTATCTGCAATGCACAATGACAGGGTCCCAAATGCTTAACCATTCCAAAAAGACACAGTCTTTGGAGCCTGGAAGAGGGTATTCCAGAACCCATAGCAGGCAGCCTCACTTGGTTGATTGTGGCAGGTCTTTGAGAAAGCTAAGCACAATCAAAACTAGCTGAGAATTGGAGGGGAGACCACCAGGAGATGACATGGCTGAAAATAAGACTGAGTAATGGTGTCGTCCCAAAGATGCTTTTTCCAAAAGGCAACTGGACGTTCTTGGTCTTTTCCTTTGAAAACATTTCACTTCTCATCCAAGAAGCTTATTTAGTTCTTGGAAGTGGTGATTCTTGGAGAATTGAATAAGATTCTTGGATGAGAAATGAAATGTTTTCAAAGGAAAAAAAAACAAGGAAGTTCAGTTACCTTTTGGAAAAAGCACCTTTGGGACAACCATGACCTGGATGATGGAGAATCTCCATTGACATTGAATAATGGAACAATTGAAACATACACACACAAACATAATTACATAAATCCCAGAAGAGTGCACTTCCATATTGTTGCAAACAGGACTGCATGGACATGTTCACATGAGGTGTCAGGTTTCACTTGATGGACCTCTAATCCCTCCTAACATCCACATGTGTTTATCTATCCTCTTCTATGAATAATCAGAATCTGGTTCTCCCTTCTTTTGCACATAATAAAAAGCAAGACTGAAAACAGTCTGTGAAAAATTTAGAGTGGTTACGAGGCTGATGTTTGAGGTGGCCATTTTATGTCACTATGGCTCATAGAACTCCAGAAAAAAAGTAGCTTGGAGATAGGTGACTTTATGCTTTTTAAGAATAAAAGTGTCTGGGGGAAAGGTGGGGAGGGATTCCTCCTCAGTACTCATCTAAACCATCAACATTTTTCCCAAGTCCATATTTGGGGTGGGGGGGTTAATTGAGCTGCCTCAGTTACAGAATAGCAGATTTGGAAGGGACCTTGGAGGTCTTTTAATCCAACCCCCTGCTCAAGCAGGAGATCCTATACCATTCCAGACAAGTGGCTGTCCAATTTCTTCTTTAAAACTTTCAGTGATGGAGCACCCACAACTTCTGAAGGCAAGCCATTACACTGGTTAATTGTTCTGACTGTCAGGAAAATTCTTCTTAGTTCTATGTTGCTTCTCTCCTTGATTGGTTTCCATCCATGGCTTCTTGTCCTGCCCTCAGGGGCTTTGGAGAATAGTTTGGCTCCCTCTTCTTTGTCGTAGCCCCTGAGATATCAGAACACTGCTATCGTGTCACCCGAAGTCCTTCTTTTCATTAGACTAGACATATTCAATTCCTGCAAGTTAACGGTGACTAATTAATATGTTCATGTAGTTCTCTTGGAAGAGTATGTATGTGCTCTATGGTGCCCTTCTTTGAGGAAGATTTCACAGTTTTCCTTCCAGCCTTCAGATCCAAGTACAGAACTCAACCAAGGTCAGCTATGTGTTATCACTTACTGTGACATACTTAGAAATAACTCTCCCCAAACAGACAACTACACGTGGAGCTCACCTAGAATATAGAATGGTGAGAAAGAAAATCTAGCTTTAATTATGTTTTAATTAGGTTTTCCTTAGCCTATGCAAACATGCAAAAATGTGAAAACTGGGCTTTGGATAGGTGTGGGGACTTTCATCATGTACCTTTTCAATTTTTCATCATTGGATGATACTAAAGATCAATCAATTAGAATAGAGCAGGAAGGGACCTTGGAGGTCTTCTAGTCCATCTGGTTAATTGTCCTTACTGTTAGTTAATTTCTCCTTAATTCCAGGTTGTCTCTCTCCTTGATTAATTGCCATCCATTGTTTCTTGTCGTGTCCTCAGGTGATTTGGAGAATAGGCTGACACACACACATCCCTCTTCTTTGTGGCAGCCCCTCAAATACTAGAACTCTGCTGGGCTAATTGTGGGTGGATCTTGCAATCTTTCACATGGGTCAATAGATCCAAGGACCCGAGGAAGGACTAAACTGCCAAGAGTTCTGGCTCTTTCTCTGTTCTCTTTGGCAGAAGATTCAAATGGGCTGATCTAAACTCAGAAGGTAGGAAGGGACAGAAGTTCTCACCAAATGGTACAACAGGGGCCATTTGGCCTCTGAGCAGGGGGTTGGACTAGAAGACCTCCAAGGTCCCTTCCAATTCTGTTATTCCATTAGGAAACAGATTAGTCATTAGCCCCAGAATGACAAAAGAAAAGCCCAAATTTACTCCAGTTTCAAACAATCCAGTGATAGAAACTCAGGGAAGAAAAGTTGATTCCCTCTTGAAATGGATCCACATAATCAAATCAGGCTGATCCAGAACTAAATTTGAATTGATGCAAACTCCTCGTCTGAATGTGGCCACAAACATTCACTACATTTACATGAAGTTCAAACCTCAGGCCGGTCTTAGCTCTAAGGTATATTAACTTTAGCAAAAATGAACATGGCCTTTAGTCTCTGAAATGGGCTTCGCATAGAGAATTGGGGAAAGCAATATTTGTCACAATGTTCTATGTGATCTTTAATGTCGGTTGAAGGTTGGGTGACTCTACTCAAGAGCAGGGAAGTTTCTCAATGAAACTGACCTCTGATGATTTCATGGTCACGTGATCATATAGATTTTTGTACAACAGTAGAAGCTGGTTTCCTGTTGTCTTTTCAAAGGCAGCTTTGATAGCTTCCCAAGGCCTTCCTGATCCTTTTCCATACAAATGCAAATCAGTTTGACCTGACTTCATTTTTGGAGAGCAGCCAAAGTTGGCTCAGTCCTGCCACCTTATGGAATATTTGTATGCAATAGAAAAAATATTAACGGCTGAAGATTTTCTCTTTGGGGAATGCTATTCTGTGCTACCTTCTTAAAACTCCTCTTGACTCATAAAAAGCATTATTTATGAATGTGAATACTCTGTTGCTCCCTGGGAGAATGATTATAGGTGTTGCATGCTTTGCCTGTTCAGTATAGGGGAGAAGGAATTGGCATTGTATAATTAACAGATGTTGGTTTCCTCTGAATACTCGCACCTCAAAAAAGACTTTCACAAAAATATACCTATACAAATATTTCTGATTTAGAGAGATAGTATTTATAGCCAAATGTATCTTTGGCTTCAAAAATAGGCCTTCTGAAGGACAGTGTAGAATGTTTGTGTTCATAATGTAGAGCAGGGGTGAACAAACTTGGCAACTTTTAAAACTTGTGGAGTTCAATTCCCAGAATTCCCCAATTCCACAAGTCTTAAAGTTGCCAAGGTTGGACACCCCTGATTTAGGGCAAGACATGTATTTCAGGTCATTGTACTCCAAATTTCTCTAATCTGGTTCATCCCTCATGTGATGGACCTCAACTCAGGCATCCAGAACTAATCACAATGACATCACAAACATCAGGGCATCATTACTCAAATGATACAAATTGCACAAGATCAATGTGATGTCACTTGCCAACTCTCCAAAAACCTTTGTTAAAAAACTATGATTCTGAAGAATCATAAATCTCTCCCTCCCTCCCTCCCCCCCTCTCTCTCACACATACACAAACATACACATACACAAACATACACACTTTTCCATTCTATGCAATATATACTATGCAACAATCAAAAAGCCGAGGAGAAGGGAGGAAGAAGAGAAAGAGGAAAAGAAGAGGAAGAGGAAGAGGAGGAAGAAGAAGAAGAAGAAGAAGAAGAAGAAGAAGAAGAAGAAGAAGAAGAAGAAGAAGAAGAAGAAGAAGAAGAAGAAGAAGCTGTTATAGTGAATAATAGACAAAATAGACATTAAAGATACATTTTGTGCATCTTTATATTGGTGTCAGGAATGCCTCCTTTCAACACTCAAGAAAGAAAAACCCCAACTCCAGTTTCATAGAGAAAGGTATTTTTACTGTGTATTAACTGAATGCAACCAAAGAAAAGCAAGGTTTGAGGCAATAGGCGAGAAAATCACATATAGAAAGCATCCTTAAATGCCCCCCCCAATCGTCCAGTCAAGATTATCCAATCCACATCCCCCCAAGGGGTCATGTGGGGTGCAGCTTCCGATGGCTCCATCCTCCTGGTATGCCATGACGGTTGACCTTGAGTGGTTTCCAGGCCACCAAGTACTGCACTTTACCGCAATTTCCTTGAATCCAATATTTGTTTGACTTCAAAATGCTGTTCCCCTTCAATGAGTATGGGGACAGGAGGAGGTTCTTGGTTCAGACGCAAGTGGGATGTACGCTCGGGTTTCAGCAAACTAACATGAAACACCAGATGAATCCTCTGCAAGATCTTGGGCAGCTCTAATTGCATCGTAACTGGGTTAACTATGTGTATGATAGGGAAAGGACCCACGTATTTGGGCCCAAGTTTTTTCGACTGTTGAGTAGTTTGCAAGTACTTGGTGGAAAGGAAAACTCTAGCTCCTACCTTATAATCCCTACCCTGAATTCTTGTCTTATCAGCTTGGGTTTTATGAGTTTGGTGAGCCTCGTCCAGGGCCTTACGTGTTACAGACCAGGTATCACATAGCTGTTCAATCCACTCAGCCAAAGAAGGTATCTGTGGGTTTTCCTGAGGCAACTCTGGGATGGGCACAAAGTCTTGGCCAGAGGCTACCTTAAATTTATTTATTTTATTTATTTATTTATTTATTATATTTCTATACCGCCTTTCTCCCGTAGGACTCAAGGCGGTGTACAGTCAAGAAAAATATAGACACACAAACATCATAAAATTGCTAATTAAAATTGTTACTTAGTTTGGTCAATTAAATAAAACCCAGAATTAGATAACATTTAAAAAATCATTTGCATGTTTGTATGTTTAGCCCTGCCTGTTGGAACATCAGGGTCTTGAGGGCACGGCGGAAAGCACGGAGATCAGGGATATTCCGTATCTCCGGGGGCAGTTCATTCCAAAGGGTTGGAGCCCCCACAGAGAAGGCCCTCCCCCTGGGAGTCGCCAGTCGACATAATTTGACTGACGGTACCCTGAGTAGTCCCTCCCTGTGAGAACGAACTGGTCGGTGGGAGGCTATTGGTGGCAAAAGACGGTCTCGTAGGTACCCAGGTCCTAAGCCATGGAGCGCTTTAAAGGTGATAACTAACCCCTTGAATCGCACCCGGAAGACCACCGGGAGCCAGTGCAGCTCGCGTAGGAGAGGTGTTTCATGGGCGTAATGAGCTGCGCCCATAATCACCCGCGCGGCTACGTTCTGGACCAGTTGGAGCCTCCAGGTGCTTTTCAAGGGGAGCCCCATGTAGAGAGCATTACAGTAGTCCATACGGGAGGTAACTAGGGCGTGAGTGACCGTGCGCAAGGCGTCCCGATCCAGAAAGGGACGCAACTGGCGGATCAGGCGAACCTGATAAAAGGCACCCCTGGCCACGGCCGTCAAATGATCTTCTAAAGATAACCGTGAATCCAGGAGGACACCCAAGTTGCGGGCCCTCTCTGTGGGGAGCAAGATCTCATCCCCTATTGTCAGTGATGGTACCAGCTGACTATACCGGGACGCCGGAAGCCACAGCCACTCGGTCTTGGAGGGGTTGAGTCTGAGCTTGTTTCTCCCCATCCAGATCCGCACGGCCTCCAGGCAACGGGACATCACAGCAAGGGCATCATTGGGGTGGTCTGGGGTGGAGATGTATAGCTGTGTGTCATCAGCATACTGATGAACACTCACCCCAAAACCACGGATGATCTCACCTAGCGGTTTTACATAAATGTTGAACAGAAGGGGTGAGAGGACTGACCCTTGCGGCACCCCACAAATAAGGTGCCTCGAGGTCGACCTCTGCCCCCCTGCCAACACAAACTGCGAACGGTCAGAGAGGAAGGAGGAGAACCACCGAAGAACAGTGCCCCCTATTCCTAACCCCTCCAGCCGGTGCAGTAAGATACCATGGTCGATGGTATCAAAAGCCGCTGAGAGATCTAATAGGACCAGGATAGAGGAGCAACCTCTGTCCCGAGCCCTCCAGAGATCATCCACCAATGCGACCAATGCCGTTTCTGTGCTGTATCGTGACCTGAAGCCCGACTGGAACGGATCCAGATAGACAACTTCATCCAGGTATCGGGGTAGTTGTCGCGCCACCACATTCTCAACAACCTTCGCAACAAAGCGAAGATTGGAGACTGGACGATAATTTGATAATATAGCCGGGTCCAGGGAAGGCTTCTTGAGGAGGGGCTTCACAACTGCCTCTTTCAAGGCGGCGGGAAAGACACCCTCACTCAGGGAAGCATTTATAATCCCCTGGAGCCAGCCTCGTGTAACCTCCCGGGAGGCCAGTACCAACCAGGAGGGACACGGGTCCAATAAACATGTGGCAGCGTTAAGCTTGCCCAGAATCCTGTCCACGTCCTCAGGAGCCACAGAGTCAAACTCTTCCCAGATAACGCTCTCAAGACCTGCCCCCGTCTCCTCCCCTGGATCTACCCAATCGGAGTCCAGGCCTTCCCGAATCTGAGCGACTTTATCATGCAGGAATTGTACAAAATCCTCAGCTCGACCCTTTAAGGGATCTTCCCGTACCCCCACCTGAAGTAGGGAGCGGGTCACCCTAAACAGCGCAGCTGGGCGGTTCTCTGCAGATGCAATAAGAGCGGAGAAGTAGCTAGACTTCGCCGCTCTTATCGCCACTAGGTAGATCTTAATATAAGATCTCACCTGTGTTCGGTCAGATTCAGATCGGCTTGTCCTCCAATCACTCTCCAGGCGTCTTTTCCGACGCTTCATCTCTCTCAGCTCCTCGGAAAACCAAGGAGCTAGACGAGATCGGCATCGGGTCAGAGGCCGCAAAGGCACGACGCGGTCCAAGGCCCCAGTAGCCGCCCTGTCCCAGGCGACCACCTGGTCCTCAGTCGAGTCGTCAGCCAGAGTCTCAGGAAATGGCCCAAGCTCCATCAGGAACCTTTCGGGGTCCATCAGGCGCCTGGGACGGAACCATTTGGTTGGTTCCGTCTCCCTGCGGTGGGTGGAAGTGACTTGAAAGTCCATGTGAAGGAGAGAATGATCAGACCATGACAAGGGTTTGATGTCTATATCCCCTATTCTTAGATCATTCAGCCACTGATCAGAGATAAAAATCAAGTCCAAAGTGTGATTCCCCAAGTGGGTGGGGCCTTGAACTACCTGGGTCAGGCCCATGGCCGTCATGGAAGCCATGAACTCCCGAGCCGTCTCCGACATCTCACCAGCAGATGGCAGGTTAAAATCCCCCATAACAATAAGTCTGGGGGTTTCCACCGCCACCCCGGCTATAATGTCGAGCAGCTCAGGCAGGACCGCTGTTACGTGGCAGGGAGCCAGGTACGCAATCAGTAGGCCCATCTGAATCCCCTGACCCCACTTCACAAGGAGGGACTCACATCCGGCTATCTGAGGAACAGTGGCCTCCCTCGGGCAAAGACTTTCTCTAAAGATTGCTGCCACTCCCCCACCCCTTCCCTGAGCCCTTGGCTGATGGAATGCACGGAAACCTGGCGGGCACATTTCCACAAGGGGAACTCCTCCCTCCTGGCCTAACCAGGTCTCCGTAATCCCTGCCAGGTCAGCACCCCCCTCTGAAATAAGATCATGAATGAGGGGGGCTTTATTTACCACTGACCTGGCATTACATAACATCAGCCGTATACCCAGGGTCTGAGACTCTGAACAACCCGGGAAACGAGCAGTGCTTTGGGGGTCGGAGTGGGCAATCGCTCGTAAACATCGAGTGCGCACTCCCGAAACATAATATGGCCCCCTGCAGCCGTCATATCTGCCCCTCCCACTTACTATACTAATGCCCATTGCTTCATCCCCCTGCATCCTTGTCAGATTTCTGTCCCCAGATTTCTGTCCCCCATAAATGGGGTAAACCCAATACTGCTGTGTATAGAGTTATTATAGGCGATCTCTGCAAAGGGCAACAAGTCTGCCCAGTTATCTTGCTGATAATTTATGTAACATCTAAGGTATTGTTCCAACACCAAGTTAGTTCTGTCACAAGCCCCATTGGTCTGAGGGTGGTGGGTGGAGCTTAACCCCTGGGTGGAGCCTAACAGCCCAAGGAACTACTTCCAAAAGTGGGAAGTGAACTGAGCCCCTCTGTCTGAGATTATTCACTCTGGAGCCCCGTGTAATCTATACACATTTTGGACAAACAATTTAGCCAGAGTTTTAGCCAAAGGGAACTTGGGACATGGGACAAAATGCACTTGTTTAGAAAACAAATCAGTAACCACCCAAATGACTGTATTTCCCCCACTTTCGGGCAACTCAACAATAAAATCCATGGAGATCTCCTGGCCTGGCTACACTCTGAAGCAGCCCAGGTGGTTTCCCAGGAGGCCTCTTTGCTGAAGCACATATGGGGCAGCTTGCCATGTAGGCTTCTATGTCTTTCTTCAGCGCCGGCCACCAGAATTGTCATTTAACTAAATGTAATGTCTTCACGAAACCAAAATGCCCAGCGATTTTCGTATCATGGGCGTATTGTAATACTGCCCCCCTCAGGCTGGCCTGGACATACAGTTTCGCTCCCACCCAGGCAAGACCCTCCCGAAGCGTACACTCATTGGAGTGGGCTAAAAATCATTTGTCAGTTTTTAGTGCTTCTTTTAACTGCTTGCTCAAGTCGCAGGACAAGGTTAGGTCCCCTTTCGCCTGGGCTCTGGTAACCACAGGTGCTGCCAGCTATTTTGAGGGGATAACTGGACGAATCACTTCCTCTCAAACACTATTGTATTGAGGCAGTCTCGAGAGGGCATCTGCCATAAAGTTCTTCCCTCCAGGAAGGTAGCGCAGGGAGAAATTAAATCGATTAAAGTGTTGGGCCCAGTGGACTTGCTTAGGCGATAGTTTTCGTGGCGTTTTTAAGGCCTCTAAGTTTTGGTGATCAGTCCACACCTCAAAGAGGTGTTTCGCCCCTTCCAGGAAATGCCTCCATGTTAACAGCACCCAACGAACAGCAAAAGCCTCCTTCTCCCAGATGGCCCATCTCCTCTCGGTCTCAGATAATTTCCAAGAGGTATAGGCACAGGGTTGCAAATTCCCTTCAGCATTGGCTTGGAGTAACACAGCCCCAACAGCAGCATCGCTGAACAACAAACAGGGCCTCCATGTCAGGATGTTTAAGGACCGGATCGGCAGCAAACAGTCGTTTCAGTTTTTCAAAAGCCGCCTGACATTCCATAGTCCACTCAAGAGGCCGGGAGAGTTTTGGCCTCTCCTCTCCTTTTGTTTTCAGAAGGTTAGTAATCGGTAAAGCAATTTTTGCGAACGAGGGGATGAACTGTCGATAGAAGTTAGCAAAACCCAGGAAGTTTTGTAGTTGTTTGCAGGTATGTGGGGGCATTTTGTTACAATGACTTTCCTTTCAGAAAGGGTAGTTTTCAGGACAGCTAATCATCCATCCATCCATCCATCCAATTTCTATGGCCCCCCATCTCAACCAAGTGGCTCTGGGCGGCTTATGAGTCTAAGATCCTAAAACAATTTAAACAATGTAAAGGACATTAAAGCAATAAAAGCATCCACAAAATGAAAGAAAAAGACAAAAATGAAAATAAAAGCAGGGCTAGGTTACACCTGCTTTGTTCTTCAAAGAAATGAAGGGAGGCACGGAGACAATTACAGAAAAGAAACGTGAATTGAAACTTGTAATAAAAGCAGACAGGTAAAGGAAATGATGAGAATCATGTCGAGTGCTGGAAATAGCAACAAACTCCCCTAAACCTAGTGTTGGTTGGCAAAAAAATGTTCCCTTCTGTCAGAGTTTCAGATGATATAATGACAGGAAGAACGCCTCAAAAGAAATGTATTCTCCCCAAAGTGCAGCTTTCACTTTGGAAACCGGAATTGCTCAGATCCCAGAGAATTCAAACTGAGCAAATTAACCACCATTCAGAAAATATCCGCTACGATGTCAGGTTTGAGAGTCTGTGGGCCTGTGTGTCTGTGTATCGTTGTGTGTCTGTGTGATAGGCATTACCATCGGCAGACATTGTGACTGAGCAGAAGGAACTGAAGTAGAAATCCTTTTCATCTGATTTTATTTATTTCTTTGTTTGTATCCCACCTGTATTATTTCCCAAATACCTCAGTATGTACCTGCATATGTCTTGCCTTTATTATTTTTTACAAATAACTCAGGGTGGTGAACTTACCTAATAGTCTTTCCTCCTCCTATTTTCCTCACACAACAGCAACCTCGTGAGGTGAGTTGGGCTGAGAGAGAAGGACTGGCCCAAAGTCACCCACCCGGCTTTCAGGCCTGAGGTGTCTCCCACTTTCCAGCGTGGGACCTTCACCCCTAGACCAAACTGGCTCATGATAAATTCTGGCTTTACACCGGTTTCAATTTTGAGGGATCCCAAACCAGAACGCAGGGCTCCTAGAGAAAAATCAAGCCACCGATTCTTTCCATTGGGCTCCAGGCAAAGAAGGTCTGCCCTAAGTATAGAAGACTATTCATGTGGATGGATTATTTTAATTTCATTAGGAATTACACTAAGAAAGCATTACATTTCAGTGGAAATTCTATAACAGCTTTGTTCCATCTGGTAAACTCACAAGATTTGTTTTTCTTGCCATGTACTTGTATACATCCGAACTAGACTGTGTTGTTTCTCTGTGTCCTATAATATATGTGGGTAGATGCATAATATTTGTATTTATTTATTTATTTATTTTGTCATGTTTATGTAGTGTATATTGGAGGTGGTGACCCTTTGAGAACTGTATGCAACAACATTTCATTTTAAAGTATGCCAATTAGTGTACATTCAAAGTGACAATAAAATTATTCAAAGTGACAATAAAGTTATTCTAAGTCTAAATTGTGTTACATTTTCATTAGATTTTTTTTTTATTAACCTCAGAATATTTGATTGATCATTATATCTGATAAACACCTAACTCTGTCATGTTATTCCTGAGCCTTGCATGCAATGGGCTTCATTCTTGAAGGGACCCATGTCTGATTTGTTTTTAAATTTCCTCCTTTCTGTATTTAAAACAAGGCAATAAAGGTTTGATCCCAAAACAGTCTTTAAAAAATTGATTAAGAGATCTCTAGCACCTTTGATATATATTCTGAAATAGGGTTTGGGTTAGGATTAACTCTGAAATGCTTTACAAACCCTTGCCTATAAATCACCAATGTCTGATATTTGGGTTGGGAAAAACAAACTAAACATAAAAGACAAAAGTGCTCCATTAAATATAAAAACCACTTCTCACGTTTGGAAATTCCACACAGAAAATCCTGTTCTTCTTTCCTTCTTACATGGAGGGGTGGTGGGGAATCTGTTACTCTTTAAGCCACTTCACTCTGTCACCTTTTAGAGAAAGAGATTCTGCAAACTTGTGGGTTTTAGTATTATTAACTTTGGGCAAAAGTGGTATTTAAAGTACATTTTGGTCGGTCATGAATAAGGTATGAGCTTAGATGGTTTATAAAGAGGATTTGACAAAGTCTTGGGGGATAAGGAGACCTATCAACTCTGTTGACGGTGGGATTTTTCCTTGTGCCAAGTTGAAATACTCTCCACTCTTCCTTGATTCAGCAAAATATTGTACTGCAGAGGTGGCTAAATTAACTTCTTTGATTAAAAAAGAAAACATCTGCATTTATGGCTGACTGGAAACATCTTTTGAGTGAAGAAGAAAAATGCTATTATGACTGGTGGTTATGATGATTAGGAAAGAAAATGGATCATAGAAATACGGTGAGTTTTCTATTGTAATCATAGAATAAGAGATAACTTCAAAATCGTATTTATATTTGCTGCAAAGGGAACTGGAAGCTTCTTCCTTCTGTTTCATTTTCTTTCTTCTCCCTCTTTTATCTCTCGTTGCCCGTTTTATCTTTCACTAGTTTTGGTTAGGTTTATGTTCTTTTTAAAACTGTTAATAAACATTCATGAGAAAAATGTATTGCCCTTGTCCAACTGACATATGACAAAGACGTTAAGTTCCAGATTTGAGTCTGAGCACTTCAGAGAAGGACACTATTGATTTTCAACTAGCTTTTGAGCATGGGAATGTTTACAGGATGCCCAGAAGCATCAAACTTTCATTCGTACTCTTCATTTTGCAAGCTTAAACAAATCAAATCTTTCCAAAATTGGCCATTTTGCTTCTGAATTTTGGTAGCAATCAATCTTTGATCAATGACCAGTCAGCTGTTGCCTCATGCAGCTACACAACCCTTAGGTTCTGTTTGCTAATTGATGGTTTTATCTCCTAAAGTTTATGCTAGCTCATGTTGCCTTCATTTGAAACCAAGATACAAGAATATTTGTAGCTCAGAGTTGAAATGAGGGGTCCCCAAGAAGTAGCTCATATAATGGTTTTAAACTGCATACTCTGGAAAAGTGCAGAGAGAGATGATTGGGGGCTGGAGACTAAAGCATGTGAAGAATAGTTGCAGGAATTGAGTATGCATAGACTAGTGAAAAGAAGAATTAGGGAAGATATGAATGTTTCAATATCTGAGGGGCTGCCATAAAGAAGAGGGGGTCAACCTATTCTCCAATGCACCAGAAGGAAGGATAAGAATCAATGGATGGAAACTAATCAAGGAGAGAAGCAACCTGGAATTAACAGTGAGGACAATCAACCAGTGGAAGGACTTGCCTTCAGAAGTTGTGGGTGCTCCAACACTGGAGGCTTTTAAGAAGAGATTGGACAGCTATTTGTCTCAAATGGTACAGGGTCTCCTGCTTGAGCAGACAGTTGGACAGGAAGACCTCTAAGGTTCTTTCCAACTCTGTTATTCTATGTCTGTATCTAAACTGAATCCAGGGCTCTGTTATTGACAGATACTTTGTTATGCATGCATATTGAAGGCAAGTGACAAATGGGCAAAGAGTGTGAGACTGTGCAAAACAGTTTTGGAAAATTAGAGTCAATGCATTTTATTGCAATCCATAACCTAATCAGGATAGATTGCATAGTTTGGGGCAGACTGGCCATCAAAGTTGAGCAACTTTATAATATGTAGCTGTCAGATTGAAAACTGTTTTCTCCAGAAAAAAGAAAAAAGACAGGTACAACTCACCAGAAACACAGGAGGATATGTTAAACCAGTCATCTGGAAAATAAAAGAGAGTTGGGGCCACCCCAACGATGCCCTTGAAGTGATGTCTCAGTGCCTGGAGGCTGTGCGGATCTGGATGGGGAGGAACAGGCTCAAGCTCAACCCTTCCAAGACTGAATGGCTGTGGCTCCCGGCATCCCGATATAGTCAGTTGACTCCATCACTGACTATTGGGGGCGAGTCCTTGGCCCCCACAGAAAGGGCTCGCAATCTGGGAGTCCTCCTGGATATGCAGCTGTCCTTGGAGGAACATCTGACGGCTGTAACCAGGGGGACCTTTTATCAGGTTCGCCTGATTCGCCAGTTGCGGCCCTTTCTTGATCGGGATTCCCTGTGCACAGTCACTCACGCCCTCGTCACCTCTCGCCTTGACTACTGCAATGCTCTCTACATGGGGCTCCCCTTGAGGGGCACCCGGAGGCTCCAGCTGGTCCAGAATGCAGCAGCGTGGGTAGTGATGGGAGCAGCATGGCGCTCCCATGTAACACCACTCCTGCGTGAGCTGCACTGGCTCCCGGTGGTCTTCCGGGTGCGCTTCAAGGTGTTGGTTATCACCTTTAAAGTGCTCCATGGCATAGGGCCTAGCTATCTCCGAGACCGCCTGCTGCTACCGACGACCTCCCATCGACCCGTGCGCTCCCACAGAGAGGGCCTCCTCAGGGTGCCATCAGCCAATCAATGTAGGCTGGTGACCCCCAGGGGGAGAGCCTTCTCTGTGGGGGCACCTACCCTCTGGAATCAGTTGCCCCCGGAGATAAGGAGAATCCAAGACCTCAGTGCCTTCCGCCGTGCCCTTAAAACCCACTTTTTCCAGCAAGACGGGCTGGCTTAGGAAGAAATTTTTTAAAATTTTTAAATGTTTAATTGGTTTGTGGTTTTTAAATTTTGGGCCAAATTTATATAGATTTTAATTGTTTTTAATATTTGTATTTCATGTTTTTAATTCTGGCTGTGCACCGCCCTGAGTCCTCAGGGAGAAGGGCGGTATATAAATTGAAAAATAAAAATAAATAAAATAAAATAAAAATAAGATTCTTCATTTTGCTAAAAAAAAAACAAAAAACCCAGAGAGTTTATTTATCGGTTCGATTTATATGCCGCCCTTCTCCAGAGACTCAGGGCGGCTTACAATGCGTTAAGCAATAGTCTTCATCCTTTTGTATATACCTGCTTAGTAGAGCTTTCGGGGGCCCCTAAGCGGTGTTCTTTTTTTTTATTTATTTATTTAAAAAGTTTTACAAATACATTTTCTCCCCAAATTCCCCCCCCCCCAAACCCTCCCCTAAGCGGTGTTCTTTTTTATACAAAGTCAGCTTATTGCCCCCACAAACCAGGTCCTCATTTTACTTACCTCAAAAGGATGGAAGGCTGAGTCAACCTTGAGCCTGGTGAAAAATATGGAACGCTTCACAAATTTGCGTGTCATCCTTGCACAGGGGCCATGCTAATCTTCTCTGTATCATTCCAATTTTAGTATATGTGCTGCCGAAGTTAAAGCATAATTCAGACAAATAGTAACAGAAATATACATGTCTACTCAGAATTAAGCCTTAGTGTGTTCACTGGTCTATGCCTTAGCAAACCTTATAAGACTAAAATACCATATTTTCCAGTGTATAAGACGACTGGGCGTATAAGACGACCCCTGAATTTTCCTTTTAAAATATAGGGTTTGGGCTATACTCGCCGTATAAGACTACCCCTCTTCCAACGCACACCAAATAAAAATTAAAAAACATCAACTGGCTTACCCACAATGTAAAAGCAGCTGTGCTAGACCCAAAATGACCCCTGAAACAAGCAGGAATCTCACACAGCCACAAAAAGCCCAAAAAAACAACTTTCACACTTTACACACACACAACACAACACAACACAACTGGCTCACCCACAATGTAAAAGCAGCTGTGCTAGACCCAAAATGGCCCCTGCAACAAGCAGGAACTTCACACAGCCACAAAAAGCCCCAAAACCCAACTTTCACACTTTACACACACAAAATTCCACATATAGCTTTGTGAGATTTTGTGTGTTTGTGTAGTTAGAGTGAAACACTACAAAAACACACTAAATCTCAGAAAGCTGCACAAATATTATTTTATTTTATTTTTATTTTTATTTTTATATGAAAGCTAAATTTAAAACTTCCTAAACTTTAAATGGCTAGGTCTAAAAAAGAACAACTAAAAAAAAAAACCCAATTAACTATTTATTTTAAAGATCCCAAAGGGGAAAAAAACTTACTCAATAGAACAGGGGTCTCCAACCTTGGCAACTTTAAGACTTGTAGACTTCAACTCCCAGAATTCCTCAGCCAGATTTGTTTTGCTGACTGAGGAATTCTGGGAGTTGAAGTCCACAACTCTTGATTGCAGGCAGGGAGTTGCTTGCTGATGGAATGGATTCAGGCAAGCAAAGCAAGGCAAGGCAAGCAGCTAAGGTAAGCAAGCTGGAGGGGGGAAACTTTTTCCCTTCTCCATGGCTCTGGCGATCCCAACTGAGTTGCCTGATTAGCAGATTGTCAGGGCTTGGATCGCCAGAGCCATTTAAGGCTCGTCAGAGCCTTTTGGGCTGGTCTGCCTGGTTACAGGAGAACGGCACCCGGCGTATAAGACGACCCCCGACTTTTGAGAAGATTTTCATGTGTTAAAAAGTCATCATATACGCCGGAAAATATGGTATATATTACTGGATTGTATCAATACATTGTGTATGTGTGGAAATAAATACAGGAATAAAATACAATCTCAATCCATATAAAATAAAATATTCCTTGTTGAACCATCTCTTGTTCAGAGACTGCTCACAGTTACAAAGGCACTGAACAAGGGTCACTTACAACTGGGTCTTGAAGTTGTGGCTGTCGCAGTGTCCTTAGAGTCACATGATTGCAAACTCTTGGCAACCAGCTCACAATTATAATGTTGTAAGGACCCATGGTCACATGATCACCATTTGTGATCATCACTGCCATCTTCTCACAGACTAAGTCATTGGGGAAGCTGGCAGGAAGTCAGAACTGCTGAACACATGACATGAGGGATGCTAGGACCACACAGAATCCATCTAACGATGGCAACTAGGACTACCACAACTGCCATCATAAATGTCACATTGTGTGCTGTCTCTCTCTCTCTCTCTCTCTCTCTCTCTCTCTCTCTCTCTCTCTCTCTCTCTCTCTCTCTCTCTCCCTCCCTCCCTCCCTCCCTCCCTCCCTCTCTCTCTCTCTCTCTCTCTCTCTCTCTCTCACACACACACACACACACACACACACGGAACTGTGGTTTATTGGGTTTATTAATATTCTCCTGCAGCTCCCTTCACCAAAACCCCCCGAACTGTCCCAATTAAGTCCAGCCAAAGGCAGACTGATGCGAGTCCACAGAGCAATGGCCAGTGAGTCCACAAGTCTCCCAAACAATATAAACCCACCAGGAAAAATTAAATCCACAATACAAGAGGATTCACAAGGCATGATCCAAAGTGAAGGCACGGGGTCAATCCAAAGCAAGAAAGAATCACAATGACCAGAAAAACACAGCTAGGAAACAAACACCTTCCCATCATCACTTCCCTCTCTTTGTTGCTCTAAATAGATTAGCTTCTAGTGCAGCCCATCAAGAAGGTTGAGGCTGCCTCCTTGTGAATAGTCGGGCTGACCTTCTCTGCACCTGCCTTTTCTCTGCCCTACGTGTTCTTGGATCAGGTGCAGAAGGCAGTTCCTCTTCCTGTTCACTGTCTGGCTGCAGCTGTGTGCTTTCCCCACCTGGAGCCTCAGGGCTGTCCTGCTGCAGCTGTGCCTCAGCCAAATCACTCTCAGATGGCTGCTTGGAGCCACTGACCAACTCCCTTCCAGTTGTGCCTGGAACTGGTTCATCTTTCTTCAAGCTCTGGAGAGATAACTGGGGAAATGTCCAGGGGGAGTCATCACACATTGTGCTGTAGCTACAGCATTTAGCTATTGTGTTGCCAATCCCAATTACCATTGTTAAACAAGGATTACTTCTTCTGGAGCGGAGAGTTTCACTTTGGTCTTCCTCCTTGTGTTCTAGGCGTCTGTGTCTTCAGGAAAGCCCGATTCCTCTCCAAACCTATAAATATTTGACCCTGAGAATTTGAAATGGAATTATACAGATGAAGGGCTTCCTATTTAAAAGTTGTGAGTGGTGAACACTACAAGGAAGGAAGAAATCTGTGCCATGTTTGTTGGTTCAATGGTTGTAGTGCATGTTGATGGACATGTTCCAAAATGGACAGGGCCATGACCTGTAGCAGAAAGCAATTTATGTTTGAAGGAATGCCTTTATCCCAGGGGTGAAATGCTACCGGTTCGGACTGGTTCACACGAACCAGTAGTAAAAAATGCTACCGGTTCACCAAACCGGTAGTAATTAAAAAAAAAAAAAAGTTCCGATGATCAGCTGAGTGACGTGCGATGGTTGGAACTTTTTTTTTTTTTTTTTACTTTTTAAGCATTTTTTACTACCGGTTCCGGAGAAACAAAGCACTGTTTTGTGAAAAGGGGGAGCAGCCAAGCGCTTTGTTTTTCTCTCCCCCCCCTCCCCCTGTCATCTCCCGGACTGAGTGGCTGAGATAGAAAGCTGGGCAATCTTCAGGGCTCGGAGGCATTGGGTCTGGCTTGGCAAGGGGAGTCAGGCTGGTCAGGTGTTGATAATCAGAACCTTTTTTTTTTACTTTTTAAAGCATTTTTTACTAGTTAAAAATGCTTTAAAAAGTAAAAAAAAAAAAAAGAGTTGGCCATGCCTACCCAGTCACATGACCACCACCAAGCCATGCCCAACAAGCCATGCCCACAGAACCGGTGGCAAAAAAAGTTAGGTTTCACCACTTCTTTATCTTTTTAAGGTGCTACAGGTGTTGCAGTTGTTTTTTTAAAGAGATTTCAAAGTGGGTCAAAACTTTTGAACATAGTCTTTGGAGGCCACAGACTGACTCCTTCTGAGTCATATGTGTCACCCTTTTTACAGAAAAAAAGATTGAGTAATATAATGCCTGGGGATGTAGTGTGGCATTTTCCTTCTGCTCCCTATTTTAGGGTTACTTTGCATATGCATATTCCATGGTTGATGGCTCTGTTATGTAGTGATTGAAATAATTGAGCAATTCAACCATCACAAATCAAATTTCATAGAAATGTTTTCCAACAGAATGCAAGATCAAAGAATTCTTTGAATGTCTAGGGCAGTGTTTCTCAACTTCGGCAATTGTGTGGACTTCAGGTCCCAGAATTTCCCAGCAGGCACTGGGAAATTATAGAATTACAGAATAATTTCCAATGGTGAAAGAAGCCACCAAACACCTGTCTGTGGGCAGATTTAATGCATGCAAAAACCCAGGATTCTTTTAGGAAGCGTCAACACATTTAAAATCTGCAATTCCATCAGTTTGGCATACTCAGAACTGATTCATAGATGAAAACTGAAAATAGGAAGAAGTAGAGACTGGTGTAAGGTATCAGAGATTGAATTCTCATGCCCTGAATGTTCATATCGTATCAGATATCATTGCTTTCAATAGCATGGCCAACATTCAAATATCATCCTTCAAATAGCTGAGAGTAGAGACTTTCATCATCCTTATCATGGAATTATAGAATCCTAGGGTTAGAAGGGACCTCAGAGGACCATTAAGGCAGAAGTCCTTATACCATCCAAGAGAAATTGTTGACCAATCTTTTCTTCTTTTCCACCAGAAACTCTCCGAAAACACCCAAAACTCTCAGAGGCAAGTTGTTCCATTGTCTCTAATCAGGTTGTGGTTATTATCCTTTCCATATACTGCAACCCTCCCAATCACACAGAGATGGGCATTTTTAAAAGCAAACCAGCCTGACCACTGCTAGAAAAGTCCATATATGCCCTGTGTAAGCAGCCATCTGAAAATGACACACCAAGGGCTTACAGCAAGTGGGTATCAGTTTGTAAGATATATTTATCAGGGACAGCTATCATGTGACAGAAAGGTGAATTCTCCCAAGTGATATATACAATCACATCAGGGGTGAAATGCTCCCAGTTCAGTCCTGTTCACCCAAACCGGTAGTAAAAAAGTCTATTGCTTCGTCAAACCGGTAGTAAAAAAATGAAAAAAAAAAAAAGTTCCAACAATCAGCTGAGCGACGTACGATCGTCAGAACTTTTTTTTTTTTAACATTTTTAGCATTTTGTAAAAAAATGCTTAGGATTACTAGAATGTGAAATGAGTGCAATGGTGCAATAGTTTGAACATTCTTTGGCATTGCCTTTCTTTGGAATTGGAATGTAAACTGACCTTTTCCAATCCTGTGGCCACTGTTGAGTTTTTGAAATTTGCTGGCAAATTGAGTGTAGCACTTTTACTGCATCGTCTTTTAAGATTTTGAATAGCTTAGCTGAAATACTGTCACCTCCATTAGCTTTGTTGTTGCTCAGATTTCCTAAGGCCCATTTGACTTCACATTCTAGGACTATATTGGCGAACCTATGGCACACATGCCAGAAATGGCACACAGAGACATTTCACCTGGCACACGAGGCGTCGCCCATTCCTCTTCCGGGTTTCTGGCACACACATGCGCATCAGCCAGCTAGTCTTCTGGTTACTGGTGTGCATGCGCGCACAATGATCAGCTGACCTTCACATGTGCAGCAGTGCCAGAAACCGAAAGATCAGCCGGCCAGCTGATTGTCGCGCACGCATGCGTGCCAGTAAACAGAAGACTAGCTGGCCGGTGTACATGCGTGCCCCAGGACATCCAACCCCTTGCCAGCCAGGAGCACTCCCCCAGTCACTCCCCTGCACCCACTCGCCTGCCTGCCTATCTTGTCATCGACACTGCGAGGAAAGGCCCCAAAGCTGCACTGCCTGGGATCCACATGGGCTGCCACAGGGAGGAAGGGAAGCCCCGGCCACCCAGTCCTTGCCGCCCCCGCCCCCTCGCCCCTGGCAATGGGGGTTCCCTCACTGCCATTTCCCCGGTGGCAGCAGGAATAGTGGCCTGGGGCATCCCTCCCTCCCCGCTGGAGGTTTGGGGCCACTCGGGCGGGGAGACAGGGAAACCCCAGCCTAGCCAGCAGTTCTGCTCCTTTTCCTCTTCTGGGTTCTGCCCCCTCACCCATCGCAGCCAGGAGAAGGAAAAGCAAGCTGCCCCACAAGGACTGGAGAAGAGTGTGGTAAATGGTAAGAGGCCCGCCGGCTGGGAAGCGGTCATGTTCCCTTGGAAGAAGTGGCTGGAGGGTGTTGCACCAACCTTTGCTAGCATGAATGGCCATGCTAGATGCTGCCTGGAGCCGAGGCTGGCAGGAGGAGGAGGAGCAGCATTGGTAGACTGTTCGTGTCGGCAAAATTTGGTGCAGGAACTTTTCCAGGCCCAAAACGGGGCCCGGGGGGGAAGCGTATGTGTGGGTGATGGCAGCAGTATCTTGACTGGGCCACTTCGGCCTCCAAATGCGCGGACTCCGCTGCAGATGTGGCTGGCGGGGCTTTGGCAGACCAGCAGCCAGTGAGGGTGGGGGGATGGGCTGCCTGCGCAGGTGACCACATTGTCGCCATCAAAGCAGGGCTGAGAAATCCTCTTGGCTCGCTCCGCCAGTTGCACATGTCTCCTGAACTGTGGGCGTCGCCACCTCCCCCTGTGGCAGCTGGAGAGCCTGGCTCGGTGGCAGGGGTCAGGCGGGGGGTGCCGTGCCGCCTGTGGTTGGACCCATCACCCGATCTCCACCATGCCTGCTGCTGTGCTGCCGGTTGAGCCAACGCTGGAGAAGGACCAGCGGGCGGGGCAGCTGGCCACCCTTCTGCTCCTTCCCCGGAGTTGACTCAGGGACAGAACTGCAAAACCCATCCTGAGTCGAGGGGACTTTGAGACAGGGATGCAATCATCACCCTACATCCTCCTCGGCTTGCAACAGATGGCTCGGGTGGGCGCAAGAAGGCGAAGCCGGTAGAAGTGGCTGCTGAGTGCAGGGTGTGTGTGTGTGTCCTTGGGACGTGGAGAAGCCAGTTGGGTTTGGATCGCGGGATTGGGGGGGGTGCTGAAAAGTTAACTCTGTCTCTCTCCCCCCCTCCCTCTTCCCCCTCTCCCCACCTCTCTCTTTTCCTTCCAAAAAATCGATTCGGCAAATAAGCACCCCGGTCCTGGTCTCTCCTGAGTAGCCTTCAGACATGAACACACATTAATTTACAGGCGCCTCTACTTTCAGCAACCCTATCCAGGCACTGGTGGTTGGGTAGGGGGGGATCTGCAGAGAGTCGAGGGTTAACTTTTCAGCATTCCGTGATCCAAACCTAACTGGCTTCTCCGCATCCCAAGGAGATGCACATACACCCTGCACTCAGCAGCCACTTACACTGGCTTTGCGTTCTTGCACCCCACCCGAGCCATCTGTTGCAAGCTGAGGAGGATGCGGGGAGATGATCGATTCCCTGTCTCGAAGTCCCCTCTCGACTCCGGATGGGTTTCGCAGTTGTGTCCCTGAGTCAACGCCGGAGAAGGAGCAGAAGTGTATGTGTGTCTCCTTAGTTGCCGAATCGATTTTGAATGGCCACTAAATGAACTGTTGTAATCTGAGGACTACCTGTATATATGCATGTATATATTTACTATGTATTATATATTTATTTTATTTATTTATTATGTATATACATTATGTGTATTATGTATGCATATGTGTATTTTTCATATTTCTAAACCTCCCTCAAAGAGGGGCTGTGGGCAGGGATTGTCTTTTTCTTGACAAGATTTTGGAAGTATTTTGTTCTTGTCTTCTTCTTCTGTAATTCAAGGGGGAGGGACTAGCCCGAGGTCACCTAGCTGGCCTCCAGACTAGAACTCACAACCTCCTGGTTTCTAGCCTGATGCCTTTAACCACTAGACATTGCAGGGAAGGAAAAGTAAATATTTCCGTGTGGCAGGGCTATAAATAAAATATTGGGTCCTGGATTCATGAATTCTCAGTATTTTTGTACTTTGACTCTTCTTGGGGGAGTAGAGGGATTCTAGTATGTAAATAAAATCTTGCAGGGCTGAAATGTGCTCTCCGGGTGTCTTACTTCTTGTTGCAACTATTGCTTTTTTGATTCCAAGGGTGTTAACTCCTTCAGATGTTTCTTACTCTGAAAGCTGGGGAGGTGATAGGCCCTTGTAAATTTAATTTATCAGAGATGCAGTATGCTACTTCAGGCTTGTCATAATTCCAGCTGGGCTATCTGTCTGTCGATAGGTATTGTCCTCCGATACACTTACATTTCGCTGCTGTGCTTTGTTTCTTGGTCTTCTGGTCCCTGCCCTAAATCCACCTAATTCTCCTCAAGCCCATGGAGTTTAAGTTCTCTCATGCCTCTGATCTCTTTCTGTCATCATCATCTCGACTTCAGCATTTCCTGACTAGCCCAAGACAGATGTGTAATGGCCCCCGAGAGACATATACGCTCTTGAACTTCAGTTGCATTTTGTCTGATCTGGAAGCAGTCTGGTTTACCCAAGCACAGAGGAACCATCTGCAATGGATGCATTCCCCAAGCAATAAGGAGACAGAAATTCTTTAGTCTTTGGACCACTGATTCATATTTCTTTAAAGATAACACTTCTGCAGATGTGCACCTAATATTTTGCAACTGAAAAAACAACAACGCAGTAGTATGACAACACAGGTTTTCTGCAGACATGCTTGGTAGAGAAATATGATTCCAAATTCATATTTTGTTGTCTGTATCACTGCTTCTCAAACCCTTTTGAGATCTTTGTGTAGATCCATGCTCTCAAGAAGCTACACATTTCTCAGCTGCATGGAAACATTTTAAGAACTTGTTTTTGGGGATACAACAGTGGTTTCATTGGGAAGCCTCCAGTTTATCAGCATTCCTACCTCTTCTAAATGTTCTACAGTTGACAATATAATTTTCCTGAGAGAAATATATATGTCAATGTATACTGAACTTGTGTGTGTGATATAAGTTTATTGGATATGGATATAGTTGTTTAGGAGGAATTATGTAGTATGCTTGACATGTAATGAAGTAAGATATATGTAAATTTGTGTATAGATTAAGGAATATATTATTGTCAGATCCCTAAAAGTGATACTGCCATTCAAGTGAAGGAAGGGGGGACTTGGATTCGATTTACTAGCATGGTCTGTGTCATCAGATATTTTACAACCTATATCCTGGCGCCAAGGAAGCCTGAGATTCCCTTTACCTGCAGGAATTTATATGATAGCCATGTGGGTTGTCTCACTTTAAAGGGAAGTGGTGGGAATGCATGTTTGTTTGGGTTCTCAAAGGAAATAGTAAAGAAAACATCTTCACACTTGTGTATTGGCTGAAATCTGCATTCTGACCTAAAGGGAGGGGTCTCTACCACTTTAATCCTACTGCTTTGCCTAAGGGCATTCAGATCTTGCTTTAGCTCGATGGCTTTCACTTCTGCTTAATAAAAAAAATCCTTTTGAACCACCACGTTTCAAGAGTTCGTACTTTCTTAAGTTGGAAGGAGAGACGATCCTTACAGAAAGCACAATCTGCAAAACGGTCAACCCAGAGAAGCAATCTTTGCTCTACTGAGGGGACCTTGCAAACCATGTCTGAACAAAGCAGAGAGCTGGGAGAAACCGATTGCTGGGGAGAGACAGCAACCGCCACCCAGTCGGATGCCTGTCTCGTGCGACCCATCGGAGAGGATGAGGTAACCCTGGAGAATCCTGAAAAGCCCCGCTGGTCAATTGGCATTGGGAAGAAAGATGGCTGGGATGAGAGAACCAGAGGAGTCACCCTCAACCGTGGCAACCGAAAACCGGGGTGGAAACTGGAACTAGAGCCCTTACTGACCAGGGGGAGCTGATCGAAGCACCCCTGAGGGAGGACTACCTGAAGAGGCATATAACCCAATTGGTGAGGGAGACTTTGGAAAATCTTAACATCCGAAGGGAGCCAGGACAACAACCAAAGAGCACTGAAAGGGCAGCAGTCATGGATGATGCCAGGGGAGGCTCCCCCCTCCTGGAGGCCGCCTATCGAGCAGATGGTGCAGCAGCTACGGGAGAAGACCCAGCAAACCCTCCCCCCCAGGCAGCACGCACACCGGCGCCCATTCCCAACCAACCCCGGGCTCCTCAGCTGGAAAGAGAAACTCCCCCTCTTGGGGTGAAGTTTGATGGGAATCCGCAACAATTAGGATTCTTTGTGGCACATGTGCTCACCTACATGCAAAAGTATGGGCGTGATTTCCAAACCCAAGGCTCCCGAGTGCGAGTTGTGACCCTAGCCCTAGAGGGTGCCGCAGCCAGATGGATGGTGACCCTACATAATGCCAACGCACCAGAACTGCGGAATTTCGACCATTTCATGATGGCCCTGCGATGTCGGTTCGAGGACCCACTGGCAGATCGCAAAGCACGTGACCGCATTAAGATGGTGAGGCAGGGGCGACGGCCAGTAGCAGAGTATACTGAAGAATTCCGGGACCTCGCATGTCGTGTGCACTGGCCGGAAGATATTTTGGTGAGCTGTTTCAAGGACGGACTGAGTGATGATCTATACAATGCCTGCATGGCCCGAGGGGCACCGAATGACCTACATGAATGGTATGTCACCGCCGAAGAAGCTGAGATCGATATGGCCAGAAACCAGTATCGAGCGGAGCGAGCATGGAAGAAATCCTCACCCCAATGGAAGCAAGAGCCCCACAAACCACAAACCACATTCTCCCCGAGATCTTCAGCCTGTTTCAAGCGTGGAAAAGAAGGGCACCGAGCTACAGAGTGTCGTTCGCAAACACCTGCCCGGAACCACCCACCGGGGGAGGGTCCTGGAAAACCGGGTCGGCGTGGGAAGGAGACTGCCCTGAGGAGCAGGGAGACCGTAGAAGTCTCATCCCCTCCCCTCTTTGGGGAAGAAACCCTGGCATCTGAACAGGAGGAATCACACTCGTTCGGAAGCGATCCAGATGATGAGCCACTGGTAAGCAAACCAATTAAACTGCTTACCCTCCCCTTAAGACTATTTATCCCAAACCAGGACAGGGAGATAAGTATCCCCACCCTAGTGGATTTGGGGTGCACCGGTTGTTTGATCAGCCCAACCTTAGTAGGGAAGTTAGGGATTAACATAAGAAAGCTGAAAACCCCCATTGCTTTCTACCAACTAGATGGGTCAAAATCAGGAGGGGAGCCAGCTTCTCTGGCCACCGTGCCTCTACATATAGGCATTGGAAGCCACGAGGAAAGGCTTACCTTTATAGTGGCACCTGGCATGGAATGGCCATTGGTTCTGGGCCTTGCGTGGCTAAAAAGATGGAACCCACAAATCAATTGGAAACAAGGCATCATTTAATTTAATTTAATTTAATTTAATTTCGAATTTATATACCGCCCTTCTCCCTGAGGACTCAGGGCGGTGTACAGCCAAGATAAAAAAACATAGAATACAAATATTAAAACATTTAAAAGTATATATAAAATTTGGCCCAAAAAATTAAAAATCGCAGACTAATTAAAAGAATTTAAAAATTTTAAAAATTTCTTCTTAAGCCAACCCGGCTTGCTGAAAAAGATAGGTTTTCAGGGAACGACGGAAGGCATTGAGGTCCTGGATTCTTCTTATCTCCGGGGGCAACTGATTCCAGAGGGTGGGAGCCCCCACAGAGAAAGCCCTCCCCCTGGGGGCCACCAGCCTACATTGTTTGGCTGATGGCACCCTGAGGAGGCCCTCTCTGTGGGAGCGCACGGGTCGATGGGAGGTCATCGGTAGCAGCAGGCGGTCTCGGAGATAGCTAGGCCCTATGCCATGGAGCGCTTTAAAGGTGATAACCAACACCTTGAAGCGCACCCGGAAGACCACCGGGAGCCAGTGCAGCTCGCGCAGGAGTGGTGTTACATGGGAGCGCCATGTTGCTCCCATCACTACCCGCGCTGCTGCATTCTGGACCAGCTGGAGCCTCCGGGTGCTCTTCAAGGGGAGCCCCATGTAGAGAGCGTTACAGTAGTCAAGGCGAGAGATGACGAGGGCGTGAGTGACTGTGCACAGGGAATCCCGATCAAGAAAGGGCCGCAACTGGCGAATCAGGCGAACCTGATAAAAGGTCCCCCTGGTAACAGCCGTCAGATGTTCCTCCAAAGACAGCTGTCTATCCAGGAGGACTCCCAGATTGCGAGCCCTTTCAGTGGGGGCCAAAGACTCGCCCCCAATAGTCAGTGATGGAGTCAACTGACTATATCGGGATGCCGGGAGCCACAGCCACTCAGTCTTGGAAGGGTTGAGCCTGAGCCTGTTCCTCCCCATCCAGATCCGCACAGCCTCCAGGCACTGGGACATCACTTCAAGGGCATCGTTGGGGTGGCCTGGGGTGGAGATGTACAGCTGGGTGTCATCAGCGTACTGGTGGTATCTCACCCCAAAGCCACGGATGATCTCGCCCAGTGGCTTCACATAAATGTTGAACAGAAGGGGCGAGAGGACCGATCCCTGCGGCACTCCACAAATGAGAGGCCTCGAGGTCGACCTCTGCCCCCCTGCCAACACAAACTGCGACCGGTCGGAGAGAAAGGAGGAGAACCACCGTAACACGGTGCCTCCCACCCCCAACTCTTCCAGCCGGTGCAGCATGATACCATGGTCGATGGTATCAAAAGCCGCTGAGAGATCTAATAGGACCAGAACAGAGGAATAACCCCTGTCCCGAGCCCTCCAGAGATCATCAACCAACGCGACCAATGCCGTTTCCGTGCTGTGCCCAGACCTGAAACCCGACTGGAACGGATCCAGATAGGATGTTTCCTCCAGGAATTGTGGAAACTGTTGCGCGACCACACTCTCAACAACCTTCGCAATGAAGCGAAGGTTGGAGACAGGACGATAGTTAGCCAATATTGCTGGATCCAGGGACGGCTTCTTGAGGAGAGGCCTCACCACCGCCTCTTTCAGGGCAGCGGGGAAGTGACCCTCACTCAAGGAAGCATTAATGACGCCCTGGAGCCAGCCTCGTGTAACCTCCCGGGAAGCCAGTACCAACCAGGAGGGACACGGGTCCAGTAAACATGTGGCCGCACTAAGTCTCCCCAAAATCCTGTCCACATCATCGGGAGTCACAGCATCAAACTCCTCCCAGATAACATTCTCAAGACTGTTCCTCGTCACCCTGCCCTGATCTACCCAGTCAGAGTCCAAATCCCCCCCGGATCTGAGCGATTTTGTCATACAGGTATTGTCCGAAATCCTCCGCCCTGCCTTCTAAGGGATCCTCCCGCACTCCCAGATGGAGCAGGGCGCGGGTCACCCTAAACAGGGCGGCCGGACGATTCCCTGAAAAGTAGTTAGACTTTGCCGTCTTTATCGCCACTAGGTAGGCCTTAATATGCGACCTTACCAGTGTTCGATCAGATTCAGCGAGACTGGCCCTCCAACCGCTCTCCAGGCGTCTTTTCCGGCGCTTCATTTCCCTCAGCTCCTCAGTAAACCAAGGAGCCACCCGGGATCGGCATCGGGTCAGAGGCCGCAAAGGCACAACTCGGTCCAAGGCCCCACCAGCCGCCCGATCCCAGGCGGCTACCAGGTCCTCGGCCGAGTCATGTGCTAGATCCTCAGGAAATGGCCCAAGCTCCGTCTGGAACCTATCAGGATCCATCAGGCGCCTGGGGCGGATCCATCTAATTGGGTCCGCCTCCCTGCGGCGAGGGGTCGCGGTTCGAAGATCTAGGCGAAGGAGTGAGTGGTCAGTCCATGACAAGGGTTCCATGTCTATATCCCCTATAACAAGACCACTCAACCACTGGCCAGAGACAAAAATCAGATCCAGAGTGTGACCTCCCCTGTGAGTAGGGCCATGAACTAACTGGGTCAGGTCCATGGCCGTCATGGAAGCCATGAACTCCCGAGCCACCTCAGACGTTTCACCAACAGATGGCAAGTTGAAATCACCCATGACTAAAAGCCTGGGTGTATCTACTGCCACCGTGGCTATCACGTCGAGTAGCTCAGGAAGGGCTGTTGCCACGCGGCAGGGAGCCAGGTACGTAAGCAACAAGCCCATCTGAACCCCACGGCCCCACCTCACAAGGAGGGACTCACATCCGGCTATCTGAGGCACAGTGGTCTCCCTCGGATCCAGATCCTCGTTAATAATAACCGCCACCCCCCCCGCCCCTCCCCTGGGCCCTCGGCTGATGGAATGCTCTGAAGCCTGGTGGGCACATTTCAACCAGAGGGACGCCACCCTCCGGGCCCAACCAGGTCTCCGTAATACCCGCCAGGTCCGCTCCTCCCTCTTGTATAAGATCGTGAATGAGGGGGGCCTTATTAACCACGGACCTGGCATTGCATAACATCAGCCGAAGGCCCAGATCCTGAGTATCTAAGCCACCTAGTCTCCAAGAGGAGTCATGGGGACCGGGGCAAGCAATTGCTCTCAAACAGCGAGTGCGAGCCCCCAACACATGATATGGTCCCCTGCTCCCGCCATATCTGCCCCTCCCATCTACCGTGCTGATGGTACAGACCTCATAGGTATCGTCCCCCATCCCTTTCCCAGTCCCTCGACCAACGCCTCCCAAATCGTTACCCTGTGCCGGGCTCGGCTCTGACCCTGGTGGATTTCCCCCCCCCCATCCCCCAGAGTCTTCTTCCCAATTTCTCTAGAAAGATCATTACAAACCCCCCTCCCAGAACCCCTTAAAATCTTAAAAAATTTCCCTAAAAAACCCCACAAATTCTTCCTTGCTCCATGCCATCTCTCTGGACTCCAAAGTCCGTCATCGAGATAGGCCCTCGATAATGTGGAGGGCCAAACCTGCGAGTGGGGAGAATCTCGCAGGGCGAGGAGTTCCGACACCGAATACATATAATCATCAGGGGAGACAGAGTCCAAGGGAAGGGAGTACCGCTGATGTTACAAACATAGGGAGAATTCTAGTCCATGGTTAGGCCATCAAGCCCATTGTCCTCTCACGACAATGGCCAAGGAGGTGCATATCCTTCGACCCCGGAGGTTTCCAGGGCAGCCATGCTCTCACCTAGGCCACCCATGGAAACTCTGATGGAAATCCGGGCGTGAAGATAGCCATAGTCCGCCTCCCACTGGCCTTATGTCCATAGAACCAGTATCCCTCCTGGGATTAGTAGCATCCGGGGGTCCAAGTATCCTGCTCAGAAGGAGGTTTAAGTTCGTAAATTCACGTTGAAGAGATTTTACATGGCAGGGAGTTCAGACAGACTAGATGTAAAAGGGGGAAAATTTGGAATAATTCAGCAGGCCAAAGTAGATGGGTAGCTGTAACCGTAGTAAGGCCCATAGGCCTAAACTCGGTCCAAAGGATGGAAGAGGGAGGGGAAATTCAAGCCGCATAGGTTTGTAGTTCTTTTCCGACCCCTGCAATCCCTCAACCATTATCTGATGGATAATGCGGCCCTATTTCGTTCCCCCCCCATCCAGCTCGTCCTAGGGGGGTGTCTCTGGGTCCCCATGGAGGTAACCCTTCCCCCAAGGGTCCAACACTCTCCAGTCTCCCAGAGCTCAGTCTAAGGCTGCTGCTGAAGAATCCTATGCTGTAGTTCAGGTCTGCAAGCCGCTGGGAGCCGCCCCGACATCAGCTGCCATCACCGCAGCCGCCGGTGAAATAAAATTTCAGAGGAAGGTGACTTTTGCTGAGTATCCACATAAAGGACTTGAGGGGGCAGAGAATCGAGAAACAGCCATGCCTGGTCATGCCACACCAACTGAGGGCATACCCATAGAATACAAGGATTTAGCTGAGGTTTTTAGCGAAAAAGCCTCAGATGAGCTCCCCCCCCCACCGCGCCACTGACTGTGCAATAGAAATCTTACCCGGCGCGAAACTCCCTAAACCCAAGATGTACAGCATGTCACCGAGGGAGTTGGAAGAGCTGAGAACATTCATTGAGAAAAACCTAGCAAGGGGTTTCATCGAGCCAGCCCGACCAAAAATTGCAGCCCCAGTGTTGTTTAGAGAGAAAAAAGATGGTTCAAGACCAACTACAACCCTGTGCTTACACATCCAAAAAGTTGAATGAGACTGAGCAAAGGTGGGCTATTTGGGAGAAAGAGGCTTATGCAGTTGGTTGGGCATTGTTAACCTGGCGGCACTTCCTAGAAGGCAGTAAGACCCCTTTTGAAGTCTGGACTGATCATAAAAATCTAGAAGCCCTAAAGACCCCAAGGAAACTCTCCCCAAAACAAGTACGATGGGCTCAGTACTTTAAACGGTTTGATTTTACTCTAAAATGCCTCCCGGGGGGGAAAAACTTTCTGGCGGATGCGCTATCCAGAAAACCGCAATACATTCGTGCAAGGTCAGACGTAATCAAACCTATAGTACAAAACAGTCAACTAGCTGCTAAAGTAGTCACCAGATCCCAGGAAAAACAAGAAACAGTGACAGAAAATGACATCACCCAAAATTTTAAACAAGCATTGGCCACTGATGAATGGTTTTTCAACAACAAATCCAGCTGTCTGATGAAAGAAGACTTGGCTTGGGTGGGGGGGAAGTTGTATGTCCCTGCAAGCCAAAGACTATGCTTAATGGTAAGGTGCCATGACTCCAAATTAGCTGGACATTTTGGGTTTGTGAAAACTTTACACCTGATTAAAAGACAATTTTGGTGGCCATCACTAAAAAAGGACATAGAAAGCTATGTAGCTAGCTGCCCCATTTGTGCAGCAGCTAAAAGACGCCAGGGGAAATCCCCAGGTCTATTGCAGAAGGTAGCTGAACCTGCAGCGCCTTGGAGAGAGATCGCTATGGATTTCATCGTGGAATTGCCAAACAGTGAGGGAAATACTGTTATTTGGGTTGTGACAGACCTCTTTTCAAAACAGGCACATTTTATACCCTGCCAAAAGATTCCAACTGCTAAAAGTTTAGCCAAATTATCGACTTCATGGTGCTCCACAAAGGATCATCTCCGACAGAGGGGCTCAATTCACCTCCAACTTTTGGAGGGCATTTTTGGGCTTACTTGGTACTGGCCAGGGGTTGAGCATATCTTTTCATCCTTGTACTAATGGTAATTCTGAAATTTTGAACTCGGTGTTAGAACAATATTTAAGATGTTTCATTAATTTTCAACAGGATAACTGGACCGAACTTTTGCCTTTTGCTGACCTTGCGTTTAATAATGCTGTACATTCAAACACTGGTTTTACCCCTTTTAGAGTAGCAACAGGCCAGGATTTCAGCCCCATGCCTGAACTACCCACAGAAGAACCCACCATCCCCTCACTTAAGGAGTGGATGGATAATTTGCAAAACACGTGGCCAGTGGTTAGATTAGCCTTACAGGAAGCTAGAGAAGCTTTTAAGATTCAAGCGGACAAGAAAAGGATGGAACCCAAACCTTTTCATATTGGAGACAGAGTATACTTATCTACAAAATTCTTGAAATCATTACAACCATCAAAGAAACTAGGGCCAAAGTTCGTTGGACCTTTCCCCATCACTAGAATCATCAATCCAGTATCAGTTGAACTACTTCTTCCAAAGACACTCAGGCAGATCCACCCAGTATTCCATATAAGTTTACTCAAACGAGAAGTAATCTCATCCCTCAGACCACCTACATCTACACCACCTGTTCCCATCATGATTGAAGGTGAACAACACTTTGAAATCAAGGAAATCCTTGATTCTAGGATCCACAGAGGGAAAGTCCAATACTTAGTTGCTTGGAAACATTTACCATCAGCACACAATGAATGTGTCGCTAAACACCACATTAGGGCTCCAATCTTACTGAGAAAATTTCACTCCCAATACCCTAACAAACCTTGTTGATCTACTATCATGAAATCTTGAAATCTTGTGTGTATTTGTTTTTTTTTTTTTTTTACAGGTGGACCCTTTTGTTTTCTAAGGAGGGTAGCATGTCAGATCCCTAAAAGTGATACTGCCATTCAAGTGAAGGAAGGGGGGACTTGGATGGCCTGTGTCATCAGATATTTTACAACCTATATCCTGGTGCCAAGGAAGCCTGAGATTCCCTTTACCTGCAGGAATTTTTATGATAGCCATGTGGGTTGTCTCACTTTAAAGTAAATGGTGGGAATGCATGTGTGTTCGGGTTCTCAAAGGAAATAGTAAAGAAAACA